>NC_135236.1:68041719-68652255 GCF_051348905.1 Ranitomeya variabilis
GGTGGTAATATGTGGTCTGCACATGGTGTGGCAGTATTTATTCCTTGTAGATAGTATTATAGGTCACTATGTGGTGATAATGTGGTGTCTGGTCATGGTGCTGTGGTATTTGTCCCTTGTATGTGGTATTATTGGTCATTTGAAAAATTTAAAAATAAATAAAAATATACCTAAATTGTATTGCATGTTTTAACAAATGTTTAATAAGTTAGAGTAGAGTAGGGCCCAGCCAAAAGAGTCTACCTTGTCATCGTGGCAGATTTTTTGGCCAAACTTTTTGGCCAAAACAAAATCTGCTGGCTATGTGTGTGATCTGGTGATGGGAACTGTTAATGTGTGATTGGTGAGAAGTGGAGTTTTTCCAAGAGGCAGCGGTGGTGCTGTGGACAGTTTGAGGGTTGGAGGCGGGGCTTGGGTCGAGCCTGGGCGGAGTTTTAAGGGAGCCCCGAAAATTTTGCCAGTATGGGGCCCCAAAATTTCTAATGGCAGCCCTGATTAAGATACACTAGTTGGATAAAAGCATTAGGACACCCGCAGGAGCTTTTATGATATCCAATTCTAAATCTCTAGATCTTAATATTATGTTGGCAATCACTTTGCAGATATTACAGCAGCTTCCACTCTTCTGAGAAGGCTTCCTATAACACTGTGCAGGCGTCTGTGGGAATTTTTATCCATTTATCCAGAAGCGTTTGTGAGGTCAGACGCTGATGTTGGGGAGAGGTCGGGGCGCACTATCTCTGTTCCAGTTCATCCCAAGCTTGTTGGATATGGTTGAGGTACGGTCTCTATGTGGCCGGTTATGTTCTTCCACAACAAACTCCTCCAAACACAACTTCATGAACCTTTAGCACTGGACACAGTTGTGGGGAGCAGAAAAGGGCCTTCCCCAAACTGTTCCCACAAAGTTGGAGACTACAATTATCCAAAATGTCTTGTGTGGAGAAGATTTCCTTAATTGGAACTAAGAGACATGAAAAAACTCATCAATGCAGTAAGGAAGGTAATGTTCTCTTGTCATTCACCAAACCTAGACTTGTCCATCAGATGCCAAATAGAGAAGTGTGATCCGTCACTGCACAGAACACGTTCCCTCCAGAGTCCAGTGGTGGCGGCTTTACACTACTTGATCAGACGCTCAGCAATGTGATTGGTGATATATGGCTGCATGCAGCTGCTCGGCGATGGAGTTTCCGGAGTTTCATGGAGTTGTGCTGATGTTAATACCAGAGGAGGTCTGGACTCTGCAGTTATGGAGTCTGCAGAGTGTTGGTGACATTTCTGTCCTCTGCTCCTCAGCACTCGGTCCCCCGCTCTGTAACGTTACGGGGTCTCCACTTTGTGGCTGAGTTGCTGCGGTTCCTTCTACTTCACAATAGTATCACTCACAGGTGATGGGGAAGATAAAGGAAGAAGGAATGTCATGATCTGACTTACACCGGTGGCTCCTATTACAGGACCGCGTTGGTATCAGTGAGCTCTTTACCACCAGCCATTCTGTTATAAATGGGCTTTTTAGACAATGCTTTTACTTATTACCATCATTTTTATCCAGTGGAAATAAAAGTGAGTTATACACAGCTGACATCAACAATGACCTCAATGCATTTCTCAGTATCCATTTCCTGCATCTTGTGTTTTGTAGAAGGTTAATTGCTTATGTCTGTGTATCGACAGTCTCATAAATTGCTGATAAAACATCGTGTCTCACCTTTTAGGAAGCGGCTACAAGAGACCTCTGGGTGATATCCGGCAGAGACCACTCCAGTCATTTGCTGCAGTTGTGATGAAGTCATTGTTAGAATGATTTAATAAGTCCTGAGGATTTTATTGCTGATCTACAATCTGTGAGACTACACGACGGGACCCCGGGGGATAGCGAGCCCGATAATTTATAAAAACAAATCTAAAAAGAGACAATAATACTCACCATCATAGGAATACGATCTTCAATGTTTATTTTCTTTTGTTCTTTTCTTTACTCCTCAATCGATGTAACAGAGCACATAACACCCTGGGATACCATGACGTACTCTTGGTTTTCCACCAGGATTGCAGGTCACTCTAATATATGATGCATACATAGTATGGGGTCCTTATCTCACAAGGTTAGAACTTGCCACTGGAAACAAAAGCTTCAGAAAGCTTGCACGAAACAGGGTAACTTTACTCCACCAATTTACACAAGACAACAAAAGTTCGACAGTTCAAGATTGACGAACATCATGAGTAATTTGATTGGAAATGCAGGTACTCTTGATACCCTTCTCACTCTTATCAGTGGACCAACTCCAATACATCCATCCCACTTGGTCCCGCTCATTGTGCCTCTTCCCATGGTAAATAAAATGTTCCTTTTTGCCTGTATTTCAATAGTCCCATCTACCTCACCATGGTCACCTGGCATGGTCAGCTGGCATGAATGTGTCCCAATATGGTCCTCTTTGCCATACATGCCTGTATTTTTCAGGCTTTGACTTGGAACATCACAGTTTCCAAGAGCCATTCAAGGATATGTTGAAAATATATCTTTGGTACTACCCCCTCAATGTTACCTCCCTAAAAGTATGGCAACCACAGCTTCACTTGAGCAACCTGGGAACCTCTCTCCACTTTGTCGAGCAGATAAATCACTAGCCCTCTTCTCACCGTTCCTCTTCCCTAACTTCACCACTTGCTGTTACCTAGCCACTCACATAGGATAAATCTGTACCACCGGAAAACGCTAAACAGACGCTTGGCACCAATCACCTGCCTTGAATCTACAGTACAGACCAAAAGTTTGGACACACCTTCTCATTTAAAGATTTTTCTGTATTTTCATGACTATGAAAATTGTACATTCACACTGAAGGCATCAAAACTATGAATTAACACATGTGGGATTATATACTTAACAAAAAAGTGTGAAACAACTGAAATTATGTCTTATATTCTAGGTTCTTCGAATTAGTCACCTTTTGCTTTGATGACTGCTTTGCACACTCTTGGCATTCTCTTGATGAGCTTCAAGAGGTAGTCACCGGGAATGGTTTTCACTTCACAGGTGTGCCCTGTCAGGTTTAATAAGTGGGATTTCTTGCCTTATAAATGGTGCTGGGACCATCAGTTGTGTTGTGCAGAAGTCTGGTGGATACACAGCTGATAGTCCTACTGAATAGACTGTTGGAATTTGTATTATGGCAAGAAAAAAGCAGCTAAGCAAAGAAAAACGAGTGGCCATCATTAGTTTAAGAAATGAAGGTCAGTCCGACCGAAAAATTGGGAAAACTTTGAAAGTGTCCCCAAGTGCAGTGGTAAAAACCATCAAGCGCTACAAAGAACCTGGCTCACATGCAGACCGCCCCAGGAAAGGAAGACCAAGAGTCACCTCTGCTTCTGAGGATAAGTTTATCCGAGTCACCAGCCTCAGAAATCGCAGGTTAACAGCAGCTCAGATTAGAGACCAGGTCAATGCCACGCAGAGTTCTAGCAGCAGACACATCTCTACAACAACTGTTAAGAGGAGACTTTGTGCAGCAGGCCTTCATGGTAAAATAGCTGCTAGGAAACCACTGCTAAGGACAGGAACAAGCATAAGAGACTTGTTTGGGCTAAAGAACACAAGGAATGGACATTAGACAAGTGGAAATCTGTGCTTTGGTCTGATGAGTCCAAATTTGAGATCTTTGGTTCTAACCACCGTGTCTTTGTGCGACCCAGAAAAGGTGAACAGATGGACTCTACATGCCTGGTTCCCACCGTGAAGCATGGAGGAGGAGGTGTGATGGTTGGGGGTGCTTTGCCGGTGACACTGTTGGGGATTTATTCAAAATTGAAGGCATACTGAACCAGCATGGCTACCACAGCATCTTGCAGCGGCATGCTATTCCATCCGGTTTGCGTTTAGTTGGACCATCATTTATTTTTCAACAGGACAGTGACCCCAAACACACCTCCAGGCTGTGTAAGGGCTATTTGACCAAGAAGAAGAGTGATGGGGTGCTACGCCAGATGACCTGGCCTCCACAGTCACCAGACCAGTGAAGGCAAAAGGGCCAACAAGTGCTAAACATCTCTGGGAACTCCTTCAAGATTGTTGCAAGACCATTCCCGTTAACTACCTCTTGAAGCTCATCAAGAGAATGCCAAGAGTGTGCAAAGCAGTCATCAAAGCAAAAGGTGGCTACTTTGAAGAACCTAGAATATAAGACATAATTTCAGTTGTTTCACACTTTTTTGTTAAGTATATAATTCCACATGTGTAAATTCATAGTTTTGATGCCTTCAGTGTGAATGTACACTTTTCATACTCATGAAAATACAGAAAAATCTTTAAATGAGAAGGTGTGTCCAAACTTTTGGTCTGTACTGTATGCGTGGTATTTTTCCAACTCTGCGTTGCCACATGGGACACATTGCCTCATATTTTTCTGTCCTAACAAGACTCCATCACTCACAGATATCTTATGCACACTTGATAACTGAGAAAAGAGAGTGTTCTGGGAAAGGATCTGAGGCCTTCCCAGAAGGAGTGAGGACTTAAATGTCCCCAGAGATGTTGGCAAATATAATGTTAGGGCATTCCGGTAGTTTAAGTTCCCAGATAGATAGAGTGGAAGTCGAATACAGTCCAGGAATTGCAAAATGAATGCTTTTGCATATTTGCCGATTCCTGTCTGAACAGCAATTTATGTACAGTATATGCAGCAATATGAGAAAGATGTTGAAAGTTTGAAGAAGTTGTGGTTGCTGACGTTCTGGAGGCAAGACCCCACGAAGGGAAGAGATGGGTGACGACACCGAGATACCATGTCAACGATATCCAGTACTCACTCTTAGGCCTCATGCAGATGTCCAATTTTTATACATATGAGAAAAGGAGACTGAGTTTTTGGATCACACTTTGACCAGAGTTTTGTCCGAGTGTCATCAATTTTCTCGTCAAAAATGTCTCCACGTTCTCCATTATGCCCCATAGACTTAAATTATTGATTTTGATATGATCTTCTGATAAAAATCGGACATGTCTCTGCCATTTTCCCTAGACCACTCGGTTTGCAAAAAATGATGGACATGTGCATGGCCCCATAGACTATGACAGGTGCGAGTGCTATCCATGAAAACTACAGATACTGTATACTTGTATGAGAAAAGCGGACGTCTGAATAAGGATTAAAGAGCAGATCTATGAAACCATTTGCATTTCCTATAATATAATTGTGACCAACGAATGCAAAGAAGAGGGGGTTTATAACAAACAGCTCTCCCCGGCTCGTCCATGCACTTCACACACTGTCCATAGACCTAATTTGGTGCCACATAATTCTTCATTATCCCTGCATCTTCGCTATTGTCCAACGCTGTCATCCACACATTGTGATATCCCAATATCTTTCCCAAATGGAGCGACTGAGTAGATGACTATTGATAATGTAATGTCCATGTGTTGATGGATGATACCTCCTCAATAAAGAAGTCTTCAAATCACAGATTGTCGTTCTCTATCCCTCACGTCGATGCCCGCAATCCATTTTATTTTTATCATAATTGTTCATATCTTTTGGATAACTTTGCGGAGGTCTTGAATTTCATATGAAGTTGAGAAGATTGATGTCTCCAGGGGATCATTTATAAATAACAGCTGGTAAGAGAAGACCGTTACACGGCGGTATCAACTCATCTTGCAGAGCAATGTAGACACTGATATGTTTGGCGTCTAGCCTGTCCATTTTCTTATCTACAGTAAAACCACAGATGATGTGTGATTGTCAGCCTGGCCTCATTCTTCAGATATTCTTATGTCTGTATGGCTCAACTTTACGCTATTCCTTCTGTTCTGTGAATGGCTTCTCAAAATCATGGCTCAAAAGACCCTTAATACCCTATTATTGGAGTAATATATATGGATGTCATGGAGGGCCAGCTGCCAAGATGTTCTTCTTTTAGCTGCTGAAAAAAAAGTGGAATGGATGTGATTAGTGAACATATTTTTGCCTAACCCTTTGAACTGGTGCCATGCAATACTAGATATGTCCTCTAGTGGCCGCTGCAGGAAAAAATTGTAGTTACTCATAAGATGTCAAAGAGAAGCATCAATCAGGTGATCAACCTTAGAATTCAAGATTCTAAATCAGGTCTGGAAAAGCATGTGGTGTGCAGAAGTATATGGGGAGTTATCTGGGTGCAGTATTCTACCTATTTTTAGGCAGTACTGTTACTTGCTTTTCTCCTTGTTCAATTCATCCCGAGCATATTTATAAACATTTACAATGAGAGCCCTAGGAATGCACCCAAAAATGCCACTTTTGGGCATGATTTTGTCAAGCCGTTCCCTTTTTTTGGTCATTTTTGTGAGACTATCCTGGCAAAATCAGAACTGTTGATAAATATGATAGAGATGGGTGTCATGAGACTTTGAAAAAAAATACATGTTTATGCTATAATATGTGCCTGTGTTTGGGTAACAAGTGGTTGTGACATGCCTTGCTGCTTGTTAAAGGTTTTGCCAGAATTTTGAGATACAAATTACATGTTATGATGAGAATTTGAATTTTTAACAAAATTTGTGCAAAGACAAGGGTGCATACATCTTACGTATTTTAGTGTTCCCTTTATTTTTTTGAGCAGTGTATATAGTATTTTGTATAGACCAAGGCAAGAGGACACTGAGCTTTAGACTATGCTGCCGACATCATGATCTCTCCTGTTGATGTGTAATAGCGTCAATTGCAAGAAATATTAACTCTGCCGGTCATAGACTGGCAGGCCAGAGAGATTGTTAAGTGGAGTTTGTGTAACTGTCCTGGAATTAAGAAGGTTAAAGCGAATGCTGTGCTTCGGAGATTTTCTGGGGTTGAGAGTCCTGACGATGCAGTCCCTACTTTGCAAGAAGGGTCATCATTGCAGTGTATTCTGAACTTGAGGGTGAGGTATTCAATTCTTAAGGGGATGCCCCTGCTGGTCCTTCAAGGAAATTATTTGTACCTGTTCATCTTAACATTTTGAAGGCACATCATGAGGCGGCTCTGGTGGTATAGCAACGTTGTCGTTTCTGGTGGCCAAGATTGCATAAGGATGTAGTTCACTTTGTGTCTTCGTGTTGTGTCTGTGCGCATTCCAAGACCCTGCATACTTGTCCATCTGGGGCTCTTTTGCCATTGACCATTCCTGACCAACCATGGACTCATTTATCCATGGATTTCATTACAAATCTTCCTTTGTCCTCTGGTAAAACTTTCATCTTAGTTGTGGTGAATAGGTTTAGTAAAATGGTTCACTTTATTGTTTTACCTGCTCTCCCTAACGCCAACACACTGGCTCAGGTGTTTATCACTGAGATCGTGAAGCTTGACGGAGTTCTCTCCGATGTGGTATCAGATCGTGGAGACAAAATTTGTATGTAAATTTTGGATGGTGTTTTGCGCTCTTTTAGGGATGCATGTATCCTTTTCTTCAATGTTCCATCCTCAAACTAATGGCCAGACTGAATGGCTAAACCAAAGTTTGGAAACTTACCTCTAATGTTTTGTGTCAGATAACCAGGAGGATCAGTCTTCTTTTCTACCACTGGCTGAGTTTGGTTTAAACAATCGTTGTAGGGCATCCAGTGGTAAGTCGCCATTTTTTGGCACATATGTTTACCATCCACAATTCTGTACCTTCATTAAAGATGAGTCTTCAGGGGTTCCTGGGGAGCAACAATTGTTTTTTTCACTCTTATCTGTGTGGGACGGGGTACAGAATAATTTAAGGATTATCAGGGACAAATACAAACATATGGCTGATGAGAAACAATTGTCAGGTCTGGAGCTTGGGGTGAATGACTTAGTATGGCTATCCACCAAAAAATATTAAACTGAAAGGTAGTTCTTGGAAGTTAGGTCCTAGGTTTCTTGGTTCTTATAAGGTGGTTGACATAATTAACCCTCTATCTTTTCGTCTCAAGCTTCCGCAGACTCTCAAGACCCATAAAGTTTTTTATAGGTCTTTGCTCAAAAAATTGTTGTGCCTGAGGAAATGTCACCTTTATCGCTGCTACCAGTATTTGGTAATTTAGAATTTCAGCTAGCGAAAATCATCGATTCCTTTATGGTTCGCTGCTCTGTACAGTACCTGGTACATTGGAAAGTATATGGTCTAGAGGCATCTGAGGTTAATGCCGGTATGTTGATACGATCCTTTCATTTGACCCATCTGGGTAAACCCAGCCCTGAGGTCCATGGAGCCCCTCATAAAAGGGAGATACTGTCACAAATGTGTCACACAAACCTGTGAAATCTGGGGGTAGAAGATCACTGCGTATAGTGAATCGCATATCTTCCATTTAGCCTGTGTATTTGGATCCCTTATTAAATTAATTTTGGTTCCTTTGGTGCCGAAGAGGATAACAACCCATTCTATGCTGGTCAGAAACATACAGCTCCATTTCAGCTGCTTCTGATCTGGTCGTGAACTATTCCTATAAAACCTGGTCAGACCCTTTCTGTCCTTCCGGTGAAAGCTCTGCTTCTTTGCTCTTAGGAGATGCTGTGCTGTGTGCTAAAGCTAAGTAGTTGAATTTTGTAGCTGGAATGGTGGTATTCTGTAGTTTTTGCTGCTGTGTTTATCTCCCGGTCCCCTTTTCCCATTTAGTTTATTCTTCCCAGTCCCCTTCCTCCTCCCTATTGTTGGTTAGTGCATTTGTATGATCTAGGTTTTCTGTTATTCCTGTTTTGCCTTTGTATCTGGTTTACATTTCATTTCTGTCCCATGTCTTAGGGGGTGGGGGAGGGGACAGATTAGGCTTTTTATAGGAGCATAGTAAGGTCAGAGATTTGGGCCTCTTTACCTCTAAGAGTACCCCCAGGACAGGGATAGTTAGGGTCCCAGCTCCAGGGACAGTTTGAGGCCCCTCTTCCTTACTGAAGATTATCACAGTGTGACACAGATGCAACAAGGGTCCTGATTTTGAAGAAAGTTTTGTATGGTCAAAACAGGGATAGTTAGATAAGTCTGGTGAGGCGATAGGCCAGTTTAAAGTAATGCATTTTTAGGACACTGTGGATATTGGCAATTAATTGAATTGTCCTGGGTAGTGCATTCCAAAGAATTGGTGCAGCACACGAGAAGTCTTGGAGACGGGAGTAGGATGTTCGGATTATTGAAGATGTTAGTCTTAGGTCAATAACAGAACGGAGGGCGCTGGTAGGGTAGTAGATTGAGATGAAGGAGGAAATGTAGGGTTGTGCGGAACTGTGGCTTTATTGACAACTCACAGGTATATGTAATTACAAGTCATGTGGGATCATGCTCTTTAGCAGTGAATCAGCATATACTGCCCATGCACCAGACTCTTCAGAAGTTAGCTTATGATGTAATGTAGTACAGCCTGTTGAATCTTCATGCAGCTAGGACTGCATGTCTGTGGAAGAGACCAAGTTCGCCCACGAAACCCTTCACAGTTTACATTTCTTCTTTTGTAATTTGTGCTTCTCTTTCTCAAGAGGCAGAGAGTTACATTACTGTTCTGTATGATTATATCACCTCATTTTGAAGGGGCTCTATGTTTGATGACAGGTTTCCTTTAATTGAAACCCCTTTCTGTTTTCTATAGCAGGAGTCTAACATATTCAAGTCTTCATTTCTCTTCACATCTCCTTGCCTTCTGTTTGGAGAGAAAGCCCCAAACATTGAGCTAGTTGTGCAAGTTCATCCAGCTTCTCAATCTTCTGATAGCCCACTCCTTGGCCATCAGAATGGCTACCTATATGTTACATATGGCCTTGGGCAGTGGCATTGTTGCTTCTCTTTTATCATTAAACTTTACATCCTAAGGGATAAAACACTTCACAGAAGGACTATGGTATGAGAAGACTTATTATAATTATTCTCTGGGGTCTACACCATCAATGTGGGAAAGGGATATATTTATTTTCTTGAAAGAGCCTATATTTTTAGAATATACAGAGCATGTTACACAAGTTGAGGCTCTGCCCAAGGGTCCCATGAGACAATTGCAATGGCATTTACAATTGTAATAAATGTTGGGAATCTCTGTTAACTATGCATATTTTATTTTAGGATCTATGCAAATTTCTTTATAATTTTAAAAGCTTTGGGTATTTTGGTTGAAAATCGTAAAAGTAGCTAAAAGCAATCTATGGGCTTGTAAGAGGGCCCCAGGGTAATGTAGAATACTCATATAAAGCATGACTTCTGCAGGCACAGCTCCACAGCAGTACTCATTCTGTGGCCACCACTTTCTTTCGACCTAACTTCTGACCGGGTGAATGAGCAGTGCTTCCTTATGAAATCTTGAACGCAATTCCACGCAGCCTACTTATCTCTGAAGTTTCACATACTTTCTCATACTGAGGCCTTTTTCTTAAGGTTGGCTCCATAGATGACCCATGCAACTCCTGGAAACAGGGAAGATTTCAGTTACTCAGCAAATGTTCCAGTTTCTGTTAACATCTTCCCTTCTCCACAAACTCCAGTCAGAGTTTCTAAAAAGCTTCTTCTGGCCTGGCATGGTGTTTCAGGAAGGCAAGATGAGAGGTGTTAAAGGACTTAACTTGGGCAGAGAACAGGCAATGGGGTAATTCCGGTAAAGAGAGTGCAAACTGATCCAAATATTTTCTCCTTCTCTCCTAGATACCATGCTTCAGAAAGCTGTTGAGTATATTCTGTAGAGATACACTTCTGCCAGACTTCCGCTCTGGTGTGGATGTACTTTGTGGGTACATGGGCAACTACACTTTGCTTGGTCAATGGATGTACCCTTTACTGCAGAAATAAACCTCAATGCTCTCCTCTATAGTGACATTTTCTTTTCTGCAGACATAGGGTAGGGCTGGTGTTCAACTGAAGATGAAGTGTCTTGGTCATTAAGGCTGAGGAGACCAGGAGATGGTCTTTTTTGATGAGGCACCAAGACGGGTGGCTAAAGTCATCATTGAGACTTTTCTCTCCTCCAGGTCTAAGTGCTCCTTTTTTGCAGGTTTCTTACTCCTCTCTATCATTTGGCAGTACTTCCCTCTTATTACAGGTAGACTGATATTTTTCCATAAACAAGGACTTCTCACAAGTTTATATATTAATATATACTTACGTGTTTTAAAGTTTATAAGAGACACCGGATTATAATAGGCACCCCAAATTTTGTTGAGGAAAATAGGAAAAAAATGTTTTAAATAAACTGGTGGTCCAACTTATAATCCTTTTTTATGGTAGCTTACCTGAAGGGCGGCAGTGGAGCAGGGCCAAAGGAGCCAGGGTTGCTGCTTCAGGACGTCTGTGGCGGCAGGAGGGGGGCGATGCTGCGGGTCCCGTCCTCTCAGAAGATTTTGGCTCCGGTGAGCGGATGTCACTTTTCCCATTAATATTTCAGTGGTGGGCCTTGAGAAAATAGCTGCCAGAGGCAACGCATGCACAGATTGGGATTTTCCAGATTGAGATCTCAGAAACCAGAATCTGGAATCGGTGCCCCTGGTTTCTGTGACCCTACTCCACTGCCGCTGCCCCCAGGTAAGATACCTTCGAATTATAAGACGCACCCCCTTTATCTCCCAAATTTGGGGGGAAAAAGTGCATCTTATAATCCGAAAAGTATATAAATAAATATATATATATACATATAAAAAAAAGCAGGAGAAATAAGTATTGAACATATCGCCAATTTTCTAAGTAAATGTTTTTCAAAAGATGCCATTAACATGAAATTCTCAACAGATGTCGGTAACAACCCATCTAATCCACACAGGCAAAGAATTCACACCATAGATGTTCATAAATTAGGTTATGTGTAATAATGAGAAATGGCACAGGGAAAAAGTATAGCACTCATGAAAACTGAGAGGTGCAAAAAGCCATGTGAAGTTATGACACCAGATGAAATCTATCAGTAATTAGAAAGCAATCCTGAAACTTAGTGAAAAATAATATCAGCTGGTTCACCTGATGGCCCATAAAAAGGTGCCTCATTACCAAGGCGCCACACAAGAAACATCTCATGATGGGTAAAATCAGTGAGATATCTCAAGACCTTTGTAACCTTATTGCTGCAAAACATACTTATGGCATTCATTATAGAAGCATTTCTAAACTACTGAAGGTTCCAGTAAGCACTGTTAGATATATATATTTATAACTTTTTTGACAATTTCATTTTATTATTTGGTTCTGTTAGGGGACTCGAACCTGCAATCATTTCATCACTCATACAATATACTGTAAAACCAACGTATTGCCACAGCCATGGGGGCACATGCACCAGCAAACAAGCCTTTTAAATGTAAGTGATTTACAGAGACATTTAAATAATTCAACAGCAGCGATCGGAGGCAGCTGATACATTGACTTGTTGTCTGTGTAATGATAATGTACCTTCCAGTTGGTTTAGCGGTTAATTTGTCAGACATTGCTTACAGAGTAGCTACCTACAAGTGGCACATGAGGCAGTTTTCTTCCTTCTGAAAGAGGGCTAATTTGCATACTTTTTGCCAACATATTCTGCAGCACTTTACATTACAGAGGGGACTTGTAAAGACAATAAAGACATAACAGAGTAAAAACATGACTGACATATACTAAATGGAGTGAGGATCCTGCTCACAAGCTTATGATCTTTGAGGAAATAGGGGAGACACAAAAGCTAAATGGTAAAAAGTACTTGTATTATATGGTTCAGCCATCAATATAATAAAGAGGGTACTCAAATAACGCTGCATGAACCGGTCACTGTAACACTGGTGGGTGTGGATCCACAAGCCGGGGTACCCTGGAGGGGCATGACTACCTTGTGTTCACTAGAGCCTCTAGTGCTAAGCTTAGGCTTGGTGCAGGTAGTTGCCAGGTACTTCTTCAAGACAGTCCTTGGGTCTGCAGCAGCCGACCATAGAGTCAGTGGCGCGTGACAGGAGAGCAAAGACAAAGTGTTATCAAATGGTCCAAGGTAGGGGCAGGCAGCACAGGATCAATATGAATAGCCATGGTCAGGAGCGGAGACATCAGACAGGACGGAAAACTAGCTCACTCAATCACGATAATCAGAATACAGGATAGCATACACGAGAGCAAACAGGGTAGGAACCAATGTTCGGTCAAGGAACGGCGGGTGGAGCTGCCTTATATAGAACCTGCTTGCATAGGATAGGCTAGGGAGTCAGATCTCTGCAGAAAACAGCAGGGTTACACTCCTGCAGAAATCTTCCATGCCCCCCTAAGGCCAGTTGGAATACACCATGCTGTAGCAAACATGCAGAGGAGTGCAGGAGTAAACAAACTTTATCGGAATAACCTGCCATGAGGAGAAACCGCACTGTGATTGAAGCAGTCTTGAGGAACCATGCAAGTTGCTGCCGTGACAGTACCCCTCCTTTTTTGGCTAGACCCTCAGAGGAATCTCTCAACAATGGCAGGAGCGTTGATGTTCTCAGCAGGCTCTCAAGTCCTCTCTTCAGTCTACCAAATAGAAGGTCTTTCCTTGAACCTTCTTAGATTCCAAAATGTCTCTTATCTCAAACACATCCGAACCGCATGGTGAGTGGGGCAATGCTGAGGCAAGTTGCACCGTGACCAGTATCTGAGTAAGTACAGATACAAAGTGCTATTAAGTGCATGGAGGCTGTGTAAACAGATGCTACGAGGGACCAGATTTGGAAGAAAATTTTGGAAGGGCAATACTGGAATAGTTACATAAGAGAGGAGAAGTGATAGGCCAGTCTAAAGAAGTGCATTTTTAGGGCATGCTTAAAACTGTGGGTATTCGGTAATGCATTCCATAGAAGTGGTGCAGATTGCAAGAAGTCTTAGAAATGGCAGTGGGAGGTTCAGATAATTGAGGATGTTAGTCTTAGGTCATTAGCAGAATGGAAGGCACGGGTAGGTTGATAAACAGAGATGAGGGAGGAGATGTAGGGTGGTGCTGAAACATGGAGTGCTTTGTGGGTGAGAGTGATACATTTATATTGGACTTTGTAGTGAATGGGCAACCAGTGCAATGACTGTCACAGGGTAGAGGTATTGGATTAGCCGTTGGAGAGGAATATGATCTTAGCTGCTTCATTCAGGATGGAATAGAGACGAAAGTTTAGGAAGAAAAAGACCGATCAGTAGAGAGTTGCAGCAATCCAGACGAGAATGAATAAGAACAACAGTATACATTTTTGCAGAGTCAGAAGTAAGAAAAGGTTGAATTCTAGAGATGTTTTTGAGATGTAGGTGACATGAGCGAGCCAGTGATCGGATGTGGGGAGTGAAGGAAAGATCTGAATCAAATGTAACCCCAAGACAGAGAACGTGCTTCAGGGGAGTAATGGTAGAACCACACACGGAAATGGCAAAATTGGGTTTGGGAAGGCTAGTAGAGGGAGGAAACACAAGAAGATCAGTTTTTCACAGATTCAGTTTTAGATAGAGGGAGGACATGCTGTCAGAGATGGCAGAAAGACAATCACTGGTATTTGGTAATAATGCCTAGGTAATGTCAGGAGACAATGTGTATTATTGGTTATCATCAGCATACAGATGCTACTGAAAACAAAATCTACTGATGGTTTGGCCAAAAGGAGTGGTATATAGGGAGATGAGGTGGGGACCTAGAACTGAACCCTGGTGAACCATGACTGCAAGGAGAAGAGGAGAGGAAGAGAAACCAGCAAAAGATCACATGAAGGTAGGAGGGAAACCAACAAAGAACAGTATCCTTGAGCCCGATAGAGTGAAGCATATTGAGGAGGGGCTGGTGAACCACAGGGTCGAATGCTGCAGAGAGATCCAGGAGAATCACCAGGGAGTAGTGACCAATAAATTTAGCTGTTATTAGATCATTAGAGACTTTAGTAAGGGTAGTTTTAGTAGAGTGTAAAGAGCGGTGTCCGGATTGTAAAGAGTCAAGAAGAGCGCTATCAGAAAGTTAGTGGATTAGACAGGAGTTGACCAAGCATTTCACAAGTTTAGAAATGAAGGGTTGATTTGACACAGGTCTCTAGGTAGCAGTGCAGTTCTGGCGATGGATGGTTCTTTAAGTAATGGATGTAAGCTGGTGTGTTTGAAAGAGGAGGGAAAGACAAGGGATGAGATAAAGAGGTTAAATATTTTAGTTAGGTGAGTGGTGACAGCAGGGGAAATGGAGTGAAGGAGATGTGAGGGAAAAGAGTCATTGGTGCTTTTAGTAGGATGAGAAGATGCAAAGAGCCTGGTAACCTTTTCTTCCGTACCGGTTCAAAGATAGAAAGTGAGCTAGATGGAGTGCCGGAGGAAAGAGAATGCATGATATTAGGGGATTGTGTCTGTCGGATATTGTCAATTTTTTCTTTGAAATAATTGACCAGATCATCAGTGCTGAGTTTCGTTGTCGGGGTCTGAACTCTTGTACTGAAGAGGGAATGAATAGTGTCAAAGTGTTGGATAGTGAGGTGATGAGGGTGTTCATGTAAGCTTGTGTGAAAAGGTGAAGAGCAGAGTTGAATGTTTTATGCATTTCCATTAAGACTCTTTAAACTAGCTAGATGTCTGCAAAGAGCTACAGTCGACTCGTAACTAATATAAAACCAATGGATTGGGCGCTCATCGTTTTTAAGTCTGATATTCCATAATCGTGCCAAGTAACATCAAAGAACCCCATCAGCTATCATCTCTTACACTATACTTCTTGTTCAAAAGTGCTGAATGAGAACTGTGCCTGTAACCCCTACCGACATAAGTACCCACTGCGTGCAAGTTCCACAGCTGGAGAACCTAGCTTCTAGATCTTTAGACTTGGTGAGAATCTGGGTCAGTACAATTAATAGAGGGTTAATAAAATACTTCAGTCTACATAATATATTTTTCTCCACTAGGAACAACCCCTGCGGAGTACTTTACTTAATCATAGATGGTTCTTCTAATTTGTCCAAAAGAGACAAAGGAATAGCCAAAGTGGTATTCTTGTAAACGGATCCCCCATCTAGCATGAACTATGCATTATGCTGATGTCTTCTTACTGGCAGAGAGGTGTTCTGAAGAATCAGGACCTGGTTGGGACTGCTACCTCTGATAGCTGTGCTACTAGGATGGAATCCACAAGGGAGCAAGTGATAAAATAATAAACCAGAAAAGCCAACAAGATGGTTTTCATAAGACTTGCCATGCGCCTGTGGATTAGTTTATGCTATTCTTCGTACAATAAACTTGACATAGAGCAAACACTACACTGTAATGCCAGGGTAGTGCCAAGAGCATTAGACATGCTACGAATATTTATTGTTCCATTTAATTGCAGGGAATGTAGTTTTATAAGGTCAGGGAAATACACGTTTGATCTTGGCAACATGGGGTGGGCATCTCATATGTAATCCCAACATTTCCCTAGGCTGGGGCCTTTCACACCTCCTGAAATGCTATTAGCCATATCTGATCTGGCATTGAGATGCCTAGCTGCGTACATCTGATCACGTACTTCACACAGAACACTGTGTCGAAAAGGAGAAATTCTGAGCCAAAAATAAAATCTTGGTCAAGCTCCAGGTACATTTTAGCAGTCTGCATGCTGTATCTGAGAATATGCTAAACATCAATCACTGTTGTCTCTTGAAGTGACGCAATAATAGACATGGGGAAAATCAGGGGTGGGCACAGACAGAAGGGGGACAAGTGCAATAACAATATATATTGTCCCTTTGCAATCCAATAGCTCATCAGAGTGGAGCGCCCGCTAGGACCATGGGGTACTCGGTACCGAGCTGGTTCGGTTCTTAAAGTGGTGGTCACAGTGGCAGTGACCCGGTCCGTGGCCCTGGGCGTCCAGTAAAAAGGGGATAAACGGAAATGGGAAATAAAGTCTAATGTAGTAGTGTTCGTAACGCCACCTGTGGTACTCGGCCAGGGATGGCCGACGCTGAATAAGGGGTCCACTGGAGATGATGGCATTGCAGCTTAGATGGTACAGCTCCCCACAGGTAGAGCTTAGTCCCCAGGGCTCCCGATGTAGTTAGAAAGGATGATAGATGGTGAAGTGCAGGAAAGAATTGGAGGACACAAGGTTGCAGTCTCTTTACCTTTTACTGGTAGAATTCAGGTACAGTCCAGGGTACAAGTCACAGGTGATCTTTGGAATCCTGGCAGCCTGGAAGCGATTTGGAATCCCCGTAGCCAGGTGGGGTTGGAAGCCTTTTTTTCTGTGCTGTGTTCTAAGTCCCTAGCTACCCTAGGCATCATACAAGGTCCTCTCTCTTTCTCTCTCTGTCTTTTTAGGTGGACATTACCCGCATGGCAGGCAACTCGCGTCTTTTTACAGGTGTCCCTTCTCGTGGTGACTCTGGGCTCTATCTGCTGCTGTGCCTTTGGGTGTAATGGTGGCCAGGAGACTTGTAATCTCCTGTCCGCCGGTTTCTGCTGTGGGGCATACAGTTACCCCCACAACCTCGGAATTCCAGCCTCCGGTTTCATGCGCTTGAACCTGGAGGGAGCCCACTTGCAGCTCCTCTCCAGTTTCTTTCTCTCTTCTCCTTTGCTCCTCCCCTCACTGTCTCTTACAGACTGTCTGACTCTCCTTTCAGGAGCTGCAGAACCTCGTGTCTGCACAGCTCCAGCTCTCCTCACAGATTTCTCCACTCCTCACTCAAACTGCCTACTAACTCTTCCTCCACACAGAATATATTGAGAAGCTATCCTTAAACCGGGTCTAGAGCTCCCCCTTATGGCCTGGAGTCAGAACAGTGTTGTGTGTACGTGTTACCTGTTAAGGGGATCTTCCTCGCTTCCAGGCATGGCATCACCCTCCTTGTGAGGAAGGCAATACCACTGTAACAACGAAATTCCTGGGTTGTTACAATAGGGCACAATCCCGCCTGCTTTGGTGGCAACAACAGTGCCCCCTTAGCTCTTGGGCCTTTATACGGTTGCCCAGGTTGCACCAATGCCATGTCGGCCCCTGGTAAAAATATTTGTCACTGTCAACTGATGCAGTAATACAGGAAGCTTTGCTTGAAAATCAGTCTGCAGATCTAGCAGAGCCTTCATAAATACTGCATTGTTGTGCAAACAATTATCTTGCAGGTCTCCGAGTTTGTGGCAACTTGCTGTACAGACCAGATATTCTCACCTCCAGTAACATCACCTTTATGCTTCCTTTCTCTTGCCACAGCAACAACACTTTTGATTATCTAAATCCATGCACTAAAAAGCTAACACAAAGGAAGGTGCTCAGTACCGAACATGCACTCCATTGAGTCTAGGTGCCAGCTTATCCTCCTTGCTGTCAAGGGCTCAGACTTTCAGTCTCCCCTGAAGGCTGCCTCAGTGGCTCTTCAGCAGGCAGGATTTGTAGCTCTCCATTAGATAATCTCAGTGGCTGTCCTGCCAGCCATGTCCATAAACTCTCCCGGAGATCTTCTTGGTGGCTCTCGAGCAGATAGTTTTTGTCGCTCTCCAGCACGTCATCTTGGTGGCTCTCCAGAAGGCAGTGTTTGTGGATCTCCATTAGATCATCTTGGTGATTCCACATTAGTTCATATTTATGGTTCTCCTGAAGATAGTCTTTGTGGCTCTTCATTAGATCATCTTGGTGGGTCTCCAGGCCATGATCTTAGATCTCCAGCAGATCATCTTGATGGCTCTTCATTATGAAGTCTTGTTAGTTTTCCTGCAGGCTAATTAGCTGTCTCAGGGGATCTCCAACAAATCAGCTCTCCAACCAGCCTTATTAAGGCCCTTCACCAAGCTATTTTGATGGTTATCCAGCAGACTATTCCTTGCCTTTTCAACATGCCACCTCAATAGTTATGGCCATCTCCTGAACACCCCAAGCCTTGGTGGCTGCTACACTTCATCATCAGCCAAGAACATCAGCCCTCCAGACATGGAGGTCCAGTCTTCATATTTCCAGGCATTGCAACCTTACTACGCTGCTAGCGCTGTCCTCACTAGTAATATCACAAATCCCATGACCTACTTTGCCACATACAGAGATTTTCACCCCAGCGAGGGAATGCAGCCAACTGACGGCACATGCCCGACTACCCCTTCTAGCGCCAGCTGGTGCTTATATGCAGGTCCTCCTCCCTGATCAGTGGTACTCTAACACAATTCAAAAGAATGACTGCCATTCCACGAATGTTCACTGGGAGCACCAGCTGCCTCAATATAAAGTAAATGAGTGGCCATTTAATGCAGCTTTTGCAGGTGTGGCACAATATGGTCACTGAAAGTCCATATCATAGAAAAAGAGGTCATCACTACTCCAAAAAACAAGATAAGTGGATCGCCCCCAGAGTAGGGCAATGGGGTACTTGGTACCAGGTCCTGCGGTTCGGGGGATGTCACGGTGGCTGACCCGGTCCGTGGCCCTCAGGGGCGTCCAGTAAAAGAGTTTATATATGGGCAAGGCGCAATAAAGAACGAGGAGACAGGTTTGCAGTCTTTTACCTTGTTTACTGTAGACTTCAGATGGTATCCTCAGCCCGGAACGCCAGATGACAGGTCAGGCAGAGTCCGGTAGGTCTAAAGGCAATTCCAGAGTCCCCTTATCCAGGTGGAAATCAGTAGCCTTCCTTCTGGCACCTGGGTGTTGTAGTACCTCCCTGCTGAGCTTCTCGGTAAGGTCCTCACAACTCTTGTAGATGTTCTTGATGTTATGTCTTCCTCTCTGTCCCCCAGATGGTGTGGATAGGACAAACTCGTATGACTAATGGCCTGAGGCTTGTTTATAGGGACCCTAGAGACGCCCCGGCCCCCACAGTTGCCACTGAGTCTTCTTAGGTATTAAGGTCGGACAGCCAACTTGGAATTGACTGTCCTGCCGGACTCTGGAGCAAGGCTTAGAGACAGTTGCTCCCTTGGTGTTTCTGGCTTCCGGCTTCTGCGCCTCAGAAAGGAGCAACTTGTTCCTGGCTGATCTCCCTCTGATATTCCTCTCCTGTGCTCTGCTTTCCTGCACACTCTCTGCTGTATGTCCACCTTTTAGTGTCTTTTCCCAGGAGTTGCAGCACTTCAGGCCAGCAGAGCTCCTCTCGTCCTGGCTGCCTGACAGGAGCTCAACTCCTTTCCCTCCTGATCAGGATGTAAATAGGGGAGTTCACCCTAAACAGGCTTAGAGCTCCCCCTTCTGGTCTGGAGTGTGAACATGTTGCATGTGTGTAATACCTGAATGTGGTTGTCTTTCATTGCCTTCAGACATGACATCACTTCTCCCCTGAAAGGATAATGACATCACTGCGACGACCAGGACACTGGGGCGCCGCATAAGCACATTGCGCAGTATTCACATGTGTTGTGCACAATATTTAGGAGCTCAAATGTAACATATCAAAAAGTAGATTGGTACTTACCACATTGCATGATAAACTAGCTGTTTATTTTCAAGGGACCTTGAGAAAGCAAAAAAACACCAGAACACAGGCAGGGATGCTTACCTGTTCAAGGCCTCCAACAATTGCACTACTCAGGGTGCACCAGGCCCAAATGAAGATAGCAAAAACACAGGTGCAAATAATACAGATGCAGCCAACCTACAATCAGGAATTGGCTGCTTGGAGCACCCGTGCAAAAAAATAGTCTGTATGTGGCATGTTCACACAGGAATGCAAAGTATATGGTGAAAAGCCTATTAATGACGCCATATATATAGCGGGCTAACCATGATGCATCCTGTGTGAACAGAGGCCACAGTGTACAGAGCCATCTAGGGCCCAGGCGCACCCTGGAAAAATGTACAGTGCACCAAAAACATAACAATGTATGCAAGGTATTGGTTGATATTATGGCCACAATATTGAAGCTGCCAACCCACGTCAAGGGTCCTTGTATCTTGGCAGTCCTAATCTAAAAAAACACCATTGGAGGAAAACCTCCACTAAACTAAACAAAAAAACACCAGAACACAGGCAGGGATGCTTACCTGTTCAAGGCCTCCAACAATTGCACTACCCAGGGTGCACCAGGCCCAAATGAAGATAGCAAAAACACAGGTGCAAATAATACCGATGCAGCCAACCTACAATCAGGAATTGGCTGCTTGGAGCACCCGTGCAAAAAAATAGTCTGTATGTGGCATGTTCACACAGGAATTTTTTGCTATCTTCATTTGGGCCTGGTGCACCCTGGGTAGTGCAATTGTTGGAGGCCTTGAACAGGTAAGCATCCCTGCCTGTGTTCTGGTGTTTTTTTGTTTAGTTTAGTGGAGGTTTTCCTCCAATGGTGTTTTTTTACCTTGAGAAAGCACTCTGTGGGGGAAACATCCGTAGGCTACTGACAATTTTTACATAGTTCTTTTTGTATACATCTCGACCCTGCAAAAAAAATAAACAACTAGTTTATCATACTACGTGGTGAGCACCAGTCTACTTTTTGATATGTTACAATATGGTTGCTGCTTGCTATATCTGCATTTTACCCTTCTTAAAGCATCTGTGTCCAATTGTTCCAGGTAAACATTATGGGTTTTTTTTTGCCAGATTTCTGGTGAAAAAAAAGCTTTTGTAAAGCCACAAAGTTTTTACGCAATGTGAGGAAAATGCGACTTCTGACGTTTTCACACCATTCTCACCCCAGCTCTGACAAAGTGGGCAGAGGTAGGGTGGGACAGGGACATGATAGGTGGCAAGGTGCACACAAGTAGGGCATGCCACTATGCGTTTCTCCTGATTTATTACAATGCATGAGCTTAATAAATCAAGAGCGTGCGCTCCAATGTAAACAGGTGCTTGGGATGCAACAGCGGCGATGATGAGGATACAGCGGTAACTTAACCAAAGATTGTTTATTATTCTAAAACTCTCGGTCCTTTACTCTGGCCTGGTCACTTGATTCTTTACTCGGGTCTGTTCACTGGTCACTGTCATTACCCTGTCACTCTAGTGGTAATGAAACACGCCATTCCAGCCCTAGTAGGAATCTAGGCTATTACACGGCTAGGCCGCGAGCCCCTTCTTAATGAATTGCTTCTAGCACGAGTTCCGCTGGCCGCTTCCATACTCTGAAGAGTGGCCCTGGTTCCCTGTGAACTGTACTTCTGCCTCTCATGTTGCGGATGTCAAGAATGTCCCACTAACATGATCTACTCCTTTCTATTGGCTCCAGTCTAACTCAGTTCTGACCCCGATGACTTAGCTCTGTTCCCGGTCTCTCGGTCCTTTAGTCCAGCCTGGTCACTCTATTCTTTACTCCTGTCTGGCCATTGAATTCTTTACTCGGGTCTGGTCACTGGCAATGACGGCTATAAGGCAACCCCGCTGCACCACATGTCCATACTGCTACAGGTTCATGCGCCGACTCCTTCTTTTCCCTGCCCTCCTGAGCCTTTTATAATAACTAACTGTGCCACAACTATCACCTGACCTGGTGTCTCCTCCAATCTCTTCCCCGATGGAACATGCACTTTGCTCTTTAGTTCCTTCTAATGCAGCTCTCTCTGCTTTACCTTTCCCTATCATCTTTGAAGTACAGCTGGTGGTGTTTGCTTGCAGACACTCTGCTAAGCAATTACTGTGTGAGTCTTCTCACTTGTCTATCTCCTTACATCAAAATGCCCCCTCATCAAGCGCCCTGTGTGTTCTCCTTCACTTCCTCAACAAAGTAATACTGAGGTTTATTGACTTCTTATGACATTGGTGTGTGTAGTGAACTAGATTAGAGGAAGCAAACATTTCTTCAAATTGGCGCTATGTAAAAAATAATAAGTGGTCCCAGTGTCCCATGTATTAGGGCAATGGTGTATGTATATAAATAAATATATAAATAAATGTCTATAGTACCACGTATATTTACAAAGGATATATGATAAATGGAAGGGACCCATGTGTCGGAACAGCACTGCACGCTTCCGAGTATTTGAATAAACATAAACAGCTGCGCCGAAAATTAAGTGAAAATAACTATAGATGACAAATGGGTTCCAGTTTTCCCAAAAACAATGACTTCATGGACAACATGTGTAAGGCTTCAGTGAACAGTACAGTGAATGACATAACAGGCTCATATGGAGAGTATGCTTTTCTTCACCTAGAGCCTCTGACTATATCGAGTGGTCCGCATGCCAAGAATCTACTACAGATAAAGAAAATTGCTCTCCCTTGGGGACCCGCATGCATGTCAGCTATGCGGTTGCTTGAAGCTGCGAGTAATTGCTCTGTAGATGTAATGGGGATCAGCTGAAAAGCTAAATTGTACTATTCTGGGCCATGTTTTCACAGCATTGCAAATCACCCGAAGTGACTCCACATTTATTTGGAGATGCCGCTTTTATATGGCGACGGAGGTTTGAGAACGGCCTTATCAGATCTGGGCGGCACGCGGGTTTCCACATTTATTTCAACGTTTCCTATTAAGGAGTTTAGATTATAGATGGAGATATACAGATTGTGTAATTTTAAAAGAAGCATTATGTGAATAAAATAGATTGCATTGGTCATTTCCACTTACTCCACCTCTCCAAACATACATCCCTAAAGTCCATACTTCGGAGTTCTGATCATCTTTTCTCATTTTAGCTTGTAATCATCTTTCCATGCATTGATTTCTTGGTTACTTTCTATGAAGAAAGCGGTCAATCTAAAAAAAAAAAAAGCAATACTGCAGTGCAAGCATCATTTAAAAGACAAAGCAGTCCCTTTACATGTATGTTTTAATAAATGTTCACTCCCTAAAGAGTTGGCTCACACTAACGTTCATTTTTGCCACATAATATAATGGAAAACTGTAAATTAAAAAAAATTCCAAGTGCTGTGAAATTGTGAAAAATCTACAGTTCCGACATGGTTTTTTTAAAATTGTATTTACGGTGTTCATTACCTCGCAATGTGATTCTGCTCCTCAGTACAATTACGGCGATACCAAACATATTAATTTTTTTTTAATTATTTAAGTGGTAAAAAAACCCACAAAAATGTAAAAAAAAAATAATGTTTGGGTTGTGTCCCCATTTTCCGAGACTCGTAACATTTTAATTTTTCAGTCTTTGGAACTATATGATGGCTTATTTTTTAAAAGGCGAGACAAAGATTTTATTGGTAATATTTTGGGATAGATATGACATTTTGATCTCTTGTTTCAGCATTTTTTGCGGTTTTGCAGTGACCAAAAAACATAATTTTGACATTCTTGAATTTTTACGTTTATGGTGTTTACCAGTTGGGTTCATTGTTTTTATATTTTCATAGATTTTTCTGAATGCGGAATACCACATATGTGTATTTTTATTGGATTATTTTAATTTTTTTCATATTTTTTTAAAAACATTTTTTTCGCTTTTTACTCCTCTTTTTAGTCCCTTTAGGGGATTTGAAGCTGCGATCAGCCTCGGCCGCAGGCAGCATTTGTAGGGAGCTCCATAATGACAGGTACCAAGGTCTTCATCAGGCTCTCGGCTGTCATAGCCCATCGTTGCCATGCGCCATTTTACACACAGCTGAAGACTCGTCAGGCGCTGCTGTGGCGGCTTCCCCATCATAAACTGCTGCTATCACTTCACATGGTCTAGCTCAACCAGTCAGGATCGCTGTCGCCGGGACTTTAAAAGATGAGGGCGACCAAGGATTTTGCAAGAAAATTCAGCCAAACCGGCAAATTCACATTTCAAATGATCTTCTCATCTCTATGTAGTAGTGATCAAACGGGTTCCAGTCACACAATAGTACTAAAACAAAAAACTAAAATTTCAAGACATTTTCAAAAATATTTTTAAAAAATACAAAATATTAACAAAAAAATGAAAAAGAAAATCCCTTTATTTTGCATTGAGGAGTCTTTAAATATCCAAACTGGTGAAAGATCATCTTATTTATTTCATACGGCAAACTCTGTACATAGGAAAAAAAAGAAAAATACCAATATTGCTGCTTTTGGGTCACCGACTCACCTCCCAAATAAATGGAATAACAGATCAAAATGTATAGATCATTCCACAGAAAATCACGTCTTTACCCAGCTTTATCAGCATAAAAATTATGGGTTTTTGAATACGGCAACATTTTTTTTTATATAGATTTTTATTTTAGAACAGTTTTAAAATGCTATAAATTTGGTAATTCTACAACTTAATTGACCACAGAATAAAACAGTTAACACTGTAAAAACAGTGTTCTTGTTCTGTTACATTATATGGTAAAGTAAAGGTTTCCTTTATGGAAAATGTTGGGAATTTATATGAATCACAGTAAAAAACAGGTTCAAGTATTGGCATATTAATAAATAAACAAAATTGTAAAGAGAACAGATAGGCAACCATACAATCATGAGGCGATAGTACAGGCAGTATAATGGTATCAGTGGTGGAATTGCTTGCACGTAAATTCAGTATCCCGATATACAGGTTATCATCATAGCAAAGCATGCCCCATGTGAATAGATGGGGGAGAGGAAGATAAACTAGCCTCCAATCCAGGCATCATTGAATATGAATGAAGATTTAATTCAAAATGTCAAAAGGTGAGTCACTATGCACAGGCATCACCCCCTTATGTATATAATAGATAGGGATAAAATGAGTCTGTTGTCTCTCTGTTGATATCTATATATATACTAGACTGTGGCCCGATTCTAATGCATCGGGTATTCTAGAATATGCATGTCTCCGTAGTATATGGACAATGATGATTCCAGAATTCGCGGCAGACTGTGACCGTCGCTGATTGGTCGAGGCAACCTTTAAGACATCATCGTCGCCATGGCAACCATTATGACATCTACGTCGATACTGTGCCTGTCGCTGATTGGTCGAGGCGAATTTGCGGCAGACTGTGCCCGTCGCTGATTGGTCGAGGCAACCTTTATGACATCATCGTCGCCATGCTGCGCCCGTCGCTGATTGGTCGAGGCCTGGGGGCCTCGACCAATCAGAGACGCGGGATTTCCAGGACAGACAGACAGAAAAACCCTTAGACAATGATATATATAGATTGTCTAAGGGTTTTTCTGTCTGTCTGTCTGTCCTGGAAATCCCGCGTATCTGATTGGTTGAGGCCGCCTGGGCCTCGACCAATCAGCGACGGGCACAGTATCGACGTAGATGTCATAATGGTTGCCATGGCAACGATGATGTCATAAAGGTTGCCTCGACCAATGAGCGACGGGCACAGTCTGCCGCGAATTCTGGAATCATCATTGTCCATATACTACGGGGACATGCATATTCTAGAATACCCGATGCGTTAGAATCGGGCCACAATCTAGTATAGTATATGCTTCCAAAAGCGGGGAAGGTGTTAGGTGCATATGCCTGGAAAGGGGCACAGAGAGGTGAGGGTGAAAAAAACAGGTGATCAATGAAAAGAAATCCTCTTACCCATATAATATAAAGTGTGCATCACAGCGGGGCCCCGACGCGCGTTTTGCTTTAGCTTCCTCGAGGGTGGGGGGCGGTGTCTTCTGTCAGATTGCACATGCTTTCAACCCTCTCTACACTGTGGAGGTCTGTGTACAACCCCCTCCCTGCTACTATCTTTAACACTAAAGGTACCTTGACACTAAACAATTTACCAACAATCATGACCAGCGATACGACCTGGCCGTGATCGTTGGTAAGTCGTTGTATGGTCGCTGGGGAGCTGTCACACAGACAGCTCTCCAGCGACCAACGATGCCGAAGTCCCCGGGTAACTAGGGTAAACATCGGGTTACTAAGCGCAGGGCCGCGCTTAGTAACCCGATGTTTACCCTGGTTACCATTGTAAATGTAAAAAAAACCAAACAGTACATACTCACATTCCGGTGTCTGTTACACGTCCCCCGCCGTCCGCTTCCCGCACTGACTGTGCCAGCCGTAAAGTACAGCACAGCGGTGACGTCACCGCTGTGCTCTGCTTTTACTTTACGGCCGGCACTTACAGTCAGTGCGGGAAGCGGACACCGGGGGACGTGACAGACAGCAGAAGGTGAGTATGTACTGTTTGTCTTTTTTACTTTTACAATGGTAACCAGGGTAAATATCGGGTTACTAAGCGCGGCCCTGCGCTTAGTAACCCGATATTTACCCTGGTTACCATTGTAAAACATTGCTGGCATCGTTGCTTTTGCTTTCAAACACAACGATACACGGCGATCTGACGACCAAATAAAGTTCTGAACTTTCAGCAACGACCAGCGATATCACAGCAGGATCCTGATCGCGGCTGCGTGTCAAACACAACGATATCGCTATCCAGGACGCTGCAACGTCACGGATCGCTATCGTTATCGTTGCAAAGTCGCTTAGTGTGAAGGTACCTTTAGAGAGTTGAGGGGAAGAAAAGAGAGAGCGGTCAGAACCAGGATTTGATAACATTTTTCCAGATCGTTTATCTAGATAAAGGACTTACAAACTGCAACAGCAAAATGCTAGAATATATTTAGATGAGGCAACTTGAAAAGTGGCATTTAGGAAGCAAATGAATTTAAGTAATAGCCGCTAAAACATACAACTTTTCCCAATAAATAAAGCAAGTTTTCGTATGGAGCTTTATGAAAAAACTATTAACGAAGGTGTACAAAAATTAAAGCAGCAGCAGAAAGAAATTAAAGGGGGTCTGTTTTCTTTTGCAAGAAGCAGTGCCACTATTGTTCATTGGTTGTATCTGGTATTGCAGGTCATCACAAGGATATCAGTGATGCTGTTTCCACCCTTAATCATCATTTAAATTGCCCTGGTATGACAAATTAGGACCAGCACAAATCATGACTGAAAACGGAGCATTAAAGACTTTTACGTTTCTTGTACCAATTATAGTTCTAGCATTACAATATAAATGTATCTGAATATAACTACATGTATATCTTGGCACACATCATCTGTTTATGCAATCTGCTTGTAATTTACTTGGCCGTCATGGTGGAATGGCACCGACTTACTTATTTATTAAATGTATTAGGTGTACCGACTACATTTGTAGTTTTTTGTATCATCATGAAGTCCTGTGTCTGGAATTTACGCAATTGAGGATATGGCTTCATAGCCCTTAGGTAGGGTTGATAAAGCGTTTGGACCTACATTCAGTAGCTCCATCGGGGCTTATGTCTGAACTCCTGCAAAACTGGATTAAGGTGAATTCATGGCCATTGACTATAGTAATTCAGACAGAGTCACACTGTGCTCTGTCATGCATCATTTTTGGCCATCAAGGAAAACATTTGAGAAGATATATGTCATGTCGGACGCTGTTCAGACCAGGTCGTCTGACAGACAGCGGTAATTCCGCTTTTGACTACTATTTGCTCATTGGCGTCTGCTAGATTTTATCTAGCTGTTCCGGGGTTAATTTACCTAATCCTTGGATTGGAAGCTGGGCCATGCCCACTGCCTTTAAATAGTTCTCCTGATCTTTGGGCGTCGCCAATTATAGCTTCTGTCTTATCCGTAGTTATCTCGGTCTGGAGTGGAGAGCTGGTTGTTGGAGATTCGTTGCTGGTGGTGTATTTTCCTTTGTCTTATTTACTCCTTCCTATATTTGTATTTATTTTGCCCTGCACATTTATAGTGTATTCCTGAGTGACTGTGGCGTGGTGTATATTTTCCTTTATCCTTGTCTGTGCTAACTGTGGGTATTGGGGAATAACATCTTCACTGAGTGGTGGGCGGAGGTTTCAGCCTAGGGCTGAGCTCAGGAGACAGGGTGAGGTTCGAGGCCTGGACATGCACACCTTCAGTGTAAACTCCAGGTAGAGGGTCAGTCAGGATTTCCCTAGTCTGAGGGAAACTGCAGGGGCCCGGGTTATTAGCTCTCGCTCACCTAGTCTCTCCCTGACATTATCATTGGCCCAACAACACAAAAAAAAAAAAAAAAAAAGGGGTTTCTTTTTTTTGTGTTTTGTCATGGATCCCATGACTTCCATAACCCGCCAGTTGGAGGCGCTGTCCCTACAGGTCACGGAGTTAAGGGGGGCAGTACAGCAACAGGGACTAGCAGTGTCTAATGTGCAAGCTTGAGCGACAGGAAGAGTTGCTGAGCCTAAATTTCCTTTGCCTGAAAAATTTGCTGGGGAACGCAGTAAATTTGTTTCTTTTCGTGAAGCTTGCAAACTATATTTCCGAATGCGCCCGATATCTTCAGGTAATGAGGATCAGCGTGTGGGCCTAGTGTTTTCATTGTTGAGTGGGGATCCCCAAGCATGGGTGTTTTCTTTGCCATCTGATTCTGCTGCATTTGACTCTGTGGAGAGTTTTTTTTCCTGTCTTGGGAAAATCTACGATGAACCTGACAAAATGGCTCTAGCAGAATCTAAGATGCGCTCTATTCGCCAGGGGGAGCGAGTTGCAGAGGATTACTGTTCTGAATTTCATCGCTGGGCGATCGATACACAATGGAATGATCCAGCATTGCGGAGTCAGTTTATACATGGGATTTCTGGAAGATGTACGAGACTCCTGCTTCTCTAGAATCTGCCATGAGTCTGGTTGTCCGCATTGATTGCCGTTTGCGTCAGGGGGAGCATGTGACACCGCCTATGGGAGAGGGTTTAGGTTCACGTGAGTTTGCTGCAGGTGAGCCCACGGAGCCTATGCAAATCGCAGGGGTGTCACATGTGAAGCGTCCAGTCCCTGAGCTCAGGAAGCGGGGAGCCTGTTTTTACTGTGGTAAAACGGGTCATTTTATTAACATCTGTCCTCTGCTGCCTAAGAAAAACATAACGGCGCAAAACTTCTAAGCTCAGAGGGTGTGGAGGAGACCAGTCTGAGCTTATGTATATCCTCCATGGGGGTTTCTCAGTGCATGCTCCCTGCTAAGGTTTTTGTTGCTGGCAGTGAGCTGCCAATTACTGTTTTTGTGGATAGTGGTTCAGCCACAAATCTCATTGATGAGGAGTTTGCGCGCACAGCAGGTTTTAGGATTGAAAAACTGTCTCATCCTATCCGCGTGGTCACCATCAATGCTGCTCCTCTCTCAGGGGGAGATTACTGAATTTGTGGCTGAGGTGAAACTCCACATTGGAGTTCTACATTCCGAGCGGGTTACATGTAAGGTGCTCAGGAATCTTCCTGCTCAGGTGGTTTTGGGTTTTCCTTGGTTGTCTGTTATGACCCCAATGGCAGAGGGTCTCAGAAGTTATTACCAAGTCTGCAAACACAAAAACCAGCTCATAGGGCAGTGGTAACTAGGCTGACCGTATACCTGATCCTAGCACCACAAATAGCAGCAGCCGGGGAACGTACCTACGTTGGTTCTAGACGTCTCGCGCCAGCCGGAGAACTAACTAACCCTAGAAGGGAAAAGATAGACCTTTCTTGCCTCCAGAGAAAAGACCCCAAAAGTTGGATACAAGCCCCCAACAAATAATAACGGTGAGGTAAGAAGAAAAGACAAACGTAAGAATGAACTAGGTTTTTAGCAAAGAGAGGCCCACTGACTAATAGCAGAATATAGGAAGATGACCCATACGGTCAGCAAAAACCCTATCAAAATTTCCAAGCTGAATATTCAAGAACCCCCGAACCGTCTAACGGCCCGGGGGGAGAATATCAGCCCCCTAGAGCGTCCAGCAAAATCAGGAATCACATTTAGTACAAGCTGGACAAAAAATAAGAGCAATGCAAATAACCAAAAAATAAGGAAGCAGGACTTAGCTCATTTTGCAAGAACCAGGACCAGCAGACAGGAGCAAACAGAAAGGAACTGATTACAACGATGCCAGGCACCAGACTGAAAATCCAGGAAGCTTAAATAGCAACACCCCTGGACTAACAAGCCAGGTGGGTACCAAGCTGAGGAAAGAAACTCAAAGTGTCATGTCGCTAGTGACCACAAGAGGGAGCCAAAAAATCCAATTCACAACAGTACCCCCCCCTTAAGGAGGGGTCACCGAACCCTCACCAAGACCACCAGGACGATCAGGATGAGCAGCGTGAAAGGCACGAACCAAATTGGCCGCATGAACATCAGAGGCGACCACCCAGGAATTATCCTCCTGACCATAGCCCTTCCACTTGACCAGATACTGAAGCCTCCGTCTGGAGAGACGAGAATCCAAGATCTTCTCCACCACGTACTCCAACTCGCCCTCAACCAACACCGGAGCAGGAGGCTCAACAGAAGGAACCACAGGCACAACGTAGCGCCGCAACAAAGACCTATGGAACACGTTGTGAATGGCAAACGACACCGGAAGATCCAAGCGAAAGGACACTGGATTAAGGATTTCCAAAATCTTATAAGGACCAATGAAGCGAGGCTTAAATTTAGGAGAGGATACCTTCATAGGAACAAACCGAGAAGACAGCCACACCAAATCCCCAACACGAAGTCGGGGACCCACACCGCGGCGGCGGTTGGCAAAACGCTGAGCCTTCTCCTGTGACAACTTTAAGTTGTCCACCACATGATTCCAGATCCGCTGCAACCTATCCACCACAGAATCTACCCCAGGACAGTCAGAGGGCTCAACATGTCCCGAGGAAAAACGAGGATGAAAACCAGAGTTGCAGAAAAATGGCGAAACCAAAGTAGCGGAACTAGCCCGATTATTAAGGGCAAACTCAGCCAATGGCAAGAAGGTCACCCAATCATCCTGATCTGCAGAAACAAAACACCTCAAATAAACCTCCAGTGTCTGATTTGTTCGCTCCGTTTGGCCATTAGTCTGAGGATGAAAGGCAGACGAAAACGACAAATCAATGCCCATCTTAGCACAAAAGGATCGCCAGAACCTGGAAACAAACTGGGATCCTCTGTCAGACACGATATTCTCAGGAATGCCGTGCAAACGAACCACATTCTGAAAGAATAAAGGAACCAGATCGGAAGAGGAAGGCAGCTTAGGCAAAGACACCAAATGGACCATCTTGGAAAAGCGATCACATACCACCCAGATGACAGACATGCCCTGAGACACCGGAAGATCCGAAATGAAATCCATGGAAATGTGTGTCCAAGGCCTCTTCGGGACAGGCAAGGGCAAGAGCAACCCGCTGGCACGAGAACAGCAAGGCTTAGCTCGAGCACAAGTCCCACAGGACTGCACAAATGACCGCACATCCCGTGACAAGGAAGGCCACCAAAAGGACCTAGCCACCAAATCGCTGGTGCCAAAAATCCCCGGATGCCCTGCCAACACCGAGGAATGAACCTCGGAAATGACTCTGCTGGTCCATTTATCAGGAACAAACAGTCTGTCAGGTGGACAAGAGTCAGGTCTACCAGCCTGAAATCTCTGCAACACACGTCGCAAATCCGGAGAAATGGCTGACAAGATTACTCCCTCTTTAAGAATACCAGCTGGCTCTGAGACTCCAGGAGAGTCAGGCACAAAGCTCCTTGAAAGAGCATCAGCCTTCACATTCTTTGAACCTGGTAAATACGAGACCACAAAGTCAAAACGGGAGAAAAACAATGACCAACGGGCCTGTCTAGGATTCGGGCGTTTAGCAGACTCGAGATACATCAGATTTTTGTGATCAGTCAAGACCACCACACGATGCTTAGCACCCTCGAGCCAATGACGCCACTCCTCAAATGCCCACTTCATGGCCAACAACTCCCGATTGCCAACATCATAATTCCGCTCAGCAGGCGAAAACTTCCTAGAAAAAAAAGCACATGGTCTCATTACACAGCAACCAGGGCCTCTCTGCGACAAAACGGCCCCTGCCCCGATCTCAGAAGCATCCACTTCAACCTGAAAGGGAAGTGAGACATCAGCCTGGCACAAAACAGGCGCCGAAGTAAACCGGCGCTTCAGCTCTTGGAAAGCTTCCACGGCTGCAGGAGCCCAGTTAGCAACATCAGAACCTTTCTTGGTCATATCCGTCAAAGGTTTAACAACGCTAGAAAAGTTAGCGATAAAACGACGGTAGAAGTTAGCAAAACCCAAGAACTTCTGAAGACTCTTAACTGACGTGGGTTGAGTCCAATCATGAATAGCTCGGACCTTGACTGGGTCCATCTCCACCGCAGAAGGGGAAAAAATAAAACCCAAAAAGGGAACCTTCTGTACTCCAAAGAGACACTTTGAGCCCTTAACAAACAAAGCATTCTCACGCAAAACCTGAAACACCATCCTGACCTGCTTTACATGGGAGTCCCAATCATCAGAAAAAAACAGAATATCATCCAGATAAACAATCATAAATTTATCCAGATACTTCCGGAAGACATCATGCATAAAGGACTGAAACACTGAAGGAGCATTAGAGAGCCCAAAAGGCATCACCAAGTACTCAAAATGACCTTCGGGCGTATTAAATGCAGTTTTCCATTCATCTCCTTGCGTAATGCGCACAAGGTTGTACGCATCACGAAGATCTATCTTGGTGAACCACTTGGCACCCTTAATCCGGGCAAACAAGTCCGACAACAGAGGCAAAGGATACTGAAATTTAACAGTGATTTTATTCAGAAGCCGATAGTCTATACAAGGTCTCAAAGATCCGTCCTTCTTGGCCACAAAAAAGAATCCCGCACCAAGAGGGGAAGAGGATGGACGGATATGCCCCTTCTCCAGAGACTCCTTGATATACGAACGCATTGTGGTATGCTCAGGTACAGACAGATTAAATAATCTTCCCTTAGGAAATTTACTACCTGGAATCAAATCTATAGCGCAGTCACAGTCCCTATGAGGAGGAAGAGCACTGGACCTGGACTCGCTGAATACATCCTGATAATCAGACAAATACTCAGGAACTTCCGAAGGAGTAGAGGAAGCAATAGACACCGGCGGGGAATCACCATGAATTCCCTGACAGCCCCAACTTGACACAGACATTGCCTTCCAATCCAAGACTGGATTATGGGTCTGTAACCATGGCAGACCCAAAACGACCAAATCATGCATTTTATGCAGAACAAGAAAACGAATCACCTCCCGATGTTCAGGAGTCATGCACATGGTTACCTGTGTCCAAAACTGCAGCTTATTTTCCGCCAATGGCGTAGCATCAATACCTCTAAGAGGGATAGGATTTACCAACGGCTCAAGAACAAAACCACAGCGCTTGGCAAATGACAGATCCATAAGACTCAGGGCAGCACCTGAATCCACAAACGCCATAACAGGGTAGGAAGACAAAGAGCAAATTAAAGTCACAGACAAAATAAATTTAGGTTGCAAATTACCAATGGCGACAGGACTAACAACCCTTGTTAGGCGTTTAGAGCATGCTGATATAACATGTGTAGAATCACCACAGTAAAAACACAACCCATTCTGACGTCTATGATTTTTCCGTTCATTTCTAGTCTGAATTCTACCACATTGCATTAAATCAGGTGTTTGTTCAGACAACACCACCAGAGGATTAGCGGCTTTGCGCTCCCGCAAACGCCGGTCAATTTGAATAGCCAGCGCCATGGAATCATTCAGACTTGTAGGAATGGAGAAACCCACCATCACATTCTTAATGGCTTCAGAAAGGCCATTTCTGAAATTTGCGGCCAGAGCACACTCATTCCACTGAGTAAGCACGGACCATTTCCGAAATTTTTGGCAATACACTTCAGCTTCATCCTGGCCCTGAGAGATAGCCAGCAAGGCTTTTTCTGCCTGAATTTCAAGATTGGGTTCCTCGTAAAGCAACCTGAGCGCCAGAAAAAAACGCATCAATATTTGCCAATGCCGGATCTCCTGGCGCTAACGAGAAAGCCCAATCCTGAGGGTCGCCCCGCAAGAAAGAGATAACAATTTTAACTTGCTGAGCTGAGTCTCCAGACGAACGGGGTCTCAGAGATAGAAACAATTTACAATTATTCCTGAAATTCCTAAACTTAAATCGGTCTCCAGAGAACAGTTCAGGAATCGGTATTTTAGGTTCAGACATAGGACTACTGGTAACAAAATCTTGAATGCCCTGCACACGAGCAGCAAGCTGATCCACACTAGTAATCAAAGTCTGGACATTCATGTCTGCAGCAAGCTCAAGCCACTCAGAGGTAAAGGGGAGGAAGAAAGAGAAAAAAAAAACAAAACTCAGAATTTCCTTTCTTATTATCCCACTTCTGCAATGCATTAAACATTCACCTTCGGCCTGGCATACTGTTATGACCCTAATGGCAGAGGGTCTCAGAAGTTATTACCAAGTCTGCAAACACAAAAACCAGCTCATAGGGCAGTGGTAACTAGGCTGACCGTATACCTGATCCTAGCACCACAAATAGCAGCAGCCGGGGAACGTACCTACGTTGGTTCTAGACGTCTCGCGCCAGCCGGAGAACTAACTAACCCTAGAAGGGAAAAGATAGACCTTTCTTGCCTCCAGAGAAAAGACCCCAAAAGTTGGATACAAGCCCCCAACAAATAATAACGGTGAGGTAAGAAGAAAAGACAAACGTAAGAATGAACTAGGTTTTTAGCAAAGAGAGGCCCACTGACTAATAGCAGAATATAGGAAGATGACCCATACGGTCAGCAAAAACCCTATCAAAATTTCCACGCTGAATATTCAAGAACCCCCGAACCGTCTAACGGCCCGGGGGGAGAATATCAGCCCCCTAGAGCTTCCAGCAAAATCAGGAATCACATTTAGTACAAGCTGGACAAAAAATAAGAGCAATGCAAATAACCAAAAAATAAGGAAGCAGGACTTAGCTCATTTTGCAAGAACCAGGACCAGCAGACAGGAGCAAACAGAAAGGAACTGATTACAACGATGCCAGGCACCAGACTGAAAATCCAGGAAGCTTAAATAGCAACACCCCTGGACTAACGAGCCAGGTGGGTACCAAGCTGAGGAAAGAAAATCAAAGTGTCATGTCGCTAGTGACCACAAGAGGGAGCCAAAAAATCCAATTCACAACAGTCGTCTATGCACAACCCGGTAATTGACTGGAAAACTCAGGACATAATTCGGTGGAGCGAGTTCTGCCAGGAGAATTGCCTGGCCACATGTGTGGCTGCAGTGACTTCAAGCGTTCCTGAGTCACTTCAGGATTTTGTGGATGTGTTCTCTGAGAAGGGTTGTTCAGAGTTGCCGCCACATCGTCCTTATGACTGTTCTATCAGGTTTAAACCAGGGGCCAAATTGCCTAAAGCAAGGATGTTTAACATCTCCGGTCCGGAGAGACAAGCTTTAAAAGATTACATTGCTGAAAGCTTGAACAAAGGGCACATCAGGCCGTCATCCTCGCCGGTGGCAGCAGGGTTCTTCTTCGTGAAGAAGAAAGATGGCGGATTATGCCCGTGTTTGGATTTCAGGAAGTTGAACCAGATTACGGTTCGTGATCCATACCCTATGCCTCTGATACCAGATTTGTTCAACCAGGTGGCAGGTGCTAAGTGGTTTACCAAGCTTGACCTCAGGGGGGCGTAAAACCTCATAAGAGTCCATCAAGGTGATGAGTGGAAGACGGCTTTTAATACCCCTGAGGGTCATTTTGAAAATTTGGTGATGCCGTTTGGGTTGACTAATGCACCTGCAGTGTTCCAACATTTCATCAATGATGTGTTCTCGCATGTTTTGGGGAAATTCGTTATCGTGTACCTAGATGACATTCTCATATATTCTTGTGACCGTGATACTCATTTAGATCATGTCAGGCAGGTGTTACAGCTTCTCAGAGAGAATAAGCTGTATGCTAAACTTGAAAAATGTGTATTTTCTGTTCAAGAGTTGCCTTTCTTGGGTTATATTGTGTCTGCTTCTGGTTTTAAAATGGACGATGCTAAGGTGCAGGCGGTGCTGAGTTGGGAACATCCTGATAACCTGAAAGCACTTCAGCGGTTCCTTGGGTTTTCTAACTACTATAGGAAATTTATCAAGGATTTTTCCATCATTGCTAAACCGCTAACTGACATGACTAAAAAGGGTACCAATTTCTCCGTTTGGCCTGAGGCTGCTGTGCGCGCATTTGAATTTCTTAAGAACAGTTTTGTTTCAGCCCCCATTCTTGTGCAGCCAGACGTATCAAAACCTTTTGTTGTGGAAGTCGATGCGTCTGAGGTAGGTGTGGGGGCGGTACTATCTCAAGGCTCATCTTTGAGTGGTTTACGTCCGTATGTATTTGGAGTCTGCCAAGCGTCTGTCCCCCAGGCAGGCTCGCTGGGCATTGTTTTTCACGTGGTTCAATTTTGTGGTCACTTACAGACCGGGGTCTAAAAACACTAAGGCGGATGCTCTGTCCAGGTGTTTTCCGGGGGGAGAACCTCGGGAAGATCCAGTACCCATCCTCCAAAAGGGTGTTGTGGTTTCGGCTCTCACTACCGAGGTTGAGGCTGAGATTGCCGAGGCTCAGGAGGAGGTACCATCTGAGCCTCCCGTCAACAAATCTTTTGTACCGCTTCATCTCCACCTAAAGGTTTTGGCGGAGCATCATGATGCTGTCCTGGCTGGTCACCCAGGGGTTAGAGGTACCTTGGAGTTGGTGTCACGTCGGTTTTGGTGGCCCAAGATCCGACAGGATGTGATCTCATACGTGTCAGCTTGTACCACGTGCGCTAGGGCTAAGATGCCTCGCTCCCGTCCTGTTGGCACACTACTTCCTCTTGAGGTACCTAGTAAGCCATGGACGGAAATCTCCATGGATTTCATCACTGATTTGCCCTCATCAGCTGGAAACACGGTCATCTTGGTGATTGTTGATCGGTTTTCTAAAATGTCGCACTTTGTGTCTTTGCCTGCGTTGCCTAACGCTAAGACTCTGGCCCAAGTATTTGTGCAGGAGGTGGTCAGACTTCATGGGGTTCCGTCTGACATCGTGTCTGATAGGGGTCTCAGTTTGTGGCAAAATTTTGGAGAGCGTTTTGCTCACGGCTGGGAATCAAGTTATCTCATTCTTTGGCATTTCATCATCAGTCAAATGGTCAGACTGAGCGTATGAACCAAAATTTGGAACAGTACTTATGCTGCTTTGTCTCTGATAACCAGGAGGAGTGGTCTACCTTTCTTCCTTTGGCTGAGTTTGCCATCAATAATCACCGCCAGGAGTCATCTGGGGAGTCTCCGTTTTTTTGTGTTTACGGGCTACATCCTCAATTTTGTACCTTGAGTCAGAGGGGCTCTTCCGGCGTTCCGGAGGAGGACCAGTTGGGAACACAATTGTCATCAGTCTGGAGGAGAGTTAAACAGCGCCTGTTGAGTGTGGGTACTAGGTACAAACGTGTGGCTGACAGTAGGCGTGTGCCAGGTCCAGACCTGAGTGTGGATGACTGGGTGTGGTTATCCACAAAAAACATAAGACTCAAAATACCATCCCTTAAATTGGGTCCATGGTTTATTGGTCCATTTAGGGTCACCGCCGTCATTAACCCAGTAGCGTACCAATTGGAGCTCCCTACGGTGTATAAGATACACAACGTGTTCCACAGGTCTCTTCTAAAGAAGGTGGTGGGTTCTGTGGACGCGGCGCCTATGCCACCTCCAGTCTTGGTGGATGGTAATTTGGAGTTTGAAGTCTCCAAGGTGGTTGACTCTCGTGTAGTGCGTCACACTTTACAGTACTTGGTACATTGGCGTGGTTATGGGCCTTAGGAGAGGTCCTGGGTACCAGCCTCAGACATTCATGATGACTGGCTGGTCAGGTTGTTTCACCGCTGTCATCCGGACAAGCCGGGTCCTATTAGCCGTGAGGGCCCTGGGGTCCCTCGTAGAAGGCGGGGTACTGTCATGTCGGACGCTGTTCAGACCAGGTCGTCCGACAGACAGCGGTAATTCTGCTTTTGACCACTATTTGCTCATTGGCATCTGATAGATTTTATCTAGCTGTTCCGGGGTTAATTTACCTAATCCTTGGATTGGAAGCTGGGCCATGCCCACTGCCTTTAAATAGTTCTCCTGATCTTTGGGCGTCGCCGATTATAGCTTCTGTCTTGTGCGTTGTTATCTCGGTCTGGAGTGGAGAGCTGGTTATTGGAGATTCGTTGCTGGTGGTGTATTTTCCTTTGTCTTATTTACTCCTTCCTATATTTGTATTTATTTTGCCATGCACATTTATAGTGTATTCCTGAGTGACTGCGGCGTGGTGTATATTTTCCTTTATCCTTGTCTGTGCTAACTGTGGGTATTGGGGAATAACATCTTCACTGGGTGGTGGGTGAAGGTTTCAGCCTAGGGCTGAGCTCAGGAGACAGGGTGAGGTTCGAGGCCTGGACATGCACACCTTCAGTGTAAACTCCAGGTAGAGGATCAGTCAGGATTTCCCTAGTCTGAAGGAAACTGCAGGGGCCCGGGTTATTAGCTTTCGCTCACCTAGTCTCTCCCTGACAATATATTCCCGCCATCTACTGTATTTAACCCTCCTCAAGTTATTGTTCAGTAAAAAATGTATTTTTGTCTGGTGGTCTCCCACATTGAACTTACAACATAAGTACCTCTCCCCTGCCACTCACCACATTACAGACAGTCAGATAAAGTTACTGCAAACTTGTACCCCAAGGCCAGACAACCCATGTGATGATCGTCAATCCAAAAATAGCATTGGAGATGTATGAGCTGTATGGTAAAAAATCATTGCAGTCCATTAAAGTGCTGAAAATAATAGTGAAGACTAGAGGCCAGGGTTGTGGTGATAGAAGGGGCTAGACAGTTTTGGCAGGTGGCAAAGCACTGAAGTGGTTGAGGGCTCCACCTCCACTCCACCCAAGAGTTACATAATGCATAAACCAATTAGAGCACTGAGAAGAGCAGTTCATCCACTGTGTGGTCAGTTTCTGGAGCAGGATGGATAGATCAAAGTGCAGACAAAGCACCAACTTAGGGTTTGGCTGGGAATACATGTTGATTTTGGCCATGATGTGCTGCCATAGAAGAAAGCACAGTACAAAATAATGGGGTCAAACTGCAATCAACAATGTGCCAGAAGAAGCAAGTTGCAAAAAATCCAATTACTTCAGACTTTTTGTCACTTGCTCATTGCGGTCGCAGTACCCTGTGGACCACAATGCGACACCATTCACAAACATCATGCTGTGATGTAACAGCGACAAAGAGCAAACCTTGGCCTTGTAACCTGTATCATGGCCAGAACTGCCATGTAGCTCCAGCCTTAGACCGAATGGCAAGCATATTCTTTTACCTACTGGTAAAAAGTGAAAGGAGCCCTTCTAGGAAAGTGTGCAGGAAGAAAGGTGTCTATCTTTTATAAAGGTGCCATGCATAGGGTGTATCCCCATTATTATCAATATCAGTGATGAGATGCCTATGATGGTGGAGGTCTAGCTGGAACAGTTGTTTGGCATCTCCATCAGAAGATGTGTGCCCTTGATGACAGATTATGAATGTGGAGTCCTCCCCGGAATAAAAGTCTAAAGCAGGAGATGAGGAGCTTACTTTCAAGATGGTAATCATGGGGCATGGCAGGTGGTAGAGAGAGTCAACCTGAGGATGCCAGTAAATGCCAGAGGTGCCCATGATGCCAGCCACAGAAGTGAGGATTGCCTTGTTCAAGCTGGCTTAGAGGATCAGGGAAGTTGCTGACAGTTATACATTTTACTTTTCAGCAACCATCATGGGAGAAATGTAGCATTTCAATCTGGCCATTCATACATGTAGACTGAGCATGTCATATATGGATGGAACGAGTTATTTGCCAGAGGCTGTCTGGTCTGGAGAATCCTGGATATCGGGACCATCTTCTGTGAAGTACAGGGGTTGTTATTTTAAGACAGCCCCTGTAACACAACATTTATGGAACGTGTGATGCCAGATTATCAAATTTTTTAGACAAATTTTCATTCGAAGCATTAAAAAATGGAATATATATATATATATATATATATATATATATATATATATATATATATACTAATTAAACCCACTGCCCCATTCCACGTTGTAAATAAAATGTTTAAAAAATTACATATTTGCTATTGCTGGATGCATAAAGGTCCTATTTAATAAGTTATTATAAAACTGGAAATAAAAATTGAAAGGGTAGAATTGCTTTTTTTCGGTCACTTCGCCACCCAAAAATGAAATAAATAAAGATCAAAAAGTTGTATGTACCCCAAAAAATGCTAGCAATAAAAATCAGTCCTACTATAATTTTATCAACTGAAATAGGAAAAAGTTTTAGTCCTTGAAAGGGAAAGGAGGAAAATCGCCCAAGAACCCATAATTCTGGAGCCAGCCTTCGACAAAATGGTAATTTTGTTTCAGAGATTTGTAATCAGACATGAGTAAATCCTGAGTTTGCCTTTGATCCTAATAAATTCATCTTTTGTTGGTTTAAGTTGTCACTAGTGAACTTTTCCTAGTATGACAGGAGTCAAACAACGGTCTACTGAGAAAAGGTAGGTGTTAGCGGAAAGGGAAATGCTTACTGGGAAAATAAGGATTTTACTCCATAGAGCATGCCTCTGGTCAGTGTCAAAATCAACCAAGTCAGCTTGCGCCTGTTTCTTGGAGCATGAGAGTAACTAAAGGAGCATCGTACCTTTTAGAGAAAACCCCACTGTTTACCGTGACATGTATTTTTGAAAACAGGAAATGACTGGTCTTATTAGCAGACTTATTAGTCTACGGAGGTCTGCAAAAACAAAAATGTTCTCAAAACACCTTACTTTGCGAGGAAAAATGAGGTTCACTACTTTAAAAAAAATGGACTGTACATGGACAAAGGTGTCGTGGGTGGTATGCAGCGCCTGTGGTTATACTGATTATAGTAAAGGACTTGAAAAAGTATTTAAGGGAAAGCAAGAATGAGAAAATCTGACTAAAAGGCCTCATTCAGGCATCAGTTTTTCTTATGTATGAGAAAAACAGACCGATGGTTTTGATCAGAGTTTGGTTAAAGTGACATCAGTTTTTCCATGGTACTTCACAAGTGAAAAGGGATATACATAACAAAAAAAATAATAATCTTGAACAAAACAAGTCACTGACTGGTACAGTAGGAGAAAGGACTCTGCCCGTGGGTAGAGAGTTCCATCGCAGGGGGATACACAAGAGATGTCTTGTGTGGGATTGTGGGAAGATAAAATAAAAGGGGATTAGAGAATGAGATCTTGTGAGGATCGGAGTTTGCATGCAGGTAAGTACCGGGAGACTAGGTCAAAGGTGTATGGAGCAAATAGGTTGTGGGTGGCTTTGTATGCCAAGGTTAGGGCTTGAACTGGAAACTCTGGGCAATAGGGAGCCAGAGAAGGGATTGACAGGCAAGGGAATAAGTGGATTAGTTAGGCAGCAGAGTTTAAGATAGATTGGAGGGGTACGAGAGTGTTAGAAGAGAGGCCATAGAGCATGAGGTTGCAATAGATGAGGTGGGAGATGATGAGGGCATGCACTAGTGTTTTTGCAGAGTCTTGTTTGAGGAATGTGAGATCCGGTAGAAATTTTTGAGTTGGAGTCCACAGGAAGTGGAAAGGGCTTGGATTTGTGGTTTGAAGGAGAGATCAGAGTCAAGTATTACCCTGACGCAGCGAGCTTGTAGAACTGTGGAGAGTGGGAAGCAATTATCCATTGTATCGGCTCCTACAATTTATTCTTCTAACTAACCTTGGAGGACAGATATGCAGGTTAATTGAACAATTGATATTTGTTAATATGTTGAATGCCTGCTGATTACTCATTGTACCAGCCCTGCAGTTGAGTTTCTACAAAACTTAGAAAGACAAAATATGCAGGTTAATTGAACACTCGAACAATGAGGTATTATCTTCTCCCATCTTCCCTCAAACCTGTGGAAAAATGTTCGGCATAAGAGCTGTGGAGTATAAAAGGGGGATGTGCCTCTTTTTCCAGAAAGACTATGTGTGACAGCAGCTAGAGAACCATAGCACCAATTGGAGGAATACAGACCTGCTCCAGTCATCATCACTGAAACCTCAAAGACATTCGGAGAACTCAGGTTGAGACAATGAAGTCACCTGGCCACTTATCGTAATGTACTCCGTCAGCTTTCTGTGGATGCCCGCCAAAAGCGGAGTGCCACTGGTTGGGGTAGTTGGCCTTGGAAGCCTTGAAGTCGCAGATGTTCTAATTCCTGACGAGCCAGCGGAAGGGTGAGACTCTCATTTGCACCGTCTTATGTACTTGCTGGGACTTTGCTATATGTTATTGACTGTTAGTGATCCAATAAAGTATTGGCACACTGTGATACCCTCACCCTGTGTTGTCTGAGTAGTATTCTGCTCACGGGAAAGGAGTGTGCGCATTCAGTGGGATGAGCCCTGGACCGTGTGGTCTTTCAAAAGACAGCCAAGCCAGTGGATGAGAGTACCCACTGACCCAGGTGTCTTTACAATTATAACAAAGCTGAAAATGCTGTAACACATTACAGGTTGCTTTAATTTATATCAAATGAATTACAAGATAAATTAATTAAAATGGGTTACTGTGTTATCTCAAATGTCACGTTATCCCCTTCCAAATGTATTTTGATTAACAGAGATAATTTTTATCTGGTCCTCTCCAGTTCCTGGGGCCTAATAATGCAATGACTCTTTCACTGCTCAATACAACATTGGAGAAACAGCTAGGCCTCATTTATGCAGATTACTGTCAAATAATACAATTGTCCTTGTTGTCCGAAGCAACCAATCAGAAATTTTCTTTCATTTCATACACTGCTCAGGAAAAGGGAAAGCTACGATGTCATTGGTCGCTATGACTAACAAGGACAGTTTTACTATTAAGCATCCTTTAATTTTAATATTTTCATAGATCGGACTTTTATGGATGTGGTTGCCACATATTTGCATTTTTTAAAATTTCTTTACTTTTAATGGGAGGGGGGAAGTCGATCATTCCATTTTTTTCCAATGTTTTTAAAGACTTTTTTTTATTTTTGCTTTATCTTGGAGTCCCAAATACAGTACTTTGGAGTACTATACATATCAATACATCAGTGTTGCTGTGTATAACAAAAATCACAATCTGCCACAGGGTGGCTTTTATTGATGCAGTGTCATGTCCAGCTTTTCGGAGGTCCCCCAGCTGTCATTTAAAGCCATCAACGCCCTGCGATCGTGCAGCGGGTTACCCAATGTGGGTTAGGATAGCAAACCCCCCCACCAAGAGAGGGCCATGCGTCACCCATGTGACATAATGATGTGTGTGGCGTCAGAGGAGATGGAAAGTGAAGAAAATAAGATCGGAGCTGGAGAGAAGGAGTCAGCAGCATGATAGAGGAAAGCGGTGGTGCTGGGACAAGTGAGGGGTGAAGTGAGCAGAATAACTTTCTTAATTTTTTAAACATTACTAATAAACAAGGTGCATTCAATTTGCATTAAACAAATTAGATGAAAATCAAATTTCCCTGACAAGTTTGAGAGAATATGACTAATTAAAATTTTGGCAGATTCCATCATCCCTAGAATAAAAGATTTGAAGGGCCCAAGAGAAGTATAATTTTAAGAAAAAATAATGTAAGAGAAAATAGATAATTGCTAATGAACCGTGAAGAACGTCTTGTATCACCAGACATTGCATGAAGGAAAACATCTCTTCTCAATTTATTCTTCTCCCCTGAAAGTTCTGAATTGATCCCCAAGACTAAACTTGTCATAATAAAGCTTTATGCAATTACCTCTAAAACTAGAATAATTCTTTATTATGACCGTTTATTGGCAATCAACCAAATCCTTGGATCAGCTTCTATATTTTTTAAAGCCGGAAAGTAAGGATATACCATGATCTCACGCTACAACATTTTGTGTCACAAGCCTATGGGTCATTTTTGGTGCTATTCCAGAGGCCCAAAAGGATAAGCCTATGTACTTGAAGGAGTTTATAAGATTAGTTAAAGATGTTACTTTTTTTTTCTAGAAACAGTCATACTATTGCCTATGGGCTGTGTCTGATACTGCTGCTATCTATACAAGGCCATATTCACACTATCAGTATTTGGTCAGTATTTTACCTCAGTATATGTAAGCCAAAACCAGGAGTGGGTGATAAATACAGAAGTGGTGACGTGTTTCTATTATACTTTTCCTCTGATTGTTCCACTCCTGATTTTGGCTTACAAATACTGAGGTAAAATACTGACCAAATACTGACCGTGTGAACCTGGCCTAAGGCAAAGCTGTAATACCGGGCACAGCCATTAAGAAAAGTGGTGCTGTTTCTGGAAGATAATCAGACCTCTTACACTAACCTCGTGCACCACGTTCATGCTGTCTTATTTCGCGTAATTTTAGCTTGACATCAGGACATTGATGTGCTTTATGTTTCTTGATGAAAATGTTTTTGGCCTCCATCCACTTTAAACTCCAATTCATTCCTATTATGGGTCTGACCAAAACATTGAATACCATATTGTTTCAAAAGTGTCTTTTGTAGCGTCACATAAACTTCCACTCCCTGTAGTACAGTAGTCCATGAATCATTCACCAGTTCCCATTAAATTAAGCTGATGTCATTTCCAAATATGAAGGATCACTCATGATTGAGGAAAAAATATATATATAAGTTATTTGGGAAGAAGATATTTTGCACATTGAAACTTCAAAATGTCCAACAGGCTACGGTTTCTCCCTGTTAAACAAGCTTGATGACTCCAACCAGAAAAGGGCTGTATTCAATAAAATATAAAATATTGGTTGTCTGAGAACATAGACTTAAAGGGCCACTGTCACCCCCTCCAGCCGTTATAAACTAAAAGAGCCACCTTGTGCAGCAGTAATGCTGCAGTCTAACAAGGTGGCTCTTTTAGTTTTTGATTCATTTATTACCTCAAAAAAGCGTTTTAAAAATTGGCCACACATACCAGATATTGTACCAGGAGGCGGTCCGAATCGTCCTCTATCAATCTTCCAACTGCCGTCACTCTTCTCTTCAGGGCCGATGGTACCCGCCCCCTTCGCGTTGTTGCTTCTTAAATCCGGTGCCTGCGCTGTGCGTGCCTGCCTGGGGCCTGCGCAGTGTTCTTTGTCAGTCACATCTCAGATGCCGGGTGCCTGACTGCGCCCTGTTACTGAATCCCCGCCCCGCACTGTGTTATTCATTATGCACAGTGCGGGGCTGGGGTTCCTGGGAAGGCGGGGGAGCATCAGAGATGGGAGAGCGTCCGAGATGGGGGAGCGCCTGAACAGCGCAGTGCGCATGCCCAGGAATGCCAGCCCCGCACTGTGCATAATGAATAACACAGTGCGGGGCGGGGATTCAGTAACAGGGCGGCCGCACTGCCCGCACAGGCGCAGTCAGGCACCCGGCATCTGAGATGTGACTGACAAAGAACACTGCGCAGGCCCCAGGCAGGCACGCACAGCGCAGGCACCGGATTTAAGAAGCAACAACGCGAAGGGGGCGGGTACCATCGGCCCTGAAGAGAAGAGTGACGGCCGTTGGAAGATTGATAGAGGACGATTCGGACCGCCTCCTGGTACAATATCTGGTATGTGTGGCCAATTTTTAAAACGCTTTATTGAGGAAATAAATGAATCAAAAACTAAAAGAGCCACCTTGTTAGACTGCAGCATTACTGCTGCACAAGGTGGCTCTTTTAGTTTATAACGGCTGGAGGGGGTGACAGTGGCCCTTTAAGTATTTGATGCACTGATGATTTTCCAAGTTTTCCCTCCTACAAAGAATGGAGAGGTCTGTCATTTTTATCGTAGGTACACTTCACCTGTGAGAGACAGAATTTAAAAACACAAACCAAACCAATAAAAACATTGTATAATTTTTAAATAATTAAATAAAATTATATTGCATGAAATACGTACTTGATCAGCTACCAACCAGCAAGAATTCTGGTTCTCTTAGGCTAAGTTCACACTGCGTTAGCAGCAGCCCGTTCAGCACATACGCTAACGGGCTGCTGATAGCGCAAGTGCCGGCGTTTGCATCCCGCTAGCGCAGATAGAGCTCTGCTAGCTCTATCTGCGCTAGCAGTGACGGACCCGGAAACGCTGCAGCCTGCGTCTTGGATCCGTCACTCAATGACGGCACATCGCTAGCGCACGCCCATTGTGGGCGTGCGCTAGCGATGCGTCCGCCATTGCATTCAGTGGCGGCGTTAACGGACTACGTTATGCCGCGGTGTAACGTAGTCCGTTAAACGGGTCACACTAACGCAGTGTGAACCCAGCATTAGACTTGTTAGTTTTTCTTTAAGAAGCCTTTCTACTCTGCACTCATTAGGCTACTTTCACACTAGCGTCGTGCACTGCACGTCGCTATGCATCGTTTTGTAGAAAAAACGCATCATGCAAAAGTGCTTGCAGGATGCGTTTTTTCTCCATAGACTATTATTAACGATGCAGTGCGACGCATTGCCACACGTTGCAACCGTCATGCGACGGTTGCGTCGTGTTGCGTCGGACCGTCACCACCAAAAAACGTTGCATGTAACGTTTTTTGGTGCGTCGTGTCCAGCATTTCCGACCGCGCATGCGCAGCCGGAACTCCGCCCCCTCCTCCCCGCACCTCACAATGGGGCAGCGGATGCGTTGAAAAACAGCATCCGCTGCCCCCGTTGTGCGGCGCATTCACTGCTAGCGTCGGTACGTCGCAATGACGCAATTCGTCATGCGTCGTACAACGCTAGTGTGAAAGTAGCCTTACCTGTATTAATTGCACCTGTTTGAACTCGTTACTTGTATGAAAGACACCTGTCCACACAATCAATCACACTCCAACCTCTCCACCATGGTCAAGACCAAAGTATTGTCTAAGGACACCAGGGACAGAATTGTAGACCTGCACAAGGCTGGGATGGGCTACAGGACAATAGGCAAGCAGCTTGGTGAGAAGGCAACAACTGTTGGCACAATTATTAGAAAATGGAAGAAACACAAGATGACTGTCAATCTTTATCGGTCTGGGGCTCCATGTAAGATCTCGCCTTGTGGGGTAAGGATTACCTGAGAAAGGTCAGGATTGAGCCCAGTACTACATGGGAGGACCTGGTCAATGACCTAACAAAAGCTGGGAACACAGTCTAAAACACTGCCATTAGTAACACACTACGCAGTCATGGATTTAAATTCTGCAGGACACGCAAGTTCCCCCTGCTCAGACCAGCACATGTCCAGGCCCATTTGAAGTTCACCAATGACCATCCGGATGATCCTGAGAAGTCATGGGAGAAGGTCATGTGGGCAGATGAGACCACAATAGATCTTTTTGGTATCAACTCCACTCACCGTGTTCAGAAGAAGAAGGATGAGTACAACCCCATGAACACCGTCCCAGCATGGTGGGGAAAACATACCTTGGGGGTGCTTTTCTGCAAAGGGGACAGAACAACTGAACCATATTGAAGGGAGGATGGATGAGATCATGTATCATGAGATTTTGTTCAACAACCTCTTTACCTCAGTAAGAGCATTGGAGATGTGTCATGGCTAGGTCTTCCAGCAGGACAATGACCCAAAGCACACCACCATGGCAATTAAGGAGAGGCTTCATAAGAAGCATTTCAAGGTCCTGGAGTGACCTAGACAGTCTCCAGAATTAAACCCAATAGAAAATATTTGGAGGGAGCTGAAACTCAATGTTGCCCAGCGACAGACCCGAAACCTGAAAGATCTAGAGAAGATCTACATGGAAGAGTGGGCCAAAATCCCTGTTGCAGTGTGTGCAAACTTGGTCAAGAGCTAAAAGAAACGTCTGACCTCAGTAACTGCAAACAAAGTTTTCTGCAACAAATATTACGTTCCGTTTTTCTATTGCATCATATAGTTATTTCATGCAAAAAATTAATTATGTAAAAATCATGCAATGTGATTTTCTGGATTTTTTTTTAAGATTCTGTCTCCCACAGGTGAAGTGTACGTATGATAAAAATTACAGACCTCTCCATTCTTTGTAGGTGGGAAAACCTGGAAAATCAGCTTTTTAAAAAATACTTTCCTCACTGTAGTCTCTGTAGTAAACTTCTTATTCTCCTACATTACAAATGTTTTAGGCCACCTTTGGTCCTGCGCTATCTTTGCCAAACACAGGAGCGTGTTACAGCAGAGCTAGAAAGACACTGTCAACTTCCCACTGGATCTACTCAAACTGCACATCTTTTCCAAGGCTGTGTCGTCCAACACTATGGAAATAATTCTACCATCTGACAATTGATGTACTGTTAGCAACTAACTATATCATGCCCTGAGTCCAAGACATCTAGTACTGGAGTCCTTCAGTAGATCAGTGAGATTTAGGTGGCAGAATGGGACACTAAGCAAAAGACATAGCATCATTCACGATATCTAAACCATGAAAAATCGAGTTGAGTCTTTCAAGAAAAGAATAAGGTTTATTAATTCACAGAAGATCACGAAAGAGATGGGAAGCAACACTCAGACTTTGGATCAGTATCCACCAATGTTAGGCTATTGGTTGAACTCGATGGAGTTATGTCTACTAAAACTATGAAACCAATAAAGGAATGGTTATAGGTCTCCCGGAGGCCAACATGGGCAAAAAAAAAACATATCCAAAGTTTTTATATATTTGCAAGCCATTGTTTTTAACTTCTGTCTAGCTGGATTATCTAAAGAAGAGCCCATTGTGTTTGACCTTCTGGTGACCATATGTTCCTCCAGTATTTCCTGTCCTCTGTTTGTATTTTCAGACTTCTCAATGACCTGTTCATTTCTGTAGTTGCGTCCATCCATCTTGTCGCTGTCAGTCTTTTTTCTTGAACTAATATTTTCAAGCTTTTCTTATAGTGTTTTTGAACACTGTACATATGAAACACCTTCAGCATTCTTTCATCAATTCTTTAGACCTTCCATTATCACTCTAGTTCTAGAACCTTGAACTTTTGTGAATACCATAGATATCTCAGATTTATCGGTGACACTAATTGCTACTGTGACAAACCAGACACAAAAATGTTCCAAAATCTGAAAAGCAAGCATGTCTGTGACGAGATTATCATCTCCTAAGAATTATATGTAACATCCGACTATTACTGTACATCAGCAATCACTTCGTCTGAGAACTTTGGCACGATGACAAGATGTCCTGATGTTTTTGAACTTTTCCTGTCATGCTTATGTGCAACCACATGACAGCTGATACATTAAGTTTCCTTGATATTCACTTACTATTGTAAAATTTCACAGTCTACTTATTTTTCACAATTCGTTTTCTTAAATTGGAAGACATAATCTTATCTGCTCTGCATTTTTAATTCGCTATGCAACTTTTTGAAACTTGAAAATAAGCACTCGTGTCTGAAAACGTTGCAAACAGTAGTGTCTGTTCCAAAGTGCCGGAGAGTTATATAAATGAAGGCTGGTTAAATAAACATATCCAGATATGACATAACGAGGCCTCTTAGCTTACAAGGCTTTAGACAAAGAAATGTGTAGAGTTTCTCGATGACCCTATTGTAGGCTCTCATACTTGGACCACAGAGTTTAATAATGCTAGCTAAAAATTGAAGTCTACCTAGAAGATGGATATAAAATATCCGTATTCGCGCTAATAACACCCTAATGATATATAAATGAATAAATGCCAAAAGGTGCCGCCTAAGATGAGTTCATAACCAGAGATCACACCTCTCCATGAAAAGTGAAAGGAATGGCCCGATAATAAATAAAATGTTCTGAATGACACCAGCAATCTTACCTAGAAGAAGCGTTCATAATCACGGGCAAGGTGCTTGATTGCAGGCTGAATTTTCCCACGATGGATAAGGTGCTTAGTAGGATAAGGTGCTTGCAGGCTGTGTTCTCCAGCGGCGGCTATTGGCGTGACACTGAAGATGATAGTAGCTGATTCTTGCTCACATACGCCAGCTGCCTCGGCCGATAGCAGCGTGACGCTGAGAGGAGCTCGCACTTGCAGCGGCGTGTACTCTAGCGTGCAGGCCAGTGTCCTTTCAGGTGCGCAAAGTGAGAACGGCGCGGGGAAAGGACCTGCGTGCCGGTGTGAGTGACGTATCCGCCCACGTGACTGAAAGTGCGCTACGGATGGCGATAGGGACCAAAAAAGTCAACGCGTTTTGGAGACGTCTGTCTCCTTCCTCAGGACTCCTGAGGAAGGAGACAGACGTCTCCAAAACGCGTTGACATTTTTGGTCCCTATCGCCATCCGTAGCGCACTTTCAGTCACGTGGGCGGATACGTCACTCACACCGGCACGCAGGTCCTTTCCCGGTGCCGTTCTCACTTTGCGCACCTGAAAGGACACTGGCCTGCACGCTAGAGTACACGCCGCTGCTAGTGCGAGCTCCTCTCAGCGTCACGCTGCTATCGGCCGAGGCAGCTGGCGTATGTGAGCAAGAATCAGCTACTATCATCTTCAGTGTCACGCCAATAGCCGCCGCTGGAGAACACAGCCTGCAAGCACCTTATCCTACTAAGCACCTTATCCATCGTGGGAAAATTCAGCCTGCAATCAAGCACCTTGCCCGTGATTATGAACGCTTCTTCTAGGTAAGATTGCTGGTGTCATTCAGAACATTTTATTTATTATCGGGCCATTCCTTTCACTTTTCATGGAGAGGTGTGATCTCTGGTTATGAACTCATCTTAGGCGGCACCTTTTGGCATTTATTCATTTATATATCATTAGGGTTTTATTAGCGCGAATACGGATATTTTATATCCATCTTCTAGGTTGATTTCTCTTTACTACACAGTCAATGGTGGTGACTGTTTTATTCGCAGCAGGAATAGTAACCCTTTAATACTGGGCGCCACTCAGGTTGTTTTTATAAAAATTGAAGTCTGCAAATTTTGGAGAACCCTCCTCAAAATAGAGTCATTGTTCAATACCGGTTTTTGACAATATTCAGATGTGTTTCATTTATGCTAAACTGATGAGGATTAAAAATCACAAACAAGCCTTCTAGAATTGTGACTCTTCCATGTGAATCCATTTCTCAGACCCATAACTATGTAAATGGTTCCTGTTTGGTCCATACATGTTGTCCACTCCAGATATTATCACATAGTGCATCCGTGTGGTAGAGAGTCATAGAGAGTACCAGTTGCACTTTGCTTTGGTCTCAGTAAAAACTCTCTTACAATTAAAGTGGTCATCAGGACTACATTATTTTTTTACTATAACCTACAGGAAGGTAGATGCTAACTACCTGCCTGTTCTATCCAGCACTGGCACAGAGCAGACACTGACCACTCCTGCCGGCGATTCAGTTGCTCCATATCAACTGAGCAGCTCTTCCTCTTCCAGGCTGCTCTGTCAATGGGGCATTACTGCAGACATCATATTGATTGACAGTTGTCTCCCTGCAGTTAGGCAGCAGGGAGCCAGCAGTCACACCTCATCGACAGAGCAACCCGGAAGAGAAGGCGCTGCAGTGTCAACACGACAGCAGCGGAAGCCGCACAATCACCGACAGGAGCGATCTGTGGCCATTCTGTGCAGGCAGAGGTCGGCACCGGGCAGAACAGGCAGGTAGCTAGCAAATACCCACCTTTTAGTTTTTAGACTCATAATAAAAAAGTAATATAATAGTTCTGGATAACCCCTTTTAAGTAGAAAACAGAATTAAAAAAAATTATGATTGTTAATTAAAAATGTAAAATAATATGTATATATATATATATATATATATATATATATATATATATATATATATATATATATATATATATATATATATATAATGTTAAAAAAAACACTAGGAAAATGTTCCAATAAACATTTTTTTTTAAATAAATAATAACACCCTTCTCTAGTCTCATGGAAAAACCTCTGCCAATTAATTAGATAACAGTGTCACGGATGCAAGAGGATTTAAGTTACATCTCTGTGTGGCAACATATTCTTTCCTGGAATGAAAAAAAAACATGATTCTTAAATAATAATGTAAATACACACACTCCATATTGTATGTATATATTTACAGTATATTTATATTTATTAGTGTGTATATATATATATATATATATATTTGTATTAAATATATATACAAATCATATACACACGTGGTCAAAATTGTTGGTACACCTCGTTTAATGACAGAAAAACCTGCAATGGTCACAGAAATAACTTGAATCTGACAAAAGTAATAATAAATATAAAATCTTTAATGGGGTTGGCTCACAAACAATATGTATCATCTATCCATTTTGTTTAGTCGCTATGGGACTACCAGAAATGGCACTGATATACATAACCACCTATCTATTGAAATGTGAGACACGAGAACCCAGTTCTTATGATCTGAAAAGATATATTATAATATTTTCGTGGGCCAACCACTTTAGGATCCATTTAAAAAAAGTCAGTTTTTACCTCCCCATAGTAAACCAGTCATATCATTTTAGTTATAACTGTGAAGCTAAGACCCTGTTTTGGTTAAATATAAAAAAGGAAGCAGCAAACTAAAGGTAAAGTTATTCTAGAAACCTTTCACATTCTCCACCTTGTCAAAAAAAAGTATAAAAAGTGTGCAAAAAGTTCTGTCTCTATAGAATGTGAATCCTTACATTCTGTATACTCCTCCTTTGGAAAGAAAGTTCTATAAAGTCCTATGTGTATGGCCTCTAAGATTGACGTTACACAACAATTAGACTCTTCAGAATCGCTCTGGGAATTATCATTATGTATAAAAAGCCCATTGAGGCCCGTATTTTTTTTTTATTCTTTGACACATACGATCCCTCTCAGTACTGGTACTGGGCTTGCGGTGACGGGTGAAGGCCAGACATGCAATCACAGGAGATGCCAAACTCCCAATGACTTTTTCCAAAGTCCTTACTTGTTCAGGAAAATGTATTTTCCATAATCGCGCTAGGGGTCAGCGGCTTTCTTAAACAGTCTTCCTTACATAAATAATCCTCCTTACATGTATGTAAATATATAGAAAAAAAATGCCTTCAATTACTTAAGTTACTGAGAAAATAAGTCTTGAACTTGTGGTAGAAAGGGATTCCCAGACATTTCTATACTACAGGAGAAAAAAAATTACTTACATTTTTGAGTTTGTCATTTTTTGAGAAAAATTTGATTCAGCAATTTCTTAGTAGTAGGATAAATGACATGAAAAATGGCTGTTAGCGGTTCCTTAGGTATTGTAGCCCCATATTAAAGTACAGCAAAATTACTACAATAGAGCTGAGTAGAATTTTTAGCAACATGGCTACAGAGGAGGACTCAATGGCCCTGATTCATCAAGACTGGCGTTTCGATACGCCTCACCAAAAGTCTTACTCCATTTGGGGAGTAGCATTTCTGGCGTAAGAAATTCTAGAACTTTTGCCAAACTGGATGGGCAGGTGTAGCCATGCCCGGTTCCTCCCCAGCTTCCTGCTTCGCCCATTTTGGCTGAGTTGCTTCAAGTTGTTGTGAAAATGCCAAATTTTCCAAAATTTTTGCACATAAATTTAGCAACTATTCAAAATGTTTTACAACAGTTTTCTGATGTCAACACTTTCATATGTCGGTCCCAAGGAATTAAGAATTTTTTGGGACGGAAATGTTCATCTATGTGATGTATACTGTAGCTCAGAAATTTTGTGCTAACTCCTGACTAGGTAGGGACTGACAGTAATCTGGGCCAGAATAGTTATGGGTCCTTTACCAACCATCAAAGTTATAAAAGACACGACCTACATTAACACAATGGGGCAAATTTTTGAATCTAAATACACCACAGTCATGGCCTAATTTTGGCCCAAAAACATTTATTAGGTGGTTTAGACACTTTTGACAATACAGTAAGCAAGGAGGTATAGCCTATCGGAGAGAAGGTGTTTTGGGGGGGCACCACTAGAACACTGCGCACCAAAATTTGGCACAAATTATTGGTGCAATTAGGTCAACTAATAGGTGGTGTAAAGTTAGATAAGACAATCTAAGGAGACACCAATTTTTTTTTTACAAATTTTAAGAGTTACTAGTCTACGTTTACATTGTGTAAATATTAGACAGTTTAAGTAACTTTGCCCAGTGACTTTGACCAACAGCTATCTCATATGTCTTTTGGCAGCTCACACACATAAAAGTTATTATTTATTATTATAGTGCCAATTAAAAATTGAAAGAGTATTTACATCTCATGAAGTGATGACATATGACAAGGATGTGCCATCACTTTATGATCTTTGAGTTTCTTCCTTCTCAGGATCGGTGAAATGAGACCACCAATTGTGAAAATGTAGGTGCAGTTATTCTCACTAAATTTTCATCCTTTTTCTGTGAAGTGCTACTTAAAAGTCTCCATACATGGTTATTATGCTTCTTATTAAAAATTGAGCATTTTTTGCCTTTAGCCATAGTACACATCCTTGACTGAGTTGATTTGGATCTGCTAAAGCCAAGTAGCTTATTTTTTACAGACTCAATATGATCGCTGAGTCCAGCATAGGAGTCATTACTTTGGAGGACCTATTTCCTCTGTGGCTGTAATACTTTATTTCCCCTGTGGTGGTGCTGTAGGGGAATGTAACACTACCTTCTCAGATTACAGGTGATTACTGAGAATCCCATTAGAATGATACCTAATAATAAAAATGTTTTGGGGATTGCAAAAGCAGAGAACTCCTTGAACCTCTAAACACATTAGTAATACATTGATAGGACAGTCTAGGCCGAGAGAAAAACAAGACCACAGCTTAGGTTACAGAAGCAATGCTTCCAAGAATGAGGGCTATGGTTATGCCAAATATTCTCTGCAATTGGTCTTCAGAACCTGACACACGCATTGTCTTTTACCGAGAAGACTGTGATTATCTTGTATGGGGCACATCGAGGGTGTCATCTGTCAGGTCTCCTTCCTCCTCTACAACTGTGAAGTACAGTAAACAATGGCAATGAGCGACGGATGTATTGAAGCTATAGGGGGCCCCTGGGTGCTTCAGGCTGGAAACTTTCTTCTCTATAATTAAAGTAAACGGAGGGCACAAATCACCAACACAAATAGGATTTGTAGATAGACATCAGTGCATTAGCCATCAAATCTGTTTGTTTTCTAAACCAAAATCTATAAATGTAAGGAATATTCCCACTGTGGACATAAAGCAGTATCATGTACGATGAAAATGTTATGCCCTCTGTTTCTAAAGATCCCGCAACCTAAACCAAATACTTGGAGAGCAGACCTAGGATATATCCTTAGACAATAGTGTAAAATCTCCAAAAGGATGGCCAGGACCTCTACTAACCTCAGTGATGCACAACTCTCTAGACTCTAATTGACTGAAGAAGGTCTGGATTATTTTCACTAATAAAATAACATCAGTTTGAAATCACAATTGGGTGCCAAGTTGTTTATGACATATCATTAGGATAGAATCCTACTTTGTGCACCACCGTTCTGGAAGCGTCGTGCTTTATTTTTAAATTTAGGACCTCTACTAACACATTCCTAAAAAAGGGGCAGCTCAGATCATATTTAGTCACTGAATGCATAGCCCAAGTGGTCCTTCAATACCACCTTACGCGATTTCAACAAAGCCCCAAAAGAGAAGACATGTTTCACACCTAGTAGACCTGCTCTAAAATCCATCAGCTGTGGATTGGGGTTTACCATCTTATTCACACAATTAGAGCTGTCGCAAAATTCACTGAAGTCCATCTTTTGAAGACTAATACACGTGTTTCTGAATAGAGTGTTGTTTTTTTTCTTCTTTTTTTGTAATTCTTTTCTCCATTGATTTAACCCACAGATTTTGTTTTAAAGTGAATCTGTTAAACAATAGCGGTCGTTTTAATTTTTATTTCACAAATCAATAGTACACATGAAAATAACCAACTTTGTAATATCTTATCAGATGAATCTGCTTCTTTCTCTGCCAGGATTGATCAGTCATTATCAAAATTCTCAATTCTGAGGCAAAACCTGTATTCAGCGAAGACAGAACATTACACTACTGAGATATGAGATGGCGGGTGCTACTGGTAAGATTCTATGTAGATAGGAGGGAAAGACGGAAGAGGGAGGAGCTCTGCTTTTAGCTCCTCCTTCCATCTACATAGAATCTTACCAGTAGCACCCGCCATCTCATATCTCAGTAGTGTAACGTTCTGTCTTCACTGAATACAGGTTTTGCCTCAGAATTGAGAATTTTGATAATGACTGATCAATCCTGGCAGAGAAAGAAGCAGATTCGTCTGATAAGATATAAGACAAAGTTGGTTATTTTCATGTGTACTATTGATTTGTGAAATAAAAATTAAAATGACGTTTACTCTTCAAGAAAATGCTTTTACATGTTCTTTGTTCAGGATTGTGAAGCGCCCCCAGACGCAGGGCCGTGGGGTACTCGGTACCGGGCCTCTCTGTCTCAGTTCTGGGGTTGTCACGGTGGCTAGACTCGGTCCGTGACCCTGCTAAAGGGCGTCCAATGAAAGGTGTAGGTGGTGGTGCGTGGTGCAGATCGCGGTGAATAACGAGGACACAGGGTTGCAGTCTCTTTACCTCTTTACTGAAGGCTTCAGGGTCCGCAATCCGGAGTACTGTTAACAGGGCTGGCTGAGACTGGCCGGTCCGAAGGCACATCCAGAGTTCCCTTTGCAGGTGGAAATCAGTGTCTACCTTCTAGCGCCTGTGTGTGTTGTAGTAATTCCCTGCTGAGCACCACGGGATAGTCCTCACAACTGTCGTATATATTTCTCTCTCTTTCTCTCCGTCCCCCAGATGATATGGATGGGACGCACCCGTATGACGGGGTAGGCCTGGAGCTATTTTATAGGGACCCTAGGGATGCCCCTCTCCCACAGTTTGCCTCCATTGTCTTCGTTAGGTGTAATGATGAGACAGCCAACCTATGGTTAACTGCCCGGCCGTGGTCTAAAGTAATGCGTGGAGTCTCTTACTTTCTCAGCGTTCCGGCCACCGGCTACGTGCCTCAGAAGGATGTTGCTGATCTTGGGGCACAACTCCTTCTGGTATTGTCTCCTTTTTGCTGTATTTCCTTTCCTCACTCCTCCACAATACACCTCGCTTCTTGTCCTTTCTTAGGAGTCTGCCGCTGTAAGGCACAGGCACAACTCCGTAACGATCTTGTCTCTTTCCAGGACGCTGCCAGGATCCCACCCCTGACAGGTCCTCTCTCTAGCTCTTCCCAGCTACGTTCTCCCTGACTTCCTGTCCAACCCCCAGTTTTACCAGAGCATGAGGAGTGGCCTACTAGATAGAACCACTCCCCTGGTGGCCGGAGTGTGAGGTGCAGTGTGTGTGTTACCTGGTCAGGTGAACTCCTTTAGTGCAATCAGACGTAACATCACTCCCCTTAGTGGCAGAGCGACATCACTGCAACGTCCAGGACTCTGGGGCGCTGCAATTGCACCACCCCTCTGTCTCCTGGCTTCCTGCTTTCTCGGGGGGCAATGCACTCCTGATGACCAGACCAGCAGCATTATTGCACTGGTGGTGCAAACTGTATTCTCTCCAATGCAGCAATAGAGGAGCGCAGGAAGACTGAAACTGATCCAAAAGTTCTTGCAAGCTCTAAAACAAAGACCTTGAAAGTGCATGCTCCTTGTAAAGGAAACTGGTCACCACTGCAACATCACAGAGATGGCTGGAAACTGGAAATAAGCATGAAATTACAGTTCTTGAAAACTGTGAGGATGTTTAACAAAAGATAAATTGCCAAGTTGCTTGTTTTGAGATTAGAGAACTTGAACTGTAAAGTTCAGGGCCTGTACTGGACACGTAGTGTTCAGTACTAATCCCTAAATTCGGACGTTTCACTTTATGTCTGGTTTACTGTTTGGGTTCGAATTCCTAATAAAGTTTGTTGAAAGGCTGCAAAAAACCACTCTGTACTCTGCATCCATATCTGTGTGAGTACTATGCTAAAAGCCGCTGTGTGTACTCTGCAACCCCATCTGTGGGAGTACTGTGCATTTAAGCCGCTGTGTGAACTCTGCAGCTGCACCTGCGGGAGTACTGTGCCTTTAAAGGGGTTTTCCCACGAACATAGCACCTTTTAGTTAATAGATATTGGAATAATAATAAGTTCCACATTTGGATGTGTTAACCCTAGAATGCGTGACGTCACAAATCTACACTCTTACGTAATGGGGGCCTTTCAGGCCCCCGTGCAAATCATATGGAGAAACTCACATAAATAACTTTTACAAGTTTATTTAAAAATTGCAAAATAAGATATGAATAATGCACAACATTTTAATTATAATTTTTTGTAGAAAGCACCAAAAAACATTTTTTTCAAAACTTCAAACAAAGGTATGAAAAACACACAAAGGTATATAAATCTAGAGTAAACTAGCTGCAGCTACATTTCTTTTCTAATGTTTTCTTTTCAATTTTATTGGTCTTCCAAACAATTTTCACATTTCATTGCTTCTTTAGTTTGCTTTGGCAAGCATTTCATGTTGTTTCGTTCCATCATGTGCGGCATCACAAGTTCATGGCAAAGGTCCTTCAAGAATAGGCGTCTCCTGTCCTTCCTCTTTGCATAGAATTCTGGATGAGTTTCTATATAAATAATGAATGAATTCAGGGCTGCTACATCAAGCATATTTGAAAAAATTACTACAGGCCAACGTCTTGTTTGCCTCTTGCATGACTATTCTCCCACCATTTCATCCATTTTGTCTACACCTCCTTTAGTTTTAAGGTCATACAGGATGATTTCTGGTTTCAATTTCCTGTCATTGCTGTCAATACTGCTATCATAATGCATGGTACTGAGTAATATAACGGATTTCTGCTTCTTCGCTTTGTAAGATACCAGTGTCGCTTTGTTGTTGAAACCAAAGACAATCTCATAAAGTGCTCGCTGTGGATTGTGCTTCATTGCTTGAGGAATTTCTCGTCGATTTGGCTTCATAGTACCAACAGATGTAACAGCTTTTTCAAGCAAAAATAACGGACAAAAATAATTGTCCATGGTAATGTTTCTACCTGAATTGTATATTTATTTATATGTTTTCGCAATCTCAGACCCTAGATCTTTCTGTACTGGTGCACCAACCTCTTTGCCACAGTAGATAAGCCCATTTATGCCATAATAATTTGCAGAATCACACATCCAGAAGATTTTTATTCCATACTTGGCTGATTTACTGGGCATGTATTGTATGAACTTGCAACGTCCTCTGAAGGGTACAAGTTGCTCATCTACTGTAACATTAGTACTAGGATTGCAAAGTTTGGTGCAATTTTGATAAATACATTCCAGATATAACTTATAGGGGCTAATTTGTCTGTTTGGAACCTTGCTGCACGAGTTCGCTTATCATCAAATTGAATGTTTCTTCTAATTTCCTCATATCTGCCCACTGCCATTTTCTCTTTATAATGTGGATCAGAAAGCATGATCCACCCCATGGCCCCTCCACCAGCAACCCTGACTGCAAATAAAGTAACTTGAGTCACAAACACTACTGAGTACATGATAAAAATAGCAGGGCCCTAAAGGCCCCCGTTCCGAACAGATGTGGTTTTCCCCAAAAAAGCATTGCTACACCAAAATGTCTATCAAAAAAATGATATGAACAACTGGATATTACCAACAACGACATACTTGAGGAATACCTAGAGTTTCAAAATTCTAACTAATGTAACTTTGCAGATAATAGCAAAAAAGTAAGCACCGGGGCCTAAAAGCCCCCCGATACACATTCTAGGTTAAGAAAATATTCCTGTGCTGAGATAATCAGATGAATGTGCCCCTGCTATTTACTGTGTAATGGCTGTGTCTGACCGTGCAGGAATTTGGTCTGATTATACCACATCTTCTGTGCAGGGGAGGACACCAAAGAGTATACAGACATTACAGCTGGGGATCACAGCTTGTGTCTTCGAAGTGAAACATTGCTTACAACAGACAGTGAAATGTTTTGCCTCAAAAAATAAATCATTTGTGATCCCGTTCTTTAATGCCTGTATATTCTCTTTTACGTGGAAGTTATTATTATTCAACGATCTATTGATTAAAATATTGATTAAAATTAACTTTGTTCATGGGAAAAACCCTTTAAGCTTCTGTGTGTACTCTGCTACCCAACTTGCGGAAGTTCTATTCCAAAAATCCTCTGTGTACTCTACAGCTGTGTCTGTACAAGTACTGTGGCCAATAAATTTTTCTACTCTGCAGCCGTCTTTTTGGGAGTAGTGTGCCTAAAATAAAATTCAACTCTGCAGCCATCTTTCCCAATTGTGGGCTTAAAAAATTATATTATTGTAGCGCTGTGTTTATACAAGCAGTGTTTCCAAAAAAAGTTTTTATACTCTACAGCTGTTTTTTTGTGAATAGTGTATCTAAGAATGTTTGCACTATGCAGCCGTCTCTTTCCCATTTGTGAGCAGAAAAAATTATTTTATTGAACCTGTGTGTCGATATGAGCAGTGTTTCTAAAAAAAATTCAACTAAACAACTTTATGACAGTAGTGTATCTAAAATAATTCTACTCTGCAACTCTGCAGCTGTGTTTTTGGGAGTAGTGTTTCTAAAAAAAAATTCTACTGGGAGTACTGTGCCAAAATTCCTCTGATTGGACTGTGCCAAAAACATTTGTTTGTACTTTACTAAAAAGCCTCTGGGAGTTCTGTGCCAAAAAGCCTCTGTTTGTACTGTACCAAAATAGTGACCGTATCAGATGGTGGTGCTGGATTTTGCGACGTGCCGAGTAGGGTTTTCCACATTTCTGCCATACTAACCATCCCTTCTGAGGTGGTGCCAGTGCCTTAGCTGCTTTGACGACTTCATCCTCCTCTGAATTGTTCTTCCACAGAGCCCCCGCTGTCAGGTGGGGACGCCTTCAGTAGTGCTTCTACCAGCATGCACTTGTATTCCCACAATTTCCAATCTCCCTCTAGTGACAGAAGTATGGCATGTTGTGCTTGTAGAGGGGATCCAGCAGGGTGGGCACCCAGTAATCAGCACTTGTAACAATCCGGGCAACTCAACTGTCATTGCTGAGGCACAGCAGCACATATTGACTCATATGTGCCAGACTCTCCTTGGTGGGGGGTGTATCATCTGGGTACTCTGTATCATCTGTATGCTCTGTATCCCCCAGCCCGTGAGCTGGTTTGAGTGCCTCCCTGCTGTGAACATGCTTGTTCTTCAACCTCTACCTCATACTCCTCCTCATCCTCCAAACTGTCCCCTGGCTGGACATTTGTGTACCTGGCCGCTTTTGGTACAGGAACCCGTTCTCCAAGACATGTGTTGATGCCTGGCCTGATAATGGTGTAAGTGATCCTGGTTCCTCCTCCTCTTCCTCCTCTTCCTCTTGTGCCACCACCTCATCCATCATCGCCTGAAGCTTTACTTTTCTCGAAGACATATAAGTGGGATAGTAACATTGGTGATGGTGTCAGCATCGCTGGCCATGTTTATGGAGTACTCAAAGCAGCACAGCATGGCACACACATCTCGCATGGAGTCCCACTCGTTTGTCTTGAAGTGGTGATGTTCAGCACAGCGACTCATGCATGATGCAGCTGAAACTCCACTATTGTGTGCTGCTGCTCACACAGTCTTAACAGACAGTCTTAAAGGGCCACTGTCACCCCCTCCAGCCGTTATAAACTAAAAGAGCCACCTTGTGCAGCAGTAATGCTGCATTCTAACAAGGTGGCTCTTTTAGTTTTTGGTGCATGTATTCCCAAAATAAAGCGTTAACACCAGCGGCGGATTATCAGAGGGTCAATATGGGCGGTAGCCCAGGGCCCAGTGGTGTGGGGGGGCCCTGGGCTACCGCACAGATTGACCCTCTGATAATCCGCCCGAGTGTGACTGCTGTGAATGCCCGCCGGGCACCGGCATTTATATGCCCCCGGACCCAGTGGGCAGAGAGAGGGGGCCCGCATCGGGCCCCTTCTCATCTGCTCACCGGGCCCCTTCCGGCGCTGCAGCGGTTTCCTATTGACGTGCGGGCGCGCGCCCGCAAGTCAATAGTTAACAACAGCCGCCAGCCAATTGGTTATTTGATCCCCATTCACAGCTCCTGCATGGTGTGGGATTTTTACTCCAAACAGATTAGTTTTTCAAAACAGCTTGCTGTAGTTTCCCCATGGCTATGCTGAAGTTGGTCATGCAGGTGTTACATTGACTGAGGAGGCGGATTAAGGGGCTGTGGAGGAAGAGGTGGCAACATGGACAGAGAAACATCCAGCAATCCTCAGTGGTGGTAGGACACACACCAAAAACACTTTCCGCCTCAAGCCCAGCTGCCACTACATTTGCCCAGTGGGCAGTTAGGGAGATACTACTTACCTGTTCAAGTAGTTTGATGACTTATCTGATATATCCTCTACAAAACTAACTTTCAGCACAAGTTTTGCAGAGATTGGACAGTATCCATTTCATTTACTCCAATTTATGTGTAATAGAAATAGCAATCAGCCAATGGTACTCATGAAACATATGAATCATTTCTACTTGTTTTAACTATAATGGATTTATACATACAAATCTTTCTCTGAACCAGCTGATAATACTCAACAAATCTGTAGGTGCCATAATGTTCCCCATAGCAATACTAGATAACTGTAAAAAGCTCCACTATCGCCTGCTGCAGCTCGCTGTCTCTCCAGCCTGTACTAGGTGGGGAACAGGAATGGAGAAGTGAAGCTGCACCACAGACAGGCGAGCAGCAGCAAAGTGAGAATGCCAAAAAAGTGCACAGATGGCCTTCACTTTCCGACCAGATGAGGAGATGGTGGAGAAAGGGGAGTAGGAGGAGGAGGCAACATGGACAGAGAAAAGGCTAGGAGCTGGCTGCGGTACGCAGTTGCCGCCAACTGAATGGCTAGGGGCCAGCCTCAGTGCTTTTGCACCCTGCTCCTTCGTTTGCTGTGCTGCTCGGGCAGCATGACCACCACCTTTTTCTCCGAAATGCCCACCTCACTCCATGTGCTGTCTAGGACCTCATCATCCCTCAACGCAGCATCACACCTCTCCAGTCTGTCCGTAACTCTGCTACCCTACTAATCCACTTCTGTCCTTGCTACTCTTCCAAATCTCACCTTTCCAAATTCCACAATGTATCCACTTTAAGTTACATACACTGACCTGCAAAGCTATACATAATCCATCTTCCTCATATATCTCTGAATTAATCTCCTGATATCTCCCACCACATAATGTCTAGTCCTACCAAGACCTCCTTCTCTCCTCCATAATCGTACATTCCTCATTCAATCTCCTGCAAGACTTCTCCCAATTATCTTCCATCCTGTAGAATTCTGTATCCCCTACCTTTGGAACTTTCAAGTACAACTTGAAAACCTATGTCTTCAGAACAGCTTACAGCCTGCAATGACCCCGCTGCCACCTCACAAACACCTGAGCTGCTGCAACCCTTGAACCTACTGTTTCCTTCCTTATTATCCTGTAGAATGTAAGGTCGCAAGGGCAGTGTACTCTTTCCTCTGTACCTGTCTGTCACAATTTGTTCATTATAATTTGTATTTGTGTTTTGTAGGTAACCCCTCCTCACGCACAGCAGCATGGCATCAATTGTGCTCTAAAAACAATAACAAAAATCCCTTGCATGATGTTCCACCCAGTCCTCACCCCTGCCCTCCTTGCCGGTGTATACACAGCAGAAAACAGCAGCAGTTGGCTTGGCACCTGTGTTTCATCATCATCATCAGAGAATTGTTGCGGTGGTCCATTGATCGTTTCCACTACCCTTCCCTTGCACTCATTCTCTAACATAGCAAGTGGTTGGACATCAGTGCACTCAATCTCTTTGAATTGTGCATGGCCAGGTGAATGGCTCAAGGAACCACAGCCAGCAAAGTCATCAAAAAGCAGAAGTGACTTGGGGCTCAGACTGCTTGCAAATGAATGAGGTGGAAGCCTCATGACCATGGGCCATATGTGCAACATCTGCACTTTCAGCAGGAGACCGAGTGGAAGACAAAGCAGAGGAACTGAAGGCACTTTTAGCCAACCAATCTAAAACCACCTCTACTTCTGGCCTCACAATTCATCCAACTGTACTCGAGCCTATGAAATTTCACAAAACATCCTGTGGCCTGCTTGCACCAAAGGAAGGTGTTTAATTGGGGCGCATAGCAAACACAGCTCGACAATGCCCTCTCTCTCCCTGCAGACATTACACCTCTACCACCATCAACACAGCCACATCTCCTATTTGATGCTCCCCTCATTGTTTTTAACCTGCAAATTTTAAAACTATTACATGGCCTGTGTACAGAGAGACAGTAGCCAGCAGAATATTACACTGCCTGATTTCAAAATACCCCTCTAATATCAAGAAAAAAAAACAAGTCACAAAAACAGTGTTGGCTACCTCCTACTTCTACGACTCTACCACCTCCACCTCAACCTCGACTTGGACCTCCGCTTCATGGTTCAAGATTATATTTCCTTCTTTTTTTATTATGTTTTTTAAGTTATTTTCTTATCCAAATTTGTATGCAGGGAAGTTGTCCTGCTCTTAACCCATTTAGCTTCCTTTTGCAGCCCCCTAGCCCTTATTATGAAATTTTACAGCCATTTTAAACCACCGAAGTTTGGGTAGCCATTGACTTGTATTGGGTTCTGGTTCAAGTTCGGGTTCGAACCGAACTGTAAGGTGCACTTGGTGGTGGTCATGGGCGAGGGGCTGCTGTGTTCCCACACCCTGGCACCCTACAAATAAACAGTGTCCCGATTCCCGTGTGCTGTGTGCTCACGTTATAACCTCCTCTGTCTCCACGATTCTGGATCCAAGAACAACCGCACATAAATCAGGGGATGCTCGCTGCTTAACAGACAGTTCAACTTTACTTAGCATCTTGAGTAACAGCACAGTATGTTTCCACATTCTGTTTGTTCCTCCTGAGCTATCCCTTAGTTTAATGGCTCCCTCGGCCCCTGGGATGCTCCATCTGGCTTCACAGTTTCCATGAGTGCTGTCCTGTCTCCCTCATGCACTTCCACATCCGGCTTCCACTTGTTGGAACGAAATACGGCACGTTTCTCAGTGCCTAGTTTATTCTGTAGACCTCGTTAATTTTAACATTGAGAGTAAAAATAAAATCCAGGAAATCACATTGTATAAATTATATAAATTTATTTGCATTTTGCAGTGAGAAATAAGTATTTGATATCGTTTACCATTTTGTCTAATAAAGGTATTTTTATGTTCACACCGATTGTTCCACATTTTTCCTATTAAGATCATAAGTTCGGGGTTCTCTTTTTGGTTTCCACTAATCTAAACTATGAGCCCTATCCTATAACTGATGCTCCAAACATAATCCTGTACTTTCCCTATATGCTACACATAAATTGCATTAAATACAGTGCCTTGTGAAAGTATTCAGCTCCCTGGAACTCTTCAACCTTTTCCCACATATGCTTCAAACATAAAGATACCAAATGTAAATTTTTGGTGAAGAATCAGCAACAAGTGGAACACAATTGTAAAGTTGAATGAAATTTATTGCTTATTTTACATTTTTGTGGAAATTCAAAAACTGAAAAGTGGGGCGTGCAATATTATTCGGCCTGTTGTGATTTTGCTTTTTGCTCCCTCTAGTGGTCATTAGTGATTTGACTCTGGAGCGTCTGTCTTTTCCTATATCCTCACCTGGGCCGTTAGTTCAGGGGCGTTGCTATATAAGCTCCCTGGACCTTCAGTTCAATGCCTGGCATCGTTGAAATCAGAGCTAATCTGTTGTGCTCTTGTCCTCTGATCCTGGTTCCTGTTTTTCAAGCTAAGTCTGCTTCTTTGCTTTTTGCTTTTGTTTTGTTTGGTATTTTTGTCCAGCTTGTTCCTATCTGTATCCTGACCTTTGCTGGAAGCTCTAGGGGGCTGGTGTTCTCCCCCCGGACCGTTAGACGGTTCGGGGGTTCTTGAATCTCCAGCGTGGATTTTTATAGGGTTTTTGTTGACCAGATAAGTTATCTTGCTATATTCTGCTATTAGTAAGCTGGCCTCTCTTTGCTGAACCTGGTTCATTTCTGTGTTTGTCATTTCCTCTTACCTCACCGTTATTATTTGTGGGGGGCTTGTATCTTGCTTTGGGGTCCCTTTCTCTGGAGGCAAGAGAGGTCTTTGTTTTCTTCTCCTAGGGGTAGTTAGAGTCTGCGGCTGGCGCGAGTCATCTAGCGATCACCGTAGGCATGATCCCCGGCTACTTCTAGTGTTGGCGTTAGGAGTAGCTATTTGGTCAACCCAGTTACCACAGCCCTATGAGCTGGATTTTTGTATCTTGCAGACTTACACGTTCCTCTGAGACCCTGTCCACTGGGGTCATAACAGTATGCCAGGCCAGTATTAAATGTTTAATGCATTGCAGAAGTGGGATTATAAGAAAGAAAATTTTGAGGTTTTTTTTCCCTCTCTCATTTTTTTTTTTTCTTTTCCCCTTTACCTCAGAGTGGCTTAAGCTTGCTGCAGACATGAATGTCCAGACCTTGATTACAAGTGTGGACCAGCTTGCCGCTCATGTGCAGGGTATACAAGATTATGTTACCAGAAATCCTAGGTCTGAACCCAAGATTCCGATTCCTGAACTGTTTTCAGGAGACCGATTTAAGTTTAGGAATTTCAGGAATAATTGTAAATTATTTTTGTCCCTGAAACCTTGTTCGTCTGGAGACTCTGCTCAACAAGTAAAAATTGTTATTTCATTCTTACGGGGTGACCCTCAGGATTGGGCTTTTTCGTTGGCGCCAGGAGATCCGGCATTGGCTGATATTGATGCGTTTTTTCTGGCGCTCGGTTTACTTTATGAGGAACCCAATCTTGAGATTCAGGCAGAGAAAGCCTTGCTGGCTATGTCTCAGGGCCAGGACGAGGCTGAGGTGTATTGCCAAAAATTTCGGAAATGGTCCGTGCTGACACATTGGAACGAGTGTGCACTGGCCGCTAATTTTAGAAATGGCCTTTCTGAGGCCATTAAGAATGTTATGGTGGGTTTTCCCATTCCCACAGGTCTGAATGATACCATGTCCCTGGCTATTCAAATTGACCGGCGGTTGCGGGAGCGCAAAACCGCAAATTCCCTCATGTTGTTGTCTGAACAGACACCTGATGTGATAGAAAAACCGCAAATTCCCTCATGGTGTTGTCTGAACGGACACCTGATTTGATGCAATGTGATAGAATCCTGACTAGAAATGAGAGGAAAATTCATAGACGCCGGAATGGCTTGTGCTACTACTGTGGTGATTCTACACATGTTATCTCAGCATGCTCTAAACGTATATCTAAGGTTGTTAGTCCTGTCACCGTTGGTAATTTGCATCCTAAGTTTATTCTGTCTGTAACTTTGATTTGCTCACTGTCATCTTATCCTGTCATGGCGTTTGTAGATTCAGGTGCTGCCCTGAGTCTTATGGATCTCTCATTTGCTAAGCGCTGTGGTTTTATTCTTGAACCATTAGAAAATCCTATCCCTCTTAGGGGTATTGATGCTACGCCATTGGCAGAAAATAAGCCGCAGTATTGGACACAGGTTACCATGTGCATGACTCCTGAACACCGCGAGGTGATACGTTTTCTCGTTCTACATAAAATGCATGATTTGGTTGTTTTGGGGCTGCCATGGTTACAGACCCATAATCCAGTCCTGGACTGGAAGGCTATGTCAGTGTCTAGTTGGGGCTGTCGTGGTATTCATGAGGATTCCCTGCCTGTGTCTATTGCTTCTTCTACGCCTTTGGAAGTTCCGGAGTACTTGTCTGATTATCAGGATGTCTTTAGCGAGTCCAGGTCCAGTGCATTGCCTCCTCATAGGGAATGTGACTGTGCAATAGATTTGATTCCAGGCAGTAAATTTCCTAAGGGAAGACTGTTTAATCTGTCGATACCTGAACATACCGCTATGCGTTCATATATCAAGGAGTCTCTGGAGAAAGGACACATCCGTCCGTCTTCTTCCCCTCTTGGTGCGGGATTCTTTTTTGTGGCTAAAAAGGACGGATCTTTGAGGCCTTGTATTGACTATCGGCTTTTAAATAAGATCACTGTCAAATTTCAGTATCCTTTGCCGCTGTTGTCTGACTTGTTTGCCCGGATTAAAGGTGCCAAGTGGTTTACCAAGATAGACCTTCGTGGTGCGTACAACCTTGTGCGCATTAAGCAAGGGGATGAATGGAAAACCGCATTCAATACGCCCGAAGGTCATTTTGAGTACTTGGTGATGCCTTTTGGGCTCTCTAATGCCCCTTCAGTTTTTCAGTCCTTTATGCATGACATTTTCCGGAACTATCTGGATAAATTTCTGATCGTTTATCTGGATGATATTCTGTTTTTTTCTGATAATTGGGACTCGCATGTGGAGCAGGTCAGGATGGTCTTTAAAATTTTGCGTGAAAATTCTTTGTTTGTCAAGGGCTCAAAGTGTCTTTTTGGTGTACAGAAGGTTCCCTTTTTGGGGTTCATTTTTTCCCCTTCTGCTGTGGAGATGGACCCAGTCAAGGTCCGAGCTATTCTTGATTGGACTCAGCCCTCTTCAGTTAAGAGTCTTCAGAAGTTCTTGGGTTTCGCTAACTTCTACCGTCGTTTTATCGCTAACTTTTCTAGCATTGTGAAACCTTTGACGGATATGACCAAGAAGGGCTCCGATGTGGTTAATTGGGCTCCTGCTGCCGTGGAGGCTTTCCAGGAGTTGAAACGTCGGTTTACTTCGGCGCCTGTTTTGTGCCAGCCTGATGTCTCGCTTCCCTTTCAAGTTGAGGTGGATGCTTCAGAGATTGGAGCAGGGGCCGTTTTGTCGCAGAGAGGCCCTGGTTGCTCTGTTATGAGACCTTGCGCCTTTTTCTCTAGGAAGTTTTCGCCTGCGGAGCGAAATTATGATGTGGGCAATCGGGAGTTGTTGGCCATGAAATGGGCATTGGAGGAGTGGCGTCATTGGCTCGAGGGTGCTAAGCATCGTGTGGTGGTCTTGACTGATCACAAAAATCTGATGTATCTCGAGTCTGCTAAACGCCTGAATCCTAGACAGGCCCGCTGGTCATTGTTTTTCTCCCGATTTGACTTTGTTGTCTCGTATTTACCAGGTTCAAAGAATGTGAAGGCCGATGCTCTTTCCAGGAGCTTTGTGCCTGATGCTCCTGGAGTCGCTGAACCTGTTGGTATTCTTAAGGATGGTATTATCTTGTCAGCTATTTCTCCTGATCTGCGACGTGTGTTGCAGAGATTTCAGGCTGATAGGCCTGATTCTTGTCCACCTGACAGACTGTTTGTGCCTGATAAGTGGACCAGCAGAGTCATTTCCGAGGTTCATTCCTCGGTGTTGGCAGGTCACCCAGGAATTTTTGGCACCAGAGATCTGGTGGCCAGATCCTTTTGGTGGCCTTCCTTGTCTAGGGATGTGCGGTCATTTGTACAGTCCTGTGGGACTTGTGCTCGAGCTAAGCCTTGCTGTTCTCGTGCCAGCGGGTTGCTCTTGCCCTTGCCTGTCCCTAAGAGACCTTGGACACATATCTCCATGGATTTCATTTCTGATCTTCCGGTGTCTCAGGGCATGTCTGTTATCTGGGTGATATGTGATCGCTTCTCCAAGATGGTCCATTTGGTTCCTTTGCCTAAACTGCCTTCCTCTTCCGATCTGGTTCCTGTGTTTTTCCAGAACGTGGTTCGTTTGCACGGCATCCCTGAGAATATTGTGTCAGACAGAGGATCCCAGTTCGTTTCCAGATTCTGGCGATCCTTTTGTAGTAGGATGGGCATTGACTTGTCGTTTTCGTCTGCTTTCCATCCTCAGACTAATGGACAGACGGAGCGAACTAATCAGACTTTGGAGGCTTATTTGAGGTGTTTTGTCTCTGCTGATCAGGACGATTGGGTGACCTTCTTGCCGTTAGCTGAGTTTGCCCTTAATAATCGGGCTAGTTCCGCCACCTTGGTTTCGCCGTTTTTCTGCAACTCTGGTTTCCACCCTCGTTTTTCTTCGGGTCATGTGGAACCTTCTGACTGCCCTGGGGTGGATTCTGTGGTGGATAGGTTGCAGCGGATCTGGAATCTTGTGGTGGACAACTTGAAGTTGTCACAGGAGAGGGCTCAGCGCTTTGCCAACCGCCGCCGCGGTGTGGGTCCCCGACTACGTGTTGGGGATTTGGTGTGGCTTTCTTCCCGCTTTGTTCCTATGAAGGTTTCCTCTCCCAAATTTAAACCTCGTTTTATTGGTCCTTACAAGATATTGGAAATTCTTAATCCTGTATCCTTTCGCCTGGATCTACCTGTGTCGTTTGCTATCCACAACGTGTTTCATAGGTCCTTGTTGCGGCGGTACGTTGTGCCTGTGGTTCCTTCTGCTGAGCCTCCTGCTCCGGTGTTGGTTGAGAGCGAGTTGGAGTACGTGGTGGAGAAGATCTTGGATTCTCGTCTCTCCAGGCGGAGGCTTCAGTACCTGGTCAAGTGGAAGGGCTATGGTCAGGAAGATAATTCCTGGGTGGTCGCCTCTGATGTTCATGCGGCCGATTTAGTTCGTGCCTTTCACGCCGCTCATCCTGATCGCCCTGGTGGTCGTGGTGAGGGTTCGGTGACCCCTCACTAAGGGGGGGGTACTGTTGTGATTTTGCTTTTTGCTCCCTCTAGTGGTCATTAGTGATTTGACTCTGGAGCATCTGTCTTTTCCTATATCCTCACCTGGGCCGTTAGTTCAGGGGCGTTGCTATATAAGCTCCCTGGACCTTCAGTTCAATGCCTGGCATCGTTGAAATCAGAGCTAATCTGTTGTGCTCTTGTCCTCTGATCCTGGTTCCTGTTTTTCAAGCTAAGTCTGCTTCTTTGCTTTTTGTTTTGTTTGGTATTTTTGTCCAGCTTGTTCCTATCTGTATCCTGACCTTTGCTGGAAGCTCTAGGGGGCTGGTGTTCTCCCCCCGGACCGTTAGACGGTTCGGGGGTTCTTGAATCTCCAGCGTGGATTTTTATAGGGTTTTTGTTGACCAGATAAGTTATCTTGCTATATTCTGCTATTAGTAAGCTGGCCTCTCTTTGCTGAACCTGGTTCATTTCTGTGTTTGTCATTTCCTCTTACCTCACCGTTATTATTTGTGGGGGGCTTGTATCTTGCTTTGGGGTCCCTTTCTCTGGAGGCAAGAGAGATCTTTGTTTTCTTCTCCTAGGGGTAGTTAGAGTCTCCGGCTGGCGCGAGTCATCTAGCGATCACCGTAGGCATGATCCCCGGCTACTTCTAGTGTTGGCGTTAGGAGTAGCTATTTGGTCAACCCAGTTACCACAGCCCTATGAGCTGGATTTTTGTATCTTGCAGACTTACACGTTCCTCTGAGACCCTGTCCACTGGGGTCATAACATCGGCCCCTTTAACTTAATACTTTGTTGTGCCACCTTTTGCTGCAATTACAGCTGCATGTCGCTTGGGGTATGTCTCTATCAGTTTTGTACATCGAGAGACTGAAATTCTTGCCCATTTTTCCTTGGCAAACAGCTCGAGCTCAGTGAGGTTTGATGAAGATCGTTTGTGAACAGTAGTTTTCAGCTCTTTCCACAGATTCTCGATTGGATTGAGGTCTGGACTTTGACTTGGCCATTCTAACACCTGGATACGTTTATTTGTGAACCATTCCTTTGTAGATTTTGCTTTATGTTTGGGATCATTGTCTTGTTGGAAGACAAATGTCCGTCCCAGTCTCAGGTCTTTTGCAGACTCCAACAAGTTTTCTTCAAGAATGGTCCTGTATTTGGCTCCATCCATCTTCCCATCAATTTTAACCATCTTCCCTGTCCCTGCTGAAAAATACAGGCCCAAACCATGATGCTGTCACCACCATGTTTGACAGTGGGGATGTGTTCGGGGTGATGAACTGTGTTGCCTTTACGCCAAACATATCGTTTGGCATTGTTGCCAAAAAGTTTGATTTTGGTTTCATCTGACCAGAGCACCTTCTTCCACATGTTTGGTGTGTCTCCAAGGTGGCTTGCTGCAAACTTTAAATTGACACTTTTTATGGATATCTTTGAGAAATGGCTTGCTTCTTGCCACTCTTCCATAAAGGCCAGATTTGTGCAGTGTACGACTGATTGTTGTCCTATGGACAGACTGTCCCATCTCAGCTGTAGATCTCTGCAGTTCATGCAGAGTGATCATGGGCCTCTTGGCTGCATCTCTGATCTGTCTTCTCCTTGTTTGAGATGAAAGTTTAGAGGGACGGCCGGGTCTTGGTAGATTTGCAGTGGCATGATACTCCTTCCATTTCAATATAATCACTTGCACAGTGCTCCTTGGGATGTTTAAAGTTTTGGAAATCATTTTGTATCCAAATCCAGCTTTAAACATCTCCACAACAGTATCACAGACCTGCCTGTGGTGTTCCTTGGTCTTCATGATGCCCTCTGTGCTTCAAGCAGAACCCTGAGACTATCACAGAGCAGGTGAATTTATAAGGAGACTTGATTACACACAGGTGGATTATATTTATCACCATTAGGCATTTAGGACAACATTGGATCATTCAGAGATCCACAATGAACTTCTGGAGTGAGTTTGCTGCACTGAAAGTAAAGGGGCCGAATAATATTTCACGCCCCACTTTTCAGTTTTTGAATTTCCATAAAAATGTAAAATAAGCAATAAATGTCATTCAACTTCACAATTGTGTTCCACTTGTTGCTGATTCTTCACCAAAAATTTACATTTGGTATCTTTATCTTTGAAGCATGATATGTGGGAAAAGGTTGAAAAGTTCCAGGGGGCCGAATACTTTCGCAAGGCACTGTATTAATCACAAAACATTACATTAATCGAGTACATCAGTGCCTATAGAACTCTATGCAGTTTCACGTATCATAACAATCACAAAACTGCAATAAAATCACACACTTTGTATAAGCGCTGTTATAAGAGGAAGAGATATATGATAGTCCCTGTCACACCCTTACAGAACTTATAACTCTAGTTCGTCTGAACCTGAACATCCACGGCTCATCTCTAGTAATATACACATCATTGTTGCAGGGAAATAAAGAAACACTGATGGGTCTCTCACTCTTCTCCTCTCCATGGGCAGCTGTAATGTGATTCTTCAAAGAGCTGACAGTCTATCATGTCTTGAGCAAGATGGATTTTAGCTGTATTTCTGTATAAATGATGAGTGCAGTGGACCGGGGAAGAGGAAGAGGTGACTAATAAGTTGTGAAAGAAGCAGATTTCTTTGATAAGGAATATTACAAAATTTCCTCTGTGTGCATACTGTGTATTGATTTATTCAAAGTTTCTGGAAACGGCAGTGGGTATTTCATTTAAATAGAGACAAATAAAATCATAATGCAGATAGAAAATATATAAAATGTCCACAAAAATAAGTAGATGTGCAATGTACAGTCTAATGTGGTGAGGATGAGTGACTGCCATAAAGCTATGATGCTAGAGGTTTAGACCCGTAATCCGGCCACCATCTCACAAAGTAAAAATTTTGTTTAAGTTCCCTAGTGAACCTCCAGAAAACTATACAAGGGCTTATTAAGGACTTAGAGTTAACGAGACAACAAATGACTATGCTTTAATGGCAAATAAACAGCATCTAGTGCTTATTTGTTCTCCGGGACCCTAACTCGGCCACCAGGGACCTATTAGGTCGATTGCATTTCATTGAGATTGATGCTTGCCATGTTCTTCCATTTTGAGCTATTTGAAAAGAATGAGAAGCATGTGGGATATTTAGCTGTGCCATGCTACACCATCTCCATGTTGTTAGAAACTTCCAGGTCAAACGAGGAACACAGTAGTGATAAAACAAGAATGATTTGTGGGTAATTGTGGTCAGATCAATTAAACCCGATAGCTCTAAGTAAAATGTTAATAAGATTCAGGGTATAGCATGGGGAGAATTGTTTAATAGCGGGAACAATACACCAGTAATTATTGAGGTCAATTTTTCTTCAGGTGTAAGTCTACCACTGGAAGTATCATGGTCTACAGATTGTATTACAAAGAAAAATTACACATTTTGTTATACAATTGATTATTTCCTTTGCTTGTATTGGAACACAACAATGAAACTGAGAAAAAATGGCAAATTGGACATAATTTCACACAGAATCCCCAAAAAGGGCTGGATACAAACTTTGTTTCTAGCATGTATTACTCATTCAAACTCACCTGTGGCAAGTAACAGGTGTAGGCAATATGAAAATGACACCTGAAACCAGATAAAAAGGGGAGAAGTAGACTCAACCTTTGTATTGTGTGTCTGTGTGCCCCACTAAGCAAGGAGAACAGAGGAGAAGAGAACTGTCTGAACGATTAAGAACCAAAATTGTTAAACAATATCAACAATCTCAATATTACATGTCCAACTCCAGAGATCTTGATGTTCCTTTGTCCATGGTGTGCAACATAATCAAAAAGTTTACAACCCATGATGGCACTATAGATAATCTCACTGGACATGGATGTCACGGAAACATTTATGAAAGGTTGCAACTCATGATACTTGGAGTGGTGGATGAGCAGCCCCAATCAAATTTCAAAGAAATTCAAGCTGTCCTGCAGGCTCAGGGTGCATCAGTGTCAGCACGAACTATCCTTCCACATTTGATTGAAATGAAATACTGTCGCAGGAGACAAATGAGGAACCCACTGCTGATACAGAGATATAAAAAAAATCTCTACAGCAGTTTGCAAAAATGTAAACGAGTAAGCCAAAATCCTTCTGGGAAAGTGTCTTGTGGACAGATGAGACCAAGATAGAGTTTTTTTTGTAAAGCACATCATAATACTATTTACTGAAAATGGAATGTGACCTACAAAGAAAAGAACACAGTACCCACAGTCAGATATGGTGGAGGTTCAAAGATATTTTCTGGTTGTCTTGCTGCCTCTGGAACTGAGTGCCTTCACTATGTGCAAGGTATCATGAAATATGAAGACTATCAAAGGATTTTGGGTCACAATGTAGTGCCCAGTGTCAGAAAGCTGGTTTTGCTTCCTAGGTCGAGTTTTCAGCTGCACAACAACCCTAAACATACTTCAAGAAGCCCCCAGAAATGGATGCAAACAAAGCGCTGGAGAGTTCTGAAGTGGCCAACAATGAGTCCGGATCTAAATCTCATTGATCACCTGTGGAGAGATCCTAAAATTGCTGTTGGGAGAAGTCACCTTCACATATGAGAGACCTGGGGCAGTTTAAAAAAAGTGCTCCGAAATTTCAGTTGAGAGGTGTAAGAGGCTTGTTGGTAGTTATAGAAAGTGAATAATCGCAGTTATTTATTTCAAAGTGTATGCAACAAAATATTAAGTTGAGGGTGCCGGCAATTTTGTCCTGCCCTTTTTTGCATTTTGTGTGAAAGTTTGTCCAATTTGCCAATTTTTATCTGTGTTTTTGTATTGTTTCAAAATACACAAAGGAAATAAAAATGTGTACAACAAAACATGTTTAATTGCAATAATTTTCTGGGAGAAATACTTCATTTTCTGGAACAATTTCAAGGCTGCCAACATTTTCCGCCATGACCGTATATATACACACAAATTGTCTCTTCAGAGAGGAAGAGGACTAGAACTCTAGTGCCACCTATAGGAAGCATCAATACTAAAAGTCAATGTCGACCCTTTAATGGGCCTTGTCACATGAATATACACACACAAGTAATCTAGTGGTGACATCCATGTGTCTTCTCTATGACAGCAGAAAATAAAAACTGGTGAGTACATATTGCATCCAGAAATACACAAGAGCTCTTAGTAGGATATTGAAATGATCTTCTCAATACACCAAAACCACAATCATAATTTACACGTCCATGCCCATTTTTATGAACGTGGAAGGTGAAGACATGAGGAAATCCTCCTGATAAATATTTTAGACACTCATATCTTCTTCTCCAGGCTCGGTATAGTACTGTTAGGTTTGCCGGGGTATATCAACTTTTGATCAAAAACATTTTGTTGCAAAATGAAGAAAGAAGAGGAAGGCACTCACCGAACTGGAACTTGACTTGTCTTTATTAAATATCCATTAAAACATCATGGCCGGGAGAATGAACAAGGAGCTTTTGTGATCAGTGTATGGATGATGGCCGTTTCGCGCTCTCTCTGCGCTTCCACAGGTCTGTATGAGCACATACAGACCCGTGGAAGCGCAGAGAGCGCGAAACGGCCGTCGTCCGTACACTGCTCACAAAAGCTCCTTGTTCATTCTCCCGGCCATGATGTTTTAATGGATATTTAATAAAGACAAGTCAAGTTCCAGTTCGCTGAGTGCCTTCCTCTTCTTTCTTCGTTTTGCAACAAATTGTCTTGTCTAAGGTTTCCTGGAGGAGCACACGGTAACTGGAGGTGAATGATATATAGTGTTTCCCCTAATGAATACACCTGATTTTCATGCAAGCTGAAGGTCTTCATGTGGAAAGCAGCGCCGCCCATTTCTTTGTTTCATGTTTTGATCAAAAACAGCATTACTGAAAACTCTGTGTTATTTAGATGCACTTTTTACTTTTTACTTATTTACAGCAGGGTTTTTACTCATTTATTCTCTTGTAGGTTTTATATGTTTTATGGCCAATGTGAACATGCGTTTATGTGCTGCATGTGTACTGACTTAAGTCATGCTCAATTTTTGTGTTTTTTTTTTTATTATTATGAATAGCTAATCATAACACCAAATGAAGACCCCCCCCCACAGGCCGCCCCAGAGCATGAGCATATCATTAAATCAAAACTGAAAATAAAGATTAAACAACAACCACAAGACAGATTTCATCACCAGGTATCATTGTAATCAGTATAGCAGTGCCAAACTGACACTGTGTGTAGGTTACTGTGCACAATCCTGCTGACAGGTTCCCTTAAACACCTTCCAGCTATCACATCATATAATGTAGCACAGATAATCTGGAGGGACTATTATAACCTGTATAAAATTAGAGGCAGGGAATGCAGCACCCATTTTGCAGTGAATCTGGATAGTGAAAGGACAGCACAGCTCACAGCTTAGCAATAGAGATAAGGAGAGAAAATAGTAAAAAAGCAGCTACCATCTGTTTATATATCGCCATATACGTATCTTACTATGACTTTACCAAGGCTTGAAAAGAATTGGATGCAGTCACGTCTTTTCAGAGTAATTGGAGGCTTGGCCATATTCGCAAACCATGGCTAAACAATTTTCTTGCAAATCAAATTAAAAAAAAAAACTTTTGACAAAGACGGCAAATTCAAATTTGAAAACTTTTGTTCATTTCTAATAGGTCATAAATTGTACAAAAAACATGTAAATGTGCCATAAATAGCCCAATCTGTTACTCTATGTAGAAGTTTAGCCAGAAGGACAAAGCAGGTAAATGCTCTCAAATGGGTGACTTACTAATTATGGTGTTTACTAATCTTAAGGAACGATTCATTAAGAATTCTAGTATAAAACACCTTAAAGGAGTTATCCACTATTAGGACATAGCCTTCTCAATCTGAATGCTGCCCTGTTAAAATAAAAACACATACTCACCTCTGGTGCCGGGGCTGTTCCAGCGATAATCAACAGGAGGTTAGAACCGCGGCTGGCCACTCACTTCCTCTTCATTACTAATATGTCTGAAGGTGGGGACAGTGATGCCAGAGCTGATTGGATGGAAGGCTCATGTGACATAACATCACGTGAGCACCGGGAACACAAATGCCAACATCACTGGATCTGCTCTGGCACCAGAGGTGAGTATACGTGTTTTTATTCAGGGGCAATATTAAGATCTGGTCAGTTTAAAATCAAATTTTTTTCCAATTTTCAGATTTTCTATATATAGTTAATTACATGATAACATCTATCAATGGCTGCATTTACACAATGAGCACACATTATTATCGACACTCTATATATTAAGGGTCACCAATCTAACCCAAGAAGAGGTGCAAAATCGGCTAAATAAGATTAAAATAGATAAATCTCCAGGTCCGGATGGCATACACCCACGAGTACTAAGAGAACTAAGTAATGTAATAGACAAACCATTATTTCTTATATTTAAAGACTCTATAGCGATGGGGTCTGTTCCACAGGACTGGTGCATAGCAAATGTGGTACCAACCAATATTCAAAAAGGGCTCTAAAAGTGAACCTGGAAATTATAGGCCAGTAAGTCTAACCTCTATTGTTGGTAAAATAGTTGAAGAGTTTCTGGGGGACGTTATTCTGGATTATCTCAAGGAGAATAACTGTGTAACTCCATATCAGCATGGGTTTATGAGGAATCGCTCTTGTCAAACCAATCTGATCAGTTTTTATGAAGAGGTAAGCTAAAGACTGGACCAAGGTGAGTCATTGGACGTGGTATATCTTCATTTTTCCAAAGCGTTTGATACCGTGCCACACAAGAGATTGGTAAACAAAATGACAATGCTGGGTCTGGGGGAAAATGTGTGTAAATGGGTAACTGGCTTAGTGATTATAAATGGTATATTCTCTAACTGGGTCGCTGTGACCAGTGGGGTACCACAGGGGTCCGTGTTGGGACCTATTCTCCTCAACATATTTATTATCGATCTGTTAGAAGGTTTACACAGTAAAATATCAATATTTGCAGATGATACAAAACTATGTAAAGCAGTCAATACAAGAGAAGATAGTATTCTGCTACAGATGGATCTGGATAAGTTGGAAACTTGGGCTGAGAGGTGGCAGATGAGGTTTAACAATGATAAATGTAAGGTTATACACATGGGAAGAAGGAATCAATATCACCATTACACACTGAACGGGAAACCACTGGGTAAATCTGACATGGAGAAGGACTTGGGGATCCTAGTTAATGATAAACTTACATGGAGCAGTGTTGTGAATTAGACTTTTTTGGCTCCCTCTAGTGGTTACTAGTGATATGACTCTGGGATTTCCTTCCCTCTGTTTGCACCCAGCTGGGTCGTTACTTCAGGGGTGTTGCTATATAAACCTCCTGGAACCTTAGTCCAGTGCCTGGCATCGGTGTTATCAGACACATTCTGTTTGCTCCTGTTTGCTGGTCCTGGTTCGTGCTAAATTAAGCTAAGTCTTGCTTCTTTGTTTTTTGGGTTATTTGTTTGCTATCATTTTTGTCCAGCTTGTACTAAATGTGATTCCTGACCTTGCTGGAAGCTCTAGGGGGCTGGTGTTCTCCCCCCGGGCCGTTAGACGGTTCGGGGGTTCTTGAATTTCCAGTGTGGATATTTTTGATAGGATTTTTTGCTGACCATATAAGTTATCTTTCTATATTCTGCTATTAGCTAGTGGGCCTCTCTTTGCTAAATTCCTAGCTCATTCTTATGTTTGTCTTTTCCTCTTACCTCACCGTTATTATTTGTGGGGGGCTTCTATCCAACTTTTTGGGGTATTTCCTCTGGAGGGAAGAAAGGTCTTTCTTTTCCCTTCTAGGGGTAGTTAGCTCTCCGGCTGGCGCGAGACGTCTAGGATCAACGTAGGAACGTTCCCCGGCTGCTGGTATTTGTGGTGCTAGGATTAGTTATATGGTCAGCCCAGTTACCACTGCCCTATGAGCTGGTTTTCTGTATTTACTGACTTAGCATTATTCCTGAGACCCTCTGCCATTGGGGTCATAACAGTATGCCAGGCCAATATTGAATGTTTAAAGCATTGCAGAAGTGGGATAATAAGAAAGGAAATTCTGAGGTTTTTTTTTTCCTTCCTTCTCTTCCTCCCCTTTACCTTTGAGTGGCGTGTGCTTGCTGCAGACATGAATGTGCAGACCTTGATTACAAGTGTTGACCAGCTGGCAGCTCATGTGCAGGGTATACAAGATTTTGTTACCAGTAGTCCTATGTCTGAACCTAAAATACCTATTCCGGAATTGTTTTCTGGAGATCGATTTAGGTTTAGGAATTTCAAGAATAATTGTAAATTGTTTCTTTCTCTGAGACCCCGTTCATCTGGAGATTCTGCTCAGCAAGTTAAAATTGTTATTTCTTTTTTGCGGGGCGACCCTCAGGATTGGGCTTTCTCGCTAGCGCCAGGAGATCCGGCATTGGCGAATATTGATGCGTTTTTTCTGGCGCTCGGATTGCTTTATGAGGAACCCAATCTTGAAATTCAGGCAGAAAAAGCCTTGCTGGCTATTTCTCAGGGTCAGGATGAAGCTGAAGTGTATTGCCAAAAATTTTGGAAATGGTCCGTGCTTACTCAGTGGAATGACTGTGCTCTGGCCGCAAATTTCAGAAATGGCCTTTCTGAAGCCATTAAGAATGTGATGGTGGGTTTCCCCATTCCTACAAGTCTGAATGATTCTATGGCGCTTGCTATTCAAATTGACTGGCGTTTGCGGGAGCGCAAAACCGCTAATCCTCTGGTGGTGTTGTCTGAACAAACACCTGATTTAATGCAATGTGATAGAATTCAGACTAGAAATGAACGGAAAAATCATAGACGTCAGAATGGGTTGTGTTTTTACTGTGGTGATTCTACACATGTTATATCAGCATGCTCTAAACGCCTAACAAGGGTTGTTAGTCCTGTCGCCATTGCTAATTTGCAACCTAAATTTATTTTGTCTGTGACTTTAATTTGCTCTTTGTCTTCTTACCCTGTTATGGCGTTTGTGGATTCAGGTGCCGCCCTGAGTCTTATGGATCTGTCATTTGCCAAGCGCTGTGGTTTTGTTCTTGAACCGTTAGTAAATCCTATTCCTCTTAGAGGTATTGATGCTACGCCATTGGCGGAAAATAAACCGCAGTTTTGGACGCAGGTGACCATGTGCATGACTCCTGAACATCGGGAGGTGATTCGTTTTCTTGTTCTGCATAAAATGCATGATTTGGTCGTTTTGGGTCTGCCATGGTTACAGACCCACAATCCAGTCCTGGATTGGAAGGCAATGTCTGTGTCAAGTTGGGGCTGTCAGGGAATTCATGCTGATTCCCCGCCGGTGTCTATTGCTTCCTCTACTCCTTCGGAAGTTCCTGAGTATTTGTCTGATTATCAGGATGTATTCAGTGAGTCCAGATCCAGTGCTCTGCCTCCTCATAGGGACTGTGACTGCGCCATAGATTTGATTCCAGGTAGTAAATTTCCTAAGGGAAGATTATTTAATCTGTCAGTACCTGAGCATGCCGCAATGCGTTGATATATCAAGGAGTCTCTGGAGAAGGGGCATATCCGTCCATCCTCTTCCCCTCTTGGTGCGGGATTCTTTTTTGTGGCTAAGAAGGACGGATCTTTGAGACCTTGTATTGACTATCGGCTACTGAATAAAATCACTGTAAAATTTCAGTATCCTTTGCCTCTCTTGTCGGACTTGTTTGCCCGGATTAAGGGTGCCAAGTGGTTCACCAAGATAGATCTTCGTGGTGCATACAACCTTGTGCGCATTAAGCAAGGTGATGAATGGAAGACTGCATTTAATACGCCCGAAGGTCATTTTGAGTACTTGGTGATGCCTTTTGGGCTTTCAAATGCTCCCTCAGTATTTCAGTCCTTTATGCATGATATTTTCCGGAAGTATCTGGATAAATTTATGATTGTTTATCTGGACGATATTCTGGTTTTCTCTGAAGATTGGGACTCACATGTGGAGCAGGTCAGGATGGTGTTTCAGGTTTTGCGTGAGAATGCCTTGTTTGTTAAAGGCTCAAAGTGTCTCTTTGGAGTACAGAAAGTTCCCTTTTTGGGGTTTATTTTTTCCCCTTCTGCTGTGGAGATGGACCCAGTCAAGGTCCGAGCTATTCATGAGTGGACTCAACCCACGTCAGTTAAGAGTCTTCAGAAGTTCTTGGGTTTTGCTAACTTCTACCGTCGTTTTATCGCTAATTTTTCTAGCGTTGTTAAACCTTTGACGGATATGACCAAGAAAGGTTCTGATGTTGCTAACTGGGCTCCTGCAGCCGTGGAGGCGTTCCAGGAGTTGAAGCGCCGGTTTACTTCGGTGCCTGTTTTGTGCCAGCCTGATGTCTCACTTCCCTTTCAGGTCGAGGTGGATGCTTCTGAGATTGGGGCAGGGGCCGTTTTGTCACAGAGAGGCCCTGGTTGCTCGGTAATGAGACCATGTGCTTTCTTCTCTAGGAAGTTTTCGCCTGCTGAGCGGAATTATGATGTGGGCAATCGGGAATTACTGGCCATGAAGTGGGCATTTGAGGAGTGGCGTCATTGGCTCGAGGGTGCTAAGCATCGTGTGGTGGTCTTGACTGATCACAAAAATTTGATGTATCTCGAGTCTGCTAAACGCTTGAATCCTAGACAGGCCCGCTGGTCATTGTTTTTCTCCCGTTTTGACTTTGTGGTCTCGTATTTACCAGGTTCAAAGAATGTGAAAGCTGATGCTCTTTCAAGGAGCTTTGTGCCTGACTCTCCTGGAGTCACAGAACCTGTTGGTATTCTTAAAGAAGGAGTTATTTTGTCAGCCATTTCTCCTGATTTGCGACGTGTGTTGCAGAGATTTCAAGCTGGTAGACCTGACTCTTGTCCACCTGACAGACTGTTTGTTCCTGATAAGTGGACCAGCAGAGTCATTTCCGAGGTTCATTCCTCGGTGTTGGCAGGTCATCCGGGAATTTTTGGCACCAGAGATCTGGTGGCTAGGTCATTTTGGTGGCCTTCCTTGTCACGGGATGTACGGTCATTTGTGCAGTCCTGTGGGACTTGTGCTCGAGCTAAGCCTTGCTGTTCCCGTGCCAGCGGGTTGCTCTTGCCCTTGCCTGTCCCGAAGAGGCCTTGGACACATATTTCCATGGATTTCATTTCTGATCTCCCGGTGTCTCGGGGTATGTCTGTCATCTGGGTGGTATGTGATCGCTTTTCAAAAATGGTCCATTTGGTGCCTTTGCCTAAGCTGCCTTCCTCCTCCGATCTGGTTCCTGTGTTCCTTCAGAATGTAGTTCGTTTACACGGCATTCCTGAGAATATTGTGTCTGACAGAGGATCCCAGTTTGTTTCCAGGTTCTGGCGATCCTTTTGTGCTAGGATGGGCATTGAGTTATCGTTCTCGTCTGCCTTTCATCCTCAGACTAATGGACAAACTGAGCGAACTAATCAGACTCTGGAAGCTTACTTGAGGTGTTTTATTTCAGCAGATCAGGATGATTGGGTGACCTTCTTGCCGTTGGCTGAGTTTGCCCTAAATAATCGGGCTAGTTCTGCTACTTTGGTTTCGCCATTTTTCTGCAACTCTGGTTTCCATCCTCGTTTTTCCTCGGGACATGTGGAGCCTTCTGACTGTCCTGGAGTAGATTCTGTGGTGGATAGGTTGCAGCAGATCTGGAATCATGTGGTGGACAACTTGAAGTTGTCACAGGAGAAGGCTCAACGTTTTGCCAACCGTCGCCGCGGTGTGGGTCCCCGACTTCGTGTTGGGGATTTGGTGTGGCTGTCTTCTCGATTTGTTCCTATGAAGGTCTCCTCTCCTAAATTTAAGCCTCGCTTCATCGGTCCTTACAAGATATTGGAAATCCTTAATCCTGTGTCCTTTCGCTTGGATCTTCCGGTTTCGTTTGCCATTCACAACGTGTTCCATAGGTCTTTGTTACGACGCTACGTTGTGCCTGTGGTTCCTTCTGCTGAGCCTCCTGCTCCGGTGTTGGTTGAGGGTGAGTTGGAGTATGTGGTGGAGAAGATCTTGGATTCTCGTCTCTCCAGGCGGAGGCTTGAGTATTTGGTCAAGTGGAAGGGTTATGGTCAGGAGGATAATTCCTGGGTGGTTGCCTCTGATGTGCATGCGGCCGATTTGGTTCGTGCCTTTCACGCTGCTCATCCTGATCGCCCTGGTGGTCTTGGTGAGGGTTCGGTGACCCCTCCTTAAGGGGGGGGTACTGTTGTGAATTAGACTTTTTTGGCTCCCTCTAGTGGTTACTAGTGATATGACTCTGGGATTTCCTTCCCTCTGTTTGCACCCAGCTGGGTCGTTACTTCAGGGGTGTTGCTATATAAACCTCCTGGAACCTTAGTCCAGTGCCTGGCATCGGTGTTATCAGACACATTCTGTTTGCTCCTGTTTGCTGGTCCTGGTTCGTGCTAAATTAAGCTAAGTCTTGCTTCTTTGTTTTTTGGGTTATTTGTTTGCTATCATTTTTGTCCAGCTTTTACTAAATGTGATTCCTGACCTTGCTGGAAGCTCTAGGGGGCTGGTGTTCTCCCCCCGGGCCGTTAGACGGTTCGGGGGTTCTTGAATTTCCAGTGTGGATATTTTTGATAGGATTTTTTGCTGACCATATAAGTTATCTTTCTATATTCTGCTATTAGCTAGTGGGCCTCTCTTTGCTAAATTCCTAGCTCATTCTTATGTTTGTCTTTTCCTCTTACCTCACCGTTATTATTTGTGGGGGGCTTCTATCCAACTTTTTGGGGTATTTCCTCTGGAGGCAAGAAAGGTCTTTCTTTTCCCTTCTAGGGGTAGTTAGCTCTCCGGCTGGCACGAGACGTCTAGGATCAACGTAGGAACGTTCCCCGGCTGCTGGTATTTGTGGTGCTAGGATTAGTTATATGGTCAGCCCAGTTACCACTGCCCTATGAGCTGGTTTTCTGTATTTACTGACTTAGCATTATTCCTGAGACCCTCTGCCATTGGGGTCATAACAGAGCAGCCAGTGCCAGGCAGCGGCTGCCAAGGCAAACAGGATCATGGGGTGCATTAAAAGAGGTCTGGATACACATGATGAGAGCATTATACTGCCTCTGTACAAATCCCTGGTTAGACCGCTCATAGAGTACTGTGTAGTTTTGGGCACCAGAGCTCAGGAAGGATATAATGGAACTAGAGAGAGTACAAAGGAGGGCAACAAAATTAGTAAAGGGGATGGGGGAACTACAATACCCAGAGAGATTATCAAAATTAGGATTATTTAGTCTAGAAAAAAGACGACTGAGGGGCGATCTAATAACCATGTATAAGTATAAAAGGGGACAATACAAATATCTCTCCGGGGATCTGTTTATACCAAGGAAGTTGACGGGCACAAGGGGGCATTCTCTGCGTCTGGAGGAGAGAAGGTTTTTCCACCAACATAGAAGAGGATTCTTTACTGTTAGGGCAGTGAGAATCTGGAATTCCTTGTCTGAGGAGGTGGTGATGGCGAACTCAGTTGAGGGGTTGAAGAGAGGCCTGGATGTCTTCCTGGAGCGTAACAATATTGTATCTTACAGTTATTAGTTTCTGTAGAAGGACGTAGATCTGGGGATTTATTCTGACGGATTATAGTCTGTACTGGATGGACAAATGTCTTTTTTCGGCCTTGCTAACTATGTTACTATGTTACTATGACACTCACATACATTCACCTCCTGTAAGCTCTGCATTTTACCAATTGTAGTAATTTCTTTCACATGTTGCCAAAAATGATCATAAAACAGGAGGTGAACGTAATGTGATACTTCCCTTAAAAGTGTTTTACATTTCACAGGGGACATAATGTACAGATATATGCACTTCCGTGATAAAAGTACTTTTGTTCATGTTCAATCCATATATAGTGGTTAGGGGGGGAAATTTAATATTGGTTTAAATGTTTATGAACAGAGAATGCAGAGACCTTGATAGATGTGACCATGTCAAGGGGAATACCACATTAAACAGCCTCAATTCATCATTGCTGTTTCTCCATTTGACACCCATAATGTGGTGCGCCACCACATTGTGGGTGTCAGGTCCCAGCATTCCTACATGAACAGTTTCCTTGAAAGTGGATTGGTCATCATGGGCCAGTTGAATGGCCACCAAGGTCTCCCGATCTGACCCCCATAGACTTTCATCTTTGGGGTCATCTGAAGGCAATTGTCTATGCTGTGACGATACGAGATGTGCAGCATCTGAAACAATGGATACTGGAAGCCTGTGCGAGCATTTCTTCTGCGGTGTTGCTATCAGTGTTTCAAGAGTGGGAGAACAGGGTTGCATGGACAATCCAACACAATGGACAGCACTTTGAACACATTTTATAAGTGGTCACAAACTTGTAAGTAACTCATGAAAGAATAAAGATACATTAAAACCAAGTACACCATTGTTTTTTCTTGTGAAATTCTCAATATGTTTGATGTGTCACATGACCCTCTTCCCATTGAAAAAATAAAGTTGGATCCAAAATGACCGACTTCGAAATGGCCGCCATGGTCACCACCGATCTTGAAAAGTTTTCCCCCTCCCGTATACTAATGTGCCACAAACAGGAAGTTGATATCCCCAACCATTCCCATTTTATTTAGGTGTATCCATATAAATATCCCATCCTGTATACTCTCTTTTAGTGGCTTTTGTATTTGTACCTGGTTCTCTGTACATTTTGGATCAGGGTCGGACTGGCCTGGCGGGGTATCGGGAAAATCCCCGGTGGGTCCTTGTCTCTGGGGACAGGAGAGGAGAAGAAGATAGAAAAAAAAAGCCTGCGGTTTTAGGGGCGCAGGCTCTTTAAAAGCGAAGAGAATGTGCAGGGGCGCACGCACGCAGCGGTCATTACCTGAACCACGGCGTGCATCTCCATCCTATCTGTCAAGTGTGCACCCTTCATCACTGGCATATGATGTCAGTGTCATACACCGCATGCGACGGGAACACATCAGCCGCTGGCCTCTGCTAGGTCGGCGGCCATTTTACTATGTGTGCACCATACCTGCAGAGAAGGAGGAGGAAGCCCATCGCTGGGAGTGCAGGAAGGTAAGAGGAATCTTTGTCTGTCTCTCTGTCTGTCTCTGTCTGTCTCCATCTGTCTCTGTCTGTCTGTCTGTCTCTCTAGCTGTCTCTCTGTTTCTGTCTCCATGAAGCCAGGATAAGGATATGGGGAGCAGGAAAAAAGGACCAGGATGAATATAAGGGGGGTGGCATAATGGATATATGGGGGGAAGAAAAAAGGACCAGGCTGGATATAAGGGGGGCGGCAGGATGGATTTATGGAAGGGAGGCCCGGACAATGGACCAGGATGGAAATATTGGGTCCATGAGAGATATATTGTGGAGGCAGGACAAGGGATATATGGGGGCCAGTATGGATAGCTGGGGGGCAGGATGGATATCTGGGGTCAAGGCTGCTCAAGAGACATAGCGGGGCAGGCTGGGGAATATTATAAAATAAAGGGGGCCAGGCTGGGTGAGATTATTAAATAAAGGGAGCCAGGATGAGGGACTTAATTACTGTTTGGGGGCCAGAATGAAGAACATGCTATATTAGTTTATATTAGCAAGTGGGGAACATAATTTCTTTAGGGTCCAATTAGGGACATTATTACTACAGTAATATAATGAACTTTTTAGGAAACTGTTTTCCATGGATGGAACAAAAGGGGGTCCTTTTACTGTGCAGGGCCACACTACGTCGCTTTTTTTCTTCATCTGACGTAGTGTAGAAGTCAGGAAAAAGTGGGGAAATTGCTCTGGAAGCAATCAGCTATTGATGACTGTGTGTTCTTTTTTGTAGAGATGAATTCTGGCTGGAAAAAGTGATGTCGGTCTGTGTTGGCTGAAGAAGAAAAGCAAAGAAGAATGACTTCAACTAGAGACGTCACCGGTGAGTCATTGTATTAAATGTACATGCACACTATACACTATATACTGTGTACAGAGCTCCTGTGTACAGAGCTCCTGTGTATAATGTCACTGGTGATCACTGTATTACCTGTACACTATACACTCTATACAGAGCTCCTGTGTATAATGTCCCTGGTGGTCACTGTATTACCTGTACACAGACACTATATACAGAGCTCCTGTGTATAATGTCACTGCTGATCACTGTATTACTTGTACACCGACACTATATACCGAACTCATGTATAATTTCACCGGTGATCCCTGTATTACCTGTACACTGACAGTATATACAGAGCTCTTGTGTATAATGTCACTGGTGGTAGTAACAGTGTTGTTAGTATTGTGGTTTGCATTCACGATCAGTATTGTCACTGGTGAACACTATTACCTGTACACTGACACTATATACAGAGCTCCTGTGTATAATGTCACCAGTTATCACTGTATTACCTGTACGCTGTCACTATATATAGAACTCCTGTGTAAAATGTCACTGGTGATACCTGTATTACCTGTACAATGACACTATATACAGAGCTCCTGTGTATAATGTCGCTAGTGATCACTGTATTATCTCTACACTGACACTATATACAGAGCTCCTGTGTATAACGTCACTAGTGATCACTGTATTATCTGTACATTGACACTATATACAGAGCTCCTGTGTATAATGTCACTGGTGATCACTGTCTTATCTGTACACTGACACTATATACAGAGCTCCTGTGTATAATGTCACTAGTGATCACTGTATTACCTGTACACTGACACTACATACAGAGCTCCTGTGTATAATGTCACTAGTGATCACTGTATTACCTGTACACTGACACTATATACAGAGCTCTTGTGTATAATGTCACTGGTTGTAGTAACAGTGTTGTTAGTATTGTGGTCTGTATTCATGATCAGTATTGTAGTATTCAGTCACTATGTGGTGGTAATTTGTGGTCTAGTCACGGTATGGTGGTATTTATCCCTATATGTGGTATTATTCGGTCACTATGTGGTGGAATGTGTAGTCTAGTTACGGTGTGGCGGTATTTCTTCTTGTACAGTATTTGTTATTATTTGGTCCCTATATCCTGGTAATATGTGGTGTTGATTCGGTCACTATGTGATCCTTTCATGGTGTTGTGGTATTTCTTCCTGTATGTGGTGGTATTGGTCTTGGTATAGTGAATTGTGTTGTCTATGGAAGTTAGAGATGGACTTAAAGGGCCACTGTCACCCCCCCCCCAGCCGTTATAAACTAAAAGAGCCACCTTGTGCAGCAGTAATGCTGCAGTCTAACAAGGTGGCTCTTTTAGTTTTTGATTCATTTATTACCTCAAAAAAGCGTTTTAAAAATTGGCCACACATACCAGATATTGTACCAGGAGGCGGTCCGAAGCGTCCTGTATGAATCCCCCAACTGCCGTCACTCTTCTCTTCAGGGGCGATGGTACCCGCCCTCTGAGCGCTGTTATCTTCTGAAATCCGGCGCCTGCGCTGTGCGTGCCTGCCTGGGGCCTGCGCAGTGTTCATTGTCAGTGCAGCCACACTGTTGCTGAATCCCCCGCCCCGCACTGTTATTCATTATGCACAGTGCGGGGCTGGGGTTCCTGGGAAGGCGGGGGAGCTGGGGAGCGTCTAAACAGCGCAGTGCGCATGCCCAGGAACCCCAGCCCCGCACTGTGCATAATGAATAACAGTGCGGGGCTGGGGTTCCTGGGAAGGCGGGGGAGCTGGGGAGCGTCGGAGCTGGGGAGCGTCTAAACAGCGCAGTGCGCATGCCCAGGAACCCCAGCTCCGCACTGTGCATAATGAATAACAGTGCGTGGCGGGGGATTCAGCAACAGTGTGGCCGCACTGACAATGAACACTGCGCAGGCCCCAGGCAGGCACGCACAGCGCAGGCGCCGGATTTCAGAAGATAACAGCGCTCAGGGGGCGGGTACCATCGCCCCTGAAGAGAAGAGTGACGGCAGTTGGGGGATTCATACAGGACGCTTCGGACCGCCTCCTGGTACAATATCTGGTATTTGTGGCCAATTTTTAAAACGCTTTTTTGAGGTAATAAATGAATCAAAAACTAAAAGAGCCACCTTGTTAGACTGCAGCATTACTGCTGCACAAGGTGGCTCTTTTAGTTTATAATGGCTGGGGGGGGTGACAGTGACCCTTTAAGGTACCTTCACACGAAACGACGCTGCAGCGATAGCGACAACGATGCCGATCGCTGCAGCGTCGCTGTTTGATCGCTGGAGAGCTGTCACACAGACCGCTCTCCAGCGACCAACGATGCCGAGGTCCCCGGGTAACCAGGGTAAACATCGGGTTGCTAAGCACAGGGCCGCGCTTAGTAACCCGATGTTTACCCTGGTTACCAGCGTAAAATGTAAAAAAAACAAACAGTACATACTTACATTCGCGTCCCCCGGCGTCCGCTTCCTGCACTGACTGACTGACTGAGCGCCGGCAGTAGCAGGGCACAGCGGTGACGTCACCACTGTGCTGTGCTTTCACTTTCACTTTGCGGCGCTCAGTCAGTGTGGGAAGCAGACGGCGGGGGATGCGAATGTAAGTATGTAGTGTTTGTTTTTTTAAAATTTTACACTGGTAACCAGGGTAAACATCGAGTTACTAAGCGCGGCCCTGCGCTTAGTAACCCGATGTTTACCCTGGTTACCAGTGTAAAATATCACTGGTATCGTTGCTTTTGCTGTCAAACACAACGATACACGGCGATCGGACGACCAAATAAAGTTCTGAACTTTATTCAGCGACCAGCGATATCACAGCAGGATCCTGATCGCTGCTGCGTGTCAAACTAAACGATATCGCTAGCCAGGACGCTGCAACGTCACGGATCGCTAGCGATAGCGTTACAAAGTCGTTTCGTGTGAAGGTACCTTTACAGGGATTCTCCTGTGAAAAAAGTAATCACTAGTGTTGAGCGATACCGTCCGATACTTGAAAGTATCGGTATCGGAAAGTATCGGCCGATACCGGCAAAATATCGGATCCAATCCGATACCGATACCCGATACCAATACAAGTCAATGGGACTCAAGTATCGGACGGTATCCCTGATGGTTCCCAGGGTCTGAAGGAGAGGAAACTCTCCTTCAGGCCCTGGGAACCATATAAATGTGTAAAAGAAAGAATTAAAATAAAAAATATCGCTATACTCACCTGTCCGACGCAGCCGGGACTTCAGCGAGGGAACCGGCAGCGTTGTTTGTTTAAAAATCGCGCTATTACTTGGTTACGTGAATTCCCGGCTTGTGATTGGTCAGGTCGGCCATGTTGCCGGGACGCGGACCAATCACAGCAAGCCGTGACGAAATTACGTCACGGCTTGCTGTGATTGGTCCGCGTCCCGGCAATATGGCCGCCCTGACCAATCACAAGCCGGGACGTCACGGGAGGCTGGACACGCGCTCATTTTGAAATGGGCGCGTGTCCAGCCTCCCGTGACGTCACGGCTTGTGATTGGTTGCGCCGCGATCAACCAATCACAAGCCGGGAGGCTGGACGCGCTCATTTTGAAATGGGCGCGTGTCCAGCCTCCCGGCTTGTGATTGGTTGACCGCGACGCAACCAATCACAAGCCGTGACGTCACGGGAGGCTGGACACGCGCCCTTTTTAAAATGAGCGCGTTTCCAGCCTCCCGTGACGTCACGGCTTGTGATTGGTTAATGGCGGCCATGTTGCCGGGACGCGGACCAATCACAGCAAGCCGTGACGTATTTTCGTCACGGCTTGCTGTGATTGGTCCGCGGCCCGGCAACATGGCCGCCCTGACCAATCACAAGCCGGGACTTCGCGTAACCATGTAAAAGCGGGAATTTTAAACAAACAACGCTGCCGGTTCCTGCGCTGAGGTCCCGGCTGCGTCGGACAGGTGAGTATAGCGATATTTTTTATTTTAATTCTCTATTTTACACATTTTAACATTAATGTTGTTCCGATACCCGATACCACAAGAGTATCGGAATCCCGGTATCGGAATTCCGATACAGCAAGTATCGGCCGATACCCGATACTTGCAGCATCGGAATGCTCAACACTAGTAATCACCTCTCCACAGGATTAGTGATAACATATTGATTGGTGGGGATCTGACTGCTAGTACCCAGTAGGCAGAATGTGGAACTTTTATCCCCATTAGACTGGAGCAGTATTTCCGACTTGACCACTGATCCTTTCATTCACTCTGTGGCTGCGAGCGCTGCTCTTGTTTGTTTCTGGAAGCCCCCAAAGAGAACAAATGGAGATGTGGTCAGACATTTGAACTGCTGCTGCATTTTTAAATGGAAACAAGTGTCCTGTCATGGATAAAACTTCCTCATTCTTCCGATCGGTGCAGTTTCTAATGGTCGGACCTAAGCGATCACCTATCCTGTGGAGCCCATGGATCAGTGATAACTTGTTTTAACCATACAACCTTTAATGTAAAATACCGTAATGGTACATCCCAGTTATGGGGGCACACAGTAGATGTGCAGGGGCCGACTGTGTTTTACAGTTGATGCTACGCTAAAATGGGGATAATGACTTACAGATATTTGCATATAGCTGTAGGGTTGGCCCCTGGAGTCCATTCCCTTGGTGAGCCTCAGACTCCCCAGTCTGACCATGATTAGGTGCAGCCCTATTCAGTGAGAACCTCTATTATGACTTGCCTGGCCAGCCTCCTTAGGGGTTGTCTTACTGCACACCAGGTACTTGAGTGAAAAATGTGACACTTACCCATTCACTTAGGCCGTTTTCACATTTGCGGTTGTGTCCGCAGCGTTTCTGATGCATACATCCGCATGCGTCTTGATTTCCTATTTTTTACATTGTGGATGCAGGTTCATGCGTTTGCATGCGTTTGCTTACGCATGTGTCTTTTTGCGGTGTGCGACGAGGCGGGGCTAACGCACCACATTGCAATTTTTGACGTGGCAAATTTCTGTCAAATATACGCAGGCATCCGCATGCGGATGAGTTCATTAAGAAAAAACGCATTACTGTCTATGGGAACGCATGCGTACCCATGTATTTGCATATGCATGGTTCACTCCGCTTGTGTACTTTGGACTGCGCATGTCCAGGAACTGAATTAGACATACCCATTGAGACACGCCCTCCTGGAAATATCGAACGCATGCGCATAAAAAGTGCAAACGCATGCAAACGCAGCATTTTTTTGACGTCATGCGTAAGCTGATGCGGATAAATAATGCTGCGTTAGCATGTGTTGGCATGCGTTTTTGCATGCGTTTGCGGACAAGACGCTGCGGACTCAACCGCAAATGTGAAACTAACCTTATGTAGACCACCAGTAATGTTTCCTTTTACCTCCCCTCTACTAATGACCCAGTCATAAAGATGATCAATTTGATTTGCGCTGTCCTGATCCTGTGTCCAACTCCTCTTTTCTTCTGGCTCTGGCATCCTCATGTCGGTATCTTGGGCACCTCCAGTGCTTACTACACCTGCAACATCATAACTTCACTTGAGGATTATTCACTTGTTTATGAACCCCAGCCCAGACATAAATACTTCAAAGCTGTCTTTAATAATAGCACCATATTGGCCCCATGATAAGTGTCAGACTGTCCACACACAAAATGCCAGATGGTTTCCACTCTAGTGGCCTGGAATCTGGGTTATCTCCCCTTATTTGGGAGACCTCATGATAGCCCACAAAGGTCTACAGCATAGACATGTACAGTGGGGGAAATAAGTATTTCATCCCTTGCTGATTTTGTAAGTTTCTCATTGACAAAGACATGAACAGTCTATAATTTTAAGAGTAGGCTAATTTTAACACTGAGAGATAGAATATCAAAAATAAAATCCAGAAAATCACATTGTATAAATTATATAAATTTATTTGCATTTTGCAGTGAGAAATAAGTATTTGATCCCCTACCAACCATTAAGAGTTCTGGCTCTTACAAACCAATTAGACTCTCATAATCAACATGTTACCTGCATTAAAGACAGCTCTCTTACATAGTCACCTTTATAAAAGACTCCTGTCCACAGACTCAATTAATCAGTCAGACTCTAACCTCTACAACATGGGCAAGACCAAAGAGCTTTATAAGGATGTCAGGGACAAGATCATAGACCTGCACAAAGCTGGAATGGGCTACAAAACCATATGTAAGATGCTGGGTGAGAAGAAGACAACTGTTGGTGCAATAGTAAGAAAATGGAAGAAAGACAAAATGACTGTCAATCGATGTCGATCTGGGGCACCATGCAAAATCTCACCTCGTGGGTATCTTTGAACATGAGGAAGGTGAGAGATCAGCCTAAAACTACGCGGGGGGACTTGTTAATGATCTCAAGGCAGCTAGGACCAGAGTCACCAAGAAAACAATTACTAACACATTACACCGTAAAGGTTTAAAATCCGGCACTGCTCGCAAGGTCCCCCTGCTCAAGAAGGCACATGTGCAGGCCCGTCTGAAGTTTGTCATTGAACACCTGGATGATTCTGTGAGTGATTGGGAGAAGGTGCTGTGGTCAGATGAGACAAAAATTGATCTCTTTTGGCATTAACTCAACTCGCCGTGTTTGGAGAAAGAGAAGTGCTGCCTATGACCCAAAGAACACTGTCCCTACTGTCAAGCATGGAGGTGGAAACTTTATGTTTTGGGGGTGTTTCTCTGCTAAGGGCACAGGACTACTTCAAAGCATCAATTGGAGAATGGATGGAGCCATGTACCGTAAAATCCTGAGTGACAACCTCCTTTACTCCACCAGGACATTAAAAATGGGTCATGGCTTGCAGCAAGACAATGACCCAAAACATACAGCCAAGGCAACAAAGGAGTTGCTCAGAAAGAAGCACATTAAGGTCATGGAGTGGCCTCGCCAGTCTCCAGACCTTAATCTCATAGAAAACTTATGGAGGGAGTTGAAGCTCCGAGTTGCCAAGTGACAGCCTCAAAATCTTAATGATTTAGAGATGATCAGCGAAAAGGAGTGGACCAAAATTCCTCCTGACATGTGCGCAAACCTCATCATCAACTACAAAAAACGTCTGACTGCTGTGCTTGCCAACAAGGGTTTTGCCACCAAGTATTAAGTTTTGTTTGCCAGAGGGATCAAATACTTATTTCTCACTGCAAAAATGCAAATAAATTTATATAATTTATACAATGTGATTTTCTGGATTTTATTTTTGATATTCTATCTCTCAAAGTTAAAATTAACCTACCCTTAAAATTATAGACTGTTCATGTCTTTGTCAGTGGGCAAACTTACAAAATCAGCAAGGGATCAAATTCTTATTTCCCCCACTGTACATGAGTGTGTGTGTGTATGGTTGCTTTTGTGAACTTTCTCCTCTCCTCATTCCTGCTATTAACTCTACTTGCAAAATTGCATGAATGGTACCCAAGAATTTTTCCAGCTATCCCAACGTTCTGGGAGATCTTTGCTTCTGCAGAAATCCCACAGACATTTTTGGAATGTTGGCAAGCATGCATTAATAACATATCCTAGAAATGTGTCATCAGTGTCTTAAGTAAGAAAGCCCTGTTTAACCATTTTGCAGTTGGGTTTATATCATCAGTCGATCAATATTATCTAAAGGCAATAATTGGCTGTAATGTACTCTATAAAGAGAGTTTTAATAATTTCTACAGTGTTGCCTATACTGGCGGTTTCGCTTCTCCGGACATACATGAACTAGTTTCATGTGTCAATCACCTATATTACCATGTGGGGCAACACTCATCAAACATTCACATGTATAATTTAGAAAGTTGTGCTATGTCATGGAAATTCAGCTGGCAGATGAAAGGAAGGGTGAATGACATGAATGTTCAGTGATCCGGGGTAATTAAAGAATGTTTTCTTATATTAGAACAACGTGCATTTTGCATTTTTTTGACATTTCAAGGGGAAACCACAAATTTAGGAATGTCCTCCCAGACCAACATAAAACAGGAAGTCAAATAAAAAGACGTGTCCTCAGGTTTTCATACTTAACATCTAGCTACATAAAAGGAGCCATGTAATAGTTACTGATATTTCAACAAATAAGATGCATTGCAATTTGTCTTATCACAGATATCTGCCTCTTTCTCCCCTTATGAGCCACTACTTCTCCTCCCTCACTACCTAAACTTATTAAGGTTGATTCATTAAACAGAATTCTGGGGTAAACTGTTTAAATAGTCAATCAATTTTTTTTTCAACTTCTGGGAATTTTGATGCCAGTTTCAGCCAGCTTAAAAAAAGTTTTGAAAAGTGGGTAGAGCTTAGCCGAGAGTTGGTGTGGTTCACAAATTAATCATAATTTACTTAATAAAAATGGCATAATGGCAAAAAGCGAGGTCACAAATCAGCCAGAAATATATTCTGCTGGAGACAGGACAGACTGGAAGCTCACTGCAGGATCAGCTTATAGCTGCCTATTGAAGTCTATGGAAATGAGAGGATTGGGCAAGGCAAGGGAGAGTAGGTGATGTTATTTAGTTATGGTTTCTTTCACTCCCAAACTGTATTCACAGCTACACTGCTCAATAGATAAGGAATCCCTCGTGTCTGTATGTGTTGTGTATGGGAGATATCTTAGCAGCTAATCTAAGTGTTGTCTGAACTGCAGCACAAAACTAACAGACATCTATGGACAGTCATTGTGTTTTTGTACCAATAATTGCTGGGCTTCCAAGACTTGGACCTCACCGATAAAAGACTGAGGGTCCATCCTATATTTACCAACTCGCCTGGAATGTCTGGGAGGCTCATGGAGAAAGGCCAGACATCTTGGACCCCCCCAAAAAGTTGGCTAATTTCCAAGGCACTGCCAAAACCTATCAAACAGTAACATGTCATGGAGGTTCATTGTTGCATTATTCAATGATTCATTATCACCAGAGACCCAATGGCCAATCTTAAAATTAGAGCGTGGGAAAATGGAGTGTGGTTAGCAAATAATCGGTAAAATGAGGCTTAGGTTAGGAAAATATTTTATAATTCAGCCTCCCTGAAAGTGTTCTGTGAAAGTTGGCAAGTATGTCCTATTCTAAAGTGCAAACTATTTTTATTACCTAATACTAAGATCATCCAAAAATAGCATTTTGGAAAGAGATGCTATTTATGATGTTTTCCATAAACCGTTTTACTTTTTTGATTGGGGTCTAAATGATACCACCGCCACAGAAAATTCTGACTAATTTATCATTAATTTTTAGTTTTCCATAGGATGACAGAATAGTGCTACAAGCGCTTAGCTAAATTATCTGCAAAGTATATATTTCTTAACTAGATGGTAGCCCGATTCTAATGCATCGGGTATTCTAGAATATGTATGTAGTTTATTTATGAAGATTTTAGAATAATACATTGAATACACTGGATTTGGCCAACCGCGACCAATTAGCGAAGCGTGGTTCAAATCTCGTGCCAATTCGCGGCCGGACTGCACCTGTCGCTGATTGTTCGCGGCCGGCCACATAGTATATAGCATAGCCACGTAGTATATAACAGCCCACGTAGTAAATAGCACAGCCACGTAGTACATAGCACAGCCACGTAGTATATAGCACAGCCACGTAGTATATAGCACAGCCATGTAGTATATAGCACAGCCCACGGAGTATATAGCACAGCCACGTAGTATATAACACAGCCCACAGAGTATATAGCACAGCCCATGGAGTGTATAACAGCCCACATAGCATATAACACAGCCACGTAGTTTATAACAGCCCACGTAGCATATAACACAGCTCACATAGTATATAACAGCCCACGCACGCAGTATATAACACAGCCCATGTAGTGTATAACACAGCCCACGTAGTGTATAACACAGCCCACATAGTATATAACAGCCCACGTAGTGTATAACACAGCCCACATAGTATATAGCACAGCCCACGTAGCATATAGCACAGCCCACATAGTATATAGCACAGCCAATGTAGTATATAACAGCCCATGTAGTGTATAACACAGCCACATAGTATATAGCACAGCCCACGTAGTATATAGCACAGCCACATAGTATATTGCACAGCCACGTAGTATATTGCACAGCCACATAGTATATTGCACAGCCACACAGTATATTGCACAGCCCACGTAGTATATTGCACAGCCCACGTAGTATATAGCACAGACCATGTAGTATATAGCAATGTGGGCATCATATCCCTGTTAAAAAAAGAATTAAATAAAAAATAGTTATATATTCACCTTCCGTTGGCCCCTGGATCCAGCCCAGGCATTTACCGATGCTCCTCGCGTGCTCCGGTCCCAAGAGTGCATTGCGGTCTCGTGAGATGATGACGTAGCGGTCTCGCGAGACCGCCATGGAGTGGTCACCGGAGCGTCGAGAGGAGCGGGAAAGGCCTGTTCTGGATCCAGGGGGCCGACGGACGGTGAGTATATAACTATTTTTTTTTTTTTTTATTATTTTTAACATTAGATCTTTTTACTATTGATGCTGCATAGGCAGCATCAATAATAAAAAGTTGGTCATACAGGGTTAATAGCAGCGTTAACGGAGTGCGTTACACCGCGGCATAACGCGGTACGTTAACGTTGCCATTAACCCTTTGTGAGCGCTGACTGGAGGGGAGTAAGGAGCGGGCACTGATTGCGGGGAGTAAGGAGTGGCCATTTTGCCGCCGGACTGTGCTTGTCGCTGATTGGTCGTGGCTGTTTTGCCGCGACCAATCAGCGACTTGGGATTTCCATGACAGACAGAAAGACAGACAGACAGACAGAAGGACAGACAGAAAGACGGAAGTGACCCTTAGACAATTATATAGTAGATTTACATATAAAAATTACCCAGGACTTTGAGAAACCAATCCCAAAATTTGGTATACTTTTGATACAACCACCACCTTTTGTATTCTGTTTGTGGAACTGATCCACCAAAATCAGGACGGTTGCTAAATATATCTGCAAAGAGACTCTGTAAGCCCTTATGGTCAGTGAATCATAGAATCATAGAATGTTAGAGTTGGAAGGGACCTCCTGGGTCATCTGGTCCAACCCCCTGCTCAAAGCAGTGAGGTTCTCTCTCTCACTTTCTCCACTCCCTTAAGTTTATTTTATGAGCAACTACAAGCTTTCCAATATTGAAATCCTCTCAAATTTATTCACCGCAATTTACATTTTTGGGGAAAATGTGGAGAAGTTGGTGAATTCGAATTTCAAAAGATAGGTTCATCTCTACTGCCAGCCAATCACTACTTGCTTCAAAGACATGCATTGCTGTCCAAAGTGCTATTGATTATAGTAGAAAAATTTACCTACAATTAACAGTTTTGTTATTTTTTTCTCTTTTGGTAAGTGCCAACTTATTCCAATAGTATGATGTCCAAATCATGCTATGTCAAAGGGTCACATCATGGAGCCACATTGTTACCAACAGTCTTGAATTTTATGGGACTATCCAAAATTTTCAGAAACAACACGAGTAAATTTGGACATTTTTAAGCCCAACAGAGTATGGTTTATGTAAGCCTTGCAAAAAAGTGCAGTAGTAGGAGATGAGACCCCTTTAATGTCCTAAATTAGCCCATAAAGATGCTTGTTTTTTACATGGAACAGAACATTGCAGGGTCTGAGACCCTCAGTAATGTGATCTTTTGACATGTCATGTTCATATAGAACAGTGATTTTTAGTTCATTCATTGTGAGAGTTATATCTATAAGATTTATGTCTTGGGGCAGGTAGCCAGTGGTCAGCTTACATAGTGTTATCTGTGAAGAGCGGAGCACTTAGGATGAATACATAGAGGAGATTTAATATGTTTGCTTTGGCCTCGCTATTCTCGTTTCTGTGTTTATCCTGGCAACACTCTTCTCATTACATGTGAGCAAGTGAGTGGCTTCATTTGTTACAAACCTGTAGTTGTGTATATTGTCTTATTACATTACTTATTTTGTTATTTAGATGGAGCTGCTGTTATACTGCACTGGACTGCTACAGAAACATCACAATTATCACAAATCTGTGTTCTACCGCATAGGCTTACATACATTGGAACCAAGAACAAAAGGGATTTTTGTATCATAAGCATTTATGGCATATTCCAGGATGTCTTCCGTGACCTCCATTTGGCATGCATTGAATGTTCTGAGTAGGACAAAACCAAACAGAGAGATGACTACACATTTGTGCTACTCCTTTAATCTATCAATCAACATCATCAGTATCATCAGAAACAACCACATCAAATGCACATGCACATCCACCATTACAAGGTGTGACGATGAGTCACTTCTCATGGACAATCTGTGAGTCAGGGAAGTCAAGGAGCCAAGAGCTAGGAGGGTACGTCATAAACAGAGAGAAGTGACAAAAGTGTAGTAAGGTCACAGTCAAGGATCAGAAGTCCAAGGTCAGAGATCGTCAAGGCAAAAGGGGTAAAACGATAGTCAAAAGGCAATTCCAAGGTCCGGCAACAAAGATCAGAATATAAGAGTTCAGAGCACATAGCAAACATACTGAGATAAAAGCTATGACTGTCAGTAGTCTTAGCATATCCAACCAGCCAATTGGCAAAGCACCCTGAAAGGGCAACATCTGGAAGATTTCCAGCAGGCCTGGCCTAATTGGGCAGCAAGGAAATCCCATACAAAAAACGGACAGCCCAGAATGCCTCTGCATACTATAATACGGCCATGCTGTCACTCACAATGCTGACAGCCCGGAGCAACCCTGCAATCCATTGGACGGCTAAGCTATCACACACTACATCCCTAGGACACAGTGAGCAATGGAACTATGACACAATGGAGCCTGAAAGGGTCAGGTCCCAGAGGCCTACTACACTCCTTCTTTGCCGCTGCTACTTTTTGAATGACAGTTGAGAGCAAATGTGACGTCATGCAGCAGAGGTTCTGTTTCCACTGTCTATCAAGAAGTGGTTGGAGTACCGGTGAGGAGAAGCCAAGAAGGGCTGAAGATCGCAATACACCCACCAATGCATTTGTAGACTAAATTTGCATATAAATAAAATATAAATTTCAGCACGACAAAATCCAGGTGACAACGAATAGGTATCTTTGGAAATGTGTTTCCCTGCCCTGTCCTGCAGTACCTTCGCGTTTACTAGGTACAATCATACTGATAAAAACCCTTTAAATCTTCTTGAAGTCCAATGTTCTGGTGTATGAAGTGTCTGGACAGGACTGGTTGATATAAGCCTTGGTTCTATCTACTTACATTTCTACGCTCAAATTTATAGATCGTATGCAAGTGCACCACCACCTGATTGTCTACCACACTTCTCTTATCTTCAGTGAACTTACAGAATTTCCATGTAGTTCAGCCTGCTGTTTTGTTCCTTTCACCTTTTATTTTAATTCTTAGCTTTCACCATGCATATTATTACTCGATCCTCTGCTATTAAACTCTAGAGCCAGTACTTTTTCTATTTGCTGGGACAATACTTTCATTATTCTCTCTTCTATTTTCTTCTAACTAAACTAATAGATTTTGATTATACAGTCATGAATCTTGAACTGTTATCAACTACATTATAATCATGTTACAGGAGCTGTGCAGTCATCATCATTATGTTTGATATGAATTTCAGTGGTGCAGTCCATGTAAGTGCCTTATTGTACAGATACTTCTGCTGACTAAGATGGAGACTCATGTGATCACATGAGCTAACTGAAGAGAAGTATGTAATTAAATTTATATATATTTATTGGGGGACTAGTGACTGAGTGACTGGATTAAGGTAAAAAAAGGAGATCTACTTTACTAAATCTAGAAGCAAATGACAGCAAACGACACGGCAAATTCAAAAAACAAAGCAGAAAAAAACAGCCATATTTACAAACATCGGTCACAAAACTACAGGATGTAGCAGCACCCTTGATAAAGGTGAAGGCAACAACCACTCACACACCGACAAGTTCATGGAGAGTGTGGTTGACTAGTATTAGAATTGCACATGGATAAGGCTTGCATAGAATGTTAGTCACCATGCCGATTTACAGACTATTAGTGACACCCAAACTATTAGGGTACATTCCCACAATCAGTATTTGTTCAGGTTTTCACAAAGATGAATTTTCGTATGATTGATGCACCTCAGCTCACTTGCGTTTTTTGATGCGTTTTTGACCCATGCATTTTTGTCGTAATAAAACTAGTTAAACACAGGCAGAAGAGCAAACAGGAAGTCGCCCGAGACAAAGAGTTCAGTAAAGTAAAGTAACCCCTGGCGGTAGCCGTGGGCATGCTGCTGCTTCATAACGCCCCTGCACTTTATAGGAAAATTATGTCCCAATATGCTGTCATGTGTGGTGTGTATATCACACTCACTTGTAGGCCACAGGTCTCCTCGGTCTCCAGGGTTCCATCTTCAGGAGCCTCCGCACATAGATCAAGGAACACCGGGTTCGTTTTAACAACCAAAAGATTACTGGGCAGTTAAAGATTATCAGATTGTAACACACAATATTGTAGCACTTCTATATTCCTTGTTTCCTTAGCACACCATGTTTCCAGCATTACTATCCACCCATCTTGGACTATCGCTACATTTACTGGTTCTATTGGCCCCAGAGATTTTCCATCCAGTCCTGCAGTACACCTGGGATCCGTTACCTTCCCTTCACACGGTTCCACGTCCATCATCCCCTGTACGCCAGAGGATAAGGCACTCCTCTTACTACCTGTACCGAGCAAGGAATGTCACAGCTCATCTTTCTTGGGACTGGCTGCTGCTCAAAGTCTATGGCGCCTCGTTCTGAGTCTTCATAGGCCTTGATCTAGATAATCGAGGAACGTGTGGGAACTGCTTGACTATGTCACAGCTGGAAACTTTGCTTTCTAATAAATTGGTGAACAAGCAACTGTCTCTTGTTTTGATTTCTTTAAATCTCTCTTTTTATGTCTTTCAGGTTTCCAATTGTGGACCTCCTTGTACCTGCCTGGCTTTTTTTAAATTAAATAAATTGGTGAAACAGGTAAAGAGTCGGGGAGTGTTTTTTCAAATATAATATTTTTGTGTGTATTTTAAATCTTTAGACTTACTGGGTTATTAATGGGGGCTGTCTGATAGACACCTCTCCATTTCTAACACCAGGGCTTGATGCCAGCTGATAAGAAACAATTGACATCAACCCCAACTACCATTACCCCGATTGCCAATGCACGAGGGCAATTAGGAAAAGCTCAGGCAAAACACATCTAATGTGATGCGCCACTCCTGAGGTGGCTGCAGGCTTGTATTTTTATGCTGGAAAAGACCCAATAACCATGGACCTTCCTTGCCTGATAATATCAGTCTGCAGCTGTCTACTTTACCTTGGCTGGTTATCAAAAAATAGGGGGACCCCGTATCATTTTTTTAAATTATTTATTTATTTGTTAGGTTAAATAAAGCTAAAAACACCCATGTAAGGTACTAAAGGGTGTAAGTGTATATGTAGGGAGGAGACCTGACTTTACTGAACTCTTTGCTTTGGGCAACTACCTGTTTGCTCTGCTGCCTGTACCTATGATATGTTTGTTTAGATCCATTTTTTGAGTGCGTTTATGTTGTGTAAACGCACTTGCAATGCATGTGCTTTTTTAACTGCGGATTTTCCACATGTAATACAAGTATATGGAGAAATTGCGTACAGAAAACTCAGCGTCTCTGCAAAAGAAATTGAAATGGTGCTTCTTGGAAACACGCACCGCTGGTCAGTTTACGCAACGTAAAAAAGAAGCAGAATAGACATGAGATTTCTATTAATCCCATCCACTGTGCTTGTACTGTACAACGCAGCAGTTTGGATGAGCTGCATCCACAACGCTAATAATACAGGCATGCAGCCTTAGATCAGGCAAGCAGTCCAGCATATAAGTGTTCATCCCACGGAGACAGTCATCTAGTTTGCAAAGGTAATATTGATGGGCCTGTTTGCACTCTGCATAGAAATCCATTTTCACACCATAGTAAAGATGCCGTGTGCACCAGAAACGAGTTGGTGTTTACATAGATGGATTTTTCATTTGGATGTACACATGTTTTTAGAATCTTATCAATAAAGGTGAAGATTTTATATCCATGAAGCTGGATTTCTCTTCCATTGCTACATGGATATTTAGTTGTGCCACAAGCTGCACCATTGGCCACATTATATAGCTACAGTTGTACTTAAAAGTTTACATACCCCGGCAGAATTTTTGCTTTCTTGGCCTTTTTTTTCAGAGAATATCAATGATAACACCAACCCTGTTTGTCCACTCATGTTTAGTGGTTGGGTGAAGCCATTTGTTACCAAACTACTGTGTTTTCTCTTTTTAATTAATAATGACAGCCCAAAACATCCAAATGACCCTGATCAAAAGTTCCCCTACCCCATTTCTTAATAACGTGTATTACCCCCTCTAACATCGATGACAGCTTGCAGTCTTTTGTGGTAGTTGTTGATGACGTTCTTTATTTTTTCAGATGGTAAAGTTGCCCACTCTTCTTGGCAAAAAAAAGCCTCCAGTTCCTGTAACATTCTGGGCTGTCTAGCATGAACTGTGCGCTTGAGATCTCCCCAGAGTGGCTCAATGATATTGAGGTCAGGAGACTGAGATGGCCACTCCAGAATCTTCACTTTGTTATGCTGTAGCCAATGACAGGTCAACTTGGCCTTGTGTTTTGGATCGTTGTCATGTTGGAATGTCCAAGTACATCCCATGCGCAGGAACTAGAGAGGATACTCGCCAGTTTCAGAAGCCCCACAAATCAGGATGTCTTCAGGCATTTACAGACTGATGAAGACGGTTGCAGACGTGTACAGCAAGCTCCTGCATAAATAATTTATTGACTTCATAACTGCGATTAATTATCAGATGTAATGAAAATTGCCTGAACGGAATGGAATATTTACGGTACTTCTGTGGGAAAAAACACTTGTGTCAAATAACGTCAAGCAGAGATGAAAGGAGAATTATAAAGTAATATCTTAAGTCTTGGAAATTGTTCAGTTTCCACACAGAGGAGGAATGCCGGGATGTTTCTCACAGCACTTGTTTTTATTATGCGGAGAAAACCCCGGCTGATCATCATCCATGAGCCAACTGTTGTGCATTAAAACCTCATTAGTGACTTGGAGAGGTTACTATGCAATATACACATTCTCCACGGTAAATCTTCCTAAGTGAGCTACTGCAAGAAGAATGCAAGAAATTACTTCAAGAAATTATGTTATCAGAAAGTGACCTATTGTTCAAATCAGATTTTTCTGTTACATGTATTTTTTATTACATTTTTGGCAATGTTTTTATTTTCATATCATGATCATTATTAACCCCTCCCTGACTGATTACATATATTTACAACATGTCCCTGCCTTTGATGCGGGGTCACACACTGAGTCCGCATCTTTCCCCGCACTTGATGGTTGATTTAATCAGCCATAAAGTTCCTCTAATAGCCGAAGGTGGATCCAAGATTCACTTGTGACTGTTACCCAGTTATATGCCATTGTAAATCACTGACTGCAGCATTTAACACGTGCAGACATGAAGCGTGTCATTGATCCCCCCATCGGCTCGCCCATCACATGAATATTGGGATGCCAATGGGTGGTCATGACAGCTGAGTGTCTGCAGAAGACCCCAATACCTGTCATTATGATCATCCTGTGAGCGTTCATAGGAGATTGTGGTTTCTTGCTACACATAGCAATGCTGATGCACCGCTATGTGTAGTACAGGCGATCAGACGATCGCAGCTTCATATCTCCAAATGGGACTATTAAATACAGTAAAAAAAAATAAAAAAAAGTTTTAAAAAATATTAACCCATTAAAAAAAATAAATACATAAATACACATATTTGGTATCCCTGGTATTCAGAAATATCCGATCTAGCAAAATATTAAATAAATTAATCTGATTGGTAAACAGCGTAACGAGAAAAAAATAGAAATGCCATAATTAGGGCTTTTTGGTCCCTGCAACATTGGAATGAAATACACTAAGAGGCGATCAAAACATACATCGTATCTACCCCAAAATGGTATCAGTAAAAACATTAGCTTAACCCCTTTCTGACATCAGACATAATATTCCGTCTATGTGCCCCGGACCTATTTGACCAGGGGTGGAATATTACTTCATTGCGATCGTCGCCTGGTGTCAGCTGATTCTGACAGCTGACACCCGGCACCAGGTGTCAGGATCAGTCACAGACCGCTTCCGGCACTTTAACCCCCAAAATGCTGCGATCGAACATGATTGCAGCATTCCGGAAAGCGACAGAGGGCTGACTGCTAGTGATGGGTCGTTTAAAGAGCCGGCTCCCTGCTGTGAATGGTAGGAGCCGGCACCCCAGTGAGAGCCACTATATTCTCTGAATGGTTCTCACTGGGCGTAAAATCCCAGTGTTCCGCAGACGTAACTCCGCCCACCCCAACAAAACTCCACTCACTCATCAATTTAATTGGTTACTAGCAAGTGGGAGGAGCTTCTGCCGTAGGTGGAAGGGGTATCGGACACATTAACGTCAGCATAAATATGTGTTACCTATTGTGAACACATATTTAATAGGGATCCATTTAGGATCCAAAAATAGCCAGCTCTTTTGGTGAGTGGAGCCATGAGAGCAGGTTCACTAAAAAGAGCTGGACTGCCCATCTGCATTTGGATCGGAGATCCTGCAGCATGACGCAGGGTCCCGATCATTGCCATGGTGACCCTATGTTGTCATGACAACATCCAGGTCACCAGACCTAGAAAACTTGCTGATCAAGCCCAGTGCATGATGGGCAAGTTTGTCTGTCAGTGCAGAGTTCACAGTTTCTATAGCATGGGGATGCTGCTGCTTCTCCATGCTGCAGGAGCGAACATCCTGCAAAAAATGATAGTCCCATAGTGGGACAAAGTAAAAAAAAGTTCTAAAAAGTTTAAAAAAAAATTTAAATAGTTGGAGAAATATTTAATAAAAAAATCAAAATTAATAATAGAAAATCTAAATATATTCTATCTCTGAATGAAAAAAATATATAAACAATAAAAGTACACATATTTGATATTGCCGCGTCCACAACGACCCAACCTATAAAACTGTCCCACTTGTTAAACCCTTTAGTGAACACAATAAAAAAAGGCAAAAGCAAGGCAAAAAACAATGCTTTATCATGATACCACTGAACAAAAAGTGGAATAACACTCCATCCGTGACTCTGTGGGCCAAAATATGGAAAAATTAAAGCTCTCAAAATGTGGTGATGCAAAACTATCTTTTGCAATAAAAAGCGTCTTATAGTGTGTGACAGCAGCCAAACATAAAAACCTGCTATAAGGTCTCTTTCGCACGTCCTGATATTTCCGGTACCGGAAAAAAACTGTACCGGAGATGTCAGTGTCTGTATGTGTAATACATGCATATGCCACGGCAGTACCACACAGACAGGTGCCAGGGAAGAAGTGTTACAGTAAGCGCTGTTCCCCGGTGCCGGGTGCTGAACATGGCTCAACATTTAGCCTCTATCCCCTGATAGAGGTGCAGACTGGTACTGGTGCGCATGACTGATATACAGGCAAGCTGAGGCTGGCGGGCACGGCTGATATACAGGCAGGCCGATGCTAGCGGGCACGGATGATAAACAGGCAAGCTGATGCTGGCAGGTATGGCTGATATACAAGCAGGCCGATGCTAGCCGGCACGGCTGATAAACAGGCAAGCTGATGCTGGTAGGCACTGCTGATATGTACGCAGGCTGGAATACATAAAAAAGGCAAGTACAGAACAGGTATCTGACTGTTGTGCACGTTCCACTTTACGTTTTTTATATTCGCTGTGCCATTACAGCCTCCTAAATGTATTAAAAGCGGACCATATTGAATGCAAACTGTACCTGTAGCGAGGAACCTGCTGCTAGTAAATGGCACTATATGGCGGTATACGCGAACTCTGTTACCTCACAGAGTCACTGATATAGAAAAGGACTGTGTCCTGTTTAGCTCACAGGAGCACACAGATAACTGCTGAGCAGATAGCAGTCAGTGGTCATGCAGTCAGGAAAGCACACAACCAATTCCTCACCAGAGGTTCCGGAATTCTAATGGCTTTTACAGCCGACCCTGACCACAGGCATACATGACCACACTGGCGCAAAGCACATAACAAGGATTAATACTAGCGCATGTCCGTGCAGTCATGCGAACCTTTTATAGCTGCAGCAACTACAGGACCTTCCCAGAAGGACCAACGGGAGGCTGCCACAGAACTTGAGCAACTTCAGGACCTTCCTAGAGGACCAATGGGAGTTACTGTAGTACCTGAGCATGTGACCCTTGATCTCCAATGAGAGATCTTACCCTGGGCATGCTCAGAAGGGGAAAAGTAGGACTTAGTCCCAAAGACGTCTGCTCGCCGCTGACCAGTACTGGCTACAATGGAAGAAGCTGGAAAGGCAGCAGTAACCCTATGCACAGTGTCAGACTAAGCGAAACGCTGGGACCGATGCCTCCGCTGAGCAAGCTTCATTGCGGCAGGAGAAGAATGGGAGACTGCAGCGGAGAAGGCTCGAGATTCCCCATAGCCAATCCCTGGGCGGAGATGATATAGCCCAGGAAAGGTAAAGACTGCTGCTCAAACATACACTTCTCCAACTTTGCATAGAGGGAATTTGCCCGTAAGAGGTCGAAGACTCTGCAAACATCTCTCCGGTGGGAGTCAATATCTGGAGAGAAGATGAGAATATCATCCAGATAGACTATGACCGAGGTGGAGAGCATATCTTGGAAGATATCGTTAACAAAGTCTTGGAAAACGGCTGGGGCATTACAGAGCCCAAAGGGCATCACCAGATATTCATAGTGCCCATCCCTGGTATTAAAAGCCGTCTTCCATTCATCCCCCTCACGGATGCGTATCAGGTTATAAGCACCCCGCAGATCTAATTTCGTAAATACCCTTGCTCCCCGTAGCCTATCAAAGAGCTCAGAAATCAGGGGCAACGGGTACTTATTCTTAATGGTAATGGTGTTAAGACCCCAGTAATCTATGCATGGACGTAATTCTCTGTTCTTCTTCTGCACGAAGAAGAACTCCGCCCCTGCAGGTGACACTGACTTCCTAATGAACCCTCTTGCCAAATTATCCTGGATGTATTGGGACATAGCCTCCGTTTCCGGGAGAGAGAGGGGATAGATCCGTCCTCGAGGAGGTTCTGCTCCAGGCATGAGATCAATAGGACAGTCATAGGGGCGGTGAGGCGTAAGGGTCTCCGCAGCCTTTTTGGAGAACACGTTTGCATATAACCAATAGAACTTGGGAAGGAAAGTAAGATCTGGGGGTATCTCTGTAGTGGTAACCCGAACACACTCCCTCACACATTTGCCCTTACATGATTCACTCCAACCCAATATCCTCCCAGAGGTCCACTCAACATGTGGGGAGTGAAAACGGAGCCAGGGTATTCCCAGCAGGATCTCGTCCATTCCCTCGGGAAGGACAAGAAGGGAAATAATCTGATGGGAAGGGGACATGGATAATGTGAAAGGGAAAGTCTGATGTGTGATTTGTGAGGGCAGTGTCGACCCATTCACTACTCGCACAGTCACCGGTTTGGCGAGCATCACCAGAGGTATTGCGTGGCGGTGAGCAAAGGCAGAGGATATGAAATTCCCCTCTGCCCCTGAGTCCACACAAAGCTCGACTGTTAGAGTGGATGAGCCTGAAGTGATTGTCCCTTTAAAGGACAGCTTGGAGGAAAATGCCGCTGTGCCTATTGAACCACCTCCAATGGTTACTAGACTCGATAGTTTTCCCGACCGCTGTAGACATTTATTAGCATAATGTCCTAACTGTTGGCAAATATTACAAACCACGGGTACTCGAGCGGCCCGGGACTTAGGTCCCGCTCGAGAAACCTCCATGGCCTCATGGGAGTCGGACGCCTGAACTGAAGATTCTAGAGGTCTGGCAAAGGTGGGAGCCAGCCGGAACCTCTGTCTACACTGGGTCCGCTCTAACCTCCGCTCGTTAAAACGGAGGTCGATGCGGGTAGATATTGTAATGAGCTCCTCCAGTGTGGCGGGAATCTCCCTGGTGGCCAAGGCGTCCGTCACATGGTCTGCTAGTCCTTTCCAGAACACCAGAATAAGGACTTTATCCAGCCACTCCAGCTCTGAGACAAGAGTCTGGAACTGGACGGCGAACTGGCTGACCATGGACGAACCCTGTGTTATTGCCAACAGTTGGAGCGCCGTATCGTGGGTGACACGAGGTCCTAGAAAGACCTGTTTCAGAGAGTTCAGGAAGAGAGGAGCACTTTGCACCACACAATCATTGCGCTCCCACGCTCCCACAGCGGCGTTGCCCACTCCAACGCCCTGCCCGACAAAAGGGATAAGATAAAACCCACTTTCGCCCGTTCCGTTGGAAAGCGTGCAGCCAGAAGCTCTAGATGAATGGAGCAGTGACTCATGAATCCCCGACATTGCTTACTGTCACCAGCAAACTTGTCTGGTAGCGGGAGATGGGATAAAGTCGGAGCAGGGGTGGCAGAGGACAAACTGGCTGCAGCTACACTAGCAGCCTGAACAGCGACTGCGGCAACATCCACAGCTGAGGTTGTGCATTCTTTAGCCGTCAACCTACCCTCCAGTTGCTGGATGTACCGCTGTAGACGCTGATCGTCTGCCATTTACTAGCCAGACCCTGGCGCTAGTGTTCTGTTAGGGCTAGCGGAACACACGGAGTAAATAGATGATGTTATTGGTGCGTTCGCAGCCCGGGGTCCACCGTGCAGGAGGAACCTGCTGCTAGTAAATAGCACTATATGGCGGTATACGCGAACTCTGTTACCTCACAGAGTCGCTGATATAGAAAAGGACTGTGTCCTGTTTAGCTCACAGGAGCACACAGATAACTGCTGAGCAGATAGCAGTCAGTGGTCATGCAGTCAGGAAAGCACACAACCAATTCCTCAACGGAGGAGCCGGTATTCTAGTGGCTTATTTCAGCCGGGCCCTGAATACATGCAACCAAACTCCTGACCGAAGGTGCCGGTATTCTAATGGCTTTTACAGCCGACCCTGACCACAGGCACACATGACCACACTGGCACAAAGCACATAACAAGGATTAATACTAGCGCATGGCCGTGCGGTCATGCGAACCTTTTATAGCTGCAGCAACTACAGGACCTTCCCAGAAGGACCAAAGGGAGGCTGCCACAGAACTTGAGCAACTTCAGGACCTTCCTAGAGGACCAATGGGAGTTGCTGCAGTACCTGAGCATGTGACCCTTGATCTCCAATGAGAGATCTTACCCTGGGCATGCTCAGAAGGGGAAAAGTAGGACTTAGTCCCAAAGACATCTGCTTGCCGCTGACCAGTACTAGCTACAATGGCAGAAGCTGGAAAGGCAGCAGTAACCCTTTGCACAGTGTCAGACTGAGCAAGACACTGGGACCGACGCCTCCATTGAGCAGGCTCCACTGCAGCAGGAGAAGAATGGGAGACCACAGCAGAGATGGCTCGAGATTCTCCCTGTGCAGAGGCAGGAACTCGATCCCTAACAATGTGTTGCATGTTTGTGGTACCTGGTTACAGTTATCCCTTCTTGCCTTCAAGTGTAACATCACTCTCTCCGTGAGGAAAGCAGGACCCTGGGGCGCCACACTGGCGTGGCAGGGTGGCTCAAAGAATTGTTCAATTGTTTGCTAAATGTCTCATTTTGATATACAGTTAGAAATTAATATGTGCATGTGCACTTTTGTATTGCGTTCTAACCACAAGCAGTAGTAGCAGGAGAAGAGAGAGGGATTGCGGGGCCACAGCGGTGAGTCGGCGTTCCTGAGGGGGGGGAGGGGCAGCATGCAGGGATGCCAGTTCTGTAGTACCTCCCCTTTATGCCCCCTCTTCTTCAAGCCCACAAGAAATTTCTCCAGGAGGATAGGGGCATAGATGTTCTCCCTTGGATCCCTTGACCTTTCCTCAGGACCAAACCCCTTCCAAGCCCCAAGAATAAAGGGGTTTCCCTCTTACCCTCTTGGTGGCCAGAATATTCTCTACCTCGAAAACATCCTCAGAGCTCACTGAAGCAGGAGTGGTATTGTCATGTTTCCTGTTATGGACCTGGTGGTTAGGAACACTTGAAATGTCCTGATAGGTAAACCAGAAATATAGGACAAGCTCTGGGGATATGGGAACTTTACTGACCGCAACCCTGATCCTATAACACACACTATAGGCAGCCGTGGAGCGTACCTAACTCTCCCTAGACGCCTCTTCACAGCCTGAGAGCTAGCTACCCCTAGAGAGAAACAAAGCCTCACTTGCCTCAGAGAAATTTCCCCAAAGTAAAGTCAGCCCCCCACAAATAATGACGGTGAGTTAAGAGGAAAATACAAACATAGGCATGAAAACAGGTTTTAGCAAAAGAGGCCCACTAATACTAAATAGTAAGAGGATAGCAAGGGAACTGTGCGGTCAGTATAAAATGCTACAAAAATATCCACGCAGAGAATACAAAAAGACCCTCACACCGACTCACGATGTGAGGGCGCACACTCTGCACCCCAGAGCTTCCAGCAAGCAAGAAAATAGCATATAAGCAAGCTGGACTGAACTTATCATGTACTGAGAAACATTTTCCAAAAACAATGAGCAAAATGAACTAGCATGAACTTAGCTTTTCCTGGAGGAGACAGGTCACTAGAGAAGTCCCAGAGAGATCTGAACCAATACTGAATACAACGACAGCTGGCAACAAGTAAAGATCTAGGTGGAGTTAAATAGGAAGCCAGCACAGCAGAAAACAAGGCAGCTGGGAGCCAGCTAAGGACCAGCAGTATCACTCAAAGCCACCAGAGGGAGCCCACGAACAGAACTCAACAAAGTACCATTCATGACCACAGGAGGGAGCCCGAGAACGGAATTCACAACAGTACCCCCCCTTGAGGAGGGGTCACCGAACCCTCACCAGAGCCCCCAGGCCAATCAGGACGAGCCAAATGAAAGGCACGAACCAAATCGGCAGCATGGACATCAGAGGCAACAACCCAGGAATTATCCTCCTGACCATAGCCCTTCCATTTAACCAAGTACTGAAGCTTCCGTCTCGAAATACGAGAATCCAAGATCTTCTCCACCACATACTCTAATTCTCCCTCGACCAGCACCGGAGCAGGAGGATCAAAAGAAGGAACCACAGGCACCACATACCTCCGCAACAATGACCTATGGAACACATTATGGATGGTAAAAGATGCTGGGAGGTCCAAACGAAATGACACCGGATTGAGGATTTCCAAAATCTTATAAGGACCGATGAAACGGGGTTTAAACTTAGGAGAGGAAACCCTCATCGGAACATAACGAGAAGACAACCAAACCAAATCCCCCACACGAAGTCGGGGACCCACACAGCGGCGGCGGTTAGAAAAGCGCTGAGCCTTCTCCTGTGACAACGCCAAATTGTCCACTACGTGGTTCCAAATCTGTTGCAACCTATCCACCACAGAATCCACCCCAGGACAGTCAGAAGGCTCAATCTGCCCTGAGGAAAAACGAGGATGAAAACCAGAATTACAAAAAAAGGAGAAACCAAAGTAGCTGAACTAGCCCGATTATTGAGGGCGAACTCAGCCAATGGCAAAAAGGTCACCCAATCATCCTGATCAGCAGAAACAAAACATCTCAGATAAGTTTCCAAGGTCTGATTAGTTCGTTTGGTCTGGCCATTCGTCTGAGGATGGAAAGCCGAAGAAAAAGACAAATCAATGCCCATCTTAGCACAAAAGGACCGCCAAAATCTGGACACAAACTGGGACCCTCTGTCGGACACAATGTTCTCCGGAATACCATGTAAACGAACCACATTCTGAAAAAACAGCGGAACCAAATCAGAGGAGGAAGGCAATTTAGGCAAGGGCACCAAATGGACCATCTTAGAAAAACGATCACAAACCACCCAGATGACAGACATCCTCTGAGAGACTGGAAGATCCGAAATAAAATCCATGGAAATATGCGTCCATGGCCTCTTTGGGACAGGCAAAGGCAAAAGCAATCCACTGGCACGAGAACAGCAAGGCTTGGCCCGAGCACAAATCCCACAGGACTGCACAAAGGAACGCACATCCCACGACAAGGAAAGCCACCAAAAGGACCTAGCCACCAAATCTCTGGCACCAAAAATCCCAGGATGACCCGCCAACACCGAACAATGAACCTCGGAAATAACTCTACTGGTCCATCTATCAGGGACAAACAGTCTCTCCGGTGGACAACGGTCAGGTCTATTGGCCTGAAATTCCTGCAGCACCCGCCGTAAATCAGGGGAGATAGCAGACAGAATCACCCCCTCTCTGAGGATACCAGCCGGTTCAGGAACTCCCGGAGAGTCAGGCACAAAACTCCTAGAAAGGGCATCAGCCTTCACATTCTTAGAGCCCGGAAGGTACGAAACCACGAAATCGAAACGGGAGAAAAACAGCGACCATCGAGCCTGTCTAGGATTTAGCCGCTTGGCAGACTCGAGATAAATCAAATTCTTGTGATCCGTCAAGACCACCACACGATGTTTGGCTCCCTCAAGCCAATGTCGCCACTCCTCAAATGCCCATTTCATAGCCAACAACTCCCGATTCCCAACATCATAATTACGCTCGGCCGGCGAAAACTTTCTAGAAAAGAAAGCGCATGGCTTCATCACAGAGCCATCAGAGCTTCTCTGAGACAAGACAGCCTCTGCTCCAATCTCAGACGCATCAACCTCGACCTGAAAAGGGAGAAAAACATCTGACTGACGCAAGACAGGAGACGAAGAAAACCGACGTTTCAGCTCCTGAAAGGCCTCAACGGCCGCAGAAGACCAATTCGTCACATCAGCACCCTTTTTGGTCAGATCAGTCAAAGGCTTAACCACACTAGAAAAATTAGTGATGAAGCGACGATAAAAATTAGCAAAGCCCAAGAACTTCTGAAGACTCTTCACAGATGTAGGTTGAGTCCAATCATAAATGGCCTGGACTTTAACTGGATCCATCTCGATAGTAGAAGGGGAAAAAATAAAGCCCAAAAAGGAAACCTTCTGGACTCCGAAGAGACATTTAGACCCCTTCACAAACAAGGCATTGGCACGCAGGACCTGAAATACCATCTTGACCTGCTTCACATGAGATTCCCAATCATCAGAAAAGACCAAAATATCATCCAGGTATACAATCAGGAATCTATCCAGATACTCTCGGAAGATGTCGTGCATAAAGGACTGAAACACAGAAGGGGCATTAGAAAGCCCAAATGGCATCATCAAGTACTCAAAATGGCCTTCGGGCGTATTAAATGCTGTTTTCCATTCATCGCCCTGTTTTATACGCACAAGATTATACGCTCCTCGAAGATCTATCTTGGTGAACCAACTAGCCCCCTTAATCCGAGCAAACAAATCGGACAACAGAGGCAAAGGGTACTGAAATTTGACCGTGATTTTATTAAGAAGACGATAATCTATACAGGGCCTCAGAGAACCATCCTTCTTGGCCACAAAAAAGAACCCTGCTCCCAAAGGTGACGAGGACGGGCGAATATGCCCTTTCTCCAAGGACTCCTTTATATAACTCCGCATAGCGGCATGTTCCGACACAGATAAATTGAAAAGTCGACCTTTAGGGAACTTACTACCAGGAATCAAATTTATAGCACAATCACAATCCCTATGAGGAGGTAGGGCACTGGATTTGGGCTCATCAAATACATCCTGGTAATCCGACAAAAATTCAGGGACTTCAGAAGGAGCAGAAGAAGCAATTGACACCAAAGGAACATCGCCATGTACCCCTTGACAACCCCAACTACACACAGACATCGATTTCCAATCCAGGACTGGATTATGAACCTGCAGCCATGGCAAACCCATCACGACAACATCATGCAAATTATGTAACACCAGAAAGCGAATATCCTCCTGATGCGCAGGAGTCATACACATGGTCACTTGAGTCCAGTACTGAGGCTTATTCTTGGCCAATGGCGTAGCATCAATTCCCTTTAGTGGAATAGGGAACTGCAAAGGCTCCAAGACGAAACCACAGCACCTGGCAAATGCCAAATCCATCAAATTCAGGGCAGCGCCTGAATCCACAAAAGCCATAACTGAGTAGGATGACAGAGAGCAAATCAAAGTAACAGACAAAATAAATTTAGGTTGTACAGTACCAATGGTGACAGACTTAGCGAATCTTTTAGTGCGCTTAGAACAATCAGAGATAACATGAGTGGAGTCACCACAGTAAAAACACAACCCATTCTGACGTCTGTGATTTTGCCGTTCAATTCTGGTCAGAATCCTATCACATTGCATAGACTCTGGCTTCTGCTCAGGAAACACCGCCAGATGGTGCACAGGTTTGCGCTCCCGCAAACGCCGATCGATCTGAATGGCCAAAGACATTGACTCATTCAGACCCGCCGGTGTGGGGAATCCCACCATATTATAAGCTTGGTGTACTTATCCAACAGAATGAATTAATATATATTAGCGACTGGATAACAATTAACCTTTATTAGGTACTATTAAAAGCCAAATGATGGCACACTGAAATGGACAAGACAAAAACCTAAGTGATTGGTGCCCTATTACCTTCACAGAAAAAGGGGACAACACACAACAATTAACAATAAGAACAGACCAACACTGGTGGTATTTGAATGGCTTCCAATCTACAATCATGGCTATTGTTTCCACAGGCTCACTGCCACCAAGCCCGTTAATATGAGAGTTACTGCAATATATTGGACATCAACCTGTTAACCTAGCATTGGGTCACACTTTGGTATTCGTGTCCACCTACCTACACACTATATATGCAGTACTCAACTTTCCAATTTTGTTAAATGGCCTTTCAATCACAGTAATGCATTATGTTTAGTCTATTACCATAAAAGACTCAGCATATTACCATTCATGTATGTATACATACTGGAAAGTGCCATATATTAGATTGGAGCCCTGTCAGTACAAGTTGGCAGCACAAATACCCAACCTATGAAGATGCCAAATCCTCATGGTTACCCATCCATAAATCTATGGGATACATGTATTTCTCATTTTAACTTCTATGAGTGTTCCCAGATGGGTTAACTTTATGGCACCCCAAAGGGTTAGTATAGATGAAATGTTATAAAAATGCTGGGATGTATGCGATCACATGAATATATTGTTCCCATATGTATGGGTGGATCTCCCTTGGGAGACGCCTTCTAGAGCACGATACTCATATACCAGGGTTGGACACGAGGCGGATGGGGATAGATGAAAGGCTGGAGATGATGAAAATGCAGTGAGATCTACCCATACATATGGGAACAATATATTCATGTGATCGCATACATCCCAGCATTTTTATAACATCTCATCTATACTAACCCTTTGGGGTGCCATAAAGTTAACCCATCTGGGAACACTCATAGAAGTTAAAATGAGAAATACATGTATCCCATAGATTTATGGATGGGTAACCATGAGGATTTGGCATCTTCATAGGTTGGGTATTTGTGCTGCCAACTTGTACTGACAGGGCTCCAATCTAATATATGGCACTTTCCAGTATGTATACATACATGAATGGTAATATGCTGAGTCTTTTATGGTAATAGACTAAACATAATGCATTACTGTGATTGAAAGGCCATTTAACAAAATTGGAAAGTTGAGTACTGCATATATAGTGTGTAGGTAGGTGGACACGAATACCAAAGTGTGACCCAATGCTAGGTTAACAGGTTGATGTCCAATATATTGCAGTAACTCTCATATTAACGGGCTTGGTGGCAGTGAGCCTGTGGAAACAATAGCCACGATTGTAGATTGGAAGCCATTCAAATACCACCAGTGTTGGTCTGTTCTTATTGTTAATTGTTGTGTGTTGTCCCCTTTTTCTGTGAAGGTAATAGGGCACCAATCACTTAGGTTTTTGTCTTGTCCATTTCAGTGTGCCATCATTTGGCTTTTAATAGTACCTAATAAAGGTTAATTTTTATCCAGTCGCTAGGAATCCCACCATAACATCCTTAAGGGCTTCAGAAAGACCCTTTCTGAAAATCGCCGCCAGGGCACACTCATTCCATTGAGTGAGCACAGACCACTTCCTAAACCTCTGGCAGTAAACCTCCGCTTCCTCCTGACCCTGAGACAGAGCCAGCAAGATCTTTTCTGCCTGGTCTACTAAGTTAGGTTCCTCATAAAGCAATCCAAGCGCCAGAAAAAACGCATCCACATTTAGCAATGCAGGATCTCCCGGTGCCAGGGAGAATGCCCAATCTTGAGGGTCACCACGTAACAAAGAAATAATAATTTTAACTTGCTGAGTAGGGTCACCAGAGGAACGGGGTCTCAGAGCAAGAAACAATTTGCAATTATTTTTGAAATTCAAAAACTTAGATCTATCTCCAGAAAACAAATCAGGAATTGGTATTCTAGGTTCTAACATAGGATTCTGAACCACATAATCCTGAATGCTTTGTACCCTTGCAGTGAGATGATCCACACTAGAGGACAGACTTTGAATGTCCATATCTGCAGCTGAGTCCTGAGCCACCCAGAGATTAAGGGGAGGAGAGAAGCAAATCACACAGCAGAGAAAAAAAAATGAGCTCAGAACTTCTCTTATCCCTCTTTTGCGATGCATTAAACTTTTGGCCAGCTGTACTGTTATGGACCTGGTGGTTAGGAACACTTGAAATGTCCTGATAGGTAAACCAGAAATATAGGACAAGCTCTGGGAATATGGGAACTTTACTGACCGCAACCCTGATCCTGTAACACACACTATAGGCAGCCGTGGAGCGTACCTAACTCTCCCTAGACGCCTCTTCACAGCCTGAGAGCTAGCTACCCCTAGAGAGAAACAAAGCCTCACTTGCCTCAGAGAAATTTCCCCAAAGTAAAGTCAGCCCCCCACAAATAATGACGGTGAGTTAAGAGGAAAATACAAACATATGCATGAAAACAGGTTTTAGCAAAAGAGGCCCACTAATACTAAATAGTAAGAGGATAGCAAGGGAACTGTGCGGTCAGTATAAAATGCTACAAAAATATCCACGCAGAGAATACAAAAAGACCCTCACACCGACTCACGATGTGAGGGCGCACACTCTGCACCCAGAGCTTCCAGTAAGCAAGAAAATAGCATATAAGCAAGCTGGACTGAACTTATCATGTACTGAGAAACATTTTCCAAAAACAATGAGCAAAATGAACTAGCATGAACTTAGCTTCTCCTGGAGGAGACAGGTCACTAGAGAAGTCCCAGAGAGATCTGAACCAATAATGAATACAACGACAGCTGGCAACAAGTAAAGATCTAGGTGGAGTTAAATAGGAAGCCAGCACAGCAGAAAACGAGGCAGCTGGGAGCCAGCTAAGGACCAGCAGTATCACTCAAAGCCACCAGAGGGAGCCCACGAACAGAACTCAACAAAGTACCATTCATGACCACAGGAGGGAGCCCGAGAACGGAATTCACCACAGTTTCCACCCCTCAGGGTGTCTGGGATGCAGTTACTGACAGCTCGGCCGTCCAATCTGGTACACGGACGTGCTGAAGCTGTCAGTACTTTGATTGACAGCATGACTATCCAGTCTGGTTCAGGGGCGTGCTGAGCTGTTGGTGTGTTGATTGACAGCTCAACCAGCCAATCTGTGACTGGGAAGCATCGGCTGTCTCAGGTGTTCACTATCCCAGGTAATGACCATGCCTACTTAACTGAGCTTCTCCCAGACCACTGCCAGACGTACATTCATCTTGTGAGGTTTGTGCTTTGTGCTCCCTCTGCCTTCAGTTCTATATGCTTGATCTGTTGCTTGACCTTTGGACTTTGTTCTGATCACCTGTTTAACCGCTTCAGCTCTGATCCGTTATCCTCCTGGTACTCTGACCTCGGAACGTTACCTGACTACGCTTTTGTCATTCCTTCTGTTTATGATGTTCCCTCCTGGCTTCTGACCTTGGACTCCCTGACCACTCTGACTCACAGCTTAGCCATAAGAAGTGACTAGCATCACAGGTACCTGGATCTTTGACAGGCATAAGGAGAGACACGTGAAATGAATTTGGGATCCGTATAGTGGCCAGGAGTTTGATCTTGTAGGCTACAGGATTAATCTGTTTGAAAATCTCGAATGGACAGATGAAGTGAAGACCCAATTTGTACAAGGGTAGATTGAGATGGACCTATTTTGATGACAGCCAAACCTTGTCCCCTGGATGAAACAGAGGTGGATCCAGACATCTCTTGTCTGCTTGTCTCTTCATCTGTTCAGAGGATTTCAATAATGTGGTCTTGGTGTCTTCCCTGATTTTAGAAAAACCCTGGACTAGGGACTCAGCAGCAGGAATGTCAGTAGTGGTACAGACAGGGAACGGAATATTGGGATGTTGACCGTAGACTACAAAAAACAGAGATTTAGAAGAGGATTAACTTACATGGTTATTGTATGAAAATTCGGCCCAAGGTAGGAGTTCTGCTTAATCATTGTGGTGGGCATTGAGATTGACGAAGTGCCGAAGGAAGTTGGTCAGGAACTGATTGACACCATTCCCTAGCAACCGGGCAACCCTCACATGTACTTATGCTGGCTAACAGATGTAAATCATTCAGCTGTGGCAATAAAAACTAAATTTCCAAGCACTAAAAAATACTCGGAGGACACCCGAGCGTGCTTGGGAAATCTCAAGTAACGAGTATATTCGCTCATCACTAGTGATAGCGCTTCAGCCTCCTTTTTGTTGAAGACGTCAGCATTTGCCCAATATGCAGCAGACAAGCCAGGTAATTTAGATGGAGAGGCTGGAGGTCGAACAGGATGAATAGAAACTAAGCAACTCTGGGGGCACTCTTGTCACCAGTGGAGCATTTCTCCAGATTTCCATTCCAAGATAGGCTCGTGTTTTTGCAGCGATGGCAGACCTAGAAGCAGAGAGTAAGACGGATCTGACAGCACATAAAGAGGAATCTTCTCTGAGTGTACCAGTCCTACCTGAAGTTCCAAAGGCTTGGTAATGAAAGAGATGGGTTCGGAAAGATGTTTTCCACCCACCAATGAAACCACCAATGGATCCTGTAAACATTGGATCGGGATTTTATATTGCTCCAAAATTGCCTGTTTGATGAGATTATCTGTAAAACCAGAGCTCAGGTAGGCCGACAACAAAACAGATGTTGCCACAGAAAATGGATAGCGATATGGAGAGAGGTGAATATCACCCAGGGTGGCCTCTCCAACAGACCCTAGGCTCTGGAGTTTCCCAGTTTCCCTGGGCAGAAGCAGATTACAGGCTCAAGACTGCCACAATAAAAGCATCTTTCCTCAGCACAACAGGCCACATAACGATACTTGGCCATTGTCACCTGGTCAATTTGCATGGACTCTGGGAAGGATACTGAGGCTTACTGTAAGATTGGCCTTTGAAAGGTAGAAGCCCGGCACACAAGTCTTCTCTCATGGGTCATCTCCTTGGGACGCTCCTGAAACTTAATATCGTCCGGGTTGCCAGAGACACCAGGTCATCCAGTGAGGTGAGAATATCACGACCAGCCAGCTTGTCCTTGATTCTCTCAGAAAGACCCTCCCAGAAGGTGGCCACCAACACCTCATTACTTCAGGCGAGCTTGGAGGACAAGGCATGGAATCGGGCAGCGTACTGGCCCACAGTAAAGTTTCCTTAGTGCACTCTGAGAAAATAAGATGCTGCTGAAGTAGTGAGGTTTGGTTCATTAAAGATCTTAAGGAATGTTTAAATAAAAGACTAGAGGTTCGAAGCAAGAGGATCCCCTCTCTCCCATAGGAAATTGAACCATGCCAGAGCTTCTCCAGGGAGATGGGACATGATGGAAGACACTTTGGCATGGCGAACTGAGGAGCCAAAAGTTTGAAGTGCAGCGTGCACTGATTGATGAACCTCCAACATATGGCAGGGTCACCACCAGGGTCGGGCTGGCGATCTGGCAATTCTGGCCTGTCTGGTTGTGGCCTGCCTTGACTGCTACATTGTTAACAGAAGACACCCATACTGTTAAGAGTTCTAATCAAGCACAAAGTCGCTGACTCCGTCACTTACCCCACCATGCCACCGGTATTAGAAATATTGGTCTTGTAGGAAATCTTGCTTTCCTCCATCCAGGGTAATATATCTCTTCTGGTGCTTGGGACAGGGACGGAATGGGCCTGTGTGATTTCAAATGCCAGGGCTGAATTTCAGCCCCAGTCCGTACCTGGTCACCGCCCTAGCATGGAGGAGCTGACAGACAGGGTGCTGAGTCAGGAACATAGCACGCAGGCTGAAGGGTCGCGGCCGTGGTTGCAGTAGCTTGGGGAGGAGTGGATGCAGCCGGGGATGTCAGCGTCACTACGCATGTAGGAGCTGGCAGTCTGGTGACAACATTGTGACCGATATGAGTGAGGATCAATCTTGAACTATTCACTATGCTGTTGGCCTCTTAAAGGCCTATGCACACTGTAAATCATGGTTTAGTTTTCTCAAGAACTTGATCCTACTACCGGTCACACACTTTACATTTTAGTGTTGTCCTCCAGACCCCCTTTTTTGTCTTGTGTCCTGCGCATTAAATTCTACCTATGTAATACTTATGTATCTACGTATTTTAGTGATCTTACTGCTGTTTATACTCTATGTCTGTGTATCAATAAACTATTTTTGCATATACCTTAGACAGATTCTATGACTCCAATTGTTCTAATTTTACATAGCTATGGGAGTTTTTCTGTCATGCTGGCAGATTAGAGAAAATCATTTCTGACGTGGTCAGACTTGTATACTTTGAATATTGCTCTGATTTAATTTTTCATAGTTACTCCCAGAAGGTGGTCATCAGGGCTTCATTATTCCAGGTGAGTTCAGACGAGTGTTAGGAAACATACAATGTACTTAACCACTGTGAGGTTTCTGTAACGCAGACGGAGGCGGAAAGAGGCCGCTGAGTACGCACGTCCAGACTCATTGAAAACTTTCTGGAAGGCCTCTAGGAGAGACTGGAGATTCGATACAAGGATATCCCCTCACTTCCTTAGGGGATCGAGCCAAGCCAAAGCCACACTAGACAGATGGAACATGATGAAAGCCACTTTATCCTGATCGGAGACAAACTGGTGAGCCAAGAGTTCAAAGTGCAGCATGCAATGATTAATAAACCACCGACACAGAGCAGGGTCTACTCCATATCGTGGGTGGCACAGACAGACAGGGTCCAGAACTGGGCACATAGCTAGCAGGCTGTTGGGTCACGGCCGAGGTGGTCACCGCTTCAGTAGGTGCGAGTGCTGTCAGAGTTGACAAAGCATCTAGATGGGTGGTTACAGTCCATAGGTAGGAGAGAATTTTATCCTTCTGCTCCTTCTGGCAGGAGACCTCCAAGTATAGGTCAGAAAATAGGATGTCTGGGAGCCAGCGGATTCCATGGCCTTTGGAAATTGAAATGGCCTGGGTGGTGGAACCACTGTGCCGTGGACCAAGTAAAGATTAGTGGGGAGTGACTAGGTGTCTCACCCAATCTGACCTTGGACACACAGTGGCTGATGATACCATGATTCGAGGAGGGACTAAGGAGATGGACCAGGTGCTACTCTAGGACTGACTTTGAGAAGATGGCAGCTGACTCCCTATAGATGGGTAGCTTGGATGGCCTGAAGGAAGGTTCGTTAGATGCCAGCAGGCACTAAAAGTACATGGGAATCACAGATACAGACTGGACCAGCTGTAAAGCAGAAGAGCACTGGTAGGTGCAGACTGGACTGGCTGATAAACAAAAAAGCACTGGCAGGTGCGGACTTGAACCATCTGATGAACAGAAGAGTCCTGGCAGGTGAGGACTAGATGGCTGAAGAGCAGAAGAGCATTGGCAGGTGTGGACAGGACTGGCTGATGAACAGAAGGAAACTGGCAGGTGCGGACTGGACCGGCTGATGAACAGAAGAGCGCCGGAACAGCTGATAGACAGGAAAATATATGGGGACACGAGAACTGGGACCTGAGAACTAACCATAATGTTGTAGTAAACAAACTTACAGTGTTGCACAGGCACATGCTGGAGTAAGCGTCTTAAACAGTAAGTATCCTCCAGCAATTGGCTGGGGACACTTTAGGAGTATGCGTATGGCCCCTTTAAGAGAGGGGAAGTATCCACAAAGGACACAGTGCCCGGGGATCTGAGCGCTATGCTCGCACCCCAGGCTGCTGCAGATCCGAAAGGTGGAGACAGAGCAGGACAGGAGCCGCAGCTGTGAGTACGCTGGCGTCTCTGCCGGAGGAGATGGGCAGGAGGCAGAGACGCTGGCGGTACAATATGTGACTTAAGAGGGGCAAAAATGTAAATTAAAGTTAGTAACCTACCTACACCGGTGCTTGAACATCTTACTCATCTGTTGGATTAAGTTCTTTTTATATAGTTATAGGAAACGTGTGAAAATCTGAAGTAGTTTTAGATCAAATTTATGCAGAAATATGGAAAATTCTAAAGGGTTTGAAAACTTTAAAGCACCACTGTAATAACATGTGGCATACAAAATACAAAAAATTTAGCATACCAGCAAATATTCCAGTGTGCAACTCCAGCAGAGATCGAAGCTCATACCTTGTTTTTCCAGTGCTTACCTTTCTAAAGTTTTAATCCTGAAACCATTTCCTCCCCCAAATTAATTAGATTCAAACCATCTGATCCGCTGACCATGAAGTGCTCCATTACAAAGCCTAAAAACCAGTTGTGTAACTCAAAGCTCAAGGGCCCTAACTAACACAGGTCTTTAATAGTATTGGTCTTCTCATATAAGTTAAAAAACATTTTAGGCCCCCTAAGCTCCAGGGCTGGGTTGTGACTGCAACCCCTGCATCTTTTTCTTGTTACGTTCCTGCTTTTAGTTCACAGATATATTCCATAACTAGTCTGAAAGAGCCATTGCAACAAAAACCAGTATACCTAGCAACCTATCACAAATGTACCACATAGGAGAGGTAACTAGTCAGTTCCTTACCCATTAAGATATGTGCACACATATACTAAGGGATTTTAGCAGAGTATGTAGCGCCCGCTAGGACCCTGGGGTACTCGGGCCAGGTCCGGTGGTCATTAAAGGGGTAGTCACGGTGGCAGTGGCCCTGGGCGTCCAAGTTAAAGGGAAAGTCTTTAATGGGTTTGTTTTAAATAAAGAATGTTCGAGACACCACCTGTGGTCTTCAGTCAGGGATAACCGATGCTGCTTAAAGGGGTCCACTGGGGATGATGGTACTGCAGCAGGGATAGTATGGCTTCCAACAGGTGAAGCTTGTTCACCAGGGCTCCCGGTGCAGTGTGTAAAGATGACAAAGACGGTGTAGCGCCGGGAAAGAATTGGAGGACACAAGGTTGCAATCTCTTTACCTTTAACTGGTGGTATACAGCCACAGTCCAGGGTAAGGGTCACAGGTGATGGGGAGACCCGGGCAGCTTGGAAGTGATTTGGAGCCCCCTTAGCCAGGTGGGGTTTGGAAGCCTTCCCTACTGTGCTACTGTGCTATAATGTGCGTCCCGTGCCACCCGAGGCTTCTCACAATGTCCTCTCTCTCTCTGTCCTAGGACAGTACCCGCATGGCAGGCAACGTGAGCCTTCTTACAAGTGTCTCTACTGAGGTGACTCCGGGCTCTCTACGCTGCTGTGCCTTCGGGTGTGGTTGTGGACAGGCGACTTTTAATCTCCTACCCTCCGGGTTCTGCTGTGGGGCATACAGTCCCACACAGCCACAGACTCTGGGGTCCGGTCCTGCGCTTCAACGTGGAGAGAGCCCAGTCACAGCTCCCCTCTAGCTCCTCACTTCTCCTGTCTTCCGTCCTCTTTTACACTCTCTGCAAACTAAACAAACTCCTCCTCCAAGCCAGAACATATATAGGGAAGTTCCCCTGAAACCGGGTCTAGAGCTCCCCCTTCTGGCCTGGAGTCAGAACATTTTGCATGTATGTGCTACCTGTTAAAGGGATCCTCCTCGCTTCCAGGCATGGCATCACCCTCCCCAAGAGGAAGGCAACACTACTGTGGTACCCGGACTCCTGGGGTTCCCCAAGTGCAATCCATAAAATGTCCAAAACAAGAGTTAAATAAATACTTAAAAGGCTGTACATATTTATTTTTGTTTAAAACTGACTCGCTGTTCATCTGTTCAATCTTTTGATCTTCTTTTGACAGCTTCAGGTTTCTAAAGACACAAAGAATTGACCAGTCCATTCTTCAGGCAGCTTTCACTTCAAAGTAGTTTGTAGGAGTGGAGAGATGTCGCAAAAAGTACTAAGGAAACGACCGAATAGATGTAAAAAAAAAAAGAAGATTTAGGGTAAAAGATGCCAGCGTGTTCTCAAGAATCTTCCTCTTGAAAAACTCACGAATGTGTAAAAGATGTTGAGCGCACATACCCTTAACAAGCCTTGCAACAAGACCATAAAAATATCTCATGCTAGAAGGTCATCTATAGAAAGCCTGTTTCGGTTGCTTGCTCCTCATCAGTGCAGTGCAGAGTCTGGCTGGCTGAGTTCAACTCCTTTGATGTAACGTGGGATAAATAATGGTTCTCCTTTAAGTGATCAGCTGAATATTGGGACTTACAGGCAATACACCATGGGAGAAGAATATGTAAATTAACTCACTTGCACAATAAAATTAACTATCTCACAAGTATCACTTAGGAGAGTTAGCTACCATATAAGTAAATATCCAGACCTTTAACTCTTAAGCTCTACACTAATAAGGGACAAACATCCTGAAACAGGCAGTCTGTGGGAGAGTATCCAGCTTGGCATTTATCACTGGTCATGTTGCAAGGCTCATTAAAGGGTGGAACATTGACTTATAGGATAGCTTCCTCTCCTAGGTAGCATTTCTAAGATAGTTTGCATTGATTTGCGAGGTTAATTTGCATACTTTTATCCCATGGAGCATTGAATTGCCTCTAAAATTCATGCTCTGCTTTTCGTTTAAAGGAAAAACAGAAATTTCCCCAACACAAATGACATATTCACGTGAAAGAGCATAATGTATGATCATCATCTGGATGTTCAAGAGGTTACGGGAGACAAGATTGCCTGTAGCTAGTCTTACTTCACTCTTACTATGAATGGATCAATGCATTGGTAGAGGACATAGAACCTGAAAAGAGACATCGCAGCCATGGAAGCCCACTATTGAGAGGGAAAAATAACAAGTTTTAGTGGAATAGTGGACAGAGGCTTCATTTGAACAAAGCTGAAAGAATAAGAAGCAGGACTGCTTCATGTGTGAAATCGGTGGGATAAAACTTATAGGTACAGGCTCAAGTAAGCCACTACAAGGTAAAGTTGTGCAAATTGCAAGCACAACACTGCATAGGGCTTGAGGAATGGTATGACATGACTGATTTTATTCCTGCTGAGCATGAAAAAGTCAGACATGGAACTTGAGGGAAAAAAAAGGAGGAACAGACAAGGGTGTATAACCGATCAGCAAGGCTGAGGCAGTTCCAGCCAAGGGGCCGCGTGATAGTGCTTATCCCCTCGGTGGAGAGCAAGGTCCTAGCCAAGCGGCAAGGCCCATTCGAGGTGGTGGAAAAACTGGGCGAAGTTATATTATAAGGTACACCAGCCAGGGCGAACTTGCTAAAACCCTGGCGAGACCGAGAATCGCTGGACACCCCTTGCCTGGGAGCCAGTTCCAAAATTCACCATGGACGATATCACCATTGCAAAGACTCTGATGCTGACGCAAAGTCAACAGTCTCAGGAGCTGTTGCAGCGGAACCGGAAACTATTCTCAGAGTTGCCGGGGCATACGCAGGTGGTCGAGCATGAAGTGCTGACAGAACCGCACATTAGGGTGAACCTCAAGCCCTATAGAATTGCGGAAGCACGAAGAGAGGTGGTATCCAATGAGGTGAAGAGGATGATAGACCTCGGGGTGACAGAGGAGTCGAAAAGTGGATGGTCGAGTCCCATCGTGCTCGTACTGAAGCCTGACAGTGAGTGTCGATTCTGCAACGACTTCCATAAGCTGAATGAAGTCTCTAGTTTTGATGCTTACCTGATGCCTCGGTGGACGAACTCATTTAGAGACTTGGACCCTCGAGGTACATTACAACCCTGGACCTGACAAAGGGCTATTAGCATGTCCCTATGTCCCAGAGTGCCAAGGAGAAGACAGCCTTCTCGATGCCTGATGGGTGTTTTCAATACACCGGGATGCCCTTGAGTCTTCAGGGGGCCCTGACCTCCTTCGGTAGGGCGATGGATTGGATCCTGGCTCCACATAAGATGTATGCCACAGTGTACTTCGATGACATAGTGGTCTTTAGCCCTGACTGGGCTAGTTATCTGCTAAAAGTGCAGGCTGTTCTGGATGCTTTAAGAAATGCAGGGTTCATCATAAATTCGAAAAAATGTGCCATGGGGAAGGAAGAGGCCAAGTACCTAGGAGAGGCAAAATTATGCTGCAAATCAACAAGATTGAGGCAATCCCAATGTGGCCGCAACCGCTTTTTACGAAGCAAGTGAGGGCGTTTCTTGGAATTGTGGGGTACTATCGGCGATTCATTCTGAATTTCGATATGATCACCGTGCCATTGACAGATCTTCTTAAAGGCACCAAATCGACTATAGTTAATTAGACTGATGACACAGAGAAAGCGTTCCAGGAACTGAAGAGAGCTCTGTGTAAACATCTGGTTCTGGTCACACCAGACGTCGGTAAAGAGTTCGTGGTCCAGACAAATTTGTTAGAAGTTGGCTTGGGAGCCGTGCTGTCTCAAGTAATAAATGTAGAAGAATATCCCATCCTGTATTTGAGCCAGAAGCTCTCATCATGCGAGAAGAACTTTGTCATCGTCGAGAAGGAGTGTCTAGCCAAAAATGGGCTGTGAATACATTGAAGTACTATCTACTAGGCCGGAGGTTCAAATTTGTGTCCAATCATGCCCCTCTGAGATAAAAAAGGGTAAGAATGCTCAGGTGACTAGGTGGTTCACATGGGAACACAGATGCCCTCTCCTGAATGCCCTGTCTGGTGTCTGAAGGTGCTAAAGCCCCCGGCTTTGGGCAGAGGGGGGGAATATGTGGCAGGGTCACTGACACTGTATGTGAGGGGAGATATGAGTCATGGAGATTCATTTCCTCCATGATCTAGAAACCCATACGTTTCTTTCCAGCATGATATGTGCTGAAGGAGTTAAGCGGCCATGTTATAGGCAGGTTTTTAGGTGAATATGTAAGACATGGGTGGGATGACCTTCCACAACATCTTCTTGATAATTTTGGGGAAAAGTGAGACAATGGATTGCGTTAAATTTTCCTTCATTTGATGCTTGATATTGGGTGAATCATGTCTCTAAACGTATTTATATCAGGAGCCAACGTGGTCAACTTTCTAATTAACTTTCTAATTTTGACCACTTTATATGTCTTATACCAAAAGCCCTTTCCCTTACATGAACCTTGCTTACAGAAAAATATTATATTCTATCGATTCGCCACTATTAGCCAGCTGTTCACAGAAGTGTCTGGAAGCCATGGTAGAACACAAGCAATGGTTCGCACTAACTTTCAAGGCAAGAAGACTTCAGTTCCCAACATAAGGCATCCAACCCTACAATCATTCACTCACATATTTCATTACTCTCTTCCCCTAAGGAACCATCATATTTATCTATATTTTAACATTTCCAAGAGCAACATTAAAACAATCTTAAATATAATCAACCATCCATCTTGTTGTTGGATGGCTTTTTTCTTCGAAAGTCCAAGATAGACTTAGTCCCCGAGGATGTCCTCATGCAGTAAACAGCTCCTGTCATTCATTAAATGCTTATTTTGGATCCCTAATTGAGTCTTCACTTTAATATTTTGGATCCAATAGTTTTAGGATTGTGAAGCTGGTATCAATAAAGAGAAGTCTGAGAAGGATATTTATACCCCCCTAAAGGGTTCTCACGTGTAAAAAAAAATGCTGGTTTGTATTCTCTACTTCTTAAGCCTAGTGTATTACAAGGCATCTACTGACCGTTTCCTGGTTTCTACGGTGAGACACGTTGTTGCGTCGGTGTTTTACATAACAAGTTATTAGATTACATAGCAACAGCATAAAAGAAAATAAGAAGAAAATTAGTTAACATGAGTCAATGTAGTAAAGATGTTCTTGATAGAAAATATTGGAAATGTATTCCCTTCCCCACAGCAGCGTGTACCTCTCTTCCGATTGGGAAAAAAATATCCAAACATGGACAAGATGAAAATGTATCTAAATTATGGAGTCAAGAGGAGTAACCGTATTGCCATCTTAAGGGTGAATTTGTCTGCAGCAGATTTTGTAGCCGAAACTTGTGCAGTTTAAAATCAATTTAATTTATCTGAATGATGTTGTTTCATTAACATGGGAAAATATTTTTGCAAGTTTACATTCATATAATTTGTAGAAATTTTAGAAACATCTTCCATTAGTAAATCCAAAGGTAAGTAAGGTTTCATTCAGACGTACGTTTTCTAGCTGTGTTTTTCATGTTTGTACTATTTTGGAGACTGAGTGTCCCACCAACACAAAATGGAAATGTCCCTTTTGACATTTCATGATCTGTGTCTTGCTAAGTGTGGTTGACTTTTATCCTTCATACCTCAGCCAGGTCTCTGGCACTGAACACCATGTACTTCTGTGTCTTGTTCATTGGAGGTCAGGTTCAGCCTTCTATACCTCAGCCATGTGTCTGAGCTGTGAACACCTTGTACTTCTGTGTCTTGCTCAGTGGTGGTGGTCGGGTTCAGCCTTCCTTACCTAGGTCGAGTCTCTGAGCACTGAGCACCATGTACTTCTGTGTCTCGTTCATTGGAGGTCAGGTTTAGAGTTGAGCGAATTTGTTCAGGTCCTTGCTTATTTGGCAAGCTGTAGCGCTTACTGAATAAGCTACAGCAGGAACCCGGATACATGGAGCACGCCAGCTGATCAACCGGCGCGCTCCATGTATCCGCGTTTCCGCTGTAGCTTATTCGTCAAGCGCTATAGTTTGCCGAATAAGCGGGGACCCAAACAAATTTGCTCAACTCTAGTCAGGTTCAGCCTTCCATACCACGGCCATGTCTCTGAGCTCCGAACACCTAGTACTTCTGTGTCTTGCTCAGTGTTGGTAGTTGGGTTCAATCTTCCTTACCTCGGCAGTGTCTCTGATCACTGAACAACATGTACTTCTGTGTCTCGTTCATTGGAGGTCATGTTCAGCCTTCCATACCTCGGCCGTGTCTTTGAGCACTGAACACCTTGTACTTCTGTGTCTTGGTCAGTGGTGGCCAGGTTTCAGCCTCCTTACATCAGCCGTGTCTCTGAGCACTGAAGACCTTGTACTTCTGTGTCTTGGTCATGTCACGCCTTTCTGTCTGTATCTGGTTTTTCGACTTGACAATGCATGTCTTTGCTTTAACCCTTTGCTCCTTTCCCCCTAAATGAGCTGGGATACTGTTTGCTGTTATCTGTATGGAGCCTTCTCAGTTCCATGCTCTACTGAGTAGCTGTACATGGGTGGTTAGGGCTTTGCTCTGCTGCATGACCATCCGCATGTGCGGTCTCTGGTTGCTGCTGTGGAAGCTGTCCGCGGGTTGTGAGGTCATTTGCAGCTGGTGCATGACTTTCCACGTGTGTCTGGGCATGCAGTCGCTGCCAGGTGCCCTGAGTTTCAGTTCCTGCACTGATTGTGCTGTTTTCTGTTTCTGTTTCTGTTTTCTGTTTCTGTTTGTGCTAAGGGTGTGCGCGGCCACACCTCCCCTGCTTTTATCAGGATTAGTGTGTGTACTTTAAATGCTGTCCCCAGCCAATTGCTGAGGGGCAGCTCCTATATAAAGTTCCCCTGCCCAATGGGTGGGGCCTGAGCAACTCACAAAGCTCCTGAACTTTGCTATGTGTGTTTGTGTTCCTGCACCTCTCCTTTCTATGTTTTGGTACCAAAGTCCTTGCCTTGATTCCTGTTTTGTCCTGTTTTGGCGCCTGTCCTGGAGGTGGTATATCCAGGCCCAAATCCTTGATCCTGTACCTGTCCTGTACCTGACCCTGTCTGAACTGTGTCTGCTGTGTTATGTTCCTGGAATCCCTCTGCGTCTGGAGTCTCGCACCCAGTGACTTTGAGTCTCTTGTAACCGATGTTTCGGTTGAGCATCTACTACTCTGTGCTCTGGCTACCATGCGGTGCTAGGTCCTGGTAGGCCCAGCAATCCTGCGGATCTAGCACCATCCCGCTTGAGTTCCTTCCTAGATCCGATGCCCTGAGCCTGACAACCGCAGTCTGGAACCTGATGACCGCTGTCTGGAGCTTGAAGCCTGATGACTGTGGTGGTGCCTGTAGGTCATGTCGGATGTCCAAAACCGAACGACTCCTGTCTGATGTCTGCCAGTGACCCTGGGTCCAGATGTCCTGATGTCCTGTCTGTACCCTGATGTCCTGCCTGCATCCTGATGACCTCGTGTTCCCTGATGTCCTGATGTCCTTCCTGTGTCCTATGTCCTGATGTAACTGATGCCCTGGGCTGCCACTTCAGTGTCCCAGCTGATGACCTGGGCTGCCACGCCAGTGTCCCAGATGTCTATCCGGTATTCCTGATGCCCTGCCTGTGTCCTGATGTCTTGATGTCCTTCCTGTGTCCGATGTCCTGATGTAACTGATGCCCTGGGCTGCCATGCCAGTGTCCCAGCCAATGACCTGGGCTGCCACGTCAGTGTCCCAGATGTCTGTCCGATATTCCTGATGTCCTGATGCCCTGCCTGTGTCCTGATGTCCTGATATCCTTCCTGTGTCCAGATGTCCTGATGTCCTGTCTGTACCCTGATGACTTGCCTGCGTCCTGATGACCTCATGTACCCTGATGTCCTGCCTGTGTCCTGATGTCCTGCCTATGTGTGCCTCGGTGATCCGTTGGTGCCTTGGGGTCCACTGGGTGGTACCCTTCTGGGAGGTGTGGAATCGGGAGCCTGACATTATTATGTTTTGTTTATGTACTGTGTGACTTTACTTTAGTAAACTTTACTTTCTCTATACCTGACGTTGTGCAGTGTAATTAAGTCCTGCGTGTCTCTTTCCTTGTACACATGCTCAGCTGCCACAGAACCACGGTCTCTGCCCTCCCCTAGTTCGAGTGGGCCCGGGCCCCCTTCTGCGGTATAAAGGGTCCGTATTGCGTCCCCGGGGGACGCGCGCCCCACGCTGTCGTGGTCGGTCGGCATGGGGGCGTCTATGGGCTGGGCCGCATCAGCGGCAGCAGCTAGTCTTGACAGGTCAGTGGTGGCCAGGTTTCAGCCTCCTTACATCAGCCGTGGCTCTGAGCACTGAACACCTTGTACTTCTGTGTCTTGGTCAGTGGCTTCCAGGTTTCAGCCTCCTTACCTCTGCCGTGTCTCTGAGCACTGAACACCTTGTACTTCTGGGTCTTGTTCAGTGGTGGTCAGGCTTCCACCTTCCTTACCCCGGCCGTGTCTCTAAGCACTGATCACCTTGTACTACTGTTTCTTGTTCAGTTGTGGTTGGGTTTCAGAATTTCTTACCTCGGCCATGTCTCTGAGCAATGAACAACTTGTACTTCTGTGTCCTGCTCAGTGGTGGTCGAGATTCAGCCTTTCTTATCGCACCATGTCTCTGAACATCGAACACTTTGTACTTCTGTACCTTGTTCAGTGGTGGTCAGGCTTGCATCTTCCTTACCCCGGTCATGTCTCTAAGCACTGATCACCTTGTACTTCTGTGTCTTGCTCAGTGGTGGTCGAGTTTCAGGCTCCTTTACCTAGGCTATATCTCTGAACACTGAACACCTTGTACTTCTGGCCTCCAGGGAGTCCAACAAGCTGCCTAATAATTCTGCACACCTTCATAAAGGGTGTTGTACGTCAAATCTCACCCCCTTACTACACAAATACACATCCCGTGATCAGCTCCATCCAATAAACATTCACGATTATACAGCATGGAGGTGGAAAACCTGCATAAAAATACTCGTCTAATAATTTTGCGCACAGATTATGCATGTGAAGGATATTGGTAACTTATCTAACAACTTGCACTTTTAGATTCTTTGCTTAATGGCTGTTTTAAAGAAAATGAGTCATAGGCCTAGAGATTTTGAAGCTTTAAAAACACAAGACAGAATGTTGATCTGGGGAAATGTCCAATTATCAGTATGGGATTGGAGAAGAAAAAATGTTCCTCTTCAAAGAAAGTCAGACTATTCTGGACATGCCCTGTTTACTCTCCTTCAGATCAAAGCAAACTATGGCAATGATGTGGCTATAGTTCTGAATGACTGCATCTTGGAATCCTCATAAAACTGATCCAATGCTTTAATTGGCCATAAATAACAATGGGTCTTACTCCCTCCTTAGCCATAATTTATTTAATCGTATGAAAAATATGATGTAAAATATATTGATCAGGAGATCTAGATGTAGTTTGATTGTTTGGTCGTCAAGATTTTTAGTCCTTTAGCGTTACCCAGGGTGCATCACGTATGTGCACATGTACATAATACATCACCCTTTTGCATCAGTGTTTTTGTGCCAAAACCAGGAGTGTAACTTTCAAATTACAATTGAAAGATTGACACCTGTTCTGTGTCGTGGAGACGCTCCTGGTTTTGGCATACAGATACTGATGAAATACTGATCAAAAATACTGATGTGAATAAAGTAATTTGCCTATCTGATTTGTTACTTTAAGGGGTTGTCTGGCCTTAAGCTACAGACTGAGCGCTGTGAGGATACTCTAATGCTGAGGCCATAGAGGCAAACAATGTGTGTTTGATTTGTATACATGCTGTCACATGCCGACCAGATGTGCGCAGCCTCACTCAATACAAGTGAATTGAGCGAGGAAGGACACGTCTAGTGGGAATGTGGCCGGAATATGCAAATCACATACACACATGGTCAAAATTGTTGGCACACCTTGTTTAATGACAGAAAAACCTCAAATGGTCACAGAAATAACTTGAATCTGACAAAAGTAATAATAAATAAAAAAATATATGAAAATGAACAAATGAAAGTCAGACATTGCTTTTCAACCATGGTTCTACAGAATTTTAAAAAAAAATTAAACTCATGAAATAGGCCTGGACAGAAATGATGGCATCCCTGAAAATAATTTGACAAAAGGGGCATGTGAAATCACAGAGTGTCCATTAACTAGCATCACAGGTGTCTACAATCTTGGAGTCAGTGAGTGGCCTGTATATAGGGCTAGAGATACTCACTGTGCTGTTTGGTGACATAGTGTGTATCACACTTAACATGGACCAGAGGAAGCGAAGGAAAGAGTTGTCTCAGGAGATTAGAAAGAAAATTATAGACAAACATGGTAAAGGTGAAAGTTATAAGACCATCTCTGTTGTGAATTCTGCTTTTGGGCTCCCTCCGGTGGTTGTAGGTGGTAATGCAGTTGTCCCTGAGTTGCAGTCCTGGTCAGGTGTATCTGCTGATTGCAGTTCTGACTGGGGTATTTAGGCGTGCAGGATTAGTCCTTGCCAGTTGTCCATGGTTCTTGGGAGGTGTTGGTCCTTGTTTGGTTCCTCCTGCCTTGCTGCCAAATCAGCAAAGATAAGTGTCTGGTTTTGTTTCTGTGGCTCATGCTGTGTGCTCAATAATTCAGTGCTATTCATTTTTTGTCCAGCTTAGATTGTTTCAGTATTTTCTCAGTCTTGTTGGATTCTCAGGAGTTGCATATATACATTCCATGTCTTTAGTTAGATTGTGGAACTTTTTGTATTATCTGCTGTGGATATTTTTGGAAGGGTTTTTAATACTGACCGCTTAGTATTCTGTCCTATCTTTCCCTATTTAGCTAGAGTGGCCTCTTTTGCTAAATTCTGTTTTCTGCCTGTGTGTGTCTATCCTCTCCTATTCACAGTCAATATTCCTGGGGGGCTGCCCATCCTTTGGGGTTCTACTCTGAGGCAAGGTAGTATTCCTATTTCCATCTATAGGGGTATTTAGTTCTCCGGCTGTGTCGAGGTGTCTAGGGTTTGTTAGGCACACCCCACGGCTACTTCTAGTTGCGGTGTTAATCCAGGGTTTGCGGTCAGTACAGTTTCCACCTACTCCAGAGAAAGTTTCATGCGGCTCCAAAGTCATCGGATCATAACACATCTCCAAGCAGCTTGATGCTCCTGTGAATACAGTTCACATATTATTCAGAAATGTAAGATCCATGGGACTGTAGCCAACCTCCCTGGACGTGGCCGCAGGAGGAAAACTGATGTTAAATCAAAGAGATGGATAATACAAATGGTAAAAAAACAGCCCAGAAAAAGTTCTCAACAAATTAAAGGCGAACTTCAAGTTCAAGGAACATCAGTGTCAGATCGCACCATCCGTCGTTGTATGAGCCAAAATGGACTTCATGGGAGGCGACCAAGGAGGACACCATTGTTGAAAGAAAATCATAAAAAAGCCAGACTGGAATTTGCCAAACTACATGTTGATAAGCCACAAAGCTTCTAGGAGAATGTCCTATGGACAGATGAGACAAAAATGGAACATTTTGGCAAGGCACATCAGTTCTATGTTCACAGATGGAAAAATGAAGCATTTCAAGAAAAGAACACTGTCCCTACTGTGAAACATGGAGGAGGCTCTGTTATGTTCTGGGGTTGCTTTGCTACATCTGGCACAGGGTGTCTAGAATCTGTGCAGGATACAATGAAATCTCAAGACTATCAAGGGATTCTAGAGAGAAATGCGCTGCCCAGTGTCAAAAACTTGATCTCAGTCGCAGGTCATGGGTCTTGCAACAGGATAATGACCCAAAACACACAGCTAAAAACACTTTTCTATGAGTCCTGACCTAAATCCTATTGATTATCTTTGGAAAGAGCTGAAACATGCCATCTGGAAAAGGCAACCTTTAATCATGATACAACTGGAGCAGTTTGCTCTTGAGGAGCGGCCAAAATACCTGTCGAGAGGTGCAGAAGTCTCATTGACAGATAGAAAAATCGTTTGATTGCAGTGATTACCTCAAAAGGTTGTGCAACAAAATATTAAGTTAAGGATACCATCATTTCTGGCCAGGCCTATTTTACTTTTTTTAAATTCTGTGGAAGCATGGTTGAAAAGCAATGTCTGATTTTCATTTGTTCATTTTCAAATATTCTTTATTTATTATTACTTTTGTCAGATTCAAGTTATTTCTCTGACCATTGTGGGTTTTTCTGTCATTAAATGAGGGGTACCAACAATTTTGACCACGTGTGTACTTGAGGTCACATGACCACCCTTAACCAGCGCCTGACGCAGAGAATCCTTACAGCATGCAATGAACCAAATGTGAAACTTCATTGAGTGACTGCAGACTTGTAGCCTAATGTCGGGCAACCCCTTTAATGTGATCATAGGGCTCCTCACAAAAGAAAAGACATATAATCAAAAGGTTTTGCTATGACAGTCACGATAGAGACCCCATACTTCTGTTTCCACTTGAAAAGTATTTGATCATGTGATTAAGGCCGGGCTCACATTAGTGTATGTGTGCGCAGCATATACCTGCGTACCGATCCACATGCATCTTGCGTACATACTGTATATTTAACATTTCACTCCCCTGAGGATGGAGTCACCTCCGAAACGCGCGTCGGGGTGGGCTGGGGATCTCCTGCTTTCCCGTGGTTACATACTGCAAGGTAACTTATATGTATAACACGTATCCTTAATCAAATAATAAAGCCTCAAAAAACCATAGAATAATACACAATTCCCATTGAATACCAGGGAAAATAGAGGCATACAAAGAAAATAAAATATAAAATATTTTATTGAAGCAATATAAAAATGGTATGACCATGACAACTATACCGAACAAGAAAATTCACAATTTAAAAAAAAAAGGCAGCTACAGGGCAATAATGATCATACACAGAACTATGTAAGACATAAATTTGAAAAATGGCCTTCTATTCTCATAGTATAGATATATACGTTTTATACCAAACAAACAGGGTGTGAACAAGGTGCCAAAGGGTCACCATTTATAGAAAATTACAAAAATGCCACAGGGCAAAAAGCATTCATGGAACCTATATATAAACAATTATCGTAAAGTACAAAAAGTGCTAAAGACATATAGCCATATGAAGGCCTAATAGTCACAGTACATATAACTATATATAGATACTCATTAAGTGCAATCCTAATAATGTTATGTGTGCATCAGTGCACTACAAGCACATGTATACCACCTAAAAGAGATATAGAAGATAAGTGGCCAGCTAAATGATTAACACTTACATGAATGCTGCAAAACTGTGTATTGTGCCCGTGCCGCCACCCCGACAGCGCCGTTTCGCCTACCAGGCTTCTTCCATATGGGGGCAAGTGTAAGGTAACTTATATGCCTGTATATTTTTATATATGTATATTTGTATAATCAGTGTGTCCTTTGTGACACGTGTGAATTTTTTCTGACTTCAATATGCGGTATAGCATAAACACTATGGTGCCTATGTGCACGAATGCTACGCTTCTATCTATATATGTGATCCCACCAGCCCTTTGCATAGATGCTGGTTTTGTGTGCACATTGATCCCCCTGTTGTCCTATTTGTGATCATGTTATCAATAAAGATTTGTATTTTATACCTTTTGGTCTTTATGATGGCCCCCTTTTTTGGTTATTTTGCTGTAGCTGTGCAGTTGGTTCAGACTGTGTCCATATATATTCTGTGGGTTATGTGATATTATTTGAAAATGAAAAGTAGATACTCTATATTACCCATTCAGTGTAGGTTGTTCGGCATCATTTTTCTTTGTCTAAATATTTAACATTGTGTAGGCAGGGACATGCGTTTGCGTCAGTTCGCCTGCGTTTGCGTAAGCATGCGTTGTTTCGCGGTGTGCGACAAATGCAACATCTTGCATTTTTTGAAGCGTCAATTAAGCGCAGACATACGCATGCGAATGAGTGCATCAAAACAATGCATTACTGTCTATGGGAACGCATTGGTACGCAAGGACATGTGTACGCATGCGTTCGATAAGTATGCGTACTTCAGACTAATCATGTCCAGGAAATGATTTCACCACTTGCAAAATCCCAGCTTTATAAAAGGGGTTCTGGACACTGGAGGTCCATTACTCTCAGGACTCTGGATGCCAGCACAAGACTCTGGATGTAAGTATTAGAAGCTTTGAAAATGTCCGTCTGTCCGTCTGTCTCTCTCACTGCAGTCTGTACTCTGCTCTTTCTGTTTCTTCTAGACTAAGACGTGTTCCTGTACTGGACTCTTCCTTGCCTGTCCTGGATTACCTGTCGTGGATTGCTCCTGTGGCCCTGTGTAAGTATGAATGTGTGTACTTTTCAATTACTATGTTGCTCTGCCCAGTCTCACACTCTTTTTTTTTTACCCTTGTAGACTGTGCAGTGCTGCTGTTCTGGTGTTATGGTGCTGTCCCGTTATTGTGGTACTTTGCTGCTGTACTGGTGCTGTGCTGCTGTCACGGCTCTGTGCTGCCTGCTGTGCTGTTGGATTGCTGCCTGTAATGTGAGTATTGGCTACAGATTCTTTCTTCCCTTGACATTAAAGTCCTTGCCCTGTCCTGGATTGCCTCATACCTTTCCGACCGCATATTTAGCGTTTCCCACTCCCACACTACCTCATCCCGCCCTCTCTGTTGGAGTCCCTCAAGGCTCTCTGCTAGGGTCCCTACTTTTTTCCATATATACCCTTGGCCTAGGACAACTCATAAAGTCCCATGGCTTCCAGTACCACCTGTATGCGAACAACACTCAGATCTACCTCTCTGGCCCAGATGTCACCTCCATGCTGTCCAGAATCCCAGAGTGTCTATCAGCCATATCCACCTTCTTCACCTCTCACTTCCTAAAACTCAATGTAGACAAAACCAAACTCATCATCTTTCCCCCATCTGGCGTATCCCCCCTACCTGATCTATCTATTATAGTAAACGGCATCACGTTCTCTCCTGCACCTGAAATCCGCTGCCTAGGGGTAACTCTCGACTCTGCCCTGTCCTTCAAACCGCACATCCAAACTCTTGCCACCTCCTTTTGCCTCCAACTCAAAAATATTACCAGAATCTATCCCTTCCTCAACCCTCAATCTACTAAAACTCTTGTGCATGCCCTCATCATCTCCCGCCTCAATCACTGCAACAGCCTCCTCTGTGGCCTCCCTGCTAACTCTCTTGCACCACTCCAGTCTGTCCTCAACTCTGCTGCCCGGCTAATCCACCTCTCTCCTCACTATTCCCCTGATTCTCCTCTCTGCAAATCCCTCCACTGGCTCCCAATTCCCCATTGAATCCAGTTCTAACTACTAACACTGATCTACAAAGCCATCCACAACCTGTCCCCTCCCTATATCTCTGAACTAATCTCCCAATATCTTCCCTCACATAATCTCCGATCCCCCCAAGACCTCCTACTCTCCTCCACAGTTATTTGTTCCTCACACAACCGCCTCCAAGATTTTTGCCAAATATCCCCCATCCTCTGGAATTTCACGCCTCAAAACGTCCGATTATCCACCACCCTCGGATCCTTCAGACGGAAATTGAAAACCCATCTCTTAAGGAAAGCCTACAACCTGCAATAACCATTCTGCTGCCTCACCACCACTCGAGCTGCCACGTCACCACCACCCGAGCTGCCGCGTCACCACCACCAGAGCTGCCACCTCACCACCACCAGAGCTGCCACCTCACCACCACCAGAGCTGCTGTCTCACCACCACCAGAGCTGCCGCACCCCCGACCTTCTGTCTCTTCCCCATTATCCTGTAGAATGTAAGTCCGCAGGATCCTCTCCCCTCTGTACCAGTCTGTCATTGTAAATTTGTTTACTGTAAACGATATCTACCGCTTTTTCATGTACAGCACCATGGAATTAATGGTGCTATATAAATAAATAATATTAATAATAATTGGCCTTCAAAAAATTTTTTTTCTTGCTTTGGCTCTTTTAACAAGTTAAATTTTTCATATCTCTTCTTTTCTATAGTGTTTCACTTGACTGCTGCCTGCTCTTCCAATATGTCATCCAGAGAAGACCTGACTGCTTCCCAGAGTGGACATGACAGTGATTGTTATGACCTGGTGGTTAAGGAGCCACACTGATATGACCTGGTGGCTAAAACGCAACATGGGACGAGCTCTGAGGAGGTGGTATCTCTACTGACCGCAGTTCCTAATCCTAACAACAACACTAGTAATAGCCGTGGGATGTTCCTGACTCTCCCTAGACACCTCGTCACAGCCTAAGAACTAACTACCCCTAAAGAAGGAAATAGAAAGCTATCTTGCCTCAGAGAAAACCCCAAAAGGAAAGATAGCCCCCCACAAATATTGACTGTGAGTGGAGAGGGAAATGACGTACACAGAAATGAAATCAGATTTTAGCTTTGATAGACAGAGTAGAAAAGTATACTGTGCGGTCAGTATTAAAAACTAAAAAAATCCACGCAGAGTTTACAAAAATGAACTCCACACCGACTCACGGTGTAGAGGGGCAATCTGCTTCCCCGGAGCTTCCAGCTAGCCTGAATATGACATAGTGACAAGCTGGACAAAAATAAACATATTTGCAGAGCAATAGAGTCCAAAGCAAATGGACAAACAAGAACTAGCAAAAACTTATCTTTTGCTGAAAAGGACAGGCCATATGAGAAATCCAAGGAAAGAACCAAATCCAACCTAGAACATTGACAGCAGGCATGAACTAAAGCCCAGAGCAGGTTTAAATTAGTGAAGGCAGCTGCTACAGCTACCTAAAAGAGCAGCAGTTCCACTCGAAACCACCAGAGGAAGCCCAAGGGCAGAATTCACAAAAATACCATTAGCAACCACAGGAGGGAGCTCCAGAACGGAATTCACAACAGTACCCCCCCTTGAGGAGGGGTCACCGAACCCTCACCAGAGCTCCCAGGCCGATCAGGACGAGCCAAATGGAAAGCACGAACCAAATCGGCAGCATGAACATCGGAGGCAACAACCCAAGAATTATCCTTCTGGCCATAACCCTTCCACTTGACCAGATACTGAAGCTTCCACCTCGAAAAATGAGAATCCAAAATCTTCTCCACCACATATTCCAATTCCCCCTCAACCATCACCGGAGCAGGAGGATCAACGGAGGGAACCATAGGTACCACATATCTCCGCAACAAGGATCTATGGAACACATTATGAATGGAAAAAGAAGCTGGAAGGGCCAAACGAAAAGACACCGGATTGATAATTTCAGAAATCTTATAAGGCCCAATAAAGCGAGGCTTGAACTTAGGGGAAGAAACCTTCATAGGAACATGACGAGAAGACAACCAGACCAAATCCCCAACACGAAGCCGGGGACCAACACACCGACGACCGTTAGCAAAATGTTGAGCCTTTTTCTGAGACAACTTCAAATTGTCCACCACATGAGTCCAAATTTGCTGCAACCTGTCCACCTCAGAATCTACCCCAGGACAGTCAGAAGGCTCAAGCTGCCCCGAAGAAAAACGAGGATGAAAACCAAAGTTACAAAAGAAAGGCGAAACCAAGGTAGCCGAACTAGCCCGATTATTAAGGGCAAACTCGGCCAACGGCAAAAAGGTCACCCAATCATCCTGATCAGCAGACACGGAGCATCTCAAATAGGTTTCCAAGGTCTGATTGGTCCGCTCCGTTTGGCCATTTGTCTGAGGATGGAATGCTGAAGAAAAAGATAAATCAATGCCCATTCTAGCACAAAAGGACAGCCAAAACCTAGAAACAAACTGGGAACCTCTGTCAGACACAATATTCTCCGGAATACCATGCAAACGAACCACATGCTGAAAAAATAATGGAACCAAATCAGAGGAGGAAGGCAACTTAAGCAACGGTACCAAATGGACCATCTTAGAAAACCGGTCACAAACCACCCAGATGACAGACATCTTCTGAGAAACAGGAAGATCAGAAATAAAATCCATGGAAATATGGGTCCAGGGCCTCTCAGGAATAGGCAAAGGCAAAAGCAACCCACTAGCATGGGAACAGCAAGGCTTAGCCCGAGCACAAGTCCCACAGGACTGCACAAACGAACGCACATCCCGCGACAAAGAAGGCCACCAAAAGGACCTAGCCACCAAATCTCTGGTACCAAAAATCCCAGGATGACCAGCCAATACCGAACAATGAACCTCAGAAATTACCCTGCTAGTCCATCTATCAGGAACAAACAGTTTCCCCACTGGACAGCGGTCAGGTTTATCAGCCTGAAACTCCTGAAGTACCCGCCGCAAATCAGGGGAGATGGCAGAAAGAATCACCCCCTCCTTGAGAATCCCAGCCGGCTCAAGAACTCCCGGAGAATCAGGCAAAAAACTCCTAGAAAGGGCATCAGCCTTCACATTCTTAGATCCCGGAATATACGAGACCACAAAATCAAAACGGGAGAAAAACAGAGACCACCGAGCTTGTCTAGGATTCAACCGCTTAGCAGACTCGAGATAAATCAGATTCTTATGATCAGTCAAGACCACCACGCGATGTTTGGCTCCCTCAAGCCAATGTCGCCACTCCTCAAATGCCCACTTCATAGCCAACAACTCCCGATTGCCGACATCATAATTACGCTCAGCAGACGAAAACTTTCTGGAGAAGAAAGCACACGGTTTCATCAAAGAGCCATCAGAACTTCTCTGAGACAAAACGGCCCCTGCCCCAATCTCAGAAGCGTCAACCTCAACCTGAAAACGGAGAGAAACATCTGGCTGACGCAACACAGGGGCAGAAGTAAAACGACGTTTAAGCTCCTGAAAGGCCTCAACAGCCGCAGAGGACCAATTCATCACATCAGCGCCTTTCTTCGTCAAATCGGTCAGAGGCTTCACCACACTAGAAAAATTAGCAATAAAGCGGCGATAAAAATTAGCAAAGCCCAAAAATTTCTGATGGCTCTTTACAGATGTGGGCTGAGTCCAATCATGAATGGCCTGGACTTTAACAGGGTCCATTTCAATAGCCGAGGGAGAAAAAATGAAACCCAAAAAAGAAACCTTCTGTACTCCAAAGAGGCACTTAGACCCCTTCACAAACAACGCATTAGCATGAAGGACCTGAAATACCATCCTAACCTGCTTCACATGAGACTCCCAATCATCGGAAAAAACCAAAATATCATCCAAATATACAATCATGAATTTATCCAGATAATTCCGGAAGATATCATGCATAAAGGACTGAAATACCGATGGAGCATTAGAGAGCCCGAATGGCATCACAAGGTATTCAAAATGGCCTTCGGGCGTATTAAATGCAGTTTTCCATTCATCACCTTGTTTAATACGCACAAGATTATACGCCCTCGAAGGTTGATCTTAGTAAACCAACAAGCACCCTTAATCCGAGCAAACAAATCAGAAAGTAAAAGGTAAAGGGTACTGGAATTTGACCGTGATCTTATTGAGAAGGCGATAATCTATACAGGGTCTCAAGGAGCCATCCTTCTTGGCAACAAAAAAGAATCACGCTCCCAACGGTGACGAAGACGGGCAAATATGCCCCTTCTCCAAGGACTCCTTTACATAACTCCGCATAGCAGCATGCTCTGGCACAGACAGATTGAAAAGTCGGCCCTTAGGGAACTTACAGCCAGGAATCAAATTAATGGCACAATCTCAGTCCCTATGAGGAGGCAGGGAACTGGACCTGGGCTCATCAAATATATCCTGGAAATCCGACAAAAACTCAGGAACTTCAGAAGAAGGGGACGAGGAAATTGACATCAAAGGAATATCACTATGTATTCCCTGACAACCCCAACTAGTTACAGACATAGATTTCCAATCCAGCACTGGATTATGTACCTGTAACCATGGAAAACCCAGCACAACAACATCATGCAAATTATGCAACACCAAAAAGCGAATATTTTCCTGATGTGCTGGAGCCATGTACATGGTTAACTGTGTCCAGTACTGAGGTTTATTCTTGGCCAATGGCGTAGCATCAATCCCCCTTAAGGGAATAGGGCTCTGCAAAGGCTCCAAGGAAAAACCACAGCGCTTGGCAAATTCTAAGTCCATTAAGTTCAGGGCAGCGCCAGAATCCACAAATGCCATAACAGAAAAGGACGACAATGAGCAAATCTGGGTAATAGACAAGAGAAATTTAGGCTGTACAGTACTAATGGTAACAGACCTAGGGACCCTCTTAGTACGCTTCGGACAATCAGAAATAGCATGAGTAGAGTCACCACAGTAAAAGCACAGCCCATTCTGACGTCTGAATTTCTGCCTTTCTGCTCTAGTCAAAATCCTATCACATTGCATAGGCTCAAGACTCTGCTCAGAGGACACTGCCATATGGTGCACCACCTTGCGCTCGCGCAGGCGCCGATCAATCTGAATGGCCAAAGACATTAATTCATTCAGACCAGCAGGCGTGGGAAACCCCACCATAACATCTTTAAGGGCTTCAGAAAGACCCTTTCTGAAAATCGCTGCCAGGGCATACTCATTCCATTTTGTGAGCACAGACCACTTTCTAAATTTCTGGCAGTACACTTCTGCTGCTTCCTGACCCTGACACAGAGCCAGCAAAGTTTTTTCTGCCTGATCCACAGAATTAGGCTTGTCATACAGCAATCCGATCGCTTGAAAAAATGCATCAATATTGAGCAATGCAGGATTTCCTGGCTCAAGGGAGAATGCCCAGTCCTGCGGGTCGCCACGCAGCAAAGAAATAACAATCTTCACCTGCTGAATGGGGTCACCAGAGGAACGGGGTCTCAGAGCAAAAAACAATCTGCAATTATTTTTATTAAAGTTCAAAAATTTAGATCTATCTCCAGAAAACAAATCAGGAATAGGAATTCTAGGCTCTAAAGCCGGAGTCTGGACAACATAATCTTGGATACTCTGTACCCTTGCAGCGAGTTGATCCACACGCAAGGACAGACCCTGAACCTCCATATCAGCACCAGAATCCTGAACCACCCAGAGATTAAGGGGGAAAAAAAGACAAAACAAGCTACAAAGGAAAAAAAATGACTCAGAACTTTCTTTTCCCTCTTTTGAGATGCATTTAACACATTGTGGGCCAGCTGTACTGTTATGACCTGGTGGTTAAGAGGCCACACTGATATGACCTGGTGGCTAAAACGCAACATGGGACGAGCTTTGAGGAGGTGGTATCTCTACTGACCGCAGTTCCTAATCCTAACAACAACACTAGTAATAGCCGTGGGATGTTCCTGACTCTCCCTAGACACCTCGTCACAGCCTAAGAACTAACTACCCCTAAAGAAGGAAATAGAAAGCTATCTTGCCTCAGAGAAAACCCCAAAAGGAAAGATAGCCCCCCACAAATATTGACTGTGAGTGGAGAGGGAAATGATGTACACAGAAATGAAATCAGATTTTAGCAAAGGAGGCCAATACTAAACTTGATAGACAGAGTGGAAAAGTATACTGTGCAGTCAGTATTAAAACTAAAAAAATCCACGCAGAGTTTACAAAAATGAACTCCACACCGACTCACGATGTGGAGGGGCAATCTGCTTCCCCAGAGCTTCCAGCTAGCCTGAATATGACATAGTGACAAGCTGGACAAAAAGAAACATATTTGCAGAGCAATAGAGTCCAAAGCAAATGGACAAACAAGAACTAGCAAAAACTTATCTTTTGCTGAAAAGGACAGGCCATATGAGAAATCCAAGGAAAGAACCAAATCCAACCTAGAACATTGACAGCAGGCATGAACTAAAGCCCAGAGCAGGTTTAAATAACAAACCCAGGCAAGGCGATTAGTGAAGGCAGCTGCTACAGCTACCTAAAGGAGCAGCAGTTCCACTCGAAACCACCAGAGGGAGCCCAAGGGCAGAACTCACAAAAATACCATTAGCAACCACAGGAGGGAGCTCCAGAACGGAATTCACAACAAGTGATTATGTAATCACATTTGATATACTGAATGGTATGTAGTGACTGACAATACTACACATGTGGTAAATCATGCATTTTCTTTACAGGAACCTTCCAGTGAGGAAGAGCAGGAGCAGTCAAGTGGAAATGAATCTTCCCAGGGTCCTCGGGTTCAAATTCCTGAGGAGGAACTATGGGGTGTAAGTATTCTTTTCATTATCAGACTTGAAATAGTTTTTTTTTCAGTTTTGTATCTTTAAAACTATATGACTTATTAATTTTATTTTCTTATTTTGCTTGATCTATAGGTTCGACAACATGAAGAAGGCCAACCTGTCATTCACAATAGCATACTCATTACACTGGTGCAAGAGCAAATAGCGTTGTGGGACACCCGTGATCGGAATCATTCCGACTCAGTATTGATTTGACAACTCTGGGAAGAAGTGGCCAGATCGCTGTTTGATGATTGGGACCATGCAAGGCCACGAGTTAGAAAGGATTTTCATAAGTATTGCAATGTAGTGTCACGCGTTTGCTTTGCTTTAAATGTTGGTGTCTTTTTTTACAATTATTTTTTCTTTCTTCCCCCTTCACAGTAAAGAGAGTAAAAGTCCGTTGGCATTCAATGAAGGATCGCTTCAATAAGGATATCAAACAGGAGATTTGGGTTAAAAGTGGTGCTGCTCCAAAACTCTCCAAATATAAATACAATGGTATGCTGACTTTTCTGAGGCCTGCGGTTGCTCAGCGAACGTGAGTATCTTTTCTGTTGTCTTACTATTATATAAACTATAAATTAAAAAAAAAGTTTTTCTTTTATTTTCCACACAGAACTTGGATCAGCACAACACAACCTGGATCGTCTTCAGTTGGAGCGGCCCCTAATCGAACAGCCACCGAACAGTCCCAATCATCAACCAGCGATGGAGCAACCAGGCAGGCTTCACAGGCTGGGGAACAGGCAGTCCATCAGGTTTTCCCCTCTCCCAGCCCTCTGCCACTGCTTTTGTTGGGTCTTCTCGTCAGCGGCAGAGGGCCAGGGAGAGGTCAGTCATGCCCGAGTTTATTCACCTAAGCTCGATCTTCCAGGATGGGATAAAGGTGATTGGAGATAGAATGGACAGTGGGTTCACTCAGGTGAACACACTTTTCCAGGATGTTCACGGACGCCTTGACCGCCTGGAAGCCGACCTTCAGAGACCATCGCAATATTTTTTTTCAGCAATAGAGCGGGGCGTGTCAGTAAAACCTTACGCCTGAACTCCAGCTGAATGTCATGCAGGCTTGCCAGGCTACTTACAACCAGGCATTGCAGCAGTCCCGAAGCTACCATCCTCAAGCTGGATTTTACCAGCAGGCGAACATTTATTTTCTGACACAGCAACAAGGCCAAGTACAGCATCAGTGGGTGAAGACGCCAGCACCAAACTATCCTCCTCCACCACCACCGCTGGACATTACGGCTGTTCCCCCAGTTCACAGCTACACCATGCCCCAGAGTACAGCACACCTGCAGCAAGCAGCATCCACCACTCTCCAGAGTACAGCACACCTGCAGCAAGCAGCATACACCACACTGCCATGTGCAGCACCCTTGGAGTATGCAGCATCCACCATGCCCAGTCCTGCACCATGCCAGCACACTGCTACAGAGGCCACCACTCCCAGTCAGCCAACCAATAAACGCAGAGCTACTTACAAAAAACAGACTACCATTAGTGCCTCTGCGCAGCACAGGAAAAAAATGATACGGAGCCAAAAATGTCGGCAAAAAGTGGACCCACCACCTTCACCCTGACCTTCCAATGTGTCTATGTTGTCAAATCTGTCACTACCTTCCCTTGGTTCTCTCCCTTCCAATTTGTCTATCCATTCCCACGATTTAACTCCTAATGTGTCGTCTACTCCCAATGTGTCCAGTCCCATCCAGGAGCCGATCCTGCAATTTATTGCCCCTTCACCTGTAACCCCTTCATCATCGAATGCTACCCAATCGTCACAGCTCAACATCCCAAAGGTCCACAATATCTCACAGTCATACAGTCATACAGAACATAAAACCAAATGTTGATTAATGCAAAATAAATAGTTGGTTATGGTTGTTGTTAAATAAAATTTTTATTTTGTTTACACAATCCCTGTGTTTTCCTTGTCTCTTTATGTGAAAACACACATGTGTGTATTGTATTGTTGAGTCAAGTTGTAACGGGTGTTTAACTGGAGGTGTTTTCTTAGCAGTAAAGTCAGCAAATATTACAGTTACATTTACTTAAAGTGTATTAAACAATATCATCTCGCCATGCAAGACGTCCAATATCAGAAGCAAATTAAGCAGCAAACTTATCCCTCATCTGGGCAACTTCCACTGTAGTCCTCAGAGGGTGATCACGGTAATCCTGCAAAGTGGTAGTAACAGGTTCGACAAGTTCTAATTGTTGTCATTATTTTGCCAGGATGTAATTGTGTATAACAATACACGCTTTGACTACATCATCAATTGTCTCAGTTTTTAGATTGATTGGTGTTTCCAAAATGCGCCATTTAGATGCCAGCAAACCAAAGGCACACTCCACAGTTCTTTGTGCCCTTGTCAGTTGGTAGTTGAAAAATTAACCACCACCACCTTTACCTCCCAATGTGTCTCTGTTTTCCAATCTGTGTACACCTTCCCTTGTGTCTATCCCTTCCAATGTGTCTATACCTTCCAATTTATTTTCCACTCCTAATGTGTCGTCTTCCCCAATGTTCCATCTGCTCCCAATGTCTCATCTGCCCAGTTATTTACTCCCATCCATCAAATCGTAGACCACACCATCTGTGACTCAATCCTCCATTTTATTGATACTTCCCCTGTAACCACTTCCTCACCCTCTCCTACACAATCATGCCAGCGCGACACCCCCAGGTCCACAATGTCACACCATAAATGCTTGTTAAATTAAAAATTGTTTTTATTTTTGTTAATAAAAAATGTTTTGTTTTCACAATCACTATGTTTATGTCTTTATTTGAAAATGCGCACATGTAATTGAAATACTCGGATCCACTTCCAGCAGGTTTCAGAATCCGAATGTGTTTGCCATCCACAGCCCCAAAGCAATTTGGAAAATAACAAATTTCCTTGAATTTAGCAGCATTTTCCAGCCAGAGTTCAGTTGCGGGTTGGGGGAGGAATTCTTCAATTAGAATGTCACATAAAGCACGGCAGGTTTCGGCAACTATCACAAAAAGGGTTGACACTCCAATCCAGAATTGAAAATGTAGAGATGATAAGGTCTCTCCGGTAGCCAGGAATCTGCCGAACAGAAAATGGAAAAAAATTTCAGTACGTGGCTGTTATAACAATAATACAAATGACATGTGTTTATTTTTCAAAATTACATACCTCATCGTCACCAACAGACATTCCTCAGCAGGAATTGCTTGACGTAGTTGTGTGTCCTGCCTGGTTATGGATCCTCGGAAACGTTGAAGCAATTCATTGAAGTTCTGTTCTGACATCCTCGTGTAGTCGAAAAACTTCTCCATGTTTTCACGCAGCTTGGTGTACAACGACGAGTGGTAAACTCCATGGCTCTCTCGGACTTCAACGATGGGGTGTTGCCAGTACTGACGACAACATCTTCTCCGTCTTGCTCTTCTTTCTTCTTCACCAGAAAGGCAAAAGCCAATTTCAATTCCAAATCCAGATTACGATAGAGGCTCTCCATGCCAAGATCCATCTTGTAGCTATATACAGCATCAAAAGACGAGGATTTCATCTGTGTAGGGTCTATATATACAGAATCCCCATGAGACACGCCCATTGGGTGTAATTTTTGTCAAGGAAATTCTCCTGGAACAGCATTTGCCGCATAACAAAATTCATTGAAAATTGGTATTCATGCGCAGAAAAAGCACAAACGCATATAAAAACACATGCGCACGCAGCATTTTTTTAGTGTCATGAGTAAGCTGATGCAGATAAAAAACGCAGCATAACGATGCGTTTTGGCATGTGGATGATACGCTGCACACAGATGTGCTAATATAAGCCTAGCCTAAAAGAGGATATTTTTCAGGGGAAAAAATTCTCAGTAGACTAGCAAAAATAGTCAAATTCATATCCACTGTACAGTATATTAATTATTTGGTATATATATATATATATATATATATATATATATATATATATATATATATATACATGTATATACATATATATGTGTATACAGTGAGAAAAAAGTATTTAGCCATTAACCAGTTGTGCAAGTTCTCCCATTGAAAAAGACGAGAGAGGCCTGTAATTGACATCATAGGTAGACCACAACTATGAGAGGCAAAATGAGAAAACAAATCCAGAAAATCACCTTGTCTGATTTGAAAAGATTTATTTTGCAAATTATGGTGGAAAATTTGTATTTGGTCATTAATAGTGTTGAGCGATACCGTCCGATACTTGAAAGTATCGGTATCGGAAAGTATCGGCCGATACCGTCACAGTATCGGAATCCAATCCGATACCGATACCCGATACCAATACAAGTCAATGGGACTCATGTATCGGACGGTATCCCTGATGGTTCCCAGGGTCTGAAGGAGAGGAAACTCTCCTTCAGGCCCTGGGAACCATATAAATGTGTAAAAGAAAGAATTAAAATAAAAAATATCGCTATACTCACCTGTCCGACGCAGCCGGGACTTCAGCGAGGGAACCGGCAGCGTTGTTTGTTTAAAAATCGCGCTATTACTTGGTTACGTGAATTCCCGGCTTGTGATTGGTCAGGTCGGCCATGTTGCCGGGACGCGGACCAATCACAGCAAGCCGCGACGAAATTACGTCACGGCTTGCTGTGATTGGTCCGCGTCCCGGCAATATGGCCGCCCTGACCAATCACAAGCCGGGACGTCACGGGAGGCTGGACACGCGCTCATTTTAAAATGGGCGCGTGTCCAGCCTCCCGTGACGTCACGGCTTGTGATTGGTTGCGCCGCGATCAACCAATCACAAGCCGGGAGGCTGGACGCGCTCATTTTGAAATGGGCGCGTGTCCAGCCTCCCGTGACGTCACGGCTTGTGATTGGTTGCGCCGCGATCAACCAATCACAAGCCGGGAGGCTGGACGCGCTCATTTTGAAATGGGCGCGTGTCCAGCCTCCCGGCTTGTGATTGGTTGACCGCGACGCAACCAATCACAAGCCGTGACGTCACGGGAGGCTGGACACGCGCCCTTTTTAAAATGAGCGCGTTTCCAGCCTCCCGTGACGTCACGGCTTGTGATTGGTTAATGGCGGCCATGTTGCCGGGACGCGGACCAATCACAGCAAGCCGTGACGTATTTTCGTCACGGCTTGCTGTGATTGGTCCGCGGCCCGGCAACATGGCCGCCCTGACCAATCACAAGCCGGGACTTCGCGTAACCATGTAAAAGCGGGAATTTTAAACAAACAACGCTGCCGGTTCCTGCGCTGAGGTCCCGGCTGCGTCGGACAGGTGAGTATAGCGATATTTTTTATTTTAATTCTCTATTTTACACATTTTAACATTAATGTTGTTCCGATACCCGATACCCGATACCACAAGAGTATCGGAATCCCGGTATCGGAATTCCGATACAGCAAGTATCGGCCGATACCCGATACTTGCAGCATCGGAATGCTCAACACTAGTCATTAACGAAAGTTCATCTCAATATTTTGATATATATCCTTTGTTGGCAATGACAAACGTTTTCTGTAAGTCTTCACAAGGTTGGCACACACTGTTGGCGGTATGTTGGTCCATTCCTCCATGCAGCTCTCCTCTAGAACAGTGATGTTTTGAGCCTGTGGCTGGGCAATACGGATTTCAACTCCCTCAAAAGGTTTTGTATGTGGTTGAGATCTAAAGACTGGCTAGGCCACTCCAGGACCTTCATATGCTTCTTACGAAGCCACTCCTTCGCTGCCATGGCGTTGTGCTTGGGATCATTATCATGCTGAAAGACCCATCCACGTTTCACATCTCACGATACATGGCCCCATTCATTCTTTCATGTACACGGATCAGTTGTCCTGTGTTGTGAATTCTGTTTTTGGGCTCCCTCTGGTGGTTACTGGTGGTACTGGCTGACTTTTGTCTTGCACCTGTTCCCATCAGGAATCTGGGAGTTTCCTATTTAGTCTGGCTTCTCAGTCATTCTAGTGCCGGCAATCAATGTTACCAGAGCACCTCTGTTGCTTGCTACCTGCTCCAAGTCTGCAATTCAGCTAAGTTGGATCTTTGGCATTTTTTGTGTTTGTTTGTCCAGCATGCATTTATATTTCTCTTGCTGCTGGAAGCTGTAGTGATCTGAAATTACTACTCCGGTGTCATGAGTTGATAACGGAGTTAAAGTAATTTCAGGATGGCTGTTTAGGGTTTTGAGGTGACCGCGAAGTCCTCTTTTGTATTTTCTGCTATCTAATCAGAGGGCCTCTCTTTGCTGAATCTATATTCATACTGCGTACGTGTTTTCCTCTTACCTAACCGTTATTATATGTGGGGGGCTACTATCACTTTTGGGGTTTCCCTGGAGGCAAGCCAGGTCTGTGTATTCCTCTACTAGGAGTAACTAGATCTCCGGCTGGTGCGAGGTGTCTAGGGATAATCATAGGCACACCCCCTGGCTACTATTAGTTGCGTGTTAGGTTCAGCGTCGCGGTCATCTGAGATTCCATCATTCCTAGAGCTAGTCCGTTTTTGCCTGAGTCCCTGCCATTGGGAACCATGACAGTATTGCCGGCCGCAAATGTATTAAAGGTATTGGCTGAAGAAAGAGAGAAAAGAAGAAGTTTCTGACACTTTTTTTTTTTTTTTTACTCAGAAGTTCTGTCTAGCCATAATTGCAATCTGCTGCTTTTTTCTCTCCTCTTAACCCCTGAATGGCTCAGATCTCAGCTGTTGAGAAATGGATATCCAGAGTTTAGCTACAGGCCTGAGTGCTCTTGCTTCTAAGGTTCAAAATATCCAAGACTATGTTATACATGCTCCTATGTCAGAACCCAAGATTCCTATACCTGAGTTCTTTTCTGGAGATAGATCTCGTTTTTTGAATTTTAAGCACAATTGTAAATTGTATCTTTCTCTGAGATCTCGCTCCGCTGGAGACTCCGCTCAGCAGGTTAAAATTGTGATTTCCTTGTTGCGGGGTGACCCCCAGAATTGGGCATTTGCATTGGCACCAGGGGATCCTGCGCTGCTCAATGTGGATGCGTTTTTTCTGGCACTGGGGTTGCTCTATGAGGAACCTAATTTGGAGATTCAGGCTGAAAAGGCCTTGATAGCCCTCTCTCAAGGGCATGATGAAGCTGAAATATATTGTCAAAAATTTCGAAAATGGTCTGTGCTTACTCAGTGGAATGAGTGCGCCCTGGCGGCGAATTTCAGAGAAGGTCTCTCTGACGCCGTTAAAGATGTCATGGTGGGGTTTCCTACGCCCACAGGTCTGAATGAATCCATGACTATGGCTATTCAGATTGATCGGCGTTTACGGGAGCGCAAACCTGTGCACCATTTGGCGGTGTCTTCTGAGCAGACACCGGAGATTATGCAATGTGATAGAATTCTGTCCAGAAGTGAATGGCAGAATTATAGGCGTAAAAATGGGTTGTGCTTCTACTGTGGTGATTCTGCTCATGTTATATCAGCATGCTCTAAACGCACAAAAAAGGTTGATAAGTCTTTTGCAATTGGCACTTTACAGTCTAAGTTTATTTTGTCTGTAACTTTGATCTGTTCATTATCATCTATTACTGTGGATGCCTATGTGGATTCTGGCGCTTCCTTGAGTCTTATGGATTTGTCCTTTGCCAGACGCTGTGGGTTTAGCCTAGAGCCTTTGGAAGTTCCTATCCCTCTGAAGGGTATCGACTCCACACCATTGGCTAGGAATAAACCACAATACTGGACACAAGTGACTATGTGTATGACTCCTGACCATCGGGAGGTGATTCGCTTCCTTGTGTTGCATAACTTGCATGATGTCTTAGTGCTTGGATTGCCATGGTTGCAAACTCATAATCCAGCCCTTGACTGGAAAACAATGTCTGTGTTAAGCTGGGGATGTCAGGGGGCTCATGGGGAAGTACCTTTGGTTTCCATTGCTTCATCTACTCCCTCTGAAGTTCCGGCATTTTTGTCTGACTATTGTGATGTTTTTGAGGAGCCCAAACTTAGTTCTCTCCCCCCTCACAGGGATTGTGATTGTGCTATAGACTTGAGTCCGGGCAGCAAGTTTCCCAAGGGTCGTTTGTTTAATCTGTCTGTGCCTGAACATGCTGCTATGCGAGAGTATATTAAGGAGTCCTTGGAAAAGGGACATATCCGTCCATCCTCATCCCCTTTAGGAGCAGGTTTTTTTTTCGTGGGTAAAAAAGATGGCTCCCTGAGGCCCTGTATTGATTATCGCCTGTTAAATAAGATTACAGTCAAATACCAGTATCCTTTGCCACTATTGACTGATTTATTTGCTCGTATTAAAGGGGCAAAGTGGTTCTCTAAGATTGATCTTCGGGGTGCGTATAATTTGGTGCGGATTAAGCAGGGAGATGAGTGGAAAACTGCATTTAATACGCCCGAGGGCCATTTTGAGTATTTGGTAATGCCTTTTGGTCTTTCTAATGCTCCTTCAGTCTTTCAGTCCTTTATGCACGATATTTTCCGTAAATACCTGGATAAATTTATGATTGTGTATTTGGATGATATTTTGATTTTTTCGGATGACTGGGAGTCGCATGTTCAACAGGTTAGGAAGGTTTTTCAGGTTTTGCGGGCCAATTCTTTGTTTGTAAAGGGTTCAAAGTGTATTTTTGGGGTTCAGAAGATCTCCTTTTTGGGGTATATTTTTTCCCCTTCTTCTGTTGAGATGGATCCTGTCAAGGTTCGGGCTATTTGTGATTGGACGCAGCCTACTTCCCTGAAGAGTCTTCAGAAGTTCTTGGGCTTTGCTAATTTCTATCGTCGATTTATAACTGGGTTTTCAAGTGTTGCTAAACCTCTGACTGATTTGACTAAGAAGGGTGCTGATGTTGCCAATTGGTCCTCTGCGGCTGTGGAGGCCTTTCGGGAGCTTAAGCGCCGCTTTTCTTCCGCCCCTGTGTTGCGCCAGCCTGATGTTTCGCTCCCTTTTCAGGTCGAGGTTGATGCTTCCGAGATTGGAGCGGGGGCGGTTTTGTCGCAGAGAAGTCCCGATTGCTCAGTGATGAGACCATGTGCATTCTTCTCTCGAAAGTTTTCGCCCGCCGAGCGAAATTATGATGTCGGTAATCGGGAGCTCTTGGCTATGAAGTGGGCATTTGAGGAGTGGCGTCATTGGCTTGAGGGTGCTAGACATCAGGTGGTGGTCTTGACTGATCACAAGAATCTGATTTACCTTGAGTCTGCCAGGCATCTGAATCCTAGACAGGCGCGCTGGTCGTTGTTTTTCTCCCGGTTTAATTTTGTGGTTTCATACTTGCCGGGTTCAAAAAATGTGAAGGCAGATGCCCTTTCTAGGAGTTTTGAGCCTGACTCCTCTGGTGATTCTGAGCCTACGGGTATCCTTAAGGATGGGGTGATTTTGTCTGCTGTCTCCCCAGACTTGCGACGTGCTTTGCAGGAGTTTCAGACTGATAGGCCTGATCGTTGTCCGCCTGGGAGACTGTTTGTTCCAGATGAATGGACCAGTAGAGTCATCTCGGAGGTTCATTCTTCTGTGTTGGCAGGTCACCCTGGAATTTTTGGTACCAGAGATTTGGTGGCCAGGTCCTTCTGGTGGCCTTCCCTGTCTCGGGATGTGCGTGCCTTTGTACAGTCTTGTGATGTTTGTGCTCGGGCCAAGCCTTGCTGTTCTCGGGCTAGTGGATTGTTGTTGTCCTTGCCTATTCCGAAGAGGCCGTGGACGCACATCTCTATGGACTTTATCTCGGACCTCCCGGTTTCTCAGAAAATGTCCGTCATTTGGGTGGTGTGTGACCGTTTTTCTAAGATGGTTCATTTGGTACCCTTGCCCAAATTGCCTTCTTCATCTGAGTTGGTTCCTTTATTTTTTCAGAATGTGGTTCGTTTACATGGTATCCCGGAAAACATCGTTTCTGACAGGGGGTCTCAATTTGTGTCTAGGTTCTGGCGAGCGTTCTGTGCCAGGATGGGCATTGATTTGTCTTTTTCGTCTGCATTCCATCCTCAGACTAATGGCCAGACGGAGCGAACTAATCAGACCTTGGAGACTTATTTGAGGTGTTTTGTGTCTGCTGATCAGGATGATTGGGTCGCCTTTTTGCCGTTGGCAGAGTTTGCCCTCAATAATCGGGCCAGTTCTGCCACTCTGGTTTCTCCTTTCTTTTGCAATTCAGGGTTTCACCCTCGTTTTTCATCTGGCCAGGTGGAATCTTCGGATTGCCCTGGAGTGGACACGGTGGTGGATAGACTGCACCGGATTTGGAGTCATGTGGTGGACAATTTGAAGTTGTCTCAGGAGAAGACTCAGCAGTTTGCTAATCGTCATCGTCGTGTGGGTCATCATCTCCGCGTTGGGGACTTGGTGTGGTTATCTTCTCGTTTTGTCCCTATGAAGGTCTCTTCTCCTAAGTTTAAACCTCGGTTCATAGGTCCTTATAAGATTTTGGAGATTCTTAATCCTGTATCTTTTCGTTTGGACCTACCAGCATCTTTCACCATTCATCATAATGTCTTCCATCGGTCGTTGTTGCGGAGGTACGAGGTACCGGTTGTTCCTTCTGTTGAGCCTCCTGCTCCTGTGCTGGTGGAGGGTGAATTGGAGTATGTTGTGGAGAAGATTTTGGACTCTCGCGTTTCCAGATGGAGACTTCAATATTTGGTTAAATGGAAGGGATACGGTCAGGAGGATAATTCTTGGGTGACTGCCTCCGATATTCATGCCTCTGATTTGGTTCGCGCCTTTCATAGGGCGCATCCAGATCGCCCTGGTGGTTCTCATGAGGGTTCGGTGCCCCCTCCTTAAGGGGGGGGTACTGTTGTGAATTCTGTTTTTGGGCTCCCTCTGGTGGTTACTGGTGGTACTGGCTGACTTTTGTCTTGCACCTGTTCCCATCAGGAATCTGGGAGTTTCCTATTTAGTCTGGCTTCTCAGTCATTCTAGTGCCGGCAATCAATGTTACCAGAGCACCTCTGTTGCTTGCTACCTGCTCCAAGTCTGCAATTCAGCTAAGTTGGATCTTTGGCATTTTTTGTGTTTGTTTGTCCAGCATGCATTTATATTTCTCTTGCTGCTGGAAGCTGTAGTGATCTGAAATTACTACTCCGGTGTCATGAGTTGATAACGGAGTTAAAGTAATTTCAGGATGGCTGTTTAGGGTTTTGAGGTGACCGCGAAGTCCTCTTTTGTATTTTCTGCTATCTAGTCAGAGGGCCTCTCTTTGCTGAATCTATATTCATACTGCGTACGTGTTTTCCTCTTACCTAACCGTTATTATATGTGGGGGGCTACTATCACTTTTGGGGTTTCCCTGGAGGCAAGCCAGGTCTGTGTATTCCTCTACTAGGAGTAACTAGATCTCCGGCTGGTGCGAGGTGTCTAGGGATAATCATAGGCACACCCCCTGGCTACTATTAGTTGCGTGTTAGGTTCAGCGTCGCGGTCATCTGAGATTCCATCATTCCTAGAGCTAGTCCGTTTTTGCCTGAGTCCCTGCCATTGGGAACCATGACAGTATTGCCGGCCGCAAATGTATTAAAGGTATTGGCTGAAGAAAGAGAGAAAAGAAGAAGTTTCTGACACTTTTTTTTTTTTTTTTTACTCAGAAGTTCTGTCTAGCCATAATTGCAATCTGCTGCTTTTTTCTCTCCTCTTAACCCCTGAATGGCTCAGATCTCAGCTGTTGAGAAATGGATATCCAGAGTTTAGCTACAGGCCTGAGTGCTCTTGCTTCTAAGGTTCAAAATATCCAAGACTATGTTATACATGCTCCTATGTCAGAACCCAAGATTCCTATACCTGAGTTCTTTTCTGGAGATAGATCTCGTTTTTTGAATTTTAAGCACAATTGTAAATTGTATCTTTCTCTGAGATCTCGCTCCGCTGGAGACTCCGCTCAGCAGGTTAAAATTGTGATTTCCTTGTTGCGGGGTGACCCCCAGAATTGGGCATTTGCATTGGCACCAGGGGATCCTGCGCTGCTCAATGTGGATGCGTTTTTTCTGGCACTGGGGTTGCTCTATGAGGAACCTAATTTGGAGATTCAGGCTGAAAAGGCCTTGATAGCCCTCTCTCAAGGGCATGATGAAGCTGAAATATATTGTCAAAAATTTCGAAAATGGTCTGTGCTTACTCAGTGGAATGAGTGCGCCCTGGCGGCGAATTTCAGAGAAGGTCTCTCTGACGCTGTTAAAGATGTCATGGTGGGGTTTCCTACGCCCACAGGTCTGAATGAATCCATGACTATGGCTATTCATATTGATCGGCGTTTACGGGAGCGCAAACCTGTGCACCATTTGGCGGTGTCTTCTGAGCAGACACCGGAGATTATGCAATGTGATAGAATTCTGTCCAGAAGTGAATGGCAGAATTATAGGCGTAAAAATGGGTTGTGCTTCTACTGTGGTGATTCTGCTCATGTTATATCAGCATGCTCTAAACGCACAAAAAAGGTTGATAAGTCTTTTGCAATTGGCACTTTACAGTCTAAGTTTATTTTGTCTGTAACTTTGATCTGTTCATTATCATCTATTACTGTGGATGCCTATGTGGATTCTGGCGCTTCCTTGAGTCTTATGGATTTGTCCTTTGCCAGACGCTGTGGGTTTAGCCTAGAGCCTTTGGAAGTTCCTATCCCTCTGAAGGGTATCGACTCCACACCATTGGCTAGGAATAAACCACAATACTGGACACAAGTGACTATGTGTATGACTCCTGACCATCGGGAGGTGATTCGCTTCCTTGTGTTGCATAACTTGCATGATGTCTTAGTGCTTGGATTGCCATGGTTGCAAACTCATAATCCAGCCCTTGACTGGAAAACAATGTCTGTGTTAAGCTGGGGATGTCAGGGGGCTCATGGGGAAGTACCTTTGGTTTCCATTGCTTCATCTACTCCCTCTGAAGTTCCGGCATTTTTGTCTGACTATTGTGATGTTTTTGAGGAGCCCAAACTTAGTTCTCTCCCCCCTCACAGGGATTGTGATTGTGCTATAGACTTGATTCCGGGCAGCAAGTTTCCCAAGGGTCGTTTGTTTAATCTGTCTGTGCCTGAACATGCTGCTATGCGAGAGTATATTAAGGAGTCCTTGGAAAAGGGACATATCCGTCCATCCTCATCCCCTTTAGGAGCAGGTTTTTTTTTCGTGGGTAAAAAAGATGGCTCCCTGAGGCCCTGTATTGATTATCGCCTGTTAAATAAGATTACAGTCAAATACCAGTATCCTTTGCCACTATTGACTGATTTATTTGCTCGTATTAAAGGGGCAAAGTGGTTCTCTAAGATTGATCTTCGGGGTGCGTATAATTTGGTGCGGATTAAGCAGGGAGATGAGTGGAAAACTGCATTTAATACGCCCGAGGGCCATTTTGAGTATTTGGTAATGCCTTTTGGTCTTTCTAATGCTCCTTCAGTCTTTCAGTCCTTTATGCACGATATTTTCCGTAAATACCTGGATAAATTTATGATTGTGTATTTGGATGATATTTTGATTTTTTCGGATGACTGGGAGTCGCATGTTCAACAGGTTAGGAAGGTTTTTCAGGTTTTGCGGGCCAATTCTTTGTTTGTAAAGGGTTCAAAGTGTATTTTTGGGGTTCAGAAGATCTCCTTTTTGGGGTATATTTTTTCCCCTTCTTCTGTTGAGATGGATCCTGTCAAGGTTCGGGCTATTTGTGATTGGACGCAGCCTACTTCCCTGAAGAGTCTTCAGAAGTTCTTGGGCTTTGCTAATTTCTATCGTCGATTTATAACTGGGTTTTCAAGTGTTGCTAAACCTCTGACTGATTTGACTAAGAAGGGTGCTGATGTTGCCAATTGGTCCTCTGCGGCTGTGGAGGCCTTTCGGGAGCTTAAGCGCCGCTTTTCTTCCGCCCCTGTGTTGCGCCAGCCTGATGTTTCGCTCCCTTTTCAGGTCGAGGTTGATGCTTCCGAGATTGGAGCGGGGGCGGTTTTGTCGCAGAGAAGTCCCGATTGCTCAGTGATGAGACCATGTGCATTCTTCTCTCGAAAGTTTTCGCCCGCCGAGCGAAATTATGATGTCGGTAATCGGGAGCTCTTGGCTATGAAGTGGGCATTTGAGGAGTGGCGTCATTGGCTTGAGGGTGCTAGACATCAGGTGGTGGTCTTGACTGATCACAAGAATCTGATTTACCTTGAGTCTGCCAGGCATCTGAATCCTAGACAGGCGCGCTGGTCGTTGTTTTTCTCCCGGTTTAATTTTGTGGTTTCATACTTGCCGGGTTCAAAAAATGTGAAGGCAGATGCCCTTTCTAGGAGTTTTGAGCCTGACTCCTCTGGTGATTCTGAGCCTACGGGTATCCTTAAGGATGGGGTGATTTTGTCTGCTGTCTCCCCAGACTTGCGACGTGCTTTGCAGGAGTTTCAGACTGATAGGCCTGATCGTTGTCCGCCTGGGAGACTGTTTGTTCCAGATGAATGGACCAGTAGAGTCATCTCGGAGGTTCATTCTTCTGTGTTGGCAGGTCACCCTGGAATTTTTGGTACCAGAGATTTGGTGGCCAGGTCCTTCTGGTGGCCTTCCCTGTCTCGGGATGTGCGTGCCTTTGTACAGTCTTGTGATGTTTGTGCTCGGGCCAAGCCTTGCTGTTCTCGGGCTAGTGGATTGTTGTTGTCCTTGCCTATTCCGAAGAGGCCGTGGACGCACATCTCTATGGACTTTATCTCGGACCTCCCGGTTTCTCAGAAAATGTCCGTCATTTGGGTGGTGTGTGACCGTTTTTCTAAGATGGTTCATTTGGTACCCTTGCCCAAATTGCCTTCTTCATCTGAGTTGGTTCCTTTATTTTTTCAGAATGTGGTTCGTTTACATGGTATCCCGGAAAACATCGTTTCTGACAGGGGGTCTCAATTTGTGTCTAGGTTCTGGCGAGCGTTCTGTGCCAGGATGGGCATTGATTTGTCTTTTTCGTCTGCATTCCATCCTCAGACTAATGGCCAGACGGAGCGAACTAATCAGACCTTGGAGACTTATTTGAGGTGTTTTGTGTCTGCTGATCAGGATGATTGGGTCGCCTTTTTGCCGTTGGCAGAGTTTGCCCTCAATAATCGGGCCAGTTCTGCCACTCTGGTTTCTCCTTTCTTTTGCAATTCAGGGTTTCACCCTCGTTTTTCATCTGGCCAGGTGGAATCTTCGGATTGCCCTGGAGTGGACACGGTGGTGGATAGACTGCACCGGATTTGGAGTCATGTGGTGGACAATTTGAAGTTGTCTCAGGAGAAGACTCAGCAGTTTGCTAATCGTCATCGTCGTGTGGGTCATCATCTCCGCGTTGGGGACTTGGTGTGGTTATCTTCTCGTTTTGTCCCTATGAAGGTCTCTTCTCCTAAGTTTAAACCTCGGTTCATAGGTCCTTATAAGATTTTGGAGATTCTTAATCCTGTATCTTTTCGTTTGGACCTACCAGCATCTTTCACCATTCATCATAATGTCTTCCATCGGTCGTTGTTGCGGAGGTACGAGGTACCGGTTGTTCCTTCTGTTGAGCCTCCTGCTCCTGTGCTGGTGGAGGGTGAATTGGAGTATGTTGTGGAGAAGATTTTGGACTCTCGCGTTTCCAGATGGAGACTTCAATATTTGGTTAAATGGAAGGGATACGGTCAGGAGGATAATTCTTGGGTGACTGCCTCCGATATTCATGCCTCTGATTTGGTTCGCGCCTTTCATAGGGCGCATCCAGATCGCCCTGGTGGTTCTCATGAGGGTTCGGTGCCCCCTCCTTAAGGGGGGGGTACTGTTGTGAATTCTGTTTTTGGGCTCCCTCTGGTGGTTACTGGTGGTACTGGCTGACTTTTGTCTTGCACCTGTTCCCATCAGGAATCTGGGAGTTTCCTATTTAGTCTGGCTTCTCAGTCATTCTAGTGCCGGCAATCAATGTTACCAGAGCACCTCTGTTGCTTGCTACCTGCTCCAAGTCTGCAATTCAGCTAAGTTGGATCTTTGGCATTTTTTGTGTTTGTTTGTCCAGCATGCATTTATATTTCTCTTGCTGCTGGAAGCTGTAGTGATCTGAAATTACTACTCCGGTGTCATGAGTTGATAACGGAGTTAAAGTAATTTCAGGATGGCTGTTTAGGGTTTTGAGGTGACCGCGAAGTCCTCTTTTGTATTTTCTGCTATCTAGTCAGAGGGCCTCTCTTTGCTGAATCTATATTCATACTGCGTACGTGTTTTCCTCTTACCTAACCGTTATTATATGTGGGGGGCTACTATCACTTTTGGGGTTTCCCTGGAGGCAAGCCAGGTCTGTGTATTCCTCTACTAGGAGTAACTAGATCTCCGGCTGGTGCGAGGTGTCTAGGGATAATCGTAGGCACACCCCCTGGCTACTATTAGTTGCGTGTTAGGTTCAGCGTCGCGGTCATCTGAGATTCCATCATTCCTAGAGCTAGTCCGTTTTTGCCTGAGTCCCTGCCATTGGGAACCATGACAGTCCTGGTCTCTTTGCGGAGAAACAGCCCCAAAGCATGATGTAGCCACCTCCATGCTTCACAGTAGTTATGGTGTTCTTTGGATGCAACTCAGCATTTTGTCTCCTCCAAACATGACAAGTTTTGTTTCTATCAAACAGTTCTACTTTGGTTTCATCAACCCATATGACATTCCCCCAATACTCTTCTGGATAATCCAAATGCTCTCTACCAAACTTCAGACGGGCCTGGACATGTACCAGCTTAAGCAGGGGGACATGTCTGGCACTGCAGGATCTGAGTCCCTGGTGGCGCCGTGTGATATTGATGGTAGCCTTTGTTATGGTGGTCCCAGCTCTATGCAGGTCATTCACTAGGTCCCCTGTGTGGATTTTTGCTCACTGTTCTTGTGATTATTTTGACCCCACGGGTTGAGATTCTGCATAGAGCCCCAGATCAAGGGAGAATATCAGTGGTCTTGTATGTCTTCTATTTTCTTGTAATTGCTCCCACAGTTGATTTCATCACACCAAGCAGCTTGCCTATTGCAGATTCAGTCTTCCCAGCCTGGTGCAGGGCTACAATTTTGTTTCTGGTGTCCTTCGGCAGCTCTTTGGTCTTCACCATAGTTGAGTTTGGAGTGTGACTGTTTGAGGTTGTGGACAGGGGTCTTTTATACTAATAACAAGTTTAAACAGGAGCCATTACTACAGGTAATGAGTGGAGGACAGAGAAACCTCTTAAAGAAGAAGTTACAGGTCTGTGAGAGCCAGAAATCCTACATGTTTTTAGGTGACCAAATACTTATTTTCCACCATAATTTGTTAAATAAATCTTGCCAAGTCAGACAAGGTGATTTTCTGGATTTGTTTTCTCATTTTGACTCTCATAGTTGTGGTCTACCTATGATGTCAATTACAGGCCTCTCATCTTTTTAAGTAGAATGTAAACCCGCATGGGCAGGGTCCTCGCCCCTCTGTACCAGTCCGTCATTGTTAGGTTGCTTACTGTAAGTGATATCTGTAATTTGTATGTAACCCCTTCTCATGGAATCAATGGTGCTATATGTAGAGATTAGACTGAAAGAATCCATTGTATCTTTCTCTTGAGACGTCTGGCTTATCAGCAAGAAACTTGAGCAAGTTGACATTTCCTTTTTATGCACGCATTCCTTCTGTTATTATAGCCTTTTACCTACATACTAGAGGTTGTAAATTTCACAGTATAGATAAGCTTTGTAAGAGAATGTGAAATAATGAGCGCTTGTGCGCATGTCTGCAAATGCATAACTCTTTTTCTTTATAAAGGAGGGGTAAAGCCCAGAGAGTCAGACGCGCTCCTGAGCTTCCCCTGTATATGATCACACAATACTTTGTTTGCGTGTCATTTACCTGGAAGCTTACCTCCAGTAAGCCAGGGACTGAGAAGGACTTAACATTTCTTTGGCGCCTGAACAGGGACCTGAGATAAGAGTATTTGCTCGAGATTTACCTGCGGATACGGACAACGGAGATCTGGAATAATGGACGGCAAATGAACTGAAAAACCTGGCCAGGTAAGAGACATTATTAGTTCTCTTTTATCTGCCCTGTATTATCCGAAAGGTCTCTATGAGCCGTGTCACGCTGGGTTAGTCTAGTAGTGAGTAGATACCTATAAAACTCGGGTTACCATATTGTATAGACTTATGAGTCCTGTCCCTGGCAGTGTGTGAACAGTGTGAAGGTTGTGGTATGTTGTGAAAGAAGAGCAAAAGTGCGTAGAAAAATAAGCCGAAATAGTTGGGGTATAAGCCTTATACACGGAAGTCAGCCTAACTGGGTCATGTGGTTGCGTTCTTCTTCTCCGCCCATACTTGACTCTTATTAAGTGCTTAAACCTCCTTCATTTCTGGATAAGGTTTGATAGAATGAGCCCAGGACGCGGGTTTTCATGAGCCTGGGACAAGTATGCTAACTGACACAGAAAGTTTTGTGATCTGTATGGTGTTGATGGGTCTGTTTGCGTGCATAATAGCACTTAAGTACGTCCTGCATATTAGAAGAAACGGAGCAGACGAGCCCTTCAATATTTTAGCTCCCTAGGAGAGAAGGCAACGAGACGCCACCAACAGAGGAAGTGGTTGTCCAAACGTCACCTAGGGTAGTCATAGCTAATATTGAAAAGAAAAATGGGAAATAAACAGACCAAAACTGTCTTAGGACAAGTGGAAGCAGCAGATATCATACAGGAAAGATGTGGAAAGACAGTCAGAAGGCAGATTAGAAGGGTAAGAGGAAAATTGGGAATTTCAGAAGCACTTATGTTCAGTACAGAATGGGAAAGACTGAGTAAAGAACGAGGTGGAATTATCAAAGACAATGGGTGGGAAGAAATCATACACTGTATGATAGAGGTCTCAAAAACAGCTAAAGAGGAGAATTGGAAGTACGATCCAGACACTTCCAAATGGATCATGGGGAAGGGAAAAAGTTGTGACATAATCCCGCCACCTTACCTAGATCCAAAAGCCCAATCATTTGTACCATCTGGAAGAGCAGAAGGAGGAAAACAATTTCCAGCCTTGTATCCCAATCTTGGTGGGGTAGGAGGATGGGAATGTTCACACTGTGGACAACAAAATCCAGATTGGAGAAATGATTGCCTAGCCTGTGGTACACCTAGATATGGCGCTGTACTTGCCCCTGTTAGGGTAGTACCAAGACCTTTTAGAGAAGCTGGTGCTGACGGGGTAATGAACACCAGATATCATCAGACCAGACAATACTTTCCTTGGTCCCCTGCCGAGGGTATGTCCCTCCTGCATAATGCGCCTGATCCCACTCAATACCCCATAAGGTTTGCGCAGTATATACAACAAATCATGCAGACTCATGCTGGGGTCTGGGCGGACGGGGAAGAATTATGTAGAATGAAAATGTCCCCCGGACTTTTTCAGGAATTATTGACACACCTACAGCCCAATAGACCAGTGGCAGAAGGGGGTGCCTTACAGACAGAAGCATCAGGTACCCAGTTCACAGAGGCATTAATAATTTTCATGAGAGGAAAACAGAGGGAAAGGGGGTCTACAGGTGTGATTATGCAGAAATTTGGGCAAAGTATTGAAGAATATAGTCAAGAACTAGAAAATAGCTTTAGGGATGAAGGATTGGATTTGACTGATGCTTCAGTAAGGAGACTTTTTACAAAACAATTAATAGAGGGGCTAGATCCGAAAATCAGAGAAAAATTTAAATCCTCTACTCCAGATTGGAGAACAATTGAACAACCAAATATTGTGAAACAACGATGTTTAGGAATAGCCATGGATATGAGAGAGAATCGTAAGCCTGTTAGAATAGCACAAGCTAATACAGGAGGAAGAGTGAGACACAATTTTCCTTGCCACTACTGTAAAAAGCCAGGTCATTTCCAAAGAGAGTGCAGGAAGAAGTTGGCAGATATAAAGTCAGGCAAATTTGTTCCCAGAAATAACCCTCCCCAAACGGACAACCAGCAGAAATCTACCATCATAGATGGTCCCATACCAGATTCAGATTGACTCGATGTGTTACAAACTTCCCTACCAGCAAGGAGACCTATGATACAGGTGAATGTGGGGGGGAGAGAGATTCCATTTTTGATAGATACAGGTGCAACTTCCTCAATTTTGAATCAAGATTTTCTTCCGAATCCGGAAGATATTTCAGAACAAACAACTTTTGCTGAGGGTTATGATGGGGTAATTCGAACACTGCCATATACTGTGCCCCTAGAGGTCTCATTAGGACCTAAATGTTTTGCATCCAGATTTTTGTATGCCAGAGGTGCCCCAACATGTCTGTTAGGAACTGATGTACTAAAGAAATTAGAAGCTAACATCAAATTTAGGGAAGATGGCACAGTTATGCTGACTATCCCTGATGATGCAGAATCATTAGAACAATATGTCAGAATTCAGGCTTTTGAGGATTATACTGAAGAAAAAGAGTACACCACAGATCTAGACCTCTCAACGGTCCCAGAAACACTGTGGGCACAGGGTGACACTGATGTGGGATTATTGCATATTTCTCCTGTAAAATTATCTGTGCAACCAGGAGCTGTTCTCCCACAGCTCAGACAATACCCTGTGAGTGCCCAGCAGGAACTAGCGATTACAAAACAGATAGAGGGATATAGAGAGAAAGGAGTTTTGGTAGAGATACAATCACCTGCTAACACTCCTCTGTATCCAGTCAAGAAGAGAACTCTTGATAAGGGTTCTATGCCCAAATATCGTATGGTACATGATCTAAGAGAAATAAACAAAGTTCTAGATCCAATCACCCCAGTTGTACCCAATCCTCATACGTTACTATCACAGATACCAGCCAGTTCTCAAGTGTTTACTGTAATAGATCTTTCAAATGCATTTTTCTCGGTTCCTTTACACCAAGATAGTTGGCATTTGTTTGCATTTACATTTAAGGGCAAACAGTTGGCGTGGACACGCCTTCCACAGGGAATGATACACTCCCCTACTCTTTATTCAAATGCCCTACAAACAGTTCTTCAAAGGTTTGAACCTGAATCACAGGTAGTAATTTTGCAGTATGTGGATGACCTACTACTTTGCTGCCCAGATCTAGAAACTGCAGAAAGGTCCACTGTGAGTTTACTATGTTTTCTAGAAAAAGAAGGGTGTAAAGTGAACAAAAGCTACAAGTTTGTCAGATCAAAGTGGTCTTTCTAGGTCATTGCATTTCTCAAGGTAAAAAGCATCTTACACCTCAAAGAACTGAAGCAATAAGACAGATGAATGAGCCTAGAAATCATAAACAGCTACGAGCATTTTTAGGAATAGTGTCTCATTGTAGACAATGGATTATACATGCCAGTCAACTAATGCAACCACTGTATGACTGTGTAAAAAGTGAACCTTATTTGTTGACAAAAGAAGGTCAGATTTCGTTCCAACAATTAAAAGATGCCCTTGTTTCAGCTCCAGCGTTAGGGCTACCAGACTACACCAAACCATTTCAGCTTATGGCTGCAGAAGTTGATTCCCATGCTACAGGAGTTCTTACCCAGAAGCATGCAGGGAAACAAAGACCAATTGCATATCTTTCAGCAAGGTTAGATCCCGTAGCTAGAGCAGCGCCAACCTGTGTACGTGTAGTTGTTGCTGTCTCACTATTGTTGGACAAAGCATCAGAAATTGTCCTAGAGCATCCACTCACAGTTCAAACTACACATGATGTTTATGGGATATTAAACCAGGTCCAACCAAAACACATTTCCATGGCCAGACATTTGCGGCTACAGTGTTCTTTGCTGCTCCCCTCTACTATCACATTTGCAAGGCTTCAGACTCTCAATTTAGCTACACTGCTACCTCTCGAGTCTGAAGGGGGGAATAAGGACACTGATCCACACGCAAATTTTTTCCCTACAGACACACATGATTGTACAGAGCTCATTTTACAAGAAACAGCAGGCTTACCCAATGTATCCGAAACACCACTTCAAAATCCAGATTTAGAGCTGTTTATAGACGGTAGTAGGTTTGCAGATGACACAGGTAACTTTCATACAGGGTATGCAGTTGTGTCAGAATCTGAAACTCTCAAAGCAGAACCTCTTCCACCGAAACAGTCTGCACAAGAAGCAGAACTAACAGCATTGATCGAAGCGCTAAAAATAGCTGAGAATCAGACAGCTAATATATACACTGATTCTAGGTATGCACATGGTATTGTGTTTGACTTTGGAGTAATCTGGAGAGCTAGAGGTTACATGACAGCGTCAGGCCAACCTGTAAAACATGCTTCTCTGATCAAACAGATCTTAGAGGCTGCACAAGAAACAAAAGAAGTAGCAGTAATTAAGGAAGCTGCACATGTGAGACTCGACACTAGGGAATCTAGGGGAAATGATAGGGCTGATAAAGCAGCCAAGGCAGCAGCGGTCAAACCCTTACATCAGGTTCATACTGTAAACCCCACAGAAAATACTGAAGATAGACTGAGACAAGCACAGGAAGATGCAGGAGAAGAGGAGAGGGACAGGTGGAAAAAGGAAGGGGCAGAAGAACAAGCAGGAATTTGGAAGAAAGATGGACTAATATGTCTACCTAGAGCCTGGTACCCGATTGTAGTTGGTGGACTACACCACCCTACTCATGTGTCTGCAAATGCAATGACACTACTGGCAAAGCAAGTCTGGTTGGCTCCAGGTTTTGGCAACTACGCAAGAGACTATTGTGCTGCATGCGTTATATGCCTGGCACATAATCCCGGACAGACGACAAAGACCCCTATGAAGCACCACGTCCGACCTCTCTATCCGTTTCAGCTATTACAAATAGACTTTATCCAGCTGCCAAAAAGTAATGGGTATGAGTATGTGTTGGTGTGTGTGGACATGTTCTCGGGGTGGCCAGAGGCCTATCCAGTTCGGAAGGCTTCAGCTAAAAACACTGCTGTAAAGCTAGTTGCCGAACTGATACCCCGTTACGGTCTCCCTGAAGTGATCGAGTCAGATAGGGGTACTCATTTCACTGGAGAAATATTTCAAAATGTACTGAAAATGTTGGGTGTTGAAAGTCAGTTACACACTCCATACCATCCTCAAAGTTCTGGTAAGGTGGAACGCATGAATGGAACTTTAAAATTAAAAATACAGAAAGCCATGGCTGAAACAGGAAAGCCTTGGACAGAATGCCTTCCACTGGCCCTTTACTCAATACGCAATACCCCAAGGGGTAAGACTAAACTGTCTCCATATTAAATTTTGTTTGGCAGGACTGCCAATTTAGGATGTTATTTTCCACAGCAACTTGTGTTAAATATTGAGTCATTGACTTCTTATGTGCAAAATCTCCAGAAACAATTAACTAAGGTGCATGCACAAGTTTTTGCTTCTCTTCCAGATCCTGACAACATTGAAGGAAGTCACAAGTTGGAACCAGGTGATCAAGTCAATGTAAAAAGACACACCAGAAAGGCTCTTGAACCAAGATTTGACGGACCCTTCCAAGTCCTGTTGACAACACCTACATCAGTCAAGCTTGAAGGAAAGGCATCATGGATACATGCAAGCCACTGCAAAAAAGCAGTACAAAACTCATGATATTGATGTTAATAATGTTAACACAGATGTGGGATAAATTAGTTAGAGCCACGGATTATCTAGATGATCAGATTTGGGATATATTGGACATACTAAACACTAGTATAGCTGTACAGAATCAGCTTATAATAGTCATATACGTACTATTCCAGATTGTGCTCAAGGGTATCTCAGTATGCACAGATAAATTTTGTGTAATAGATGCAAGAGTATAAAGTTTTTTTGTTTTTTTCCTTCTTATGTTATCCTCTAGTGATTCTAATTAATATTACTGTACTAATTTTTGTTTTTATATTTTAGTATACTGCTAAAGAAGAAAATAATTTGCGATAGAAGAATTAATACTAGATTTGATTCTCTTATTAATAATATAAGTGTGTGTATGTGTAATACCAAAAATAAAGGCTTTGTCTTTGGCCCTATGGTAATAAATAAAAGGAATATGTCAAAGGGGGGAATTGTAGAGATTAGACTGAAAGAATCCATTGTATCTTTCTCTTGAGACGTCTGGCTTATCAGCAAGAAACTTGAGCAAGTTGACATTTCCTTTTTATGCACGCATTCCTTCTGTTATTATAGCCTTTTACCTACATACTAGAGGTTGTAAATTTCACAGTATAGATAAGCTTTGTAAGAGAATGTGAAATAATGAGCGCTTGTGCGCATGTCTGCAAATGCATAACTCTTTTTCTTTATAAAGGAGGGGTAAAGCCCAGAGAGTCAGACGCGCTCCTGAGCTTCCCCTGTATATGATCACACAATACTTTGTTTGCGTGTCATTTACCTGGAAGCTTACCTCCAGTAAGCCAGGGACTGAGAAGGACTTAACATATATAAATAAGTAATAATAATAATAGTAATAAACTGGCACTCCATCCATATCCCTAACAAGCTAATTTAGGTTTGAAACCTTGGTTAAAGTAATCTGAGCAGACAAATCTCCAAGGGTGCCCAAACTTTTGCATCGACCCATTTTCCATTTTGTAATTTTTAAAATTTAAAAAATGACAATATATTTTTTTACCTAAAATACAAAGGAAATGTGTAATCTGTAACTTTAGCCCTTTTAGGGATCATTTCATCTTCAACTTGCTTAACTGTTCACAATAACAGTCATTTTGACCAGAGTGCCTAAACATTTACAAGTCACTGTATAACATATTCTACAGTTATACACCAAATGTATTCGCCATAAAAAAATATTGTTGAGTTATTGATCTTTCATCAGCTTAACGATTTCTCAGATGTTTCATAGTTATATCTGTTTTATAGAAACAGACCTGATAACCAACATTATGACAGTTACGTATAGAGATCTTGCTTAAAGGGAATCAGTCAGCAGAGTTTTTGCTTTGTAATCTGACAGCAGCAAGATGTAGGGGTAGAGACCCCAATTCCAGCGATGTAACACTTAGTTTACTGGGTGCAGCAGTTGTGATAGAATCCCTGTTTTCTCTGCTGCAGATCTATCAGGCCTCAGAATGCTGAGCTGTATAAAGCCCAGCCCACACCACTGATTGGCAGATTTCTTTGAACACTGTGCATAGGCTGAAAGCTGACAATCAGTGCTGGAGGAGTGGTTGGACTAGGTGGCACCAGGCCAGTTGTCCTGCAGTAATAATTATAATCTCCTGCTGACAAAACATTAATTGTATTGAAACCACAAAGCGCAGACAGGTAAGTGATACTTCGCTGGAATCAGGGTCTCTGCCTCTACATCATGCTTCTCTAAGATTACATAGCAAAAACCTGCTGGTAAATTCCTTTTAAGGAAATGTTTCGCCAATGTATGGTTGCTATAAGTAGCAGTGAATAAGTTCTGGGATGAATTAGTCCCGGTAAATTAGTAATAATTAGGCTTAAGTTGAGAGGATCAGGAAATAGAGTAGTTTGGACCTGTGCTTTCCTATTGATTCCGCTGCCCAGTGTCTCCCCTAGGTAGCTATAATTTAGCATTAGATCACTAACACCTTAATATTTCACTATTTTCCTGTGCACATTGAGTCTGATCGGCAGAAGCCCGAGCCACCTGGCCACAGATCAGATCAGATACAGAGAAGGGGGCTCTGGTCCTAATTAAAGGGGCGTCAGAGAAGACCCTCATAACAGCACTATTGTGCTTGTGTTATTTTAAGTCTCTGCATGTCTAATTCAAAAGTCTTTGGAACAAGGTTTCTCAACTTTTTATATGCTCAAAACAAACGATGACATGGCCGACCTGACAAGTATTTTGGAATTTTGAGGTTTTCCGGAAAAAAAAAAGTTTACGATGATCTGGAACAATCAAATTATACCGTAATATGTGAGGTTATAAGTCCCAGACAAAGGATGTCAGTATGTTATTCCTGTAGGTTTCTTCCATGCATTTTATGCTTGTTTCATTCTGATCATTCATACATCCAATTTTCGCATATGAGTGCTATCCGTGATTTTTACGCAGAGCACTTGTATCTGTGATACCTGTACTCGTACCTGAGAGGTCCGTGAAGGATTGCAGAGACATGTCCGATTTTGGTACGAGGGTCCGCAATGCAAGTCAATGTGTCGATGAAAAAAATCGGACCGCACTCAGATGACATCTGAGTGCGGTCCGATTTTCACGGACTGATAGAATGGAGAAGATGGAGAATTTATTTTTTTATGCCTCCACTTACAAGAAAATCAGGTGACACTCTGATCAAACTCTGATCACAATAATCCGTCTGTTTTTCTCGCACATGGAAAACTCAGACGTCTGAATGAGGTCTTCAGCTGAGTTCCCACAATAAGTTTTTGGTTTTTGATGCTGTGTATTTTATGCTGAGTAAAAATGCAGCAAGATGGGATTTATAGAAATCTCCTGTAGTTTGCGCTTCTTTTTAACTCAGTGTAAACTGAGCTGCGGCGCGCGTTTCCAATCTGCAACATGTTAATTTCTCTTGCGGGCACGCTGAGGTTTATGTGCAGATTTTGCACATAGACTTACATTAGATGCGGAAAATCCATGGGTTAAAAAAACTCCTGTAATTGGCACATGACCGTATCAATAAAGTTTTGTCAAAGTCCAAGAAGTATCAAAAATAAAGCAGCTTTATTTAAAGCATGACACAACAAGAGTCAAACACAGTAGTGTAAAAAAAAAGATAAAAACACAATGAAAAAATATAAGCAACCTTATAGGTGCAGAAATGTTGTGGAAAATCTGTAACATCAAAAACTGTTCACATACTAATCGTGGGAATGTAGTTGCTTTGGTGAACTGGTTTGCCATAATATTTGCCCAAAATCCTATCCTAATATCTAGTAGGTATAATATTAATATGTGGAAATACTTCCTATTAGAAATGTGGTATAGTTCTTCTGATAAGCTACAGTGGCTTAGGAAAATATTCACCCCCTTGGCTTTTTATCTATTTTGTTACAATACAATGAATACAACCTGTTTTTATAGATTTTTGTAATCCGATTTGTGTGCAATGAATCAGCACTAAATAGTCTCAGTTGGTGAAGTGAGAAAAATATAGGAATAAATTAAATTTATGGATTCAAATAACTAGAAATTGGCATGTGCATATGTATTCACCCCTTTTGCTATGAAGCCCCTAAAACTTTCTGGTGCAAGTGGACGCCCCCACAGTAAGGGCAATGGGGTACTCGGTACCGGGTCCTTCGGTTCGGGGAATGTCACGGTGGCCCGACCCGGCCTGTGACCCTTTTGAGGGGCGTCCACTGAAAGAAAGAGTTTTTATGGTTTTGGGAAAGGTCTTTAAAGGGGAAGTTCATGACTAGGGTTGAGCGACTTTTATTTTTATAGGATCGGGTCGGGTTTCACGAAACCCGACTTTCTCAAAAGACGGGTCGAGTGAAATCGGCCGATCCTATAAAAAAGTCGGGGTCGGCCGAAACACGAAACCCAATGCAGTGCAATGGGATACTATGGTTCCCAGGGTCTGAAGGAGAGGAAACTCTCCTTCAGGCCCTGGGATCCATATTTAAGTGTAAAATAAAGAATTAAAATAAAAAATATTGATATACTCACCTCTCCGACGCAGCCTGGACATCGCCGCTGGTAACCGGCATCTTCCGTTCCTAAGAATGGCGCTTGAAAGACCTTTTGATGATGTCACGGCTTGTGATTGGCCGCGGCCGCCCACGTGACCGCTCAGCGACCAATCACAACAAGCTGTGATGTAATTCTCAGGTCCTAAATTCCTCATTCTAGGAATTTAGGCCATGAGAATTACGTCACGGCTTGTGATTGGTCGCTGAGCGGTCACGTGGGCGGCCGCGACCAATCACAAGCCGTGACGTCATCGAAATGTCCTTCACGCGCTCATTCTTAAGAAGGAAGGCTGCCGGAAAGAAGCCGAGGGTGAGTATATTCCTATTAGGTATATACTCACCCTCGGACGCGCCCTGCTTCTTTCCGGCAGCCTTCCTTCTTAAGAATGAGCGCGTGAAGTACCTTTCGATGACGTCATGGGCCAGGCTTGTGATTGGTCGCGGCGGCCCACGTGACCGCTCAGCGACCAATCACAAGCCGTGACGTAATTCTCATGGCCTAAATTCCTAGAATGAGGAATTTAGGACCTGAGAATTACATCACGGCTTGTTGTGATTGGTCGCTGAGCGGTCACGTGGGCCGCCGCGACCAATCACAAGCCGTGACGTCATCGAAAGGTCTTTCAAGCGCCATTCTTAGGAACGGAAGATGCCGGTTACCAGCGGCGATGTCCAGGCTGCATCGGAGAGGTGAGTATATCAATATTTTTTATTTTAATTCTTTATTTTACACTTAAATGTGGATTCCGATACCGATTTCCGATATCGCAAACATATCGGAACTCGGTATCGGAATTCCGATACCAGAATCAGAAGATCGCCGACCTCATGGCCGACCCCACACAGGGGTCGGGTCGGGTTTCATGAAACCCGACTTTGCCAAAAGTCGGCGACTTCTGAAAATGGCCGACCCGTTTCGCTCAACCCTATTCATGACGCCACCTGTGGTATTCGGTCAGGGTGACCGACGCTGCTTAGGGGTCCGCTGGGGTGATGTTATGGCAGCTAGATGCTATACCTTCCCACAGGTGAAGTGTATCCCCAGGGCTTCCCAGAAGTGTAGATGGTGATGGTGAATGGTGTGAGGCGCAGGGAATAACGAGGACACAAGGTTGCAGTCTCTTTACCTTTTACTGGAGGCTTCAGCATCCACAGTCCAGGGTGCAGACCACAGGGCAGGCAGAGTCCGGCCAGTCCGAAGGCAAATCCAGAGTCCCCTTATCCCGGTGGAAATCAGTAGCCTTCCTCTAGCGCCTGTGTGTTGTAGTACCTCTCTGCTGAGCTTCCCGGTAAGGTCTTCACAACTCTTGTAGATGTTCTAGATGTTATTTCTTCCTCTCTGTCCCCCAGATGGTGTGGATAGGACAAACCCGTATGACTGATGGCCTGAGGCTTGTTTATAGGGACCCTAGAGATGCCCCGACCCCCACAATTTGCCACCGTGTCTTCTTAGGTATTAAGGTCGGGCATCCAACTTGGAATTGACTGTCCTGCCGGTCTCTGGAGCAAGGCTTGGAGACGGTTGCACCCTCGGTGTTCCGGCCACCGGCTACGCGCCTCAGAAGGAGGCAGCCTATTACAGGGCAGAACTCCTTCTGGTGTTATCTCCTTGTGCTATGACTTCGTTTCTCACCCTCTACAACACAATTCTCTTCGTGTCCTTTCTTAGGATGCTGCCGCACGTGGGGCAGGCGCAGCTCCGTGTCTTTCTGTCTTGCTAGGCCTCTGTCAGGATCCCACCCCTGACAGGGACCCTCTGTCTGCAGCTCCGATGCTCCTTCTTTCCCCCATCTGCCTGACAGGTGTTGCCTGGGCAAAGCCCAGCCAGCTTCTCACTTTCTATCCAGCCCACCAGTTTTACCCTTCTGTGAGGAGTGCCCTAGTAGATAGGAGCAAGGCTCCCCCTGGTGGTCTGGAGTGTGAAGTGTGGTGTATGGTTTGTGATACCTGGTAGGAAGATCTCCTTTATTGCCATCAGACATAATATCACTCCCCCTTGTGGAAGAATGACATCACTGCAACGAACAGGACTCTGGGGCGCTGCACAAGCAATTCCCTTCATAAGTCCCATGCTTAGTAACAGGACGTCCCCCTGTGTGCAATCTAAGTGTCGCATGTCGGTCAGTCTATATGTAGCGCCCCCACTGCCGCAGGGCCGAGGGGTACCCGGTACCGGGCCTCTGAGTCTCTGCTCTGGGGTTGTCACGGCGGCTAGGCCCAGTCCGTGACCCTGCTGAGGGGCGTTACAGTGAAAGATATGATGGATGATGGTGGTGGTGAGGCTGTAGTGGTGCGGTGCAATAAATAACGAGGACACCAGGTTGCAGTCTCTTTACCTCTTTACTGAAGATCTCTGGGTCCTCAGTCCGGAGTCCAGATAACCAGGCTGCGCAAGTCCGGCCGGTCCAATGGCACCTCCAGAGTTCCCTTAACATGTGGAAATCTGCGCCTACCTCCTAGCGCTGTGTGTTGCGGTCCTTCCCTGCTGTGCTTACGGAAAGTCCCCACAACTGTTGTGTCCGTTTCTTAAGTTCCCTCACAACTCGATTAGATGATGTTCTGCTAATCCTCTGTCCCTCCCTGATGTTACGGTTGGAACGGCACCCGTATGACGGGTAGGCTCGGAGCTCTTCCGGGACCCTAGAGTCGCCCCTCTCCACAAGTTGCCCCCCAAGACTGCATAGGTGATTTTGATGAGACAGCCCGCCTTTGACTGACTGTCCTGCCGTTGGTTTAGAGTATTGCTTGAAGCTAGATATTGTAATACTCCCTCGGCGTTCCGGCCGCCGGTTGTGCGCCTCAGTAGGATGTTGCCTCGGTCTTACAGCACGACCCCTACTGGTATTCTCCTTGTTGCTTTGATCTCGTTTCTCACTCAGCACAATCTATCTCGCTTTCAATCCTTCCTTGGGTACCGCCGCTATACTGAGCAGGCACGGTCCCGTTACGTTCGCTGAAGTTGCCAAGCCTCTGTCAGGATCCCACCTCTGACAGAGACCCTACCGAATCTTCTCCCGCAACACCCTCTGCCACAAGGTGTTGCCTGGTTCCAACCCAGTCAGCTTTCTGACTAACTTCCTGCCTGACCCCCAGTTTTACCAGTGTGTGGAGAGTGGCCTAATGAATAGAACCCTTAGCTCCCCCTGGAGGCCCGGCGGTGAAATGTATTGGTGTCTGTGATACCTGATCAGATGAACTCCTTCAGTGCCATCAGACGTACCATAGCTCCCCTTAGTGGCGGAGCCATAGTACTGCAACGACCAGGACTCTGGGGCGCTGCACTCCCCCCCGGTTAAATCCAGTACTCCGGGACTGGGAAGAAAACAACAATACAGGTTAGCAAAAAGACATACAATTTTGTTGAGTGCAATAACAATAAGTATATTTAAACAGAGCTTCCCTTTATGGGAGGTGAGGACTCTTGAACGTTGCAAACATAGTTTAATATCTTAAGTAACACACTATAAACAACTTCTATTACCCAGCCGGGTATTCTACTTAGTACAAATTCTTGAACAATAATTTAACATTGCCCTTAAGGATGTACACTCTGAATCCACTAATAAAGACCTTCTTATAATCACATTATAAGGCAATCTAACTTGTACATTCTCCTTCTTTAAATCTGCAGGACCGCCTGTCCTAACGGCACCAGACCTACTGCCTCTCCTTTCTTACAGGACCGCTCCTTTCAGCCCGAGCCTTCTGTCTTTTCAACTACTATACATAGTATAGAACATAACATTTCTTTCAGTTTAGGATCAATGAGCCATTTCTTCAAGGCTCCTAAGAGGACTCACTAACTAACCCCTACGGGTTCACTCTCTCTGTCCTCATCTTTCTATCAACATTATCAAACATTTTCCACAATTAACTTGTTAAATACACATAACTTTTTCATGCAAGCATCATCATTACTTTCTCTTTGTCAAGACATTATTGCTATCTCTCAGTCTTAAAGCAATACCATTCTTTAAATGCGACAAGTGAACATCCCCTTTAAGAGGGGACCAAGTCTCTATGAGGTAGCAGATCTTCTCAAGCTACCAGTCCATACTCAGCAAAGGCTCCGGTGCGGTATCTTCACAAAGAGTCCTTCTTTCAGTAAAACCAGTAAGAAGCCCCTTTAAGAAGGTGCAAACTATTTACAAGCAGTTTGTATCATGCACTGTTCATGATTCAGCAGTTCTTTTCAACAATGAGGAAACAGGAAACAAGAGCAAAAGCAGAGGAAGGGATCCCGGGTAAACAAAGGGATCCCTTTAAGAATAACCCAGGTCGGGTTTAAAGTAGCAAAAAGCAGGGAAACAAACAGTTAACTATGTACAGTTTCAGGTTTCCGAGGTTTAGTGGGACGGCTTCCAGGGCTGCACCTGGCACTTAACCCTTCTTGGCCTGGGAAGAGTGAGGTCCAGGGTTACACCCAGTGCTGGACAAACGCCGTTAATCCGTCTTTCATGTACTGTTAAATCGTGCGCAGCGATGGAGGTCTGCGCAGCTTGAGTATGGACATTTGCTGCAGCAGAGGTAGCGGCTGCTGCAAGATCAGTCACTGGAACGGAGTCAGCAGCTGTGGCACTAGCAGTCGCGGGAGTGGTGTCAGTTGTCAGGGCAGGGTCGTCCTTCATACCTGCTTCAGATGCGGTCCCTCCGGTGCCGGTCTGCTCTGCCTCCGCTGGGGTCTGGAATGCTGGCTGCAGGGCCTTGCGCTGCGGCGTCGTCATCTCCGCTCGCAGCATCTCGCTTTCCGGCAGGGCCTTGCTTTCCAGCTTCGGAGCGCTGGGACTTCTTTCCTGCTCCGGACCAGATGAGGCTGCCGACAGACGTCTGGTGAGGCTCCTGATGATGGCCTTCTTCCACCTCAGTGCTCAGCTGCGTCCGCCGGGGTTGGTCGCTGAGCTCGTCCACTCCGGCCTGCAGGAATCTGAATTCCTGCATCAGCGGTGGAGGCCTGGTTGCGGTGCCCCTCCGGGTGGCTGGGGGAGTCCTCTGCTCCGACCCCACGCTCCGGCTCCGGGCGGCTCGCCATGGCGTCCTCCATGTCGCTCACTTCTTCTTCCTGGTCCTTTTCCCGCTCTCTCCTTCGTGGGCGGTTTCGTTTTCGTTGTCTCCGCCCTCCATTGAGGATTAGGAGGCGGATCTCGGCTGCTGACGGACACGTCCTCACGGTGCTGAAATATTTAGACTGGGCGGCCATTGTCTTTCGCGCTCTTCATTTTGTTCACGCCCACTTCCACGCCCTTCTTCTTCTCCTGCGCTCCTCGTGGCGCTGTAATGGTGGATTTTTGGCGGTAAATGGCAATACACAGTCCTTGCAATAAAGCACAGTCCAAGCACAGTAAATCACAGTTCCAAGGCACACATGACCTGATTCTTCAGGCTTAAGTAGATCCTGTTCGTGACGCCAAGTTGTAGCGCCCCCACTGCCGCAGGGCCGAGGGGTACCCGGTACCGGACCTCTGAGTCTCTGCTCTGGGGTTGTCACGGCGGCTAGGCCCAGTCCGTGACCCTGCTGAGGGGCGTTACAGTGAAAGATATGATGGATGATGGTGGTGGTGAGGCTGTAGTGGTGCGGTGCAATAAATAACGAGGACACCAGGTTGCAGTCTCTTTACCTCTTTACTGAAGATCTCTGGGTCCTCAGTCCGGAGTCCGGATAACCAGGCTGCGCAAGACCGGCCGGCCCAATGGCACCTCCAGAGTTCCCTTAACAGGTGGAAATCTGCGCCTACCTCCTAGCGCTGTGTGTTGCGGTCCTTCCCTGCTGTGCTTACGGAAAGTCCCCACAACTGTTGTGTCCGTTTCTTAAAGGGAGGGTGCCGTGATTTTAGTTTTTGTATTAATAATTATTGATTATATAATCAATTATTTTCAATACAAAAGTAAATGTACCTCTTTCATACTTTTTTATTTATTCACTTTTACTTTCACCACTGGAGGCCGCCATTTTCATTAGTGTGGGTGTAAGTGTCTGGGCACGACACTTGCACACCTCACTTACGGCAGCCATGTACATAGGAGCCAACGGTCGGGCTCCGACCCCATCTCCTGCCTCTCAGCTGTGACTTGGCCACGCCCACTGAGCTGCCGCGTCACAGCTGTGAGAGGAGATCGCGGCCATTTTGTTTATTTCCCTCTGCCATCGCACACACAGCTCAGTGCGTGCGATGGCAGAAGCTGCTGCTGGTAAGCGAGGGTCCGAGGTGAGTATCTGCAGCAAGGAGCTGTGATTGCAGCCTGTACTTAGTATTACAGTACAGGCTGCAATCACTGCTCAGTACCGACCTGTTCAGAGCAGAGCAGGGAGATCGTCGCACTGCTCTGCCCTGAACATGACTCAGCATTTCCTGAGCGCGGATGGAAGGTAAGTACAGGGTTTTTATTTTCTTATGCATCTACCACTGCTACCAGCCCCTATATACCACCTAGCACTGCCTGCCCCTATATACCACTGCCTGCCTGCCTCTGTATACCCCTGCCTGCCTGCCTCTGTATACCCCTGCCCGCCTGCCTCTGTATACCACTGCCTGCCTCTGTATACCACTGCCTGCCTCTGTATACCCCTGCCTGCCTGCCTGCCTCTGTATACCACTGCCTGCCTGCCTCTGTATACCCCTGCCTGCCTCTGTATACCACTGCCTGCCTATGTATACCACTGCCTGCCTCTGTATACCACTGCCTGCCTCTGTATACCCCTGCCTGCCTGCCTCTGTATACCCCTGCCTGCCTGCCTCTGTATACCACTGCCTGCCTCTGTATACCACTGCCTGCCTGCCTCTGTATACCACTGCCTGCCTGCCTCTGTATACCACTGCCTGCCTGCCTCTGTATACCACTGCCTGCCGCTGTATACCACTGCTGCCTGCCTCTGTATACCACTGCTGCCTGCCTCTGTATACCACTGCCTGCCTGCCTCTGTATACCCCTGCCTGCCTGCCTCTGTATACCCCTGCCTGCCTGCCTCTGTATACCCCTGCCTGCCTGCCTCTGTATACCCCTGCCTGCCTGCCTCTGTATACCACTGCCTGCCTGCCTCTGTATACCACTGCCTGCCTGCCTCTGTATACCACTGCCTGCCTGCCTCTGTATACCCCTGCCTGCCTGCCTCTGTATACCACTGCCTGCCTGCCTCTGTATACCACTGCCTGCCTGCCTCTGTATACCATTGCCTGCCTGCCTCTGTATACCACTGCCTGCCTGCCTCTGTATACCACTGCCTGCCTGCCTCTGTATACCACTGCCTGCCTGCCTCTGTATACCACTGCCTGCCTGCCTCTGTATACCCCTGCCTGCCTGCCTCTGTATACCACTGCCTGCCTGCCTCTGTATACCCCTGCCTGCCTCTGTATACCACTGCCTGCCTCTGTATACCCCTGCCTGCCTCTGTATACCCCTGCCTGCCTGCCTCTGTATACCACTGCCTGCCTGCCTCTGTATACCACTGCCTGCCTGCCTCTGTATACCACTGCCTGCCTGCCTCTGTATACCACTGCCTGCCTGCCTCTGTATACCACTGCCTGCCTGCCTCTGTATACCACTGCTACCTCTGTCCTGTGTAGCTAATCTAGTCCTGGGTAGCTAATCCTGTCCCGTGTACTGTGTCCTCAGCAGTCAGTATCACACAGGACAGGATTAGATACACGGCTCAGCAGTCGATATCACACAGGCCAGGATTAGATACACGGCTCAGCAGTCAGTATCTAATCCTCTCCTATACACTCTCCCCCCTGCGTGTCTTTTCCCATTGTGGTTTATTATTTTTGTTGTGGGAGATGTGGGAGTCGAGGATTATGCATTTGGTATGGTTTAAAAAAGATTAATAAAGGACTTTATTCTGGCCGAGTCTTTATTTACAATACAACTATAGGATTAGTAATGGATGGGTGCCTTATAGACGCCTCTCCATTACTAAGCCGTGGGCTTGATGTCACCGGACAATATGAAGGTGACATTAACCCCACAAATATGAACCCCACTTGCTACCGCTACAGGGCAAGTGGAAATTGCCACGCAAAGCGCCAGAAAAGGCGCATGTAAAATGCAGCTGAGAGCTGATGTTTTTAGCCTGGGGGGGGGGACAGTATCCATGGCCCCTTCCTAGGCTATTAATGTAAGCCCGCAGCTGTTTGCATAATATTTCATGGTTATTAATTATAGGGGGCCCCACGTCTTTTTTTGGGGGGTGTCCCCCATCTTAATAGCCAGTAAAGGCTATAAGTATACAGTTGGGAGCGTGTGAGTGAGCACACTCTCCCACCCACAGACCAGTACACTGCTCTTCTGAAATACTGTGCTCCTGTCACCCTGCTCCTTCCACCATACGTCTCTCACCTTCCTAGAGCAGCACAATACCATATGGATCACGTATAATGCCTATATATATATATATATATATATATATCACTTAATACTCCCATAAAGACCACACATTATGCCAGGATATTATAATATATATATAATATCACACATTATGCCACCAAGTATTGTGTGATCTATGTGACGGTATTATATGTGATCTATATGGCAATATTATGTTTGATCAGTGTTGTGGAATGATGTAAAAACTATATGACGGTGGTATATGAGAACTATATTGTGGGATTATGTGTGATCTATGTGGCAGTACTAGGTGAGAATTATATGGCGGTATTATGTGTGATCTATATGGTGGTATGTGAGAACTGTATGACAGTATTGTGTGATCTATTTGATAGTATTGTGTGTGATGTATATGGCGGTATTATGTGTGATCTATATAGCAGTATTATGTGAGAACACTATGGCAGTATTATCTTCAGAAAGTGGACCCATTCTACGGTGGTTCTGGCTGAGCACCTGCACGCGGGTCTGGGGTAATAGAGGGGGCAGCATGACCTCCAGTTAGGTGCAGTCAGGGCTGGTGAGGCAGCTGAAGAGAGGGGTCTCATTTTTATCATTACTCTATGGCTACATTTCCTTCCCAGCGTCACCCCGTACTTCGCCTGACGTCTCACTTTCACACATCGCCAGGACAGGATGGAGAAGATAGGATCTGAGGAGGGGAATGGGGTCTTTGCATGCAGAGTCTGGATCAGAACAGGCCATCAATCCGCAGAAATGTTTCCTGGATTTCTGTGGGGCAGACGGTCCATCCATGTGTATAAAAGACAGCATTCTATGTACAATCCCTGGCTGCTCCGCGCACTGAACAGGGTGCCCCCCATAGACCAGCACACTGCTCTCCTGAAATACTCTGTGCTGCTGTCACCCTGCTCCCTCCACCACATATCTCCCAGAATCCTTGCTGCCTGCCATCATCGGTGACTGTCTACTTGTCAGTATAAGGCCGCGGTCACACATTCAGTATTTGGTCAGTAGTTTACATCAGTATTTGTAAGCCAAAACCAGGAGTGGGTGATAAATACAGAAGTGGTGCAGATGTTTCTATTATACTTTTCCTCTAATTGCTCCACTCCTGGTTTTGGCTTACAAATACTGATGCAAAATACTGACCAAATACTGCTAGTGTGACGGCAGCCTTACTCTGCAGTCACCAACAAAATGGCTGCTCACTGTGTTCCTGAATCCTCTCATCCCCTAGCAAACACATGGAAGGAGAGGAGAGGAGACATCACACACGTCAGTAGACTCCGCCCATAATTACTGCAGTGCAGTAATGTGAGCTAGTTGTACACTAGGTTTTTCTGAAATTTCAGCAGCTGCTCCCCCTAGTGTTTAAAAGTGGAAATTCCAAAACTTTTCAAATTATCTAATATATAATTGCCTAGAATACTACTTCCTGCAATTTGTGCCAACTTCCGTGGCTTTGTCCGGAGCTAATGTCCGGAGATAATGTCCGGAGCTAATGTCCGGAGCTAATGTCCGGAGATAATGTCCGGAGATAAGTGACGTCACCAGTGTCCTACACCCAGGCAGAGCACAGGGGCCCCAGGCAGCATATGGGGCCCCAGGCAGAGCACAGTGGCCCCAGGCAGAGCACAGGGGCCCCAGGCAGCATATGGGGCCCCAGGCAGAGCATAGTGGTCCCAGGCAGAGCACAGGGGCCCCAGGCAGCCTATGGGGCCCCAGGCAGAGCACAGGGGCCCCAGGCAGCATATGGGGCCCCAGGCAGAGCACAGGGGCCCCAGGCAGCATATGGGGCCCCAGGCAGAGCACAGTGGCCCCAGGCAGAGCACAGGGGCCCCAGGCAGAACATGGGGCCCCAGGCAGAGCACAGGGGCCCCAGGCAGAGCACAGGGGCCCCAGGCAGCATATGGGGCCCCAGGCAGAGCACAGGGGCCCCAGGCAGAGCACAGGGGCCCCAGGCAGCATATGGGGCCCCAGGCAGAGCACAGGGGCCCCAGGCAGCATATGGGGCCCCAGGCAGAGCATAGTGGCCCCAGGCAGAGCACAGGGGCCCCAGGCAGAGCACAGGGGCCCCAGGCAGAACATGGGGCCCCAGGCAGAGCACAGGGGCCCCAGGCAGAGCACAGGGGCCCCAGGCAGCATATGGGGCCCCAGGCAGAGCACAGGGGCCCCAGGCAGAGCACAGTGGCCCCAGGCAGCATATGGGGCCCCAGGCAGAGCACAGTGGCCCCAGGCAGAGCACAGGGGCTCCAGGCAGCATATGGGGCCCCAGGCAGAGCACAGTGGTCCCAGGCAGAGCACAGGGGCCCCAGGCAGCTTATGGGGCCCCAGGCAGAGCACAGTGGCCCCAGGCAGAACATGGGGCCCCAGGCAGAGCACAGTGGCCCCAGGCAGAGCACAGGGGTCCCAGGCAGAACATGGGGCCCCAGGCAGAGCACAGGGGCCCCAGGCAGAGCACAGGGGCCCCAGGCAGAGCACAGGGGCCCCAGGCAGCATATGGGGCCCCAGGCAGAGCACAGTGGCCCCAGGCAGAGCACAGGGGCCCCAGGCAGCATATGGGGCCCCAGGCAGAGCACAGTGGTCCCAGGCAGAGCACAGGGGCCCCAGGCAGCCTATGGGGCCCCAGGCAGAGCACAGTGGCCCCAGGCAGAACATGGGGCCCCAGGCAGAGCACAGGGGCCCCAGGCAGAGCACAGGGGCCCCAGGCAGCATATGGGGCCCCAGGCAGAGCACAGTGGTCCCAGGTAGAGCACAGGGGCCCCAGGCAGCCTATGGGGCCCCAGGCAGAGCACAGGGGCCCCAGGCAGCATATGGGACCCCAGGCAGAGCACAGGGGCCCCAGGCAGCATATGGGGCCCCAGGCAGAGCACAGGGGCCCCAGGCAGAGCACAGGGGCCCCAGGCAGAACATGGGGCCCCAGGCAGAGCACAGGGGCCCCAGGCAGCATATGGGGCCCCAGGCAGAGCACAGGGGCCCCAGGCAGCATATGGGGCCCCAGGCAGAGCACAGTGATATTTTGGACCACTGTGCGGTGTTTCAGACCCCCTGTGTGATGTCTGGGGCCCTGTTCTTAAGTATATTAAAGATTAAAGTAACGTATATTAAAGTATATTATAGATCAAATTTGACACGTTTATGAGCACCATTGAGTGATATACTCAAGAATGACATAATTTTTCAACATTTTATGGTTTCAAACTGTAAACACTCAGAGTTTTTTTTACTTCAACCAGAAAACCTTAACGGTTCATAAAAAACTTGACTGTTCAGGATATGATAAAAGTCATAGTATTCTGAATCTTTAACTTATAAAGATACCTTTACATGGGGTGATTATTGGTTCCAGAGAGGCTTTTGGCCGATAATCGTACACATGGCTGGTGACAGGACAATACAATATAAACGTTCAAAGGTAAACACTGATAACATTAAAATCTAAGATATAATTGCCTAGAATACTACTTCCGGCAATTTGTGCCAACTTCCGTGGCTTTGTCCGGAGATAATGTCCGGAGATAAGTGACGCCACCAGCGTCCTACACCCGCTCATGGTGGACAAAGATATATGCCTTCGTGGTGCGCGGCACTTTTCTGATTGGTTGCCGCCTGCCGCGAGCGACCAATCAGAAATGTGCCGTACTGTCAAGAATTGTCAAGAGCTGGTGAGTGCAGCCATTTTTTGTTCTTTCTTACTATTATTTATTAATTGTATTATTCTTACATTTGAATAAATAAAGTATATATGGATTCTAGACTCCCGATTCTTTAGAATCGGGCTGCCATCTAGTTTTTCATATTTTACTACATTATAAACAAATGAAAATATTATTTAAGAAAATTTAAACATTAATTCTTTACATTTTTCCAATTGATGTAAAAAAAATTTTTTTGATGGCACCTTCCCTTTAAGTTCCCTCACAACTCGATTAGATGATGTTCTGCTAATCCTCCGTCCCTCCCTGATGTTACGGTTGGAACGGCACCCGTATGACGGGTAGGCTCGGAGCTCTTCCGGGACCCTAGAGTCACCCCTCTCCACAAGTTGCCCCCCAAGACTGCATAGGTGATTTTGATGAGACAGCCCGCCTTTGACTGACTGTCCTGCCGTTGGTTTAGAGTATTGCTTGAAGCTAGATATTGTAATACTCCCTCGGCGTTCCGGCCGCCGGTTGTGCGCCTCAGTAGGATGTTGCCTCGGTCTTACAGCACGACCCCTACTGGTATTCTCCTTGTTGCTTTGATCTCGTTTCTCACTCAGCACAATCTATCTCGCTTTCAATCCTTCCTTGGGTACCGCCGCTATACTGAGCAGGCACGGTCCCGTTACGTTCGCTGAAGTTGCCAAGCCTCTGTCAGGATCCCACCTCTGACAGAGACCCTACCGAATCTTCTCCCGCAACACCCTCTGCCACAAGGTGTTGCCTGGTTCCAACCCAGTCAGCTTTCTGACTAACTTCCTGCCTGACCCCCAGTTTTACCAGTGTGTGGAGAGTGGCCTAATGAATAGAACCCTTAGCTCCCCCTGGAGGCCCGGCGGTGAAATGTATTGGTGTCTGTGATACCTGATCAGATGAACTCCTTCAGTGCCATCAGACGTACCATAGCTCCCCTTAGTGGCGGAGCCATAGTACTGCAACGACCAGGACTCTGGGGCGCTGCACTCCCCCCCGGTTAAATCCAGTACTCCGGGACTGGGAAGAAAACAACAATACAGGTTAGCAAAAAGACATACAATTTTGTTGAGTGCAATAACAATAAGTATATTTAAACAGAGCTTCCCTTTATGGGAGGTGAGGACACTTGAACGTTACAAACATGGTTAATTATCATAGCAACATGCTATAAATAACTTTTCTTACCCAACCGGGTATTCTACTTAGTACAAATTCTTGAACAATAATTTAACATTGCCCTTAAGGATGTACACTCTGAATCCACTAAAGACCTTCTTATAATCACATTATAAGGCAATCTAACTTTTACATTCTCCTTCTTTAAATCTGCAGGACCGCCTGTCCTAACGGCACCAGACCTACTGCCTCTCCTTTCTTACAGGACCGCTCCTTTCAGCCCGAGCCTTCTGTCTTTTCAACTACTATACATAGTATAGAACATAACATTTCTTTCAGTTTAGGATCAATGAGCCATTTCTTCAAGGCTCCTAAGAGGACTCACTAACTAACCCCTACGGGTTCACTCTCTCTGTCCTCATCTTTCTATCAACATTATCAAACATTTTCCACAATTAACTTGTTAAATACACATAACTTTTTCATGCAAGCATCATCATTACTTTCTCTTTGTCAAGACATTATTGCTATCTCTCAGTCTTAAAGCAATACCATTCTTTAAATGCGACAAGTGAACATCCCCTTTAAGAGGGGACCAAGTCTCTATGAGGTAGCAGATCTTCTCAAGCTACCAGTCCATACTCAGCAAAGGCTCCGGTGCGGTATCTTCACAAAGAGTCCTTCTTTCAGTAAAACCAGTAAGAAGCCCCTTTAAGAAGGTGCAAACTATTTACAAGCAGTTTGTATCATGCACTGTTCATGATTCAGCAGTTCTTTTCAACAATGAGGAAACAGGAAACAAGAGCAAAAGCAGAGGAAGGGATCCCGGGTAAACAAAGGGATCCCTTTAAGAATAACCCAGGTCGGGTTTAAAGTAGCAAAAAGCAGGGAAACAAACAGTTAACTATGTACAGTTTCAGGTTTCCGAGGTTTAGTGGGACGGCTTCCAGGGCTGCACCTGGCACTTAACCCTTCTTGGCCTGGGAAGAGTGAGGTCCAGGGTTACACCCAGTGCTGGACAAACGCCGTTAATCCATCTTGCATGTACTGTTAAATCGTGCGCAGCGATGGAGGTCTGCGCAGCTTGAGTATGGGCATTTGCTGCAGCAGAGGTAGCGGCTGCTGCAAGATCAGTCACTGGAACGGAGTCAGCAGCTGTGGCACTAGCAGTCGCGGGAGTGGTGTCAGTTGTCAGGGCAGGGTCGTCCTTCATACCGGCTTCAGATGCGGTCCCTCCGGTGCCGGTCTGCTCTGCCTCCGCTGGGGTCTGGAATGCTGGCTGCAGGGCCTTGCGCTGCGGCGTCGTCATCTCCGCTCGCAGCATCTCGCTTTCCGGCAGGGCCTTGCTTTCCAGCTTCGGAGCGCTGGGACTTCTTTCCTGCTGCGGACCAGATGAGGCTGCCGACAGACGTCTGGTGAGGCTCCTGATGATGGCCTTCTTCCACCCGGCCTCAGTGCTCAGCTGCGTCCGCCGGGGTCGGTCGCTGAGCTCGTCCACTCCGGCCTGCAGGAATTCAGCATCTCCTAGGTGTGCCGGATGGACGACACACATTCTAAATGAATTTTGTGAAGTGGCCTCTCCCCTGATGATACCGCCACGAGAAACGCGTTGGGAGAAACTCTGAATGAGGGAAGAATAAGCAGGTGGCGGGATCCACACGAGTGAGGTTTGGAACGGGCACGCAGAGTGCCACCTTACATATATGGATTTCCTGACCACAGCCTTTTCGTGAAGCAACCTTCTTCTTGGGTGAGATTATTCTGATTACTGACAGCAATTAAATACTCCCCTTGAGTTTAATTTATTAATTTTTGATGACATGTTTTGTATGGGAGGTCTAGGAGATAAGATACCTCTTGCACATTGTCAGTCTCTATGAACAAGGTGGTGGTGTGTTCCCACCGTGCTGGTTTTTGGAGCATTATCATATATAGCTCATTGGTTGTTGCAGCCAGCATTTGTATTTGTATGTTGTGATTCATGTTGTTTTATGAGCCTGGGGCTTTTTTATAGTAATATTTATTAAAAGTTATATTTTATTATTTAACTACAGTCCTACCTTGCTGAAGAAATATATATTTTTTGATTGGGGGCATTGCATTTTTGAATAAATTCACATAAACCCTGGTGCGGATGTACTGTATATTGAGTCACAGTTAGTTTTATTGTTATGCTATAATCACAACTGTGACCCTCTAAGGTCCGACTCCCGATATAAAACTTGATTACAGAGATACAATTAATCCCTTAAGGTACCTTCACACTGAGCGACTTTAGAACGATAGATAGCGATCCATGACGTTGCAGCGTCCTGGATAGCGATATCGTTGTGTTTGACACGCAGCAGCGATCAGGATCCCGCTGTGACATCGCTGGTCGGAGCTAGAAGGCCAGAACTTTATTTGGTCGTCAGATCGGCTTGTATCGTTGTGTTTGACAGCAAAAGCAACGATGCCTGCAATGTTTTACAATGGTAACCAGGGTAAATATCGGGTTACTAAGTGCAGGGCCGCGCTTAGTAACCCGATGTTTACCCTGGTTACCATTGTAAATGTAAAAAAAAAAAAAAACACTACATACTCACATTCCGGTGCCTGTCACGTCCCCCGGCGTCCGCTTCCCTGCGCTCCTCCTGCATCCTATGTCAGCGCTGGCCATAAAGCAGGGCACAGCAGTGACGTTATAGCTCTGCTTTCCGGCGGTGCTTACACAGGACGCAGGAGGAGTGCAGGGAAGCGGACGCCGGGGGACGTGACAGGCACCGGAATGTAAGTATGTAGTGTTTTGGTTTTTTTATATTTACAATGGTAACCAGGGTAAACATCGGGTTACTAAGCGCGGCCCTGCGCTTAGTAACCCGATGTTTACCCTGGTTACCCGGGGACTTCGGCATCGTTGGTCGCTGGAGAGCGGTCTGTGTGACAGCTCTCCAGCGACCACACAGCGACGCTGCAGCGATCGGCATCGTTGTCTATATCGCTTCAGCGTCGCTTAATGTGACGGTACCTTTAGTGACAGAGCCAATTTGGTACTTAAAGACCAAGCCATTTTTTCAATTCTGACCACTGTCACTTTATGTGGTTATAACTCTGGAACCCTAACATATCCCACTGAATCTGAGACTGTTGTTTCGTGACATATTGTACTTCATGTTAGTAGTAAAATTTCTTTGATATGACTTGCGATTATTTATGAAAAAAGCGGAAATATGGTAAAAATTTTGAACATTTTGCAATTTTCAAATTTTAAATGCCCTTAAATCAGAGAGATATGTCACACAAAATACATAATAAGTAACATTTCCCACATGTCTACTTTACATCAGCACAATTTTGGAAACAATTTTTTTTTGTTAGGAAGTTATAAGGGTTAAAACTTGACCAGCGATTTTCTAATTTTTCCAACAAAATTTACAAAACCATTTTTTTAGGGACCACCTCACATTTGAAGTGACTTTGGAGGGTCAATAGAAAATACCCAAAAGTAACACCATTCTAAAAACTGCACCCCTCAAGGAGTGCAAAATCACATTCAAGAAGTTTATTAACCCTTCACGTGCTTCATGAGAACTAAAGCAATGTGGAAGGAAAAAATGAACATTTTACATTTTTCACAAAAAAAATTACTTTGGAACCAATTTTTTTTATTTTCACAAGGGTCTCAGGAGAAAATGGACCACAAAATTTGTTGTGCAATTTCTTCTAAGTACGTCGATACCCCATACGTGGGGAAAAGCCACTTTCTGGGTGCATGGCAGGGCCCAGAATGGAAGAAGTACCGTTTGACTTTTTGAAAGCAAAATTGGCTGGAATCGATGATGGCGCCATGTCGCGTTTTGAGACCCCCTGATGTACCTAAACAGTGGAAACTCCCCACTTCTAACTCCAACCCTAACCTCAACATAAGCAAAAAGAAAAGAAGCCAGCACTGCTGAAGGTCAAAACGCAATTTCCAAAGTGCACATGCATATAATAAATTCTGACTGTATTTCAAATATGAGATATTTAGCAAATAATTGATCAATTCTTTGAGCTACCCCGCCACTTCACGGCAATCTCATAATGGGGCAGTCCTAACTCTACGTTTTTTATTACATTGTGCCATTACGGCCTCCTAAATGTATTGAGAGTGAGAAAAAAAAAAAAAAGGACAAACCACATTAAATATCATAACATGACAAACTATACCTGGAGCATTGACAGAATCACTCCCTTAGTGCCAGGAAGGCGAGCGCGGATAGAGGCCGATCAGGTCCTGTGCGGACATATCAGATCTGGCCCCCACACTGCCAAACCAACACCAAAGTTAAAGGATGAAACTGGCTGAGGCACAGCTGCCTAATAAACTAGAGCCTGAGGCTCCAGGTACAGTTTGTCATGTAATGTTATTTAATGTGGTCTGTCTTTTTTTTTTTTTTCTCACTCTCAATACATTTAGGAGGCCGTAATGGCACAATGTAATAAAAAACGTAGAGTTAGGACTGCCCCATTATGAGATTGCCGTGAAGTGGCGGGGTAGCTCAAAGAATTGATCAATTATTTGCTAAATATCTCATATTTGAAATACAGTCAGAATTTATTATGTGCATGTGCACTTTGGATATTGCGTTTTGACCTTCAGCAGTGCTGGCTTCTCTTCTTTTTGCTTATGTATTGGTATGTGGCTGACCACCACTGTTGCCGCGCACGCTGGGTCATATGCGCCATTCTGTCTGGGTTCACTATGATTGATAGGCTGCTGTGCACACACACACAACAGCCCTGCCCTGCCTCAGGCTCTAGTCAATTAGGCAGCTGTGCTTCAGCCAGTTTCATGCTTTAACTTTGGTGTTGGTTTGGCAGTGTGGGGGCCAGATCTGATATGTCCGCACAGGACCTGATCGGCCTCTATCCGCGCTCGCCTTCCTGGCACTAAGGGAGTGATTCTGTCAATGCTCCAGGTACAGTTTGTCATGTAATGTTATTTAATGTGGTCTGTCTTTTTTTTTTTTTTTCTCACTCTCAATACATTTAGGAGGCCGTAATGGCACAATGTAATAAAAAACGTAGAGTTAGGACTGCCCCATTATGAGATTGCCGTGAAGTGGCGGGGTAGCTCAAAGAATTGATCAATTATTTGCTAAATATCTCATATTTGAAATACAGTCAGAATTTATTATGTGCATGTGCACTTTGGATATTGCGTTTTGACCTTCAGCAGTGCTGGCTTCTCTTCTTTTTGCTTATGTATTGGTATGTGGCTGACCACCACTGTTGCCGCGCACGCTGGGTCATATGCGCCATTCTGTCTGGGTTCACTATGATTGATAGGCTGCTGTGCACACACACACAGCAGCCCTGCCCTGCCTCAGGCTCTAGTCAATTAGGCAGCTGTGCTTCAGCCAGTTTCATGCTTTAACTTTGGTGTTGGTTTGGCAGTGTGGGGGCCAGATCTGATATGTCCGCACAGGACCTGATCGGCCTCTATCCGCGCTCGCCTTCCTGGCACTAAGGGAGTGATTCTGTCAATGCTCCAGGTACAGTTTGTCATGTAATGTTATTTAATGTGGTCTGTCCTTTTTTTCTTTTTTTTTCTCACTCTCAATACATTTAGGAGGCCGTAATGGCACAATGTAATAAAAAACGTAGAGTTAGGACTGCCCCATTATGAGATTGCCGTGAAGTGGCGGGGTAGCTCAAAGAATTGATCAATTATTTGCTAAATATCTCATATTTGATATACAGTCAGAATTTATTATGTGCATGTGCACTTTGGATATTGCGTTTTGACCTTCAGCAGTGCTGGCTTCTCTTCTTTTTGCTTATGTATTGGTATGTGGCTGACCACCACTGTTGCCGCGCACACTGGGTCATATGCGCCATTCTGTCTGGGTTCACTATGATTGATAGGCTGCTGTGCACACACACACAGCAGCCCTGCCCTGCCTCAGGCTCTAGTCAATTAGGCAGCTGTGCTTCAGCCAGTTTCATGCTTTAACTTTGGTGTTGGTTTGGCAGTGTGGGGGCCAGATCTGATATGTCCGCACAGGACCTGATCGGCCTCTATCCGCGCTCGCCTTCCTGGCACTAAGGGAGTGATTCTGTCAATGCTCCAGGTACAGTTTGTCATGTAATGTTATTTAATGTGGTCTGTCCTTTTTTTTTTTTTTTTCTCACTCTCAATACATTTAGGAGGCCGTAATGGCACAATGTAATAAAAAACGTAGAGTTAGGACTGCCCCATTATGAGATTGCCGTGAAGTGGTGGGGTAGCTCAAAGAATTGATCAATTATTTGCTAAATATCTCATATTTGAAATACAGTCAGAATTTATTATGTGCATGTGCACTTTGGATATTGCGTTTTGACCTTCAGCAGTGCTGGCTTCTCTTCTTTTTGCTTAACCTCAACATACTCCTAACCCTAATCCCAACCCTAACCATAACCCTAACCCCAACACATCCCTAACCCTAATCCCAAGCCTTACCGTAACCCTAGCCCCAACACACCCCTAACCCTAATCCCAACCCTAACCATAACCCTAGCCACAAACTAACCCCAACACACCCCTAACCCTAATCCCAACCCTAACCATATTCCCAACCCTAACCATAACTCTAACCCTAGCCCTAACCCTAACTTTAGCTCAACTCACTTTAGCCCAACTTTAGCCCAACTCACTTTAACCCAACCCCAACTCTAACTTTAGCCCAACTCACTTTAGTCCAACTACAACTCTAATGCAAAAATGGAAATAAATATATTTTTTTACTTCATTATTTTTACCTAAGGGGGTGATAAAAGAGAGTTTTATTTACTATTTTTTTTATTTTGATCACTCTGATGTGGTCTATCACTGTGATCAAAATTGCCCAATAGGAAAAATTTCCTATTGTTGCCGGCCGTCAGATCTCAGCGGGCGCACTACGCATGCGCCGGCCATTTTCTCCCGGAAGAAGAAGCCAGTGGCCGGGGGACATCACAGAGGTACCAGGGGGAATGGGGGACCCTATTTCTCTCTCCTCTGATGTAGATCACATCAGAGGAAAGAGAAATTAATTTGAAAATCTGACTTTCTTTTTTGCGGTCACCATTATACCATTAACATAGGCAATCGCAACAACGGGGTTGGTAAAAACCAACCCAAATCATGTTCTCTGAGGTTTCAGCTACCCCCGGAAGCCAAGACCCCAGAAGCCAAGACCCCCGGAAGGACTCTGGGGGGCTCTATACACTTATTCCACAGCGCCATTAAAAAGCGGTGCTGTGGTTTAAGTACCCTTAACTGCTGCAGTTAAAAGGCATATCTGCAGTCGTTAAGGGGTTAAATATGATCCCTAACCATTGTCCTTGTAAACTGTTGGTTGGGTTTCATGTATGTGTAAGGGGGTGAAGAGGAAGATGAGCTCAAAGGAGGTTGCTTTCCCTGCTCCTTACCACTTAGTCGTACAGCTGGGTTGTTGGGGGAGGACTTTCTACCTTGGACAGAGGAGACCATGTGACTGCTATGGGCGGAGAGGAAGAGAGAGTGGTCAGAAAAGAACGGGAGAGCAGAACGCGCGAGACAGAGGGGACAGCGCGCCAGAGAAAAAGCAGGCTGCAGCGCCGTGCTCCCTGAGAGAGTGCTCCCCGTGAGGGCACTGAGGCTGAGATACCAGCCGTAGTGAAGGCTGGATGTGAGAGTGTGGACTTGGAAGCCTTCGTAATCAGAGAAGACTTTTCCCCTGAGAGTGCAGAGACAGTGCCCCGAGCGCACAGCCCCGGTGACCGCAGTGACAAGCCAAGACTCCCTGAGTGTGATAAGTAACTGCCCAGTGTGTGTGTAGCATTGCTACTGCAGAGAGACTGCCAGCCCAATATACAGAGACTCTGCAGCAGTGTGACTGTGCTACTTCCTGCTACCAGTTTCACACTGAGAAAAAGACTGCAAAGATTTAACCCCAGAGTCTCCAGGTCCCAGGAGACAGAGGAGAGACTTCAGAATCTTCAAGTGCTGCTGGTGACTGTACCCACGTTGGAATAAGGACCCTCCAGTCAGAACCTCGCTGGACTGATAAGTTACAAGAACACTCGTTAACCATTTCTATTCCGCTTAACTGTTTCATAACTGCAGTTAGCTTGCTGTGTATTGTTATACTGTTTGCTTTATCTCTACTAACCCCTGTTTTCTCCCTGCCAGGAGAATCTTACTCCTGTTAATAAATCCCCCTCAACAGTTGGTCTGTCTGTTCCGTGGTGACATACTCAACCCTGCACCCTATTACACTTGGCGTAGTCATCAGGATGTCACACGGTAGCGTGGAGAGGGCAGACCAAGCAGTTGGGGGAGGCCCCAGGTCTAGCATCTCCCTGGGAGCCAAGTTGGTTAACCTGCCAAAATTCTCGGAGAGCGATGTCATGTTGAGGAGTTGGACAGAATGCATCCGAGGGATGATGCAGATGCATCCTATGACACAGGCTCTGCAGGCGGAAATAGCTGTGATGGCCCTAGAGGGGGATGCACGGGACTCTGTTATGCTCAGATCCCCCCAGGCGAGAGATACCCTGGACAAAGTATTACGTACACATGAGGAGACACATGGGGGCCCCACTGACGAAGGGGAGCTGCGCATGCGACTGTTTTGCTGGGTACAAAGAGAGGGGGAGACCGTGACGCAATATATGAATGCCCTGCAGGAGCTTCATACTGCCATCATACGGAAGGATGGCGTAGGTGTGGGGTCAATTGACGTTGTGCTGCGAGACCAACTGGTGACAGGCTTGCGAGATGTGTTGATGAAACAGGCCCTGCGAGAGCGCATGCGAGTAAAGCCAGATATGACCTTCTCTGAGGTGGGGAGTGAGGCACGCACGCGCAAGTAAGAGCAAGGTGTGGTAGTGACAGTGGGGAAGGTGTGGAGCAGGGAGGTAACTGCCCCTCAATGGGTAGAAGACTTGAAGAAGGAGGTTAAGTGGGTCCGTGAGGAAGTGGCTGAATATAAGAAGACCCCTGCTGCAGAGTACAGCCCTCCGATGCGAGAAAGAGAGACCGCCCCCCAAAGTGAGACTAGTGCCGCTTGGTGAAGAAGACTGCCTACATGCTACAATTGCGGAGCACCCAGTCAGAATGAAGAGGAGACAACATGGACCCGGGATTCCCGGTTGAAGATAAGAAGAATCTGGGAAGAGATTGAGACTCTGGGGTAAGCCCTTACTGCCATTTTGGGGACCAGCGGCATACCCCGAGGTAACATGAGGAAGCCACCAGAAAGAGATAGCGGAGAGGTGCGTAGCATGAAGAAGGCTTCAGTGGTGGCCCCAGAGTGTAACTCCGAATCCTCGGGTGAAGAGCAACCGCAGATGAGAGATGTCTCCCGCCGAGGTCGACGATCCAGACTAAAGAGCCCTCCAGACAGACTCAGACGTGAGTGCTGCTCGTGCAGAAGGGTGGGACACATGGTCAGACATTGCCCTACCCGAGAAGAGCAGTGGCAGAGATCCACTCACCTCTCTGAGGGTCCTGCTGACTAGAGGGAATGTCGCCCCTGGAGGGAGTGGTACGGCAGAAAGAGAAGAGCCCCACCTAGAGCAAAACAGTACCACAATGTCAGATGCCAAGGAGAAGGGGAGAAAGTGCCAAGTGTTCCTGCGACGCTCGTTTTCAAGGTCCTAGTCGATGAGAAGGAAGAACCACTAATGTCATCCTCTGAGGTGAAGAGTGTGCTGGCTGTCAGCTCGCAAGATCCTGATTGGACAGAGGAAATGGAACAGTTGTGTGAGACAGGGCGTGTGGCTGAGAAGCCCTGGGAAGTGATGCCCGCAGAGCCTGGCACAGATGACAAAGGGTCTGGCCTGCGTGGTCTTAATCCATCTGATTCTAGTTTCGACAATAATGCTCCTGTCAAAGAGAGGGGGAGCTATGGAGAAGAATTACTTGTACTAAGCCCCCAGACTGAGGAGCCCGGGCAAGAAGCCCCTAAAGTTTCCGATAACGTCAAGGAAAAGGACGAATCGTCTACACAAGCATCTGCTAGCGGCAAAACCGAGAAGAAGAAGAAAAAGAAGAAGAAGACAGTGGATACTAATGCATCAGGTATGTACAGTTGTGCTCAAACATTTACATACCCCAGCAGAATTTTTGCTTTCTTGGCCTTTTTTCAGAGAATATGAATGATAACGCCAAAACTTTTTCTCCACTCATGGTTAGTGGTTGGGTGAAGCCATTTATTGTCAAACCACTGTGTTTTCTCTTTTTAAATCATAATGACAACCCAAAGCATCCAAATGGCCCTGATCAAAAGTTCACATACCCCATTTTCGTAATACCGTGTACTGCCCCTCTAGCATCAATGACAGCTTGAAGTCTTTTGTAGTGGTTGTGGATGAGGTTCTTTCTTTTCTCAGATGGTAAAGCTGCCCACTCTTCTTGGCAAAAAGCCTCCAGTTCCTCTAAATTCCGGGGCTGTCTAGCATGAACTGTGCCTCCAGTTCCTGTAAATTCCGGGGCTGTCTAGCATGAACTGTGCGCTTGAGATCTCCCCAGAGTGGCTCAATGATATTGAGGTCAGAAGACTGAGATGGCCACTCCAGAACCTTCACTTTGTTCTGCTGTAGCCAATGATGGTTCGATATGGCCCTATGTTTTGGATCATTGTCATGTTGGAACGTCCAAGTACATATCATGCGCAGCTTCCGGGCTGATGATTGCAAATTTGCCTCCAGTATTTACTGATAACATGCTGCATTCACCTTTCCTTCAACTTTGACCAAGTTTCCTGTGCCTTTGTAGCTCACACATCCCCAAAACATCAGCGATCCACCTCCATGCTTTACAGTAGGAATGGTGTTCCTTTCATCATAGGCATTGTTGACCTCTTTCCAATTGTAACGTTTATGGTTGTAGTCAAAAAGTTCAACTTTGGTCTCATTACTCCACATTACCTTGTTCCAGATGTTTTCAGGCATGTCTCTGTGCTGTTTTTGTAGGTGAGATACTATGTGGCATTTGCGCAGTAATAGCTTTCTTCTGGCGACTCAACCATGCAGCCCATTTTTCTTCAAGTGCCTCCTTATTGTGCATCTTGAAGCAGCCACACCGCTAGTTTTCAGAGAGTCCAGTGTCTCAGTTATTTGTGGGTTTTTCTTTGCATCACAAACAATTTTCCTGGCAGTTGTGGACAAAATTTTTGTTGGTCTACCTCGCCGCGGTTTTGTTTTTACAGAGCCCCTGATTTTCAATTTGCTAATCACAGTTTGAACGCTGCTAACTGACATTATCAATTCCCTGGATATCTTTTTGTATCCCTTTCCTGCTTTATACAGTTCAACTACCTTTTCCCGTAGATCCGTTGACAATACCTTTGCTTTCCCCATGACTCACAATCCAGAAGCATCAGTGGCTGGATGAAAGATGCAGGAGTCTGTCTGGGTCCCATAAACTCACTTATTTTATGCACACACTGATTGCAAGCAAACAGGTCACAGGTGAGGATGTTACCTTTAGTAGCCATTCACACCCATTTGTGTCAACTTCTGTGCATGTTATCAGGTCAAAATCACCAGGGTATGTGAACTTTTGATCAGGGTCATTTGGATGTTTTGGGTTGTCATTATGATTTTGCAGTGCCCCAGAGTCCTGGTCGTTGCAGTACTAATGCTCCGCCGCTAAGGGGAGTGATGGTACGTCTGATGGCACTGAAGGAGTTCACCTGACCAGGTATCACAGACACCAATACACTTCACAGTCTGGCCTCCAGGGGGAGCTAAGGGCGCTATGTATTAGGCCACTCCTCACAATCTGGTAAAACTGGGGGTTAGGCAGGAAGTTAGAGAAAAAGCTGACTGGGTTGGAACCAAGCAACATCCTGTGGCAGAGGGTGTTGCAGGGGAAGATTCAGGGGGGTCCCTGTCAGGGTTGGGATCCTGACAGAGGCCTAGCGAACAGGAAAGAACATTAAGGAACCGCGCCTGCACTACATCGCGGCGGTATCTCAAGAAAGGACAAGAAGCGAGGTTTATTGTGGAGAGTGAGAAACGAGATCAAAGCAAAAAGGAGATAACACCAGTAGGAGTCGTGCTGTAAGATCGAGGCAACATCCTACTGAGGCGCGTAGCCGGTGGCCAGAATGCCGAGGAAGTATTAGACTCCAAGCAATACTTCAAACAGAGGCAGGACAACTGATTTTAGGTTGGCTGTCTCACCAAAATCACCTAAGAAGACATAGGGGGCAACTGTGGGAGAGGGGCGACACTAGGGTCCCGGAAGAACTCCAGGCCTTCCCGTCATACGGGTGCGTCCTATCCATATCATCTGGGGGACGGAGAAGAACATCAGAACAGACAAGAGTTGTGGGAAATAACATCAGAAACAGACACAACAGTTGTGAGGACTATCCCGTGGTGCTCAGCAGGGAAGTACTACAACACACAGGCGCTAGAAGGTAGGCACAGATTTCCACCTGCAAAGGGAGCTCTGGAGGTGCCATCAGACCGGCCGGTCTCTTACAGCCCTGTTAACCGTACTCTGGATTGAGGACCTTGAAGCCTTCAGTAAAGAGGTAAAGAGACTGCAACCCTGTGTCCTCATTATTCATCGCGACCTGCACCATGCACCACCACCTACACCTTTCTTTGGACGCCCCTTAGCAGGGTCACGGACCGGGTCTAGCCATCGTGACAACCCCAGAACTGAGACAGAGTAGTCCGGTACCCATCGGACCGGCCGGTCTCTTACAGCCCTGTTAACCGTACTCTGGATTGAGGACCTTGAAGCGTTCAGTAAAGAGGTAAAGAGACTGCAACCCTGTGTCCTCATTATTCATCGCGACCTGCACCACGCACCACCACCGACACCTTTCATTGGACGCCCCTTAGCAGGGTCATGGACCGGGTCTAGCCACCGTGACAACCCCAGAACTGAGACAGAGTAGCCCGGTACCGAGTACCCGTGGCCCTGTGTCCGGGGGCGCTCCAAACTTGGCGTCACGAACAGGATCTACTTAAGCCTGAAGAATCAGGTCATGTGTGCCTTGGAACTGTGATTTACTGTGCTTGAACTGTGACTTGTTGCAAAGACTGTATTGCCACTTGCCGCCAAAAATTCCCGCCAAAACCGCCGCCATTGCTGCGCCGAAGAAGAAGGGCGTGCCATGGGCGGAGACTATCAAAACGGCGCCAAAAGTGGTGACCGCCCCCTCCGACTTTTGCTGCGAGATGACGACCTGCCCAGAAACAGAGAGGAATCACCCCCTGGCTTGCAACGGCAGGAACCGAGACCAGAGTGGGCTCGGCCTCGAAGAAATGGCGGGGTCAGGTGCATGCACGGCTGCCGATCTCGAGACAGCGAAGGTGACCAGCGAGTCCCTGAGCGGCGACGTAGCGATCCAGGATTGTCTCCATCAGCTGGAGGCGGGCCCGAACCCACAGCAGCTGAAGGACCCGAACTCCTTGGAGCCGCCGGTGGAGGAGCTGAGTCCACCTATCCCGACCACGGAGCCAGCCGATGCGAAGCAATGGGGAGCGGAGCCATGCCAGGAGGCCGCCTTGGAGGAACCGCGGTCCGGGCTGCAGCCGATTCCAGTGTCCTCGTCAACGGAACGGATCGACATCGGTGGAATCACATCAGACGCAGGTATGGAAAGCGCTCCTGCTTCCCCGACCGACCCTGCTCCCGTGACCGCTCCCCAGCCCGACAATAACCGAGTTTTCACCGCTGAGCTAGTGATACTGACCCCAGGTACTATGGAGAAGCTGGTGCCTCCGCTACCAACCACGATGGGGGAACCGCTAGATGTGAGCTCAGAGGGGGTGATCTTCCGATGGGACACCCCACAGGTCGGGTCCGATGGGGCCAGGCAGGAGGGCCTCAGCATTGCTGCGCTCACTTGGGAACAGTATAAGCAATGCTTAATTCTACAATGGCAGAATCAAAAAGAGACAGAACCAAATGACCCACCGAAAGTACAGAGACCAAAGACTGAACACAATAAAAGGAACTCGGTCAGGCAGGGAACTGTACTAGCCTTTCACCCAAAGCGGGGTTGGGGCTCTATACAAGAACCGGGACTGCCGACTGACATCTTCTTTACCAGCCACAATGTGAAAACCCCGTCCCGCCATCGATATGACAATCAGCTACCGTGTAAAGGGGACCAGGTGACCTACACTCGACACCGAAGTGCGCAGGGGTGGTGCGCTCGAGACGTCCAATGATGCGAGCCGGCCGTAGCACCACCTGTTGTCCCGACTACGACTAACCCAGATTTGACCAATGCCACTACTGTCGCCACGGTGTGCATCATTGCTGCCACTGAACTTGCAACCACAGCCGATATTCGAATCCAGTCGCCGGGTGATCTGGCCGTGTCTGGGAGACCAACTAATCATACTGATACTGCATCCGCCGAGGGTAGAGGACCACAACCTCCCCGGCCGGCGAGTGTCCGTCACCAATTGATGCAGTGTAACATTCTGTGAGGATACACCTCGGAACCATGAGAATGTATATAGTTAACTGTTCATCTTTTTTTGTGTTTTTCTGCTGCTATAACCCGACTAGGGTTATTTCTTAAAGGGATCCCTTAGTTGACCCGGGATCCCTATTTTGCCTTTTTGATTGGTTCATCACTGTTTTAAAGACTACCGAATCATGGACGGTGAATGATTCACAAACTGTTTTGTAAATAGTTCGCACCTTATTAAAGGTGCCCCCTACTGGTTTTACAAGAAAAAGAACTCTTTGCGAAGAAACTGTTCCTGGAAACAGTACAGGAGTTCCTACCTTACACGAACTTGCAGCTTGAGAAGTTGCGCTACCTCCAAGAGACTTGGTTCCCTCTTAAAGGGAACGTTCACCAAAAGCACTTAAAGTATAATGTTGCTTTAAAAGAAGTAGCAATAATGTTTATATGTAGAAGTAATATGTAGTTAGTTAGTTATAAGAAAATGTTTGATAATGTTGCTAGAGATTGAGGACAGGGAAGTGAACCCGTACGGGGTTAGATGGTGAGTTCTCCTAGGAGCCATAGAGAGATGGTTCAGTGTTACTGTGCTAAGAAAAGAGGCAGTAGGCCTGGGCAGATAGACAGGCGGTCCTGCATAAGACGAATCAAGAAGAAAGTGTTGCACTTAGAAGAGAGAAGTGATAAAAGTTAATTTATATTTTAGAAGTTTTACTATAGGCCTTTAGTGGATTCAGCTTACACGTCCTTAGAGGCAAAGTTAAATTATTGTTCAGAATTTGCACTCAGTAGAATACCCGGCTGGGTAATAGAAGTTGTTTATAGTGTGTTACTTAAGATATTAAACTATGTTTGCAACGTTCAAGAGTCCTCACCTCCCATAAAGGGAAGTATTGTTATTTTCACTTGTTATTGGTTTACTGCATTTCAAAATTTGTATGTCTTTTGCTGACATGTATTGTTGTTTTCTTCCCAGTCCGGGAGTACTGGATTTAACCGGGGGGGGGAGTGCAGGGCCCCAGAGTCCTGGTCGTTGCAGTACTGATGCTCCGCCGCTAAGGGGAGTGATGGTACGTCTGATGGCACTGAAGGAGTTCACCTGACCAGGTATCACAGACACCAATACACTTCACAGTCTGGCCTCCAGGGGGAGCTAAGGGCGCTATGTATTAGGCCACTCCTCACAATCTGGTAAAACTGGGGGTTAGGCAGGAAGTTAGAGAAAAAGCTGACTGGGTTGGAACCAAGCAACATCCTGTGGCAGAGGGTGTTGTAGGGGAAGATTCAGGGGGGTCCCTGTCAGGGGTGGGATCCTGACAGAGGCCTAGCGAACAGGAAAGAACGTTAAGGAACCGCGCCTGCACTACATCGCGACGGTATCTCAAGAAAGGACAAGAAGCGAGGTTTATTGTGGAGAGTGAGAAACGAGATCAAAGCAAAAAGGAGATAACACCAGTAGGAGTCGTGCTGTAAGATCGAGGCAACATCCTACTGAGGCGCGTAGCCGGTGGCTAGAACGCCGAGGAAGTATTAGACTCCAAGCAATACTTCAAACAGAGGTAGGACAGTTGATTTTAGGTTGGCTGTCTCACCAAAATCACCTAAGAAGACATAGGGGGTAACTGTGGGAGAGGGGCGACACTAGGGTCCCGGAAGAACTCCAGGCCTTCCCGTCATACGGGTGCGTCCTATCCATATCATCTGGGGGACGGAGAAGAACATCAGAACAGACAAGAGTTGTGGGAAATAACATCAGAAACAGACACAACAGTTGTGAGGACTATCCCGTGGCGCTCAGCAGGGAAGTACTACAACACACAGGCGCTAGAAGGTAGGCACAGATTTCCACCTGCAAAGGGAGCTCTGGAGGTGCCATCGGACCGGCAGGTCTCTTACAGCCCTGTTAACCGTACTCTGGATTGAGGACCTTGAAGCCTTCAGTAAAGAGACTGCAACCCTGTGTCCTCATTATTCATCGCGACCTGCACCATGCACCACCACTTACACCTTTCATTGGACGCCCCTTAGCAGGGTCACGGACCGGGTCTAGCCACCGTGACAACCCCAGAACTGAGACAGAGTAGCCCGGTACCGAGTACCCCGTGGCCCTGTGTCTGGGGGCGCTCCAATTTAAAAAGAGAAAACACAGTAGTCTGACAATAAATGGCTTCATCCAACCCTTAACCATGAGTGAAGAAAAATTTTTGGTGTTATCATTCATACTCTCTGAAAAAAGGCCAAGAAAGAATTCTGCCGGGGTACATAAACTTTTGAGCACAACTGTATATGTGTGTATATTGGCCTCGTATATTTGTGCACCTGTACATTAATATAATAATATTATTATATTAAAGGTGTGCGGCACTACTTTTTCTTTTTTTGTAATGTATGGAATTCAGTAGATTGTTTAAGGCCTCTTCATGTGTCTGTGTTTCCAGTACGTGTAGCATTTGATTTTTTCACAGATACCACACGTACCCTCTATAACCTATGGCACTATGCACATGTCCGTATTTTTGACTGTGTATCTGTGAAAAACACAAGTAGACTGTGGTACATGAGCCAGATGCAAAATTAAAAAAACAGAGTTCTTCTTTAAAAATCCAGGATATTACACGGCATTCTGTGTATGGGATGTAAGTCGTCCTTAGGTGACCTTAGGCTAACTGTTAGGGAAGAAACTTCAAACAGAAGCAGATGAAGTGCAGGTATTTTCAGAAATCCATAAACTGTGAGTCCAAAAATTGTTTCCAGCTGGCCTGTCAATATCAGCAGTAAGGTCCTTGTTGCAATCAATCAATACCTGTCAGCGAATATCAGGACACATGTTCAGCTCTTCTGTAGCAACACGTCCTCGGGAGAAATAAACACAAACCGTTGCTGTGTTGTTATCCAAAGACGTCTTCTCACTACATTGCTATTTTAAGCTTTTAGCATGTATGATGCATGACTTTAACCTTAGAAATCACCTGAGATAGAGGCAGAATACCACAACCCGTAGGTTATAGAGAAAATGGAATCCAAAAAGTCAATAACACGTGTGTCCGGGTACAGCCATCCCATAAAGTTCAGATGGTTGATATATTATAGTAGATCAGAAAAAAATACATACAGTATATTGTGACAAAATCATTGGTAGAGTGCTGGAGGGGAGATATGTGTTACTACGCTTAATGGAGTCAGTGATGTAAAACCCAGAGTATTTTCCTCTACCACTTTACATGCTGTGAGGTTTAACCCCTTTCTGATATCTGACGTACTATCCCGTCGAGGTGGGGTGGGCCCGTATGACCACCGACAGGACAGTACGTCATATGCGATCGGCCGCGCTCACGGGGGGAGCGCGGCCGATCGCGGCCGGGTGTCAGCTGCCTATTGCAGCTGACATCCGGCACTATGTGCCAGGAGCGGTCACGGACCGCCCCCGGCACATTAACCCCCGGCACACCGCGATCAAACATGATCGCGGTGTGCCGGCGGTACAGGGAAGCATCGCGCAGGGAGGGGGCTCCCTGCTGGCTTCCCTGAGACCCCCGGAGCAACGCGGTGTGATCGCGTTGCTGCGAGGGTCTCTTACCACCTCCTCCTCCCTGCAGCAGGCCCAGATCCAAAATGGCCGCGGCATCCGGGTCCTGCAGGGAGGGAGGTGGCTTACCAAGTGCCTTCTCAGAGCAGGCGCTGGTAAGCCTGCAGCGCTGGAACTCAGATCGGTGATCTGACAGAGTGCTGTGCAAATTGTCAGATCAGCGATCTGTGTTCCCCTCCCCCTCTCCCCGGGACAAAGTAAAAAAGTTAAAAAAAAAAATTTCCACATGTGTAAAAAAAATAGAAAAAAAAATCCTAAATAAAGAAAAAAAAAATAAAAATTCCCATAAAAACATTTCTTTATCTAAATAAAAAAAATATCAAACAATAAAAGTACACATATTTAGTATCGCCGCGTCCGTAACGACCCCACCTATAAAACTATGTCACTAGTTAACCCCTTCAGTGAACACCGGTAAAAAAAAATAAAAATAACGAGGCAAAAAACAACGCTTTATTCTCATACCGCCAAACAAAAAGTGGAATAACACGCGATCAAAAAGACAGGTATAAATAGCCATGGTACTTCTGAAAACATCATCTTGTCAAGTAAAAAACGAGCTGCCATACAGCATCATCAGCGAAAATAAAAAAGTTATAGTCCTCAGAATAAAGCGATGCAAAAATAATTATTCTTTCTATAAAATAGTTTTAATCGTATAAAAGCGCCAAAACATAAAAAAATTATATAAATTAGGTATCGCTGTAATCGTACTGACCCGAAGAATAAAACTGCTTTATCAATTTTACCAAACGCGGAACGGTATAAACGCCTCCCCCAAAAGAAATTCATGAATAGCTGTTTTTTGGTCATTCTGCCTCACAAAAATCGGAATAAAAAGCGATCAAAAAATCTCCCGTGCCCGAACATGTTACCAATAAAAACGAGAACTCGTCCCGCAAAAAACAAGACCACACATGACTCTGTGGACTCCAATATGGAAAAATTATAGCTCTCAAAATGTGGTAACGCAAAAAATATTTTTTGCAATAAAAAGCGTCTTTCAGTGTGTGACGGCTGCCAATCATAAAAATAATCTAAAAAAACGCTATAAAAGTAAATCAAACCCCCCTTCATCACCCCCTTAGTTAGGGAAAAAATAAATTTAAAAAATGTATTTATTTCCATTTTCCCATTAGGGTTAGGGCTAGGGTTAGGGTTAGGGTGAGGGCTAGGGTTAGGGCTACGGTTAGGGCTACGGTTAGGGCTACGGTTAGGGCTAGGGTTAGGGCTAGGATTAGGGCTAGGGCTAGGGTTAGGGTTGGGGCTAGGGTTAAGGCTACAGTTAGGGCTGGGGCTAAAGCTAGGGTTAGGGTTGGGGCTAAAGTTAGGGTTAGGGTTTGGATTACATTTATGGTTGGGAATAGGGTTGGGATTAGGGTTAGGGGTGTGTCTGGGTTAGAGGTGTGGTTAGGGTTACCGTTGGGATTAGGGTTAGGGGTGTGTTTGGATTAGGGTTTCAGTTATAATTGGGGGGTTTCCACTGTTTAGGCACATCAGGGGCTCTCCAAACGCGACATGGCGTCCGATCTCAATTCCAGACAATTCTGCATTGAAAAAGTAAAACAGTGCTCCTTCCCTTCCGAGCTCTCCCGTGCGCCCAAACAGGGGTTTACAACCCCAACATATGGGGTATCAGCGTACTCAGGACACATTGCAGAACAACTTTTGGGGTCCAATTTCTCCTGTTACCCTTGGGAAAATACAAAACTGGGGGCTAAAAAATAATTTTTGTGGAAAAAAAATATTTTTTATTTCCACGGCTCTGCGTTATAAACTTGTTGTGAATTTGGATTCTGGGCTCCCCCGGTGGCTACTGGTGGAATTGAACTGGTGTCTTCATCTTCTCTGTTCACCTGTTCCCATCAAGATGTGGGAGTCGCTATATAACCTTGCTGCTCTGTTAGTTGCTTGCCGGTCAACAATGTTATCAGAAGCCTCTCTGTGCTTGTTCCTGCTCCTAGACAACTACTAGATAAGTTGGACTCTTGTCCATGTTTGTTTTTGCATTTTGTTCCAGTTCACAGCTGTAGTTTCGTTACTGTGTCTGGAAAGCTCTTGTGAACGGGAATTGCCACTCTGGTGTTATGAGTTAATGCCAGAGTTTTAAAGTAATTTCTGGATGGTGTTTTTTGATAGGGTTTTCAGCTGACCATGAAAGTGTCCTTTCTGTCTTCTGCTATGTAGTAAGTGGACCTCAAATTTGCTAAACCTATTTTCATACTACGTTTGTTATTTCATCTCAACTCACCGCCAATACATGTGGGGGGCCTCTGTCTCCTTTTGGGGTATTTCTCTAGAGGTGAGCTAGGACTAATATTTTCCTCTGCTAGCTTTATTTAGTCCTCCGGCTGGGCTGGGCATCTAGAATCAACGTAGGCATGCTACCCGGCCACTGCTAGTTGTGCGTTAGGTTTAGTTCATGGTCAGCTCAGTTCCCATCTTCCAAGAGCTAGTTCCTATATATGCTTATGCTATGTTCTCTTGCCATTGAGATCATGACAGTTTGACCGGCCCGCAAAGTGTTAATTGTTTGGGCTGAAGCAGGAGAAAAAGAAGTGTTGAAGGGAAATTTTTTTTTTTTTTCCCCTCAGAGTTTTGCTGCCTAGCCCTTAATTGCTGTCTAGCTGCTTCTTACCTCCTCTTAACCCTTGAATGGCTCTGTGTCCACCTGTTTGTAATGGATCTTCAGAGTGTAACTGCAGGTTTGAATAATCTCGCCACGAAGGTACAAAATTTGCAAGATTTTGTTTGTCATGCACCTGTATCTGAGCCGAGAATTCCTTTGCCGGAATTTTTCTCGGGGAATAGATCCGGGTTTCAGAATTTTCGAAATAATTGCAAATTATTTTTGTCTCTGAAATCTCGCTCTGCCGGAGACCCTGCACAGCAGGTCAGGATTGTGATTTCCTTGCTCCGGGGCGACCCTCAAGACTGGGCTTTTTCATTGACACCAGGAGATCCTGCGTTGCTCAATGTGGATGCGTTTTTTCTGGCCTTGGGGTTGCTTTATGACGAACCTCATTTGGAGCTTCAGGCAGAAAAAACTTTGATGTCCCTATCTCAGGGGCAAGATGAAGCGGAAATTTACTGCCAAAGATTCCGTAAATGGTCTGTGCTTACTCAGTGGAATGAGTGCGCCCTGGCGGCGACTTTCAGAGAGGGTCTCTCTGATGCCATTAAGGATGTTATGGTGGGGTTCCCTGTGCCTGCGGGTCTGAATGAGTCCATGACAATGGCTATTCAGATCGATAGGCGTTTGCGGGAGCGCAAACCAGTGCACCATCTGGCGGTGTCCACTGAGAAGTCGCCAGAGAGTATGCAGTGTGATAGAATTCTGTCCCGAAGCGAGCGGCAGAATTTTAGACGGAAAAATGGGTTGTGTTTCTATTGTGGTGATTCTACTCATGTTATATCAGCATGCTCTAAGCGCACTAAAAAGCTTGGTAAATCTGTTTCCATTTGCACCTTACCGTCTAAATTTATTCTATCTGTGACCCTGATTTGTTCTTTGTCATCTATTACCACGGACGCCTATGTCGACTCTGGCGCCGCTTTGAGTCTTATGGATTGGTCCTTTGCCAAACGCTGTGGGTATGATTTAGAGCCTTTGGAGACTCCTATTCCTCTGAAGGGGATTGACTCCACCCCATTGGCTAATAATAAACCACAATACTGGACACAAGTAACTATGCGTATTAATCCGGATCACCAGGAGATTATTCGCTTTCTGGTGCTGTATAATCTACATGATGATTTGGTGCTAGGATTGCCTTGGCTGCAATCTCACAACCCAGTCCTCGACTGGAGAGCTATGTCTGTGTTGAGCTGGGGATGTAAGGGGGCTCATGGGGATGTACCTGTGGTTTCCATTTCATCATCCATTCCCTCTGAAATTCCTGAGTTCCTGTCTGACTATCGTGACGTCTTTGAAGAATCCAAGCTTGGTTCGTTACCTCCGCACCGAGAGTGCGATTGTGCCATAGATTTAATACCGGGTAGTAAATACCCAAAGGGTCGTTTATTTAATCTGTCTGTGCCTGAACATGCTGCTATGCGAGAATATATAAAGGAGTCCTTGGAAAAGGGACATATTCGTCCATCGTCATCTCCCTTAGGAGCCGGTTTTTTCTTTGTGTCAAAAAAAGACGGCTCTTTGAGACCATGTATTGATTATCGGCTTTTGAATAAAATCACTGTTAAATATCAATACCCATTGCCGTTGCTGACTGATTTGTTTGCTCGCATAAAGGGGGCCAAGTGGTTCTCTAAGATTGACCTTCGTGGGGCGTATAATTTGGTGCGAATCAGGCAGGGGGATGAGTGGAAAACCGCATTTAATACGCCCGAGGGCCACTTTGAGTATTTAGTGATGCCTTTTGGTCTTTCTAATGCTCCGTCAGTTTTCCAGTCCTTTATGCATGATATTTTTCGCGATTATTTGGATAAATTTATGATTGTGTATCTGGATGATATTCTGATTTTTTCGGATGACTGGGACTCTCATGTCCAGCAAGTCAGGAGGGTTTTTCAGGTTTTGCGGTCTAATTTTTTGTGTGTGAAGGGTTCTAAGTGTGTTTTTGGGGTACAGAGGATTTCCTTTTTGGGATATATTTTTTCCCCCTCTTCCATTGAAATGGATCCTGTCAAGGTTCAAGCTATTTGTGATTGGACGCAGCCCTCTTCTCTTAAGAGTCTTCAGAAATTTTTGGGCTTTGCTAACTTTTATCGTCGATTTATTGCTGGTTTTTCGGATATTGCTAAGCCATTGACCGATTTGACTAAGAAGGGTGCTGATGTTGCTGATTGGTCCCCTGATGCTGTGGAGGCCTTTCGGGAGCTTAAGCGCCGTTTTTCCTCTGCCCCTGTGTTGCGTCAGCCTGATGTTGCTCTACCTTTTCAGGTTGAGGTCGACGCTTCTGAGATCGGAGCTGGGGCAGTGTTGTCGCAGAAAAGTTCTGACTGCTCCGTGATGAGGCCTTGTGCCTTCTTTTCCCGTAAATTTTCGCCCGCTGAGCGGAATTATGATGTTGGGAATCGGGAGCTTTTGGCCATGAAGTGGGCTTTTGAGGAGTGGCGCCATTGGCTTGAGGGGGCCAGACATCAGGTGGTGGTATTGACTGACCACAAAAATTTGATTTATCTTGAGACCGCCAGGCGCCTGAATCCTAGACAGGCGCGCTGGTCATTATTTTTCTCTCGGTTTAATTTTGTGGTGTCATACCTACCGGGTTCTAAGAATGTTAAGGCGGATGCCCTTTCTAGGAGTTTTGAGCCTGACTCGCCTGGTAACTCTGAGCCCACAGGTATCCTTAAGGATGGAGTGGTATTGTCAGCCGTTTCTCCAGACCTGCGGCGGGCCTTGCAGGAGTTTCAGGCGGAGAGACCTGATCGTTGCCCACCTGATAAACTGTTTGTTCCTGATGATTGGACCAGTAGAGTCATCTCTGAGGTTCATTCTTCTGCGTTGGCAGGTCATCCTGGCATTTTTGGTACCAGGGATTTGGTGGCAAGGTCCTTCTGGTGGCCTTCCCTGTCACGAGATGTGCGAGGCTTTGTGCAGTCTTGTGACGTTTGTGCTCGGGCCAAGCCTTGTTGTTCTCGGGCTAGTGGATTATTGTTGCCCTTGCCCATTCCTAAGAGGCCTTGGACGCACATCTCGATGGATTTTATTTCAGATCTGCCTGTTTCTCAGAAGATGTCTGTCATCTGGGTGGTGTGTGACCGTTTTTCTAAGATGGTCCATTTGGTTCCTCTGCCCAAGTTACCTTCTTCTTCCGAGTTGGTTCCTCTGTTTTTTCAAAATGTTGTTCGTTTGCATGGTATTCCTGAGAATATCGTTTCTGACAGAGGGACCCAATTCGTGTCTAGATTTTGGCGGGCATTCTGTGCTAGGATGGGCATAGATTTATCTTTTTCGTCCGCTTTCCATCCTCAGACGAATGGCCAGACCGAGCGGATTAATCAGACCCTGGAGACATATCTGAGGTGTTTTGTGTCTGCTGACCAGGATGATTGGGTTGCTTTTTTGCCATTGGCGGAGTTCGCTCTCAATAATCGGGCCAGCTCTGCCACTTTGGTGTCCCCGTTTTTCTGTAATTCGGGGTTTCATCCTCGATTTTCCTCTGGTCAGGTGGAATCTTCGGATTGTCCTGGAGTGGATGCTGTGGTGGAGAGATTGCATCAGATCTGGGGGCAGGTGGTGGACAATTTGAGGTTGTCCCAGGAGAAGACTCAGCTTTTTGCCAACCGCCACCGTCGTGTTGGTCCTCGGCTTTCTGTTGGGGATTTGGTGTGGTTGTCTTCTCGTTTTGTCCCTATGAGGGTCTCTTCTCCTAAGTTTAAGCCTCGGTTTATCGGCCCGTATAAGATATTGGAGATTCTTAACCCTGTTTCCTTCCGTTTGGACCTCCCTGCATCCTTTTCTATTCATAACGTTTTTCATCGGTCATTATTGCGCAGGTATGAGGTACCGGTTGTGCCTTCCGTTGAGCCTCCTGCTCCGGTGTTGGTTGAGGGTGAGTTGGAGTACGTTGTGGAGAAAATCTTGGACTCTCGTGTTTCCAGACGGAGACTCCAGTATCTGGTCAAGTGGAAGGGATACGGCCAGGAGGATAATTCTTGGGTGAATGCATCTGATGTTCATGCCTCCGATCTGGTTCGTGCCTTTCATAGGGCCCATCTTGATCGCCCTGGTGGTTCTGGTGAGGGTTCGGTGCCCCGTCCTTGAGGGGGGGGTACTGTTGTGAATTTGGATTCTGGGCTCCCCCGGTGGCTACTGGTGGAATTGAACTGGTGTCTTCATCTTCTCTGTTCACCTGTTCCCATCAAGATGTGGGAGTCGCTATATAACCTTGCTGCTCTGTTAGTTGCTTGCCGGTCAACAATGTTATCAGAAGCCTCTCTGTGCTTGTTCCTGCTCCTAGACAACTACTAGATAAGTTGGACTCTTGTCCATGTTTGTTTTTGCATTTTGTTCCAGTTCACAGCTGTAGTTTCGTTACTGTGTCTGGAAAGCTCTTGTGAACGGGAATTGCCACTCTGGTGTTATGAGTTAATGCCAGAGTTTTAAAGTAATTTCTGGATGGTGTTTTTTGATAGGGTTTTCAGCTGACCATGAAAGTGTCCTTTCTGTCTTCTGCTATGTAGTAAGTGGACCTCAAATTTGCTAAACCTATTTTCATACTACGTTTGTTATTTCATCTCAACTCACCGCCAATACATGTGGGGGGCCTCTGTCTCCTTTTGGGGTATTTCTCTAGAGGTGAGCTAGGACTAATATTTTCCTCTGCTAGCTTTATTTAGTCCTCCGGCTGGGCTGGGCATCTAGAATCAACGTAGGCATGCTACCCGGCCACTGCTAGTTGTGCGTTAGGTTTAGTTCATGGTCAGCTCAGTTCCCATCTTCCAAGAGCTAGTTCCTATATATGCTTATGCTATGTTCTCTTGCCATTGAGATCATGACATAAACTGTAGTGAAACACTTGGGGGTTCAAATCTCTCATAACACATCTAGATGAGTTCCTTAGGGGGTCTACTTTCCAAAATGGTGTCACTTGTGGGGGGTTTCTGCTGTTTAGGTACATTAGGGGCTCTGCAAACGCAATGTGACGCCTGCAGACCATTCCATCTAAGTCTGCATTCCAAATGGCGCTCCTTCCCTTCCAAGCCCTCCCATGCGCACAAACGGTGGTTCCCCCCCACATATGGGGTATCAGCGTACTCAAGACAAATTGGACAACAACTTTTGGGGTCCAATTTCTCCTGTTACCCTCAGGAAAATACAAAACTGGGGGCTAAAAAATAATTTTTGTGGGAAAGAATTTTTGTTTGATTTTTACGGCTCTGCATTATAAACTTCTGTGAAGCACTTGGTGGGTCAAAGTGCTCACCACACCTCTAGATAATTTCCTTAGGGGGTCTACTTTCCAAAATGGTGTCATTGTGGGGGATTTCAATGTTTAGGCACATCAGGGGTTCTCCAAACGCAACATGGCGTCCCATCTCAATTCCTGTCAATTTTGCATTGAAAAGTCAAACGGAGCTCCTTCCCTTCCGAGCTCTCCCATGCGCCCAAACAGTGGTTTACCCCCACATATGGGGTATCAGCATACTCAGGACAAATTGTACAACAACTTTTGGGGTCCAATTTCTTCTCTTACCCTTGGTAAAATAATAAATTGGGGGCGAAAAGATAATTTTTGTGAAAAAATATGATGTTTTATTTTTACGGTTCTGCCTTATAAACTTCTGTGAAGCACTTGGTGGGTCAAAGTGCTCACCACACCTCTAGATAAGTTCCTTAGGGGGTCTACTTTCCAAAATGGTGTCACTTGTGGGGGATTTCAATGTTTAGGCACATCAGGGGCTCTCCAAACGCAACATGGCGTCCCTTCTTAATTCCAGTCAATTTTGCATTGAAAAGTCAAATGGCGCTCCTTCGCTTCCGAGCTCTGTCATGCGCACAAACAGTGGTTTACCCCCACATATGGGGTATCAGCGTACTCAGGACAAATTGTACAACAACTTTTGTGGTCCAATTTCTTCTCTTACCCTTGGTAAAATAATAAATTGGGGGCGAAAAGATAATTTTTGTGAAAAAATATGATGTTTTATTTTTACGGTTCTGCATTATAAACTTCTGTGAAGCACTTGGTGGGTCAAAGTGCTCACCACACCTCTAGATAAGTTCCTTAGGGAGTCTACTTTCTAAAATGGTGTCACTTGTGGGGGATTTCAATGTTTAGGCACATCAGGGGCTCTCCAAACGCAACATGGCGTCCCTTCTTAATTCCAGTAAATTTTGCATTGAAAAGTCAAATAGCGCTCCTTCGCTTCCGAGCTCTGTCATGCGCCCAAACAGTGGTTTACCCCCACATATGGGGTATCGGCGTACTCAGGACAAATTGTACAACATCTTTTGGGGTCCATTTTCTCCTGTTACCCTTGGTAAAATAAAACAAATTGGAGCTGAAGTAAATTTTTTGTGAAAAAAAGTTAAATGTTCATTTTTATTTAAACATTCCAAAAATTCCTGTGAAACACCTGAAGGGTTAATAAACTTCTTGAATGTGGTTTTGAGCACCTTGAGGGGTGCAGTTTTTAGAATGGTGTCACACTTGGGTATTTTCTATCATATAGACCCCTCAAAATGACTTCAAATGAGATGTGGTCCCTAAAAAAAATGGTGTTGTAAAAATGAGAAATTGCTGGTCAATTTTAACCCTTATAACTCCCTAACAAAAAAAAATGTTGGTTCCAAAATGGTGCTGATGTAAAGTAGACATGTGGGAAATGTTACTTATTAAGTATTTTGTGTGACATATCTCTCTGATTTAATTGCATAAAAATTCAAAGTTGGAAAATTGCGAAATTTTCAAACTTTTCGCCAAATTTCCGTTTTTTTCACAAATAAACGCAGGTAATATCAAAGAAATTTTACCACTATCATGAAGTACAATATGTCATGAGAAAACAATGTCAGAATCACCAGGATCCATTGAAGCGTTCCAGAGTTATAACCTCATAAAGGGACAGTGGTCAGAATTGTAAAAATTGGCCTGGTCATTAACGTGCAAACCACCCTTGGGGGTGAAGGGGTTAAGTTAAGTTCCGTAATGGGCTGGTTTTTATGTGGACATCCATAGAGTGAGTGGGTGGGAGGGTGTCTACTTTATCCGCCATGTGATAATAGTACCTTTGTGATGTCACAGTCACATGGGGAAGAAGTCACAAGGTCTGAGGCTTATATAGTTGGGCTTCAGAGGCAGTCTTTGTTAGGCAAGACTGGAGAGAGGATTCTCCAATGGTTTGTTTCCTGAGGAGCAAAGACTGAACCTGTGTTGCTCCTGAGCAGGCTGCTACCCACAAACGTATGGACTCTGTTACAGCATTTTGTTTTCTTTGTTGTTTCCTGTTTTGCCTGGAGCGCTGAATTTAATTTTCCATTCTTGTTGGTTTATGCTGCCACCTACCTCTGTGCATCGCCATGTGAGTTGAACTACCACAAGTTGTGTTTCAAATGCAGGCAACATTCCGGGAACACCAGTAGCAGCTGTGGTCAAACAGTATGTCCTGGGTAAAGGAGGCCACATGCCAGCGGATGACGTCAGGCAAAATGGAGGAATTGCTCCTAGAATCCTAGAATGTTAGAGTTGTAAGGGACCTCCTGGGTCATCTGGTCCAACCCCCTGCTCAAAGCAGGATTCACTAAATCATCCCAGACAGATGTCTGTCCAGCCTCTGTTTGAAAACTTCCATGAAAGGAGAACTCACCTCCTCTCATGGCAGCCTGTTCCACTCATTGATCACCCTAACTGTCAAAAAGTTTTTTCTAATATCTAATCTGTGTCTCCTCCCATTCAGTTTCGTCCCATTGCTTCTAGTCTTTCCTTGTGCAAATGAGAATAAACATGATCCCTCTACAATGTGACAGCCCTTGAGATATTTGTAGACAGCTATTAAGTCTCCTCTCAGTCTTTTTTGCAAGCTAAACCTTCCCAAATCCTCAAACATCTGGTGAACGCATAGCAGCAGCAACAGCTGGCACATCAGCAGATGAGTAAGTTGCTTATCCAGCAGATGCAACAGCAGTAGATTGAGTTGCTTGCCAAGGCAGTTCATGGGAGACCGGAAGCCCATTCCACAAGTCCAGATGATGACAGGTATGTCCAGAAGGCAGTAAGACGAGCAATGCAGAAAATGACCCGGGGTGATGGTGTAGAGGCATTTCTGACTGTTTTTGAGCGGTAGCGGAGCGGGAGAGACAAGTGGGGGAGAGATGCTGGCCTCCTATCTAACCAGCAAGCCCCAAAAGGCTTATTATGACCTGGCCTTACAAGATGACTGGGAATATGCCAAACTAAAAACTGAAATACTGGCACACTCAGGGATGTGTTGTGCATTCCGTTCTTGGGCTCCATCCTGTGGTCATGAATGGTATTTTTGGGAGTTCTGCTCTTGGGCTCCCTCTGGTGGTTTCAAGTGGAACTTAGCAGCTGCTTTCACTAATCGGTGCCCTGGCCTTGTTATTTAACTGGGCTTTATGCTGTAGTTGATGCCAGCTGTCAATGTTCCTTCCTGTGGATTCAGTCCTTTCCTGGAAGTTCTCTGTTGGCCAGTCCATTTCAGCTTAAGATAAGTTCTGCTAGTTTTTGGGTGTTTCCCTGCCTATGACCTTTTGTTCAGTTTAAGTTATGTCTCTTTTGTCCAGCTTGTCATCATGAATTATTCCGGCTAGTTGGAAGCTCTGGGGTTGCAGATTTGCCCCTCCACACCGTGAGTCGGTGTGGAGATTATTTTTGTAAACTCTGCGTGGACATTTAGTTTTTATACTGACCGCACAGTAGCCTTTTCTTTCTCTGTCTATTTAGATAGTAGTGGCCTCCTTTGCTAAAATCTAGTTTCATTTCTGAGTTTGTCATTTCCCTCTTCACTCACCGTCAATATTTGTGGGGGGCTATCTTTCCTTTGGGGGTTTCTCTGAGGCGAGATAGTTTTCCGTTTCCGTCTTCAGGGGTAGCTAGTTCTTAGGCTGTGAAGAGGCGTCTAGGCAGAGATAGGAACGCTCCACGGCTATTTCTAGTGTTGGTGTTAGGAGTAGGGATTGCGGTCAGTAAAGTTACCACCTCCTCAGAGCTAGTACATTATTTGTTTACTCACTAGGTCATTTCAGTGCTGCTCTGTAATCACTAGGTCATATAGGTGATTACTGTCTGTAGAGCTGCCACCTCCTCTGAGCTTGTCCATGATTGGTTTTACCCACCAGGTCATCTCAGTACCACTCCGTAACCACCAGGTCATAACAGTACAGCTGGCCCGCAAAGTGTTAAATGCATCTCAAAAGAGGGAAGAGAAAGTTCTGAGTCATAGTTTTTTTTTCCTTGTTGCTTGTTTCGTCTTTTTTTTTCCCCTTGATTTTTGGATGGTGCAGGAGCTTGGTACTGATATGGAGGTTCAGGGTCTGTCTGCGCGTGTTGATCATCTCGCTGCAAGGGTACAGAGTATCCAAGATTATGTTGTTCAAACTCCTGTTTCTGAGCCTAAAATTCCTATCCGTGATTTCTTTTCTGGGGATAGATCTAGGTTTTTGAATTTTAAAAATAATTGCAGATTGTTTTTTGCTCTGAGACCCCGTTCCTCCGGTGACCCCATTCAGCAGGTGAAGATTGTTATTTCTCTGCTGCATGGTGACCCGCAGGATTGGGCATTCTCTCTTGAGCCAGGGAATCCTGCATTGCTCAATGTAGATTCATTTTTTCAAGCACTTGGATTGCTTTATGACGAACCCAATTCTGTGGATCAGGCAGAAAAAATTTTGCTGGCTCTGTGTCAGGGTCAGGAAGCGGCAGAGATATATTGTCAGAAATTTAGGAAGTGGTCTGTGCTTACAAAATGGAATGAGGATGCCCTGGCGGCTATTTTCAGAAAGGGTCTTTCTGAGGCTCTTAAAGATGTTATGGTGGGGTTTCCCACACCTGCTGGTTTGAATGAATCAATGTCTCTGGCCATTCAGATTGATCGGCGCCTACGTGAACGTAAGGTTTTGCACCATATGGCAGTGTCCTCTGGACAGAGTTCTGAGCCTATGCAATGTGATAGAGTTTTGACAAGAGCAGAACGGCAGGAGTTCCGACGTCAGAATAGGCTGTGTTTTTACTGTGGTGACGCTACTCATGCTATCTCTGATTGCCCGAAGCGAACTAAGAGGGTTGCTAGTTCGGTTACCATCAATACTGTACAGCCTAAATTTCTCTTGTCTATTACCCTGATTTGCGCACTGTCGTCCTTTTCTGTAATGGCATTTGTGGATTCTGGCGTTGCACTGAACTTAATGGACCTAGAATTTGCTAAGCGCTGTGGTTTTTCCTTGGAGCCTTTGCAGAGTCCTATTCCCTTAAGGGGGATTGATGCTACGCCATTGGCCAAGAATAAACCTCAGTACTGGACACAGTTAGCCATGAACATGGCTCCAGCACATCAGGAAAATATTCGTTTTTTGGTGTTGCATAATTTGCATGATGTGGTTGTGCTGGGGTTTCCATGGTTACAGGTACATAATCCAGTAATGGATTGGAAATCTATGTCTGTGACCAGTTGGGGTTGTCAGGGGATACATAGTGACATTCCTCTGATGTCAATTTCCTCGTCCCCTTCTTCTGAAGTTCCTGAGTTTTTGTCGGATTTCCAGGATATATTTGAGGAGCCTAAATCCAGTCCTCTGCCTCCTCATAGGGACTGTGAATGCGCTATTAATTTAATTCCTGGCTGTAAGTTCCCTAAGGGTCGACTTTTCAATCTGTCTGTGCCAGAGCATGCCGCTATGCGGACTTATGTAAAGGAGTCCTTGGAGAAGGGGCATATTCGCCCGTCTTCGTCACCGTTGGGAGCGGGATTCTTTTTTGTTGCCAAGAAGGATGGTTCCTTGAGGCCCTGTATAGATTATCGCCTTCTCAATAAGATCACGGTCAAATTCCAGTACCCTTTGCCTTTGCTCTCTGATTTGTTTGCCCGGATTAAAGGGGCTAGCTGGTTTACCAAGATTGACCTTCGAGGGGCGTATAATCTGGTCCGCATCAAACAGGGTGATGAATGAAAAACAGCATTTAATACACCCGAAGGCCATTTTGAATATCTTGTGATGCCTTTCGGGCTCTCTAATGCTCCATCTGTGTTTCAGTCCTTTATGCATGATATTTTTCGGGAGTATCTGGATACATTTATGATTGTATATTTGGACGATATTTTGTTTTTTTCCGATGATTGGGAGTCTCATGTGAAGCAGGTCAGGATGGTATTTCAGATTCTTCGTGCTAATACTCTGTTTGTGAAGAGGTCTAAGTGCCTTTTTGGAGTTCAGAAGGTTTCTTTTCTGGGGTTCATTTTTTCTCCCTCGGCTATTGAAATGGACCCTGTTAAGGTCCAGGCTATTTATGATTGGATGCAGCCCACATCTGTGAAGAGCCTTCAGAAGTTTTTGGGCTTTGCTAATTTTTATCGCCGCTTCATTGCTAATTTTTCTACTGTGGTTAATCCTCTGACCGATTTGACCAAGAAAGGTGCTGATGTGGTGAATTGGTCCTCTGCGGCTGTGGAGGCCTTTCAGGAGCTTAAGCGTCGTTTTACTTCTGCCCCTGTGTTGCGTCAGCCAGATGTCTCTCTCCCTTTTCAGGTTGAGGTTGACACTTCTGAGATTGGGGCAGGAGCTGTTCTGTCTCAGAGAAGTTCTGATGGCTCTGTGTTGAAACCGTGTGCTTTCTTCTCCAGAAAGTTTTCGCCTGCTGAGCGTAATTATGATGTCGGCAATCGGGAGTTGTTGGCTATGAAGTGGGCATTCGAGGAGTGGCGACATTGGCTTGAGGGAGCCAAGCATCGTGTTGTGGTCTTGACCGATCATAAGAATCTGATTTACCTTGAATCAGCCAAGCGGTTGAATCCTAGACAGGCTCGGTGGTCTTTGTTTTTCTCCCGTTTTGATTTTGTGGTCTCGTATCTTCCGGGATCTAAGAATGTGAAGGCTGATGCCCTGTCTAGGAGTTTTTTGCCTGATTCTCCTGGAGTCCGTGAGCCGGCTGGTATTCTCAAGGAGGGGGTGATTCTTTCTGCTATCTCCCCTGATTTACGGCGGGTGCTTCGGGAGTTTCAGGCTGATAGACCCGACCGCTGTCCTGTGGGGAAATTGTTTGTTCCTGATAGATGGACTAGTAAGGTGATTTCTGAGATTCATTGTTCAGTGTTGGCTGGTCATCCTGGGATCTTTGGTACCAGAGATTTGGTTGCCAGGTCCTTTTGGTGGCCTTCTTTGTCACGGGATGTACGTTCCTTTGTGCAGTCCTGTGGGATCTGTGCCCGGGCTAAGCCCTGCTGTTCTCGTGCTAGTGGGTTGCTTTTGCCTTTGCCTATTCCTGAGAGGCCCTGGATGCATATTTCCATGGATTTTATTTCTGATCTTCCTGTTTCTCAGAAGATGTCTGTCATCTGGGTGGTTTGTGACCGTTTTTCCAAAATGGTCCATTTGGTACCTTTGCCTAAGTTGCCTTCCTCCTCTGATTTGGTTCCTTTGTTTTTCCAGCATGTGGTTCTTTTGCATGGTATTCCGGAGAATATTGTGTCTGACAGAGGTACCCAGTTTGTTTCTAGGTTTTGGCGGTCCTTTTGTGGTAGAATGGGCATTAATTTGTCTTTTTCTTCGGCGTTTCACCCTCAGACAAATGGACTGAGGGAGCGAACCAATCAGACCTTGGAAACCTATTTGAGATGCTTTGTGTCGGCTGATCAGGATGATTGGGGTACCTTCTTGCCGTTGGCCGAGTTTGCCCTTAATAATCGGGCTAGTTCTGCTACCTTGGTTTCACCTTTTTTTTGTAATTTTGGTTTTCATCCTCGCTTTTCTTCAGGGCAGGTTGAGCCTTCGGACTGTCCTGGGGTAGATTCTGTGGTGGACAGGTTGCAGTGGATTTGGACTCATGTGGTGGACAATTTGACATTGTCTCAGGAGAGGGCTCAACGTTTTGCTAACCGCCGTCGGTGCGTTGGTCCCCGGCTTCGGGTTGGGGATTTGGTCTGGTTGTCTTCTCGTCATGTTCCTATGAAGGTCTCTTCCCCTAAGTTCAAACCTCGTTTTATTGGTCCTTATAGGATTTCGGAAATTATCAATCCGGTGTCTTTTCGTTTGGCCCTTCCAGCTTCGTTTTCCATTCATAATGTGTTCCATAGATCTTTGTTGCGGAGATATGTGGTGCCCGTGGTTCCCTCCGTTGACCCTCCTGCTCCGGTGTTGGTTGGGGGGGAGTTGGAGTATGTGGTGGAGAAGATTTTGGATTCTCGTCTTTCAAGGCGGAAACTTCAGTATCTGGTCAAGTGGAAGGGTTATGGCCAGGAAGTTCTCTGTTGGCCAGTCCATTTCAGCTTAAGATAAGTTCTGCTAGTTTTTGGGTGTTTCCCTGCCTATGACCTTTTGTTCAGTTTAAGTTATGTCTCTTTTGTCCAGCTTGTCATCATGAATTATTCCGGCTAGTTGGAAGCTCTGGGGTTGCAGATTTGCCCCTCCACACCGTGAGTCGGTGTGGAGATTATTTTTGTAAACTCTGCGTGGACATTTAGTTTTTATACTGACCGCACAGTAGCCTTTTCTTTCTCTGTCTATTTAGATAGTAGTGGCCTCCTTTGCTAAAATCTAGTTTCATTTCTGAGTTTGTCATTTCCCTCTTCACTCACCGTCAATATTTGTGGGGGGCTATCTTTCCTTTGGGGGTTTCTCTGAGGCGATAGTTTTCCGTTTCCGTCTTAAGGGGTAACTAGTTCTTAGGCTGTGAAGAGGCGTCTAGGCAGAGATAGGAACGCTCCACGGCTATTTCTAGTGTTGGTGTTAGGAGTAGGGATTGCGGTCAGTAAAGTTACCACCTCCTCAGAGCTAGTACATTATTTGTTTACTCACTAGGTCATTTCAGTGCTGCTCCGTTATCACTAGGTCATATAGGTGATTACTGTCTGTAGAGCTGCCACCTCCTCTGAGCTTGTCCAGGATTGATTTTACCCACCAGGTCATCTCAGTACCACTCCATAACCACCAGGTCATAACAGGGATGACTATGTCTGTCCGATGGCAAAGGGTTCATCACTGGGCGTTTTGCGGTGATAAACCTTCTCGATTTCAAATGTTTGAAATGGTTGAGCAGAGTCCTCCACCTCAGCCCAGAAGGTGGAGCGGGTTATAATGGACAGATTTATCCACTCCCTTCCAAGGCAATACAGACATGGGTTGTCTAGGGGGATCCTCGAAATGCGGATGACCTGGTCAGCCAAGTAGAAAGGTACCAGGTGGTCGAGAGGTCCCTAAAGAAGCGAAGAGGTTCTGCATCTCCATGCTGGGGTACCCAGCGGGAGCTCGAGTCCCAAAAGAGGGGTAGCAGAGCCACCACTGGGGGAAGTCCGAGGTCCCAAGGAGCCACTGAGGGGCTGCAAAAGGCTGCTGGTAAAGACCTGATCTGCTGGCGGTGTTACAGTCCTGGACACATAGCGGCCCACTGTCCTTTGTCTTCCAAGCAGACAAATTGCAGCCTAGACAGGCACTGCTTGTATTATGCTTATTCCGCTTGCAGTGTCATGTCCCCTGATAAATCCCTGTTGCAGCCGTAGGTGGGAGGAGTTTCCCTTGTTTGTCCTGGCAGGTGACTAGACAGTGGCCAGCAAGGTTGAGGTTCCTGATCTGGGGATTTCTGGGGAAAATTTGGGCTCTGCTCAAATGCAGGATCTTACCCTAAAAGGGGCATTCGAAAATATATCTGTGATAGATGGGGTTGCTCAAGAACCGGGGGCTGACATCGGGTTACTGTATCGGGTGACCGCACTGAGGGGAGGTAGTGGAGCAGCTGTTAGTTTCAGGTCCCTATCGGTGGAAGGTTTTAGACATGGCCCATTCACATGTTTTGGGTGGACATCTGGGGGTAAAGAAACCGCAGGAGAGAATAATGCAGAGGTTCTATTGGCCAGGGTGTTACCAGGAGATCTTAAATTATTGTAGCTCCTGCACCACCTGCCAGATAACTGCTCCCTCTACTCACTTCCGATGTCCCCTAATTCCCTTACCTGTAATAGAGGTGCCATTTGAGAGGATTTTCATGGATCTAGTGGGTCCTCTAATTATATCTGCACAAGGGCACCAATACATCTAAGTGGTCATGGACTATGCGATCGGTACCATGAAGCAGTAACACTAAGAAACTTCTCGGCCAAGAGGGCCACAGGAAATTATTCATATTTTTGCACGCACGGGTCTGCCAAAGGAGATTTTGACAGACCAGGGAACCCCTTTCATGAGCAAGGTAATGATGGAGTTGTGTAAGGTCTTTAAGACAGTGAGGCTGCGAACCTCAGTCTACCATCCGCTGACAGACGACCTAGTAGAGTGTTTCAATAAGACCTTGAAGGCGATGTTCAAGAAGGTCAATGAGAAGGACGGTCAAGACTGGGACTATCTGCTTCCATTTCCGCTCTTCACGGTCAGAGAAGTTCCTCAAGCCTCTACTGGCTTCTCGCCATTCAAGCTCCTTAAGGTTGACGTCCACAAGGGCTCCTGGACATCTCCAAGGAAATCTGGGAAGCCGAGGTCACACCACACCGGAGCATCATAGAACATGTCGCCCAGTTACAGGAGATAATGGCGAAGGTAATGCCCATCGTTAAGGAGCATCTTCTCCAGGAACAAGAGTAACAGACAAGAGTGTATAACTGTTCAGCAAGGCTTAGGCAGTTCCAGCCAGGGGACATCAAGCTAGTGCTTATCCTCACGGTGGAGAGCAAGTTCCTAGCTAAATGGCAAGGACCATACGAGGTGGTGGAAAAACTGAGCGAGGTGAATTGCAAAGTACATCAGTCAGGCCAAAGAAAGCCGGAGCAAATATATAATGTGAACTTGCTTAAGCCATGGTAAGATTGGGAGTCGCTGGAAACCCCTTGCCTGGGAGCCAATCCTAAAGCCACAGTAGAAGATATCATTGTTGCAGAGTCTCTAACACAAGCCCAGAGATAACAGTGTCGGGAACTGTTGCAGCAGAACCGTGACCTGTTCTCGGAGTTGCCAGGGCGTACGCAGGTGGTCGAGCATGACATGTTGACAGAGCTACATGTAAGGGTGAACCTCAAGCCCTATAGAATGTCTGAAGCACTTCAGGAAGTAATAGCCAAAGAGGTGAAGAGGATGTAAGACCTTGGGGTGATTCAGGAGTCAAAAAGTGGATAGTTGAGTCCCATCGTCCTCGTGAGTGGCGGTTTTACAATGAGTACTGAGGCTGAATGAGGTCTCCAAATGTGATGCATATCTGATGCCCCATGTGGATGAACTCATTGAGAGACTAGAAACCATGAAGTACATTACAACCTTCGACCTGACAAAGAGCTACAGGCAGATCCCCATGTCCCAGAGTGCCAAGAAGAAAAAGGCCTTCTTGACGGCTGATGGTTGTTTCCAATACACCAAATACACCAGAATGCCCTTCTGACTGCAGGGGGCTTCAGCAACCTTCCAGATGGCTATGGATTGGGTCCTGGCTCCGCATAAGAAGTATACAGTGGCCTACCTAGATGACATTGTGGTCTTCAGCCCGGACTGGGGTAGTCATCTACCAAAGGTATGGGCAATCCTGGATGCGCTGAAGAATGTGGGGTAAACCCCCAAAAAAGTGCCATAGGGAAGGAAGAGGCCAATTACCTAGGCTATGTCGTCGGAAGGGGTGAAATCAAGCCCCAGAAAAACAAGACTAAGGTAATCCAGAAATTGCTACAACTGCTTTCCAAGAAGTAAGTGAGGGCGTTTCTTGGAATTGTGGGTTACTACCTTCAGTTTATCCCAAGGTTCACCATAATTGCCGCACCGTTGACGGATCTCCTTCAAGGTACAAGATCATCGACGATTAAATGATCTGCTGAGACTGAGATGGCTTTCCTGGAGCTGAAGCAGGCTCTGTGTGGACAATCGGTTCTGGTAGCACCAGACTTCAGCAAGGAGTTCATGGTCCAGACAGATGTGTCAGAAGTCGGCTTGGGAGCCGTGCCGTGCAATACTCTGTTGGGAGATGTTTATGCTACTGTACATGTGGCCACCTAGTGGTTGTGATGAGAATTGCAGCCTACTACATTTCTCCATAATGTGATTCATGCGAAATTGAGATTCCTAATGAAATTTCCAGAAAGTTAACCATGAACCCCTCCGACTAGGTATTGTTTAATATAGCCGAAGTTAATCGAGCGATCACCTGGTGGGCTTAGGCTAGGTGCATACAATCCCAAATAATGGTTGGACAGCAGCTGCAAAACATCCTCATCGATACTCCGCTTAGGGTTTAGGAATCAAGGTGTTTGTGATCTAAAAATGAGGACTGTGATGGATTTTTGCAACATTTTTCAAAATAAAGGTAGGGAAACATTAAAAAAATGACGTTAAAAATTGACAATTTTTATTTTGCACAAAATTCATTTTGAAGAAATAAAAAACCTAAAAAAAACATAAAGAGCATAAAAAAGGCAACGAATACCACAAGACAAAAAAAGAAAAGTGACTTATCAAAAAATTTTTACGAAATAGTAATGAATGAATTAAAAAAAAGAAGTGGTATAGGTCAGGGGTGGGCATTTTATTTTCGTAAGGGGGCTACAAGAGAATCAGCTAAATGAACTTAGTTATGCTAATTATTATTTTAGATTTTTATCACTTAATATTGAGCAGTATAAAGCATGTTGAGCAGCAAGTACTGTTAATATATGTTATAATTGGGGTTATTGTAACCTGTACTCTGTAGTAGCTACTCAAAACCAGACAATATTCTGCTTCTTATAAAGTTTATAAATCAAATTCCTTCTGCCGTTTATCCTTAAATATATTTAACCCCTTCCCGATCTTAAATGTATTTATACGTTCTGGTTGGGAAGTACTTCCAGACCTTGGACGTATAGATACGTCATGACGATTTTGCACTCATAGGAGCTATGTGTGCGCGATCATCGCCGGATGTTCAGCGAAATTGACAGATGGCACCCGGCTCTCACTGCCAGGTCTGGTGCCAAACACCGATTCCGGCAGTTTAACGCCTAAATGTTGCAATAAATATTGGTCTCAACATCTACAAGGCTCTGTCTCCCCTTCTCCCCTCCGATCAGCGCCCCCCATGACGTCATCACAAGGGCGCTATCAATGCCATTGTAACCTGACATCATCAAGATGACATTCGGTTCACCAGGGCTGGCAAGTTTGTTAGACCATGCTAAGAGCATAGTCTAAAAAAATAAAAAACAAGATAAAAAGAAATGCTTTATCATCATATCGCCGAGCAAAAAGTGGCATAAAACTTGATCAATAAGCCGATTAAAAACGATATAGCTGAAAACGTTATCTTGTCCCGCCTAAAACAAGCCATCATACAGCTCCATCAGCTGCAAAATTAAAAAGTTATAGCTCTCACAATACAGCGATGCAAAAATAATTTTTTTCTATAAACAAAATGTTATTGTGTAAAAGCACCAAAGCACAAAAAATGATATAAATGTTGTGTCGCTGTAAATCGTACCAACACAAAGAATAAAACTGCCTTATCAATTTTACCACATGCAGAACAGCATAAAAAGACTATTCCTGAATTGCTTGTTTTTGTTCATTCTGCATGCCCAAAATCAGAATAAAAAGTGAGCAAAAATGTAATGTGCACAAAAATAATACCAATAAAAACATTAACTCGTCCTTCAAAAAACAAACCTTCACATGACTCTGTCGGCAGAAACATGGAAAAGTTATAGCACTCAAAATAACGCGAAAAAAAAAGCTTCTTTTAGTGTGTGACAGAAGCCAAACATAAAAACCTATGTAAATCTGGTATTGCTGTAATCGCATCGACTCGAAGAATAAAGTTGTCAATCACTTATACCGCATGAGGAACAGCGTAAAAAATACATAAAAACAATTCTTCACCTGCTGTTGCTTTTTTCATTCTACCTCCCAAAGATTGCAGTATGGCTCGTCTCACATATATCCTGCGTTCTGCGCTGAGCGCTTACACTGGGGTGTCTGTATAATTCTCTGAAATATGTGATTTAGACTGAACCCCTCTAGGAAGATTTCCTATATCGAGGCAGATGGAGGCACTGTGGACGCCAACTTGTCTATGATCCGGCGGTGTCCGTCTTTTTAGGCATGTTTAAAAGTGCCGTTGGTCACAGTTTTGCACACCTCTGAAAAGAACCTGTAAAGCGCTGTGGAATATGTTAGTGCTATATAAAAATAAAGATTATTATTATTATTATTTACTACACCGCTGAATAAAGGCCAGATGGAGTCCAGAGTAACTCTGCTGTCTTATTATAGTGAATGGATTTCTCGGGAGTTTCATCTCAATCACATCACATCACAACATTCAGAGATTTTGATGGAAAACCCAATGTAAGTGCTCAGAGTAGAGCACAGGATAAATGTGATCCCAAATGTTATGTAAAATGTTCCCAATAAAAGCTTCAACTCAATCCACAAAAAAAAGCAAGTCCCCACTCAGGTCCGTCATCTATTAACGGAAATATAGGGTATTCCAAGTTACTGGTAGTGCAAAGGCTCTGAAAAAGCACTATGGTCCCTCACAAAAGAAATTCTGTGAATTCTGTGCTCAAAAATCCAAATGCCCCTCTCCCTTCTGAGCCCCAAGTGTGCCTAAACCACATTTAGCATCCACACATCCACATGTTTGGCATTTTTGTAGCAATGAGAACTCGCCTAATTTGCTGATGAATGTCTTCAGAAGCATGAGCTGGGTATAATGTACTGCGCACTACTACATACTGGACACGAAAATGTACAGATACTATAATATACAGGCGCTACAATAGCAGATTTGCAATTTTCACTCAGCAACATTCCCTGCTTGTTTACGGATAAACATCCATGGAGTCAAATAGCCACTACACCTGTATATAAATTCCCAAAGTGGTATGATTTCCAAAATGAGGGTCACTTGAGGAGGGTATTCTGCTCTCCTAGCACTTAGGGATTCTATATTTGAGCCTGCAAACTATTATAGGAAAATCTGCTCAAATTGGAAAGGATGACCTCATGTCCATCTGTCACCTCAACTGTCTGTTGAAACTAATCTTTGGCCTCAGCAGCAAATATATGCAAGATAACATCCCACAATGACCAAACTGCATATTACACCCACATAGTGACCAAACAATACCATATATTGATAAATATATGATATTTCATAGTTGATAAATACCACCACACCATGCCAAGACCAGAGATTACCCCCACATAGTGACTGAATATCACCATATACTATAGGGACAAATACTGCCACACCATGACTGGATCACATATTACCATCACACAGTGACCAAAAACTACAGTACTGACCATTAATTAAAAAAAATATAATACTACAGTAGTATTACCATAAGCGGCATTATACACAGAAGCTCTGTATATGCTATATAGTGCTTAATTTAAGTGTACAGGTAACACGCTTACCAAAGATGTCTGTAGTTGAAGCAATTCAACTTCGCTTTGTTTCCAGCACAGACCACCAAGGCTTCTTCCAGTCAGGACTAGTCTCTGCAGAAAATAACACAGTTATCTATAATTGATCGCTTCACACTCCCCACTTTTTCCCCAACTTATACACTTAAACACATGAATAATAAAAGCAACATAGTGCTGCCCTGCACAGTAACAGGACCACCCCCCCATTGAAAACAGTATCCTCAAAAATAAAATACATCACAGCAGTAATAGTATAACTTCAATTGCCCCTACAATTATAATGTGCTCCATCCTGGCCCCTTCCTGTAATAATGTCTTCCATCCTGGCCCCTTCTAACAATTTCCTACCTCCTGGCCCCTTCCTATAATAATGTCCCCATCCTGAGCCCCTTCCTGTAGTGATGTCTCTTATCCTGGGCCCCTTCAGCTGATAGTGTTCACCAACCTTGGCCTGTTTATTTAATAATGTTCCCCATCCTTGAACTTTATGTAATCATTTCCCCCATCCTGGGCCCCATTATCCTCCATCCTGGGCCCCATATGTCTCCCAAATATCAAACATCCTGGAACCCACTTGTCTCCATCCTCCTGGAGGCCACATTTCTCCATTCTCCTGGCCCCATATCATGTCTCCATCCACCTGGCCCCACATCATGTCTCCATCCTCTTGACCCCACATCACATCTCCCTGTCCCCCATATTGCGGATTTTCACTTAAAAAATAAGTGTTCTTTTTTACCTGGCCAAGGTCCAGCGGCATCCTCTTCCTTCTTTATATGTGACGCGGACAGCGAGGCGGCGCACTGAAGTGATAACATACGCCAGAGTTGTGCACACCGACGTCAGCTGGTGGCCTCTGATTGGCTGGCGACTGTTAACTGTTGCAATGCAGGAAGTCGGTGGCCTTCTCTACCACAATATATTTCAACTGAATGTGCATCCTCGAAAGCACCCTCAGTTGAAAACCGCGGGCTAGAAAAATTGTCTGTTGCTGCATTCTCAAGAAATTAGCATTTTTATTAATTTGCAAATTTGACATTAATTTCACTGGGTGTGACAAGGAGCGTCTGTTTCTTAGCCCTATATAAGTGTCTTTACTTAGCCATAAAAGGTAGAGGATTGAGATGAGCTGTGTCACCCTGAAATCACTTAACATGTCACCTGCATGTGAATTAAATCCCTGAAGTCTTTAACCCCTTTACCCCCAAGGGTGGTTTGCACGTTAATGACTGGGCCAATTTTTACAATTCTGACCCCTTTCCATTTATGAGGTTATAACTCTGGAACGCTTCAACGGATCCCGATGATTCTGACAGTGTTTTCTCGAGACATATTGTACTTAATGATAGTGGTAAAATTTCTTTGATATTACCTGCGTTTATTTGTGAAAAAAATGGAAATTTGGCAACAATTTTGAAAATTTCACAATTTTCCAACTTTGAATTTTTATGCCCTTAAATCACAGAGATATGTCACACAAAATACTTAATAAGTAAAATTTCCCACATGTCTACTTTACATCAGCACTATTTTGGAACCAAAAATTTTTTTTTGTCAGGGAGTTAAGGGTTAAAATTTTACCAGCGATTTCTCATTTTTACTACACCATTTTTTTTTAGGGTCCACATCACATTTGAAGTCACTTTGAGGGGTCTATATGATAGAAAATACCAAAAAGTGACATCATTCTAAAACTGCACCCCTCAAGGTGCTCAAAACTACATTCAAGAAGCTTATTAACCCTTCAGGTGCTTCACAGGAATTTTTGGAATGTTTAAAAAAAAAATTAACATTTAACTTTTTTTCACCAAAAAATTACTTCAGATCCAATTTGTTTTATTTTACCAAGGGTAACAGGAGAAAATGGACCCCAAAAGTTGTTGTGCAATCTATCCTGAGAGTGCCGATACTCCATATGTGGGGGTAAACCAGTGTTTGGGCGCATGGCAGAGCTCGGAAGGGAAGGAGCACCGTTTGACTTTTTCAATGCAGAATTGGCTGGAATTGAGATAGGACATCATGTCACGTTTGGAGAGCCCCTGATGTGCCTAAACAGTGGAAACTCCCACAAGTGACACCGTTTTGGAAACTAGACCACCTAAGGAACTTATCTAGATGTGTTATGAGAACTTTGAACCCCAAAGTGTTTCACTAAAGTTTATAATGCTGAGCCGTGAAAATAAAAAATCTTTTTTTCCTAAAAAAATGATTTTTTTAGCCCCCAGTTTTGTATTTTCCCAAGAGTAACAGGAGAAATTAGACCACAAAAGTTGTTTTCCAATTTGTCCTGTGTACGCTGATACCCCATATGTGGGAGAAAACTACTGTTTAGGCACACGTCGGGGCTCGAAAGGGAAGTAGTGGCGTTTGGAATGCAGACTTTAATGGAATGGTCTGCGGGCATCACGTTGCATTTGCAGAGCCACTGATGTGCCTAAACAGTAGAAACCCTCCACAAGTGACCCCATTTTGGAAACTAGACCCTCCCAAGGAACTTATCTAGATGTGTTGTGAGAACTTTGAACCCCCACGTGTTTCACTAAAGTTTATAACGCAGAACCATGAAAATAAAAAATCTTTTTTTTTCCACAAAAATGATTATTTTAGCCCCCAAATTTTTATTTTCCCAAGGGTAACAGGAGAAATTGGAACACAAAAGTTGTCCAATTTGTCCTGAGTACGGTGATACCCCATATGTGGGGATAAACCACTGTTTGGGTGCACGGCAGAGGTCGGAAGGGAAGGAGCACCGTTTTACTTTTTCAAAGCAGAATTGGCTGGAATTGAGATTGGACGTCATGTTGCATTTGCAGAGCCCCTGATGTGCCTAAACAGTGGAAACCCCCCAATTCTAACTCCAAACCTAATCCAACACATCCCTAACCGTAATCCCAACCCTAACAACACCCCTAACCCCAACACACCCCTAACCCCAGCACACCCCTAACCCTAATCCCAACCCTTATTATAACCCTAACCACACCCCTAACCCTGACACACCCGTAACCCAACCGTAAACGTAATTTAAACCCTAACCCCAAACTTAGCCCCAACCCTAACTTTAGCCCCAACACTAACCCTAACTTAAACCCCAACCCTAACCCTAACTTTAGCCACAACCCTAACCCTAATGGGAAAATGGAAATAAATGCATTTTTTTATTTTATTATTTTTCCCTAACTAAGGAGGTGATGAAGGGGGGTTTGATTTACTATTTATAGCGGGTTTTTATAGCGGATTTTTGTTTGACAGCTGTCACACACTAAAAGACCCTTTTTATTGCAAAAAATAGTTTTTGCGTCACCACATTTTGAGAGCTACAATTTTTCCATATTTTGGTCCACAGAATCATGTGAGGTCTTGTTTTTTGCAACACGAGTTGACGATTTTATTGGTACCATTTTCGGGCACATGACATTTGTTGATCGCTTTTTATTCTGATTTTTGTGACACAGAATGAACAAAAACCATCAATTCATGAATTTCTTTTGGGGGGGCGTTTATACCTTTCCGAGTTTGGTAAAATTGATAAAGCAGTTTTATTCTTCGGGTCAGTACAATTACTGCGATACCTTATTTTTAGCATTTTTTTATGTTTTGGCGCTTTTATACAATAAAAACTATTTTACATAAAAAATAATTGGTTTTGCATTGCTTTATTCTGAGGGCTATAACTTTTTTATTTTTTCGCTGATGGTGCTGTATGGTGGCTCGTTTTTTGCAGGACAGGATGACGTTCTCGGCGGTGTCATGGTTATTTATATCCATTGTTTTGATCGCATGTTATTCCACTTTTTGTTCGGCGGTATGATGATAAAGCATTGTCTTTTGCCTCGTTTTTTTTTTTTTTTTTTTACGGTGTTCACTGAAGGGGTTAACTAGTGGGACAGTTTTATAGGGCAGGTCGCTACGGACGTGGTAATACTAAATATGTGTACTTTTATTGTTTTTTTATTTACTTTTTTTTCAGTGTAATTTGTGTATTTTTTTAGCTTTTTTACTTTTTTCCAGGGTGGGACATCATTATATATTGTCAGATCGATGATCTGACACTGTGCACAGCACTGTGTCAGATCAGCGATCTGACAGGCACTGCAGAAGGCTTGCCGGCGCCTGCTCTTAACAGACGCCGGCAAGCCACCTCCCTGCAGGACCCAGAAGGACCCCGTGGCCATCTTGGATCCGAGTGCCTGCAAGGAGGAGGAGGTAGGAGACCCTCTGAACAACGCGATCACATCGCGTTGTTCTGTGGGTCTCAGGGAAGCACGCAGGGAGCCCCCTCCCTGTGCGATGCTTCCCTATGCTGCCGGAAAACTGCAATCTTGTTTGATTGCAGTGTTCCGGGGGTTAATGTCACGGGAGCAGTCCGTGACTGCTCCTGGCACATAGTGCCGGATGTCAGCTGTGATAATCTGCTGACACCCGGCCGCCGTCGGCCACGCTCCCCCCGTGAGTGCGGCTGATCGCATATGACGTACTATCCCATTGATGGTCATACGGGCCCAGGACACCTGTACGTCGGATGTCAGGAATGGGTTAAAATGTAGCACCAAACAGAAGATAAAAAGGCTGGGTGAGGGGAATTTAATTTTACAGACGTATTTAGTTAAAGTGGTGGTCCACTACTCGGACAACCCCTTCTGAATCCCTATGCTTCCCCCCAGTAAAATAAGAACACCAATACTCACCTCCCGTGTCAGCAATGGTTCTACCAGGGTTCGTGTGGCATAACAATGCCCTGCAACCAATCAGCGCTGGCTTCACTCTCCTCTTCTTTGGAAAAATCAAGGCATCCGAAAGAAGTGAGAAATCAGCCACAGCTCGCACTAACTCCGGATGTCAATTATGTCCATAGGAGAGGAGAGTGAAGCCTGCGCAGACTGGCCGCAAGGATTGCATGACAATAATGTCACCAGGAGAGCCAGTACCAGCACCACTGAAACTGCAGGCACTGGAGGTGAGTATAGGTGTTATTATTTTACTGGTGACACAAATAGGGATTCAGAAGGAGTTGTCCAAGTAGTGGACAACCCTTTTAAAAGGAGTTCTCTGGGAATAGTTACAAATCAAAAAAGTAAATGGCATAATAAATACTTTCCTAAATACCATGAATTATGAATATTTTTTAAAAGTCCAAGGCACCACAAGGAGAACGCATGCAAACTTGTTTCAACCTTCAACTCAGTCGAAAGAGCAAAGTGCAAGGATCCAAATCTAAGGAGATTAAAAAAAATCAAAAATACTAGTTACTTTGCAACTATTTTTGTCTTTTAATATGATGGAATGAATCAAAGATAGGTTTATAATAATTTTTATTTCTATAGCGCCAACATATTACGCAGCACTTTACAATTAAGCGGGGGCATGTACAGACAATACAAATAATAAAGTGTAACATATTTTAACAGTTACAGGAGGAGTGAGGGTCCTGCTCGCAAGCTCAAAATCTATAAGGGCACAATAAGTTGAACATGCTTGTTATGTATGGTGTAGCCATCATAAAATGTTGTCTCTTGTGCGTTGGACACTTGGACATTACCTTTAATTATGAAATTGCAATAATTTTGTCTGGGGAGTGCAGGTAATCTCTATAGCACATTACAGCAGCCAGTGTGGCACCACAGGAGTCCGGTTGCCCCAGTGGCATTGCCTTCCTTAGGAAGGGTGATGCCATGCTTGGAAGCAAGAGGAGTCCCTTTTCCAGGTAATTTCAGCATATAACACCTTTCCTGACTCCAGACCAGAAGGGGGAGCTCTAACAATTGCTTTAGGAGCACATCCCTATAAGTTCTGGTCTGGAGGCGGGGTTAGTTGGTCAGTCAGAGACACTGAAGGAAGATGAAGCAAGTGAGGAGAAGTTGGGAATAGGAGCTGTGATTGAGCTCACCCCAGGACTGAGTGCAATGGACCAGACACTGGAGTCTGTGGTTGTATGGGAACTGCAGGCCCAGCAACTGAATCTGGAGAACAGGAAATGGCATGTCTCTTGGCCACATCTGGAGCCCGAAGGCACAGCAGCAAACTAGAGAGTCCGGAGTCACCACGAGGGAGTGACATCAGAAAAAGGCTCAAGCTGCCTGCCATGCGGGTAGTGTTCCACCAAAAGGACAGACTGAGAGAGGGAGTTGAAGAGAGCTTAAGGCATCAAGAGCCTAAAGAACAGCATAGTAGGGAGGCTTCCAACCTCACCTGGCTAGGGGGATTCTGAACTGCTTCCAGGCTGCCCAGATTTCCAATACCACCTGTATCTGTGCTCCGGACAGCACCTAAAATTAAAGGTAAAGAAACTACAGTCCCCGTGTCCTCCAATCATTCCTGCACCCCAATGTCCACAACCCCTCATAGACTGTTCTGGTAGCCCTGGGGCACCGCTTCATCTGTGGGGAGCATGACCATCCTAGCTGCATCACCATTGGCCCCAGCGGTCCCTTTAAGCAGCGTCAGCCATCTATAGCCAAATACCACAGGTCGCGTCACAAACATTTCCCCATATACTTTATTTTCCACTACACTTCATCCCATTTAATTGGATGCCCAGAGCCACGGACCGGGTCACTGCTTCCGTGACCATCCCTTTAAGTACCGCCAGACCCGGCCCGAATACGCTACAGTCCTAGTGGGCGCTTCACCAGCATTTTGTTACACTGAAAGAATCCTGTCCTAGACTGTTAACAGGACTGCTACCTGTTAGCATGTGCAGTAGTGGGATCTGCTGCTGTGACCTGAGTTTGACAGTAAGTAGTAAAGATTATCTCCAGGTCACAGCAGCTCCCCAGCATTCAGAAAGACATGGAGGACAGCAGTGTGAGCAGCCTCTTCTTACATTACTGATATTTAAATATTACAGATTCTCATCCCGTACTTGTTAGGGCAGCCATCCTCACAAACTGCACAAATCTCCTTCTCTTATAATTACTTCTGATGTAGAAGCATTTTACAACCAGACATGTCCGTCTACCTGCTCCAATGGAAAAGCACTGCACATGAGAAATTTGTATTTCTGTCGCTCTAAGCAGTTACTACAGTAGTGTAGTCGCCCAGCTTTTGCTGAAGATCTGATCCGTCCATTTATGTAGATTTTACAGTACAAGGGAATTATCACTACATATCTAGGCTGGCGACTGGGAAAGCTCTTAAAATAGATTTTTGACCGAAAGCCAAAATCCCTAAGCGATAAGGTGTAAAAATAAAAGGATATAATACTAAGTTAGCTATATATGCCTTAATGCAGGCAAAACAATCCACGATCTAGTGTAGATCATCTCTCTTACTTCCTATCTTCATCCCAAATGTAAGTTATTATCAGCAAGAGCCATCATGTCACCAGTTACATCACGCTCTCAGCCCTGGATCCTCTCTTTCGAAGCGTGCTCTCTCTCTATGAATATATCACCATTGCTTTGTCTATAGATGCCTGGTGGAGCCTATACCCTCAGCTACTCAACGGATGAACGAAACTAAATAGCTGAGGTGAGATTAGAGATCTGTCAATTGAGCTGGCTCGGCATTCCTGCCACTGTTCACCTTGAGTGGAGTGATAGCAGTTTCTTCCCTGAGGCACCACCATTGATTCCAGTTGTGACCCTATAGGCCATGGTATTTCACACCTTCTTATCTTCAGGGTCAAAGTCATGAATCATTTCTGAAATTACCTATACAGCCTATACTATACAGGTGACCTCCATGTGGAAGATCTGTTCAGGAAGGAATTTTCCAGGAATACAAAAACAAAAATGTATTTTAAAAAGTCATAAATAAATTCATAAATATCTTAAATTAGCAAATGACACTTGTTTTGTCGTGAATTAAAATAGCTTTAGTCTTGTTAAACTTACCAAAACCTCTCCTGGAGCACTATGAAACTCCACCCCCTCCCTTCATGTAAAAGAATATGAGCTGCCTGTGGATATTCTGATCTGTTACTGGAGATACCAGAGGTGCTGAGGTAAGAAGAGGCTGCTCACATTGCTGTCCACCCCGTCTATCTGATCTAATACCGGCACCACCAAGGGTGGTGGTGAGGTAAAAAGACGCTGCTCCGATTGCTATCCACCCTATCTTTCTGATCTAATACTGGAGATTCCAAAGATACCAAAGATGCAGAGGCAAATAAGAGGCTGCTCACCCTGCTGTCCACCCTGTCTTTCAGATCTAATACTGGAGATACCAGAGGTGCTGAGGTAAGAAGCGGCTGCTCACACTGCTGTCCACCCTGTCTTTCAGATCTAATACTGGAGATACCAGAGGCGCTGAGGTAAGAAGAGGCTGCTCACACTGCTGTCCACCCTGTCTTTCAGATCTAATACTAGAGATACCAGGGTTGCTGAGGTAAGAAGATGCTGCTCACACTACTATCCACCCTGTCTTTCTGATCCAATACTGAAGGTATCAAAGGTGCTTCGGCAAAGAAGAGGCTGCTCACACTGCTGTACACCATGTCCTTCCAATATAATATTAGAGATACCAGGGGTGCTGAGGTAAGAAGATGCTGCTCACACTACTATTTTTGAATTTTTGGAGGATTTTCAGTCCTTTTTTGTAGCCTTGTTACTGTAATGCAACTGCAAGGCAGTTGCACGCAACTCCACCAGGGGGCGCAGGTAGGGGGAAAAAGGCAGCACTCACCATGTAGCACCACATTGCAAAGCGAGGAATGCCACTAGGAGGCGGCAGAGTAGTCAGACAGGCCGACCAGCAACAAACAGGAAGACAAAGTACCAGAGGTCACAGCAAAGCACGTGGTCAGAGACAAGCCAGAAATCGGAACCAGACGGGAGCGTGGGATCCAAAACGTGAGACAGAAGACGTAGTCGAGGTACGAGCAAAAGAGTCAAAGCCAGATGGGAAATGTAGTAACAGAAACGGAAAGCAGGAGGCAGGGTTCAGAATACAAGCCGAGTCATACACTGTAGGAAACACACCGTTCAGGGATAGGGAACGGGTCAGGCACAAATATGGGTAATCAGAGGCAGAAGGATCACTAGGGTATACGGGTCAGCTGCTCAAGCCAGGGACTGGAACTATCACTGACACATGCTACCAGGAGTGGCACCAATAAATAGCCGCCCATGAACCAAGGAGAGGCAGGAAAGGTTAACCCCACCATAGCCAGGTCGGGGAAAGAAAAGCAAGAAGCAAACCCCGACCTGGATTATGACAGCTACTAAGTTTAGTGTTAGGACTCACGTGAGGACCCTTGACGTTGGGTTGCGAGCTTGAATATCTTGGCCAAAACATAGACCAATACCTCACATATTTATATGTATTTTGTGCACTTTATTTTTCAGGGTGCAGCCAAGCCCTGCACCTTGGGTCTTGTATACAGGGGTGTTCACGTGGGATGCATTTAGAGAGTGCTGGCCAGCTCGCCTAATTAAATAGTATGGGTGTGACTAATAGGCTGAGAACCAGACACTATGCATTACATGCATGTGAACAGCTCCCTATACAGGACTCATCTGGAAGAATCCAATTTCCTGACATTGGTCATACAGCTCCCCCAACTCCTGTATTATATTCACCTTACAGCGGCTTCACCCGCTATGACAGTGGTTCCATTGGGATCCGGTGGCTAAAATGAACTGTGAAACTCACAAAACTCAGTTTTCTTAGCACCTGCTGGCCCTCTGAAAATGGGAAACGAGGGCCACATAATGACATGCTGGTAGACATGGTGGCGGTGTCAAAGCCCAAAATTCAAATGGACATGTTTGAACTGGCATTTTAAAGGGATGGGGTATATGTATTCCATTATCTAGCTAACAAATTGGAATGAGGGAGGGACCTCCCAAATGTAGGAGTGAGAGCTCTTACAAATGTTAAAGGAAAAACTAAAGCTAAAACGCTCTGTTTCAACATGTGCTAAAGGGGAAGTATAATTTTTTTTATTTATTTTATTTTTTTGCATTATATAAAAGTAATTATGAAGGAAAAATATTTCTTAGCATTTTTCCCTTTAAAAAAAAATTAGGTTTGGTAAGTCTTTCTAAATCCGTAAAACAGGAGCACTAGTCTGACAACATTATTCCCAAACCATATGTGAATCAGAAAGGAATCCAGGCATCTTCTTCATGCTGTTCCCATTTAGTTTTAGCTCTTTCCCATCCATTTCAGCTTTTTCTCATGCCACCAGACCTGTTTGTTGGGTCCAGCAGAAAAGTATTCAGCTTTCCGTTTGACTTGCATTGGATTTGTTATTCTGTACAAATACACGGATATTAGAAATTACTCATTCCGGGGTTCCAGAATCCGAATATTTCACTATTCGCTCATCACTATTAGATATCCCTCTAAGCGTTGTATTGTTTGAAAATTTGATTAGTTTACCTTCAGTTCACTTAATAAAAATGTTGAACAACACATCACTGGGGCCAGGACAGAGCCTTGTGGTACCCCACTTGAAACACTCTTCCAATTTGATGTGCAATCATTTATCACCACTCTTTGAGTACGGTCACTGAGCCAGTTATGAATCCACCTAACCATAGCCTTGTTAATCCCATACTTGATCATTTTTTGATTAAGGATAGTATGAGATACTTTATCAAATGCTTTCCTGAAGTCAAAATATACAATATCTACCACATTTCCCTGATCAACCCAGTCAGTAATTCCATCATAGAAGGAAATTAGATTAGTCTGGCATGACTGGTTTGCTACAAATCCATGCTGGCTATGTTTAATTACTGTATTCTTATCCAAGTATTTACATACATACTGTTTAATAATTTGCTCAAATATCTTTCCTGGTATGGAAGTAAGGCTCACATGCCTGTCATTTATTGGCTCCATCTTCTTTCCTTTTTTGAAGATAGAGACAACATTGGCCCTTCTCCAATCTTCTGAAACATCTCCTTTTCTCAAGGATTTTTCAAAGATTCTGGCTAGTGGTTATGAAATTTGCTCTACTAACTCTTTCAGTTCCCTAGGATGTAATTCATCCGGATAGCTAAGTGTTCCCTCACCATCACTCTGTTTGTAGATAGTAAGGATTTATTTATTCCTTCGATAGCACTGTGAAAATCAGTTGATGCTACAATTGCTTTCTTAGAGAACACAGATGCAAAATAGGAATTTAAAAGTTTGGCTTTCTCAACATCATTTTTCACCACTTCACCCTTATCATCCTTTAAAAATAATGCAGCATCTTTTACTTATCTACTGTATTGCTTTGACATAACTCCAAAAACTTTTTTTTACTGCTTTTGGTCTCCCTTGCAAGCCTTACTTCATTACTGGCTTTAGCTCTTCTAACACTTGCCCTGCATTCCCTGCAATCAGCAATATATTCTTCTTTAGATATGCCCCCTCCTTCCATTTAATATACATTTCGTTTTTCCTTTTTAGCAAGTGATTAAGTTCTGTTTTCATCCATCTTGGTCACTTTAAATGTTTACAATTCTTCCTTCTTTTTGGGATTGTTACCGATTGTGCAGTGAAATTTTCATTTAAAAAAATCTCCGATCCTTCTTCAACATGTCTGTGCTTTAGAACATCCAGCCATTGGACCTTTCCTACACTCTTTCTGAGTCCATTAAAATCTGCCTTTCTTAAGTCCAACTTTAAAGTCTGAGTCCTCGCAGGACTTTCTCCTCTTATAATCCAAAATTCGAGGATAGCATGATCGCTGCCTCCTAAATTCCCAGCCAACTTTACTTCCTCAACTGCTTCCTCCCCTTTAGTAAGAATTAGGTCCAATATTGCAGTTCCTCTTGTTCTATCTTCTACCTTTAGAAAGATGAAATTGTCAGCAAGAGAAGATAAGAATTTTCTGGACCCATTACTTTTGCCTGAGAGAGATTCGCAACAAATATCTGGATAGGTAAAATCTCCCATGAACAGTATGTCGTACTTTTACATCTTATGTAAAAAGAGTTCATCCACATCTTCAGTCTGTTCAGGTAGCCTATAGTAAACCCCTACAATAGTGTCCTTTCTGTTCTCTGCTTATATTCTTGTCCAAACAATATGATGGCTCCCTCAGTCCCACAACATGATATGATGGTCCCCACAGTCCGACAACGCTGTATAATGGCCCACACATAGTATATGGCCTCCACGCTAAATAATGGCACACACAAAGTATAATGACCCTCCACATAATATAATGGCTCCCATACAGTATAGTATCACCGACACAATTTAATTGCCCTCACACAATATGAGGCCCTCACACAGCCCTCCGTCTAATATAATGGCCCCAGAACAGAGCTTTACACAGTATAATGGCCCCCACTGTCCTCCACACAGTATTATGGCCCCGCACAGTACAATGGCTCCACAAAGCCCTTTATATTGTAAAATCCCTCCCACACAGTATAATGGTTCCAACACAGTCCTCCGTACAATATGAAGGCCCCCACACAGCCCTCCACACAGTATAATGGCCCACACTCAGCCATCCATCAATATAATGTTCCCCACGCAGCCTTCCACACAGTTTGATGGCCAACACAGTATAATTTCCTTTACACAATATAATGATTCCGACACAATTTAAGGGCCCCCACACAGTACAATGACCCCACACAGTACAATAGCCCTCCACATAGTATGAGGCCTCCACACAGTATGAGGCCTCCACACAACCCTCCACACAGTATAATGGCTCCCGCATAGTGCTCCACACAGTATTATTATCACGTAGTCACAAGGTACTGTGGGCACCTACTCAGTCCCTTGAACTAGGGGCGCCCTAGGCTTTCCCTGTCTTCCAGATTACCTCATATGATGGAGATGCCGGGGTCTCACAACTTGCTATACTCCTATAGTAACCCTTATCTGTTCCTTCCAACTCCTAGGGAGGTGTGAGGCCAAAGTGTATAGGAAAGCACTAACCAGACAGACAAGGGCAAACAGACAGGGATAAAAGAAAAGTACAATCATACAAATACACTCACAAAACAACAGAGAGGGAAGCGGGAGGAATAGTCTCCATGTCATTATTATATTGTGTTCAAAAGTTTGGGATATGGTTCTAGTTCTTATTCTTTGGTCGTAAATTATTAATAAAAGTTATATTTTGTGATATCTTGCAAGTACAGAGCTGTTTACGGTGAAATATTTGTCTACCTGATACCCATACTGTAATATTTACATGGGACAGTTTCCATCCAAAATACACAAAAAAAACCTCTATTCTCTACAGCCAAGCCATCAGATACAATCGTATATGTTCCAACCCCATGGATAGGGATGAACACCTTGGTCGCCTCAGAAAGACCTTTTTGAATCAGGGCTGCCATCCAAGAACAACTCTGGGCTGTATTGTGCATAAATATGTGTTTTTTCAGAATTTGTCTTAGTCTATGCCTGATGAAGGGACCTGCGTAGTCTCAAAAGCTTGCAATTTGTTATCATCTTTTCAGTTAGCCATTAAAAGGTATCAACAACTGAGGTCTCTCAACTCTAAATATTTTTCTATAATATTTAAGCAATACTGTGATATGTGATCTTTCAGAGTTAGCTTATAGTCACTATTATGAAAGACCTGACTCAGGATACCAGAAACAAGTGAGGACCTGAAAGACCAGCCCCGAGTGAAGACCGGAGAGACAAAACCCGAGTGAAGACCTGAGAGACCAGACACGAGAGAAGACTCAAGAGACCAGACAAGAGAGAAGACTCAAGAGACCAGACCTGAGTGCAGACCCGAGAGACCAAACCCGAGTGAAGACCGGAGAGACCAAACCCGAGTGAAGACCGGAGAGACAAAACCCGAGTGAAGACCTGAGAGACAAAACCCGAGTGAAGACCTGAGAGACCAGACAAGAGAGAAGACTCAAGAGACCAGACCTGAGTGCAGACCCGAGAGACCAGACCTGAGTGAAGATCCGAGATAAGAGACCCGAGTTGGAAGATCCAAGTCGTGTGAGCAGGGCCAGGATCACAATAGGTGACTGGGCTGCAAAAAAGGATGAATGCCTTAAAGGAAGTAGGCCAATTCCTGGTGGAATGCCAGAGAAGAAACAACTGGAAATGTGCGACACGGCACCACTATAGTAGAAGAGTATTCCAACAGCTAATTTAGACAAGTCAAATCCAGAGGCTGCCATTCGCTTCCCAGGCTCTGGGAAACATGGTAGTACCCACTACTATCGCCATGACTTTACCACATGGTCAGACAGTGCTCATTATACCAGTCTGGGCCATGACGTCTTTGTGGAAGTGCAAGTTATAAAACCAGGGGATTGGTGAAATGACGCCGGGATTATTGGTCACCCATGCTCTTGACGACAGTGTGCCAGGGACGTGTTCTGGTGAGATGCATTAATTTCAGATGAACACGCCTATGTCTGGCACCCAGGAAGAAAACATCTATGTGAAGCAGGAAAATCTCGCAAGATCGGATGCCGTGAACATGACTCCTGTGGATGGGGATCTGTGGACACGATTGATGTCCATAGACTGGAAGAAAAGCAAGTACAATATGAAAGAATAACATGATATCCTCAAACAGATGAAAGTAGATCCATTCGAGTTTGCCTCCAGACATGTGAGACAGGTGGAAGACCTATTAGGGTGTTATCAGGAAGCGTTCGCCAGTCACGATGACGACTTTGGCTGTACAGAGGCCATCCAGCATGAGAACCCTACGGGAAGTACAACCCCCATATGGGAAAGGTATCATCAAGCTCTGCCCCAGATGTACCAGAAAAAAAGGATCTGTTTGCTCACATGTTACAGAATGGAGTGTTATGAGAAAGCCAGAGCTCCTAGGCCCCTATTGGGTTGGTCTGGAAAAAGGACAGCATGCAAAGGTTCTGTGTGGACTTATGGTTAAATACCTGCAGGACTGAGATTCATACCCTTTGCCAAAGATTGAAGAATCCCTGTCTTCATTAGAAAGAGCTACATACTTCTCCTCCCTTCATTTGGCCATTGGCTACTGGCAGGTCCCCATGGCCGAGGAGGACCAACCATCACTGAGAAGTTTGAGGAGTATCTGTCGGGGTTGGAAGTTCATGAGAGGGGAGCACGCTTTGGAACAGAGAGAGCCTACCAACAGTTGCAGATGCTCATTTTTTGGCTCCAACAACATGGTGGAAAAAGTATGAAGACAATTTCATCTTTCATTATATTGTGCGAGAGACAGAGGAGGATATTAGTAATGCTAAGTCTAAAGTGATTTTTCTCACCCGAGGACTGGGGAGTTTAAAGAAAAGAGAAATGTAAGGGGATGAATGAGTGAGGAGACACACAGTAATGCCAAAACCGAGTTTCTGCAAATGAACATAGCCATCAGCTGACCACAGATGATAAAAAAAGAGGAAGCGGAGACAATTACACTAGTAGAAACTAAAGAGCGAAATACATGTTCCCTGAAGAAAAAGAATAAATTAGACACCCGATCAGGTAACAGCTATGGTGCACCTAATAGTTATATCAAACCCAGGAAGGCAGAGAAGGGGAGGAGTTGAGGTCTAGACCTGTAGCAGGACGGACATGTGAGCCACGGAATTGGCTTATTGGGTATTCTAATAGGTCACAGACTGCACGTGAGTCAACAGTGTGATGGAGCAGCAAAAAATGCAAACATAGTTCTGGGATGTATTAAGGGAAGCATATCATCTAGATCACGTGAAGTAATTATCGGCGTCTACTTTTCCTTTGTCAGGCCTCATCTGAAATACGGTGTAGAGTTCTGAGCACCACATTTTAAAAAAAGACATTGAAAAACTGGAGCAAGTTCAGAGAAGAGCTACCAGGATGATGAGCGGACTGCAAAGTATGTCTTACGAGGAACAGTTACAGGATCTGGGAACATTTAGCTTGCAAAAAAGAAGGCTAAGAGGAGACTTAATAGCTGTCTACAAATTTATGAAGGGCTGTCACAGTGTAGAGGGATCATCCTTATTCTCATTTGCACATGGAAACACAAGAAGCAATGGAATGAGACTGAACGGGAGAAGATATAGATTAGATATTAGAAAAAGCATTTTGACAGTGAGGGTGATCAATGAGTGCAACAGGCTGCCACGAGAGGTGGTGAGTTCTCCTTCAATGGAAGTCTTCAAACAGACCCTGGACAGAAATCTGTCTGTGATGGTTTAGTGAATCCTGCATTGAGCAGGGGTTTGGAAACAATGAGTGGAGATCACATGCAACTCTAACATTCTATGATTCTTTGATTTTTAAGCCCATGAATATATTGTGCATATACTGGATAACATATACATAAGGAACCACCACCCTATTGAAATTGCCAAGTTCCGGAACATTGTAAAAAAGCATTTGTTTCATAGCTTCATTAGAGCGGACATTCTCAGGGCACTACAAGGCATGGAAGGAAGTCAATGTATGTATGATGGCATGGTCCCACCATCTGTCAGTTTACAGAGCACATCCTGTGCAGCAAGTAATGAGTTAATCAAAGCCTACAGATTGTTTAAATCCTAAAAGGGAAGCATACTGAGAATCCATCTCCAGGACATCAAAGGCAGAGAGATGCCCAAGACAGATACCACAAATATGTGGAAAGGCAATGATTCAGCATGGACTAATTACAGAGATAAAAGCCGTATCTCATTAACAATTCACAACTAATGTCAAATACAAGTTACATCTTTAATGATTTTGCATTAGGAAAAGCAAAAGTCTTATGTCACATTCTCCGTGACCCTGGAAATACTTAGAATATCACATTAAGGGGTGTCCTAAGCAAGGAACTCTTTCCAAGATAGCCACAAGCCCTACTACATATCATGACAATATATTCCCTATAAAAGGGTACTCTATTTGTGAACAGTTTACACTGGATAGCTGGCTAACTGGTAGTGGATATCCTGAATTCCCTGTGTAAATGGAACAGATGCTAAGAATGTGTGATACTGCTCCTCTCACTGACTAGGGAGCTGCCAAAGATAGCCAAGTGTAGATGACTTGTGCTTGGTCATGTTCGGTTACTCATCACGTGACCTACATCAATGGTGTCCAATAGACCACATTAACTTTGTTTGGTAACCTTTGTGATCCCCATGATTTCATTAGGAGGAACAGAACTGCATGCTGCACAATAAAGTCTGCGTTGTCTAATGTTTCCTCCTATTATATAAGAGGAAACCATTTATATTCCAGGTACAACTTCATATAAATACTTCAAAACATTGTAAAGGAGCAGGTGGTAAAGTCCCAAATGGTAGATACGTGTCACCGAGGTGCCTAGCTTTGGTGATCCAACTCTTGGAAATGAATGTTCCAGCAAAAACATAGGTTGCTGAGAAGTTTTTTATGGGACCGGATTTTGGTCCAGGTTTTAGGAGTGACTAGAAGAGCTTGGGTGGGTATAGCCAGTCTCATAGCTGAAGTCTGGACTTTGCAGCTCCTACAAAAGGTAGCTGAATTGTCTCAGGTGAGTTGGAGATAGCGGAGCTGGAGTGTGAGTTCTAAGGGTGAACAGACCGTGCCTGAAGCTGTATTCTGAAAATAACACCTTGTACATTGTACTGTACCTACCATGAAAGGACTGTTTTATTTTGTTATTTGATGTTTTCTTTTGGCTGTATAAAAACCCTTTTTTTATTTTTGGAGGTTTATGAGATATAATAGACCAAAGACTGTTGTGCACCAGAACAAAGTGTTTGTGTATACCCCTTATCATTGCTAGGAAGTTTGAATCCCTACAACATGAGCCACATGAACAAGACTGTTGGTCACCCAGTGGTTGATAGATCTAACGTCAACTAATATAACTGACAGAATATAAAGGACCAAGGGGCATCCCTTATGTGTGGAGGAAAGGTGATTCCGACTGCTAAATAGTAAAGGGTTCTTTACAGTTAAAGCAGTCAGACTGTGGAATGCCCACCATATAGCTATATAGCTAGGAATATATTAGGGCAGAGGAACAGCTACACCTTACTTCATTTGAAGCAAAGATTCAGCTGACAGATCTAGCCCTATTTCTATATACTTTGGCCAAGACATGATTGACTGTTGGCCCCGTCTTGGCATCTAGCAAAAGGTGCACAACCCCTCTAATAATGGCAGCTAAAAAATGAAAAATAACATAGATTATGGAATAAAGGATGCCAACGAATCTACATGTATTGAACTTTTGCACTAGAAAACATATTGAGATGCCATCTAAGGTTTAAAAAACCTCACAGGAAAGTATCTCAGACTTTTTTCTGTCACTGTCAGTTCACAGAATCTGAATTATTTCTCGTAAAAAATACAGATTTGATGTAGTCTAAATTCTGGGAATTCTGTACATTACTAAAGTATAGCAAAGCGTATGATAAGTTAAAAAGAGAAATCTCCTGTCATCACTTCCAAGTCTTCCACACATGGTAGGGATTAAATAATTTTACCAGATGACTTGCAAAAAATAGAAATAATTTCCAGATTGGATTGAGGTTGAACTTTATAATCTTAAATGATCATTGAGAAAAGGACTATGCTTACTGCTATTATCTCATTAACCCTTTTCACAAACCCTGTGCAGTACCAACATTAATGTAGGAAGTGCATGTGACATAAAAAATAATGTCCAGCCATTTCGTAGTATGGGTAGTATTTTCGTACTTGGGTAGTCTCAAGTCTTTACACTGAAAATGCGTATCCTCTGAGGCACAAGATTTATTCTCTCTAAGCTGGAAGAGGAATTTTCTCACTCTTCACCCTTCATCCTTGTATAGAGTTGTGGAAGTTCTCAGTTTGATTCCAAGGTTGTTTTCACCAATGGTTGGAAGATGAGCTGAAGTATGCCATAGTGTGGTCAAGAATAAAGTCAAGAGTGAAAAAGTCATCAAAATTAAAAGTGGCAAAAATACAACAAGACAAAAGCAAACAAGCGGTCAAAACCAGTAGTCAAATAAGTTATTGAGTGGCTGATCCATGGGTAGGAACAGAAGAGAATCCAGTAACAAAGCCAAGTCATCAGACATGGTGTCAATATAAGGTACCATTCTCACTGGATACCTACCCTAGTCAACAGATCGAAGAAGGAAACCATGACCTGAAAATGTAAGTCAAGTTGTAGACAAGAGTAACTCAGAGAGCTCAGATTGCCTTGCAAAATAAAAGAATCAAAACAAAACACAACCAGTTCCCAGGAGTAAAGTATAGATATTAAAGAGATGTGGCCATCTCAGATGATCATGGCTGAGATGGGAAAGGAAGTGTACAAGAGCCATCCATGGGATCTACAGAAACAGCCTAGTGCAGGTGAGCTACATTGTTTTTGACATAAACCCTTATCCCCGAGGAGGTTTGCTGTAACAGAGTCAATTCTGGCTGAGGATGTCGCCATATTTAGAGATGGCCCGATGTTTCTTAGAATCTCAAACTGTTATTAATTCTTTGGCCACTCTCACGCTTGCAAAATACTGTCCAAAATTTGCATCAGTATTTATTCAGGTATGTTACTAGACTGGAAGAAATGTAGTGTAGCATGGACCCCTTGTGGTCAAGGAAGAGTAGCCTAGTCCTAAATTAGTCTATGACATCCTTTCGCCATACAGCTTGTTGGAGATATGGAGATTGGTGCAGGACACTCTTTAGGTCAACATCCTAAGGTGATCCCCGTCCTTGGGTAGTGATTGGAGAAAAATTCTTCTTGGACAGATAGGGTCTAGTTTTGGAATAGTAAAATATTCTTATTACACACCATGGGCAAACCCTTTAAAGGGTTAACGGGCATCTTGTTGATGAGGTCTAGCCTAACTGGTTATACAGTATATTATGGACATATTGTGTACCTTCCACCAAACATTTTCTTTATTCTTGATTTTTGCAACTCTCGTTGATGGTTCTGTTGACCTTCAGCTGTGACCCGACTTGTTCTTGAGACTGTTCCAGTTCTTTTTAGTCCTGACTTTTGCTATATATCAGTCTGAGACCATATTATGGGTCTGTACTGTACTTTATTTTGGGATAGTAAAGTAAATGTTTAGGGGATGACTCTAGTGTACAACCACTTCATTTCTAGGAAAAGTCATAAACCTTAAAAAAAGGACTACAGCATAAGAAGCTATAAGGATATTTTCACATGTGCTATTTTCTCTTTTATCAATCAGAATTGAAGTTGGTAAACAATTCCTCACTGACGAAGGTCCCCAATGCCAAAACGGACACCATAGATAATAGGGTATGTCATGTTCCAATCGTGGTGACCATTTTTTTTTTAATTGTACTTTTTACAATATAATTTGCAATGTAAAGAACATATTCAAAGCCAAGCCAACAATGATGCCAGCTAACTAGCAGAGACAGGAACTGCCAGCGGCTGCAAGCTGCTCCACCACCTAGTCATATGTGAAGGACAGAAGATAAGTAACAATGACGATTATGGTCACTCGGTTTGTGCCCAGGATGAAGTCTACTACATTGTAAATAAGAGGAAACGCGAGGAATTCACTAAAGAAAGGAAATTGCCTAGTATTTATTTGTTTTCCCCATTTAATGACATTTCATGTTGTGTGTCCATTGCTGAGGACAAAGATGTGAAAGGTCTCGGGAGACAGATTAAGAAGTTATTACGAAAGAGGTTAATGACAAGAGCTGGCATTGTCACATCAAAGTGTAACGTCTATGGAATGTACAGTAGATGTACAAATTACACACAGAGGTGGTTCCCCGGCACAGTGGCTGCACATTTTGTGCCAATACAATACAGAAGAACAATTGGCATCATATCCTAACGAGAGCGTGTAAACCACTGTCTAGTCATTTGTAAGATTGATTCCTTTGTTTCACTTGGCACTGACTAAACTGAGGAATGCCATCAAGTCTGGGATCTTTAGAGAGTGGTGCCAACCTGTGATGAGGGCTCTACAAATTGAATAAAAAGTTGAGAATGAGCTAAATAACGTTTGACTAGATACTGTATCTATGTAAAGCCATCTCACTTTTCTTCCATTTTAAAAATGCCAGTTGATATAGTGGTAAAATACTTCGGTATAGAATTTTTTTAGATTGGCATTTCTTATGCCACCCCAGAAAAAAAAAGTATGCAAGAGTGGTTTATGGTGAAAGTAATGCTAATGTGATAATAATAATAATAATAATAATTTTATTTATATAGCGCCAACATATTCCGCAGCGCTTTACAACTTATAGAGGGGACTTATACAGACAACAGACATTACAGCATAACAGAAATCACAGTTCAAAACAGATACCAGGAGGAATGAGGGCCCTGCTGCTCGCAAGCTTACAATCTATGAGGAAAAGGGGAGACACAAGAGGTGGATGGTAACAATTGCTTTAGTTATTTGGACCAGCCATAGTGTAAGGCTCGGGTGTTCATGTAAAGCTGCATGAACCAGTTAACTGCCTAAGTATGTAACAGTACAGACACAGAGGCTATTAACTGCATAAAGTGTATGAGAACATGATGGAGGAACGTGATTATGTTGTTGTTTTTTATTAATAGGCCACACAGGGATAATTAGGTTAATGCGTTGAGGCGGTAGGCCAATCTGAACAAATGAGTTTTTAGTGCACGCTTAAAACTGTGGGGATTGGGGATTAATTGTATTAACCTAGGTAGTGCATTCCAAAGAATCGGCGCCGCACGTGTAAAGTCTTGGAGACGGGAGTGGGAGGTTCTGATTATTGAGGATGCTAACCTGAGGTCATTAGCAGAGCGGAGGGCACGGGTAGGTTGGTAGACTGAGACCAGAGAGGAGATGTAGGGTGGTGCTGAGCCATGGAGTGCTTTGTGGATGAGGGTAGTAGTTTTGTACTGGATTCTGGATTGGATGGGTAGCCAGTGTAATGACTGGCACAAGGTAGAGGCATCGGTGTAACGGTTGGCGAGGAATATGATCCTGGCAGCAGCATTCAGGACAGATTGGAGCGGGGAGAGTCTGGTAAAAGGTAGGCCAATTAGTAGAGAGTTACAATAGTCCAGACGAGAATGAATAAGTGAGACAGTAAGAGTTTTTGCAGAGTCGAAAGTAAGAAAAGGGCGAATTCTGGAAATGTTTTTGAGATGCAGATAAGAAGAGCGAGCCAGTGATCGGATGTGGGGGGTGAATGAAAGCTCGGAATCAAGGATGACTCCAAGGCAGCGGGCATGTTGCTTTGGAGTAATGGTGGAACCGCACACAAAGATGGCAATGTCGGGCAAAGGTAGGTTTGTAGAGGGAGAGAACACGAGGAGTTCAGTTTTTGACAGGTTCAGTTTCAGATAGAGGGAGGACATGATGTTAGAGACAGCGGTAAGACAATCACTGGTGTTTTCTAAAAAGGTCGGCGTGATAACAGGAGAAGAGGTATATAATTGGGTGTCGTCAGCATAGAGATGGTACTGGAAACCAAATCTACTGATTGTTTGTCCAATAGGGGCAGTATACAAAGAGAAGAGGAGGGGGCCTAGGACTGATCCTTGAGAAACCCCAACAGTAAGGGGAAGGTGAGAGGAGGAGGAACCAGCAAAACAAACAGTGAAGGATCGGCCAGAGAGATAGGAGGAGAACCAAGAGAGAACGGTGTCCTTGAGGCCGATGGAGCGGAGCATAGTGAGAAGGAGCTGATGATCCACAGTGTCGAATGCTGCGGAGAGATCCAAGAGAATTAGCATGGAATAGTGACCATTAGATTTAGCTGTTAGTAGGTCATTAGAGACTTTAGTGAGGGCAGTTTCAGTAGAGTGTAAAGAGCGGAAACCAGATTGAAGAGGGTCGAGAAGAGAATTATCTGAGAGATAGCGGGTAAGACGGGAGTGGACCAGGCGTTCCAGGAGTTTAGAGATGAAGGGAAGATTAGAGACAGGTCTATAATTAGCGGCACAATTTTGATCGAGGGAGGGCTTTTTAAGTAGTGGATGTATGATGGCATGCTTAAATGAGGAGGGAAAAATACCGGAAGTGAGGGAAAGGTTGAATATTTTTGTTAGGTGAGAGGTGACAGCCGGGGAAAGGGACTGGAGGAGATGCGACGGAATGGGGTCGCTGGTGCAAGTGGTCGGGCGAGAAGATGCAAGGAGCCTGCTTACTTCTTCTTCTGTAACTGGTTCAAAGTCAGAGAGTGAACTAGATGCAGTGGGGGAGGGAGGACAGTGCTTGGTATGAAGAGATTGGGAAATGATTTCCTGTCGAATGTGGTCAATTTTTTCTTTGAAGTAATTGGCCAGATCGTCAGCGTGGAGATCTGTGGTTGGGGCCTGCTCTCTTGGGTTGAGTAGGGACCGGAAAGTGTCAAAGAGACGTTTAGGGTTATTGGACAGCGAGGTGATGAGGGTGTTGAAATAGGTTTGTTTGGAGAGGTGAAGGGCAGAGTTGTATGTTTTTAGCATGAACTTATAATGGATGAAATCTTCGGGTAGATTAGATTTTCTCCAGACGTTCGGCGCACCTGGAGCACCGCTGCAGGAAACGTGTTTGCAGCGTGTGCCACGGTTGTCGCCGTCTGTGTCGAGTTGCTCTATGTATAGGAGGAGCAGCTTCATCCAGGGCACTTTGCAGGGTTTCATTGTAATGCTTCAGAGCAGAATCAGGACATGAGATAGAGGAGATTGGGGCCAATGAGGACTGCAAGTTCTTCATAAGTTTCTGGGTGTTAATGGCCTGTATGTTTCTATAAGTGTGGAAAGTGGGGATGACCTGAGCGGGATGGCAGTTCTTGATAGAGAATGAAAGAAGGTTGTGGTCAGAGAGCGGGAGAGGGGAGTTTGTGAAATCATCCAGTGAGCAAAGCCGGGAGAAGACCAAATCAAGGGAGTTTCCATCATCATGTGTTGGAGAGTTAGTATGCTGCGAGAGGCCGAAAGAGGAGGTTAGAGATAAAAGGTGAGAAGCAGATGGGGAGAGGGGAGAAGCAATTGGGATATTGAAATCACCCATGATGAGGGTGGGGGTGTCATAAGAGAGAAAGTGTGGAAGCCAGGTGGCAAAATGATCCAGGAACTGGTGAGAGGGGCCGGGAGGACGATACACCACCGCCACTCGCATGGAGAAGGGGACGTAGAATCTGACAGCATGGACCTCAAAGGAAGGGAATACAAGTGAGGGTACTTGGGGGATAACTTGGAAGGTACATTTGGGTGAAAGGAGCAGACCAACGCCTCCACCTGCTCTGTTGTCTGATCTTGGGGTATGAGAAAAGTGTAGTCCACCAAATCAGAGAGCAGCAGCAGCGGTGGTGTCTGACTGCTGGATCCAGGTTTCAGTAAGAGCCAGGAGATTAAGAGAGTTAGAAAGGAAGAAATCATGAATGAAGGAGAGTTTATTACACACAGAGCGAGAATTCCAAAGAGCACAATTGAACGAGACAGAAGGCATGCATGGAATATTAATAAGGTTAGAGGGGTTTCTGGGTGTAGCAGTTGGGAGGTTTGACTGGCTATAACATGGGGGGCCGGGGTTCGGAGAGATGTCTCCAGCAACTAGGAGAAGGAGGATAGAAAGAGTGAGCAGATGGTTAAGTGATTTGTGAGAGCGTCCCTTGTGTTGGATGGTGGGACTGAATGGATCTGCGCTGTTAAGCAATGTGAACAGAGCATGAGTGCTATACATAGGAGAGGCAAGGACAGAGGGGCCGATATGGATGGAGTGTAAAGAGTTGATGCAAGGGCGGTGATTGTGTGTGAAAGCAGCAGCCATGATATAGATTATACAAATACATATGGTGAGTATTTGCTGTGTGCCAACTGAATATGGAATAGATTTAGATTGTCTTACCTGTCTCCTGCCCTGTCTAACTGCCATGTTATAACTGCTGAATACTTAGAAAAAAAAGTACTTTGAAAAAAAAAAAAAAATGTACACGAATAATAGTGCACGAATGCCCCCTGCATGAATGCTTCCCCAAGCTATATCTACATTTATAGGTGGCCAGCTCTTAGATCTCACTTTTTTTTTTTTTTTTTGTTCTTCCCCCCTCTCGTTACCAATCAATCTAACTCAATTGAGACAGCAGGGCACAATAAATGTAGTGATCAGATAAACAAATGTCCAGGTCTACATGGATCATAAACCCCTTTGAAAAACAGTTATGCGAACTCTTGGCATAAGGACAAGCAGAAGAGAATTAAATATCTAGAAACAAAAACAATTGCATAACAAGCTGGCTAACAAATATAGATATAAGCAGGAATCAATGCCGAAGGTAGAAGGACTCTGATACCATTCAAGCTTGCTTGCTGTCAGGGAATGGAGCAATAGACATGCAGGATATTTCAGTTCAAAGAATGAATGATATGTTACCATTCAAGCTTGCTTGCTGTCAGGGAATGGAGCAATAGACATGCAGGATATTTCAGTTCAAAGAATGAATGATATGTTACCATTCAAGCTTGCTTGCTGTCAGGGAATGGAGCAATAGACATGCAGGATATTTCAGTTCAAAGAATGAATGATATGTTACCATTCAAGCTTGCTTGCTGTCAGGGAATGGAGCAATAGACATGCAGGATATTTCAGTTCAAAGAATGAATGATATGTTACCATTCAAGCTTGCTTGCTGTCAGGGAATGGAGCAATAGACATGCAGGATATTTCAGTTCAAAGAATGAATGATATGTTACCATTCAAGCTTGCTTGCTGTCAGGGAATGGAGCAATAGACATGCAGGATATTTCAGTTCAAAGAATGAATGATATGTTACCATTCAAGCTTGCTTGCTGTCAGGGAATGGAGCAATAGACATGCAGGATATTTCAGTTCAAAGAATGAATGATATGTTACCATTCAAGCTTGCTTGCTGTCAGGGAATGGAGCAATAGACATGCAGGATATTTCAGTTCAAAGAATGAATGATATGTTACCATTCAAGCTTGCTTGCTGTCAGGGAATGGAGCAATAGACATGCAGGATATTTCAGTTCAAAGAATGAATGATATGTTACCATTCAAGCTTGCTTGCTGTCAGGGAATGGAGCAATAGACATGCAGGATATTTCAGTTCAAAGAATGAATGATATGTTACCATTCAAGCTTGCTTGCTGTCAGGGAATGGAGCAATAGACATGCAGGATATTTCAGTTCAAAGAATGAATGATATGTTACCATTCAAGCTTGCTTGCTGTCAGGGAATGGAGCAATAGACATGCAGGATATTTCAGTTCAAAGAATGAATGATATGTTACCATTCAAGCTTGCTTGCTGTCAGGGAATGGAGCAATAGACATGCAGGATATTTCAGTTCAAAGAATGAATGATATGTTACCATTCAAGCTTGCTTGCTGTCAGGGAATGGAGCAATAGACATGCAGGATATTTCAGTTCAAAGAATGAATGATATGTTACCATTCAAGCTTGCTTGCTGTCAGGGAATGGAGCAATAGACATGCAGGATATTTCAGTTCAAAGAATGAATGATATGTTACCATTCAAGCTTGCTTGCTGTCAGGGAATGGAGCAATAGACATGCAGGATATTTCAGTTCAAAGAATGAATGATATGTTACCATTCAAGCTTGCTTGCTGTCAGGGAATGGAGCAATAGACATGCAGGATATTTCAGTTCAAAGAATGAATGATATGTTACCATTCAAGCTTGCTTGCTGTCAGGGAATGGAGCAATAGACATGCAGGATATTTCAGTTCAAAGAATGAATGATATGTTACCATTCAAGCTTGCTTGCTGTCAGGGAATGGAGCAATAGACATGCAGGATATTTCAGTTCAAAGAATGAATGATATGTTACCATTCAAGCTTGCTTGCTGTCAGGGAATGGAGCAATAGACATGCAGGATATTTCAGTTCAAAGAATGAATGATATGTTACCATTCAAGCTTGCTTGCTGTCAGGGAATGGAGCAATAGACATGCAGGATATTTCAGTTCAAAGAATGAATGATATGTTACCATTCAAGCTTGCTTGCTGTCAGGGAATGGAGCAATAGACATGCAGGATATTTCAGTTCAAAGAATGAATGATATGTTACCTGTATGAAGAGAGAAGAGATGCTTGTTATATTCTGCCATGTTATAACTGCTGAATACTTAGAAAAAAAAGTACTTTGTATTTAAGTACATTTGGTATTGCATGAAAGTCAAAAAATGAAATCAAAGTGAAAAGTCTTAAAATTTGTCAAAACATTGACAATGACAAGAACACTTTTCGGTATAATTTTCACCTCTTAGCCAGTGAAACATAAGTGAAACATAAAAAGTATACCTGCGATGGTATGCAACAGAATCTGGTTAGGGATGAGTGAGCACTAACATGCTGGGATTAGAGATGGGCGCACACCTGGATGTTTGGGTTCAGCCGAATAGTTACAAAAAGTTCAGGTTCAGGTACTAGAACAGTACCCGGAGCCGAACCTGAGCCCGGCCCGAACATCCAGTATTTGCTGCACTATAATGTGCATGACAACGCATCAAACAGCGCTTCTGATCGGCGGTGAAATCATCCCCGCTGGTCAGAGAGCCGCGCTTCCCACGCTGTCAGAAGACAAAACTCTCACAGTGCTAGCGGGGATCTCACTGAGTTCCCCGCAGTTCATCCCGGCTGGAAACGGAGACTCAGTGATGTCACCGCTAGTCACTGAGGCTGCGCTCGCAGCTGTTCATTCATCAGTGGTTCTCAGCTTGGACAGTCGCATCTTGGCACTGTCCAGGTTGAAAACTAATTATCCCCCAGACATGGATTACGACGTTAGACAGAACAACGGACAGGTATGGTACATTGGGTTTTTTATTTTTGGTTTATTACAGGAGAACGAGGGCTTCGGTGGAATTAGGTGAGGTCGTAAGTATGGTTTAATTGAGATTACTAAAGGAGTTTGTGTAATTCTTTCAATTAAAGGACTTTATTCTTGGTGTCTGTTTTCTTACAATGTGACTATGGGATTAGTAATGGGGACGTCTTATTGACGCCTCTCCATTACTAACCTCAGGGCTTGATGTCACCTGATGGTGACATCACCCCCCCAACTATCACCTCACTTGCCACCACTACAGGGCAAATGGGAAGAGTCGGGCAAAGCACCTAAAATGGCGCATCTAGTAGATGTGCCTTTTCCAGGCAGCTGTGGGCTGCTATTTTTACGCTGGGGGGAGCCAATATCCATGGCCCCTTACCAGCCTGAGAATACCAGCCCCCAGCTGTCTGCTTTAGCACGGTAGGTTGTCAAAAATGGGGGGACCCCATGCCTTTTTTTTTTATTATTTAAATAATTTAAAAATATGACATGGAGACCACTCCATTCTTGATAACCAGATTTGCTGAAGCTGACAGCTGAGGGTTGCAGCCCCCAGCTGTGAGTTTTGACTGGCTGGTTATCATAAATAGGGGGTATTTATTTACAGCGCAGGAGCAGCTGATGAATTCTCCCATCTGCCTCTCCTGCTCTCACTGTTATTAGCAGCAGCAGGTTTCAGGTGATGGGAGCAGTTGTCCCATCAGCTGATACCAGTGATCAGAGGTAAACTTTATACCTCCAATCACAGCGGAGCGCTCACGCTGACTATTGACAGCGTGGGAACAGCGGTTTCTGACTGGCAGGGATGATTTCACCACCGATCAGAAGTGGTGTTTGCTGTGCTGTCAAGCATATGACAGTGCGACAAACACCCGGTGTTCGGGCAGCAGAACCCAAACAGTAACACGGACTTCCTGGTGAAGTCCGTGTTAGGTGTCCATGCCCGAACAGTAGGTGTTCGGTACTGACTCCAAACTTTACTGTTTGGGTTCGCCCATCTACAGCTGGGATGCTTGGTACTTGAACCAAGCAGTTCCTGATGCTCGGATGCTAATTTTGAATAACGAGTATAAAGGGAGTCAATGGCAAATCCGAGCATTTTTCCGGCAGACCCTATAAGTAGGTCTGGAGGGCAGTGAAATGTTGAAATGGATGGAAAAAGTGCTGAAGGAGAACAGCACGGGGAAGACCACTGGAAGCATTTCTAACTCCCAGATCGCTGATGAGAACAATGGAGTCACACTTTTACTCTACCTTAACCCCTTTCTGACCTCAGACGGGATAGTACGTCCAAGGTCAGAACCCCCACTTTGATGCGGGCTTCGGCAGTGAGCCCGCATCAAAGCCGGGATATGTCAGCTGTTTTGAACAGCTGACATGTGCCAGCAAGAGGTGCGGGTGGAATCGCGATCCACCCACCAATATTAACTCGTTAAATGTCGCTGTCAAATGCTGTCAACCATCAGGCCGGAAATGAGGGCATCGCTGACCACCATCACGTGATCGGGGGTCAGCGATGCATCGGCATGACAACCAGAGGTCTAGTGAAGACCTCTATGGTTGTTGATGCCAGATTGCTCTGAGCGCCACCCTGTGGTCGGCGCTCATAGCAATGCAGTAATTCAGCTACATAGGAGCAATCTATGCTTCGCTCCTATGTAGCAGAGCCGATTGAGTTGTGCCAGCTTCTAGCCTCCCATGGAGGCTATTGAAGCATGGCAAAAGTAAAAAAAAAAAAAAAAAATTTAAAAATAAGAAAAAAATAAAAAAATATAAAAGTTTAAATCCCCCCCTTTCACCCCATTCAAAATAAAGCAATAAAAAAAAAAAAAAATCAAACCTACATATATTTGGTATCGCCACGTTCAGAATCGCCCGATCTATCAATAAAAAAAGGATTAACCTGATCGCTCAACGGCGTAGCGAGAAAAAAATTAAAAACGCCAGAATTATGTTTTTTGGTCTCTGCGACATTGCATTAAAATGCAATAACGGGCGATCAAAATAATGTATCTGCACCAAAATGGTATAATTAAAAACGTCAGCTCGGCACGCAAAAAATAATCCCTCAGCCGACCCAAGATCACGAAAAATGGAGGCGCTGTGGGTATCGGAAAACTGCGCTTTTTTTTTTTTAGCAAAGTTTGGAATTTTTTTTTACCACTTAGATAAAAAACAACCTAGACATGTTTGTTGTCTATGAACTCGTAATGACCTGGAGAATTTTTTTCCCATTTTCTAGTACACAACATGCTGAAACCAATGGTGTCGTTCAAAAGTAGAACTTTTTCCACAAAAAATAAGCCCTCACATGGCCATATTGACAGAAAAATAAAAAAGTTATGGCTCTGGGAAAGAGGGGAGCGAAAAACGAAAACGCAAAAACGAAAAAAGCTAGTGTCATGAAGGGGTTAAGGACTGACAATAAAACATTCAAAATTAACTAGAAAATGGAGCTTACAGGAAAAAAAAATGTTAAGAAACATTCTTTACTGCACAATGACTTGTGAATTAGGGAAAATTTAAAAAGGATTAAAAAAATGTTTACGTAAACCAAAATTGAATTTTTTATTAATTTTTTATAAATGTTTTATTTAAAAAAAAAATAGAAATTTCAGTGTAATTTATGAAGGGAGCAATTACCAAAAATTTAATGGAAGAGGTACTCTGTACCCTGTATTGGACATTAAGCAGGGCCTCATACACATTCTGTTCAAAATGTGATGTAAGGTTACTCCTACACTCATGCAAAGCCAGGAAAAAATGTCTACATAGAGTCATGCATAGATTCTTGAAGGCAACAACTGGTGGGCCTCATTCAAATGCTGAATATTAAAAACACTTTATGTGCTGCTGTCATCTGGTGGTGTGGAAAAGTCGGGGCTAATCCAGACTTTGCTCATTTTTATGAGAGTGAGCTTGTCAGCACTTTCTGTTGACAGGTGAAAGCGCCTGTCGAATATGACCCCTCCGGCAACACTAAAAACCCACTCAGACAACATGCTAGCGTCAGGGCTGCCCAACACCATCAAGGCATAGCAGGACAGCTCGAGCCAGCTGTCCTGCTTTGAGATCCAATGGCTGAAGGTTGCAGGGGAATTAGGAGGTACGCTGGTTTTATCGGCCAGGTATTGCTTGACCATCTTTAAAAACTTTTCTTCCCTTGTCAAAAATACCCGGTCATAAGGGCCTGCATGCTAGAAGGGTGTCTCGAAATTGGCCAAAGCCTTTGAAAGGCTTTCACACAAACCAAGTTTTACAGTATATATGACAAAAGTCAATTTTTGAACAACCAAATTGCACACCTGAAGCAGGACAATTTTTATTTTTCATTTCAAACCAATGAAATTTCACACAAAGCAGGTTATACAGTATGTATGACAAAAGTAAATTTTTAGAACAAAAATATCTGTACCAGTCCAAGCACGTTAAACTGTATGGATGACTAATAGAATCCAGGAAAAAATTTGGAACTGTTTTTGGAGTTTTATATACCACCGTAATGTAACAATAACCGCATTAAACTGTATGAATGACAAATTGAATCAAGAAATAAAACAAAACATTTTTTGGAGTTTTAGATACCATCAAAATGAAAAGAAAAATATGTAATACTCTATGGATGACTAAATGAATCCAGGAACAATTTTTAACCTCTTTCTTGGAGTGTTATATACCGCTGAAATGTGAAACAAAGTACATAAAACTTTATGGATGACTAATTGAATCCAGAAAAACTTTTGAATGCTTATGTGGAGTGTTATATACAGGTGCATCTAGGCAAAATTAGAATATCATCAAAAAGTTAATTTATTTCAGTTCTTCAATACAAAAAATGAATCTCATATATTATATAGAGTCATTGCAAACAGAGTGATCTATTTCAAGTGTTTTATTTCTGTTAATGTTGATGATTATGGCTTACAGCCAATGAAAACTCAAAAGTTATTATCTCAGTAAATTAGAATACTGTATAACACCATCTTGCAAAAATGATTTTAAAATCTGAAATGTTGGCCTACTGAAATGTATGTTCAGTAAATGCACTCAATACTTGGTCGGGGCTCCTTTGGCATCAATTACTGCATCAATGCGGCGTGGCATGGAGGCGATCAGCCTGTGGCACTGCTGAGGGGTTATGGAAGCCCAGGTTGCATTGATAGCAGCCTTCAGCTCATCTGCATTGTTGGGTCTGGTGTCTCATCTTCCTCTTGACAATAACCCATAGATGCTCTCTGGGTTTAAGGTCATGCGAGTTTTCTGACCAATCAAGCACAGTGATGCTGCGGTTTGTAAACCTGGTGTTGGTACTTTTGTCAGTGTGGACAGGGGCCAAGTCCTGCTGGAGAATGAAATTTCCATATTAAAAAGCTTGTCGGCCGAGAGAAGCATGAAGTGTTCTAAAATTTCCTGGTAGACGGCTGCGCTGACTTTGGTCATGATAAAACACAGTGGACCTACACCAGCAGATGACATGGCTCCCCAAACCATCACTGATGTGGAAACTTCACACTAGACCTCCAGCAGCTTGGACTGTGGCCTCTCCACTCTTCCTCCAGACTCTTGGGCCATGATTTCCAAGGACTAGTGTGAAGTTTCCACAATCAATGATAGTTTCGAGAGCCATGTCATCTGCTGGTGTAGGTCCACTGTGTTTAATCAAGACCAAATTCAGCGCAGCCGTCTACCAGGAAATTTGAGCACTTCATGCTTGTTGTAGGTTCAATAAAATTGATTTTTTATCAGCAGGAGATTATCACTACATGACTAGGTGTCTCATGGCATGTAGTCCTCCTGGTCTTTGTAATACCACCTCACCACTGATTGGTAGCTTTCTGCCTTTGCACAGTGTTCATGAAAATCTGACAATCAGGGGTTATGCAGGGGTTATGCATCTGCAAAAGAGAAAACATTGATTTTAACAAAACTGCATCAAACATCCCAGTAAATGATACATCGCTGGAATCAGGGTTTCAGCCCCTACATCATGATGCTCTCAGATTAAATACCAAAAAAACGGCGACAGATTTCTTTTAATATTGATAAACGAATGTCTCCATAGTTATAAATCTACACAGCACGCTTGTCTGACATGGAATAGAAATTTCCTGAGCTGCTGAACAGTAATTTCCATACAATCCCAATAAATCTATCACTCCGTCCATTAACCCATCACTATTGTGTAATTTATTACAAACACAAATAATCTAATTTTCCCTCACAGCATATGCCATACATTACTGAGCGGGCTGTTCTGCACTTGTTAGTATCGCTTCAGTTAACCCGGCTTCTGTGGACATGCGATGCGGCCCGCTATCATGTGGAGGTCTCTTCGTGCCGAGGCTCCAGCTTGTTAGCAATGATGTGACCATGTTGCTAAGCCTTTCTCCAGAGAGGAAGCATTGAGCATTTACGCCAACACTCATCTATTTCTGCTTAGCAACTGTTCCTGATTATTCCAAGAAATGTAAAGTGTGTAAAACTACAGTATACTTGACACTATCTGATTTGCACAAGGTAAAAAATTACACTCTTAAGCTATCGAGCTCCGATTTGTATATGTATATAATCTTTACACACATCGTATGCGCAGTAGGCACGCGCCGGGGTGCGAGCATAGTCATGCGTGAGGCTATCGAGCTCCGATTTGTATATGTATATAAGCTTTACACATCGTATGCGCAGAGGGCACGCGCCGGGGTGCGAGCATAGTCACGAGTGAGGCCATCGAGCTCCGATTTGTATATGTATATAAGCTTTACACATCGTATGCGCAGAGGGCACGCGCCGGGGTGCGAGCATAGTCACGAGTGAGGCTATCGAGCTCCGATTTGTACATGTATATAAGCTTTACACATCGTATGCGCAGAGGGCATGAGCCGGGGTGCGAGCATAGTCATGCGTGAGGCCATCGAGCTCCGATTTGTATATGTATATAAGCTTTACACATCATATGAACAGAAGGCACGCGTCGGGGTGCGAGCATAGTCATGCGTGAGGCCATCGAGCTCCGATTTGTATATGTGTATAAGCTTTACACATCGTATGCGCAGAAGGCACGTGCCGGGGTGCGAGCATAGTCACGAGTGAGGCTATCGAGCTCCGATTTGTATATGTATATAAGCTTTACACATCGTATGAGCAGAGGGCATGAACCGGGGTGCGAGCATAGTCACGAGTGAGGCTATCGAGCTCCGATTTGTATATGTATATAAGCTTTACACATCGTATGCGTAGAGGGCATGAGCCGGGGTGCGAGCATAGTCACGAGTGAGGCTATCGAGCTCCGATTTGTATATGTATATAATCTTTACACATCATATGCGCAGAGGGCATGAGCCGGGGTGCGAGCATAGTCATGCGTGAGGCCATCGAGCTCCGATTTGTATATGTGTATAAGCTTTACACATCGTATGCGCAGAGGGCACGCGCCGGGGTGCGAGCATAGTCACGAGTGAGGCTATCGAGCTCCCATTTGTATATGTATATAAGCTTTACACATCATATGAACAGAAGGCACACGTCGGGGTGCGAGCATAGTCACGAGTGAGGCTATCGAGCTCCCATTTGTATATGTATATAAGCTTTACACATCGTATGCGCAGAGAGCACACGCCGGGGTGCGAGCATAGTCACGAGTGAGGCTACCGAGCTCCGATTTGTATATGTATATAATCTTTACACATCGTATGATCAGTAGGCACGCGCCGGGGTGAGAGCATAGTCACGAGTGAGGCTATCGAGCTCCGATTTGTACATGTATATAATCTTTACACATCATATGCGCAGAGGGCATGAGCCGGGGTGCGAGCATAGTCATGCGTGAGGCCATCGAGCTCCGATTTGTATATGTGTATAAGCTTTACACATCGTATGCGCAGAGGGCACGCGCCGGGGTGCGAGCATAGTCACGAGTGAGGCTATCGAGCTCCCATTTGTATATGTATATAAGCTTTACACATCATATGAACAGAAGGCACGCGTCGGGGTGCGAGCATAGTCACGAGTGAGGCTATCGAGCTCCCATTTGTATATGTATATAAGCTTTACACATCGTATGCGCAGAGAGCACGCGTCGGGGTGCGAGCATAGTCACGAGTGAGGCTATCGAGCTCCGATTTGTATATGTATATAATCTTTACACATCGTATGAGCAGTAGGCACGCGCCGGGGTGCGAGCATAGTCACGAGTGAGGCTATCGAGCTCCAATTTGTATATGTATATAAGCTTTACACATCGTATGCGCAGTAGGCACGCGCCGGGGTGCGAGCATAGTCACGAGTGAGGCTATCGAGCTCCGATTTGTATATGTATATAATCTTTACACATCGTATGAGCAGTAGGCACGCGCCGGGGTGTGAGCATAGTCACGAGTGAGGCTATCGAGCTCCGATTTGTATATGTATATAAGCTTTACACATCGTATGCGCAGAGGGCATGAGCCGGGGTGTGAGCATAGTCATGCGTGAGGCCATCGAGCTCCGATTTGTATATGTATATAAGCTTTACACATCGTATGAGCAGTAGGCACGCGCCGGGGTGTGAGCATAGTCATGCGTGAGGCGATTGAGCTCCGATTTGCATATGTGTATAAGCTTTACACATCGTATGCACAGAAGGCATGTGTCGGGGTGCGAGTATAGTCACGAGAGAGGCTATCGAGCTCCGATTTGTATATGTGTATAAGTTTTACACATCGCATGACCAGAGGGCATGAACCGGGGTGCGAGCATAGTCACGAGTGAGGCTATCGAGCTCTGATTTGTATATGTGTATAAGCTTTACACATCATATGAACAGAAGGCACGTGCCGGGGTGCGAGCATAGTCATGCGTGAGCAGGTACGGACTGGGGCTGAAATTCAGCCCTGGCATTTGAAATCACACAGGCCCATGCCGTGCCAGTCCCCATGAACCAAATGGGATATATTACTAATATTACCCTGGATGGGGGAAAGGAAGATTTTCTACAAGACCAATATTTTTAATGATACCCGTGGCCTGCTGGGGTAAGTGACGGAGTCAGTGACTTTGTGCTGCATCACAACTCTTAACAGTATGGGTATCTTGAGAACACTGATTCGGTTAACAATGTAGCAAACAAGGCAGCCCATGACCAGACAGGCCCTTCTGGTATTTGCCAGAATTGCCAGATGGCCAGTCCGGCCCTGTGCGTGAGGCTATCGAACTCCCGTTTGTATATGTATATAAGCTTTACACATCGTATGAGCAGAGGGCGCGTGCCGGGGTGTGAGCATAGTCACAAGTGAGGCTATCGAGCTCCGATTTGTATGTGTATAAGCTTTACACATCGTATGCGCAGAGGGCACACGCCAGGGTGCGAGCATAGTCACGAGTGAGGCTATCGAGCTCCCATTTGTATATGTACAGTGGGGCAAAAAAGTATTTAGTCAGTCAGCAATAGTGCAAGTTCCACCACTTAAAAAGATGAGAGGCGTCTGTAATTTACATCATAGGTAGACCTCAACTATGGGAGACAAACTGAGAAAAAAAAATCCAGAAAATCACTTTGTCTGTTTTTTTATCATTTTATTTGCATATTATGGTGGAAAATAAGTATTTGGTCAGAAACAAAATTTCATCTCAATACTTTTTAATACATCCTTTGTTGGCAATGACAGAGGTCAAACGTTTTCTGTAAGTCTTCACAAGGTTGCCACACACTGTTGTTGGTATGTTGGCCCATTCCTCCATGCAGATCTCCTCTAGAGCAGTGATGTTTTTGGCTTTTCGCTTGGCAACACGGACTTTCAACTCCCTCCAAAGGTTTTCTATAGGGTTGAGATCTGGAGACTGGCTAGGCCACTCCAGGACCTTGAAATGCTTCTTACGAAGCCACTCCTTCGTTGCCCTGGCGGTGTGCTTTGGATCATTGTCATGTTGAAAGACCCAGCCACGTTTCATCTTCAATGCCCTTGCTGATGGACGGAGGTTTGCACGCAAAATCTCACGATGCATGGCCCCATTCATTCTTTCATGTACCCGGATCAGTCGTCCTGGCCCCTTTGCAGAGAAACAGCCCCAAAGCATGATGTTTCCACCACCATTCTTTACAGTAGGTATGGTGTTTGATGGATGCAACTCAGTATTCTTTTTCCTCCAAACACAACAAGTTGTGTTTCTACCAAACAGTTCCAGTTTGGTTTCATCAGACCATAGGACATTCTCCCAAAACTCCTCTGGATCATCCAAATGCTCTCTAGCAAACTTCAGACGGGCCCGGACATGTACTGGCTTAAGCAGTGGGACACGTCTGGCACTGCAGGATCTGAGTCCATGGTGGCGTAGTGTGTTACTTATGGTAGGCCTTGTTACATTGGTCCCAGCTCTCTGCAGTTCATTCACTAGGACCCCCGGGTGGTTATGGGATTTTTGCTCACCGTTCTTGTGATCATTCTGACCCCACGGGGTGGGATTTTGCATGGAGCCCCAGATCGGGGGAGATTATCAGTGGTCTTGAATGTCTTCCATTTTCTAATTATTGCTCCCACTGTTGATTTCTTCACTCCAAGCTGGTTGGCTATTGCAGATTCAGTCTTCCCAGCCTGGTGCAGGGCTACAATTTTGTTTCTGGTGTCCTTTGACAGCTCTTTGGTCTTCACCATAGTGGAGTTTGGAGTCAGACTGTTTGAGGGTGTGCACAGGTGTCTTTTTATACTGATAACAAGTTTAAACAGGTGCCATTACTACAGGTAATGAGTGGAGGAAAGAGGAGACTCTTAAAGAAGAAGTTACAGGTCTGTGAGAGCCAGAAATCTTGATTGTTTGTTTCTGACCAAATACTTATTTTCCACCATAATATGCAAATAAAATGATAAGAAAACAGACAAAGTGATTTTCTGGATTTTTTTTCTCAGTTTGTCTCCCATAGTTGAGGTCTACCTATGATGTAAATTACAGACGCCTCTCATCTTTTTAAGTGGTGGAACTTGCGCTATTGCTGACTGACTAAATACTTTTTTGCCCCACTGTATATAAGCTTTACACATCGTATGCGCAGAGGGCACGTGCCAGGGTGCGAGCATAGTCACGAGTGAGGCTATCGAGCTCCGATTTGTATATGTATATAAGCTTTACACATTGTATGCGCAGAGGGCATGAGCCGGGGTGCGAGCATAGTCACGAGAGAGGCTATCGAGCTCCGATTTGTATATGTGTATAAGTTTTACACATCGCATGACCAGAGGGCATGAACCGGGGTGCGAGCATAGTCACGAGTGAGGCTATCGAGCTCTGATTTGTATATGTGTATAAGCTTTATACATCATATGAACAGAAGACACGTGCCGGGGTGCGAGCATAGTCATGCGTGAGGCTATCGACCTCCCATTTGTATATGTATATAAGCTTTACACATCGTATGAGCAGAGGGCATGAGCCGGGGTGCAAGCATAGTCACGAGTGAGGCTATCAAGCTTCGATTTGTATATTTGTATAAGCATTACACATCATATGAACAGAAGGCACCTGCCGGGGTGCGAGCATAGTCACAAGTGAGGCTATTGAGCTCCAATTTGTATATGTGTATAAGCTTTACACATCGTATGCGCAGAGGGCACGCGCCAGGGTGCGAGCATAGTCACGAGTGAGGCTATCGAGCTCCAATTTGCATATGTGTATAAGCTTTACATATTGTATGAGCAGAGGGCATGAGCCGGGGTGTGAGCATAGTCACGAGTGAGGCTATCGAGCTCCCATTTGTATATGTATATAAGCTTTACACATCGTATGCGCAGAAGGCACGTGCCGGGGTGCGAGCTTAGTCACGAGTGAGGCTTTCGAGCTCCGATTTGTATATGTATATAAGCTTTACACATCGTATGCGCAGAAGGCACGTGCCGGGGTGCGAGCTTAGTCACGAGTGAGGCTATCGAGCTCCGATTTGTATATGTATATAAGCTTTACACATCGTATGAGCAGAAGGCACGTGCCGGGGTGCAAGCATAGTCATGCGTGAGGTTGTCGGGCTCCGATTTTTATATGTGTATAAGCTTTACACATCATATAAACAGAAGGCACGTGCCGGGGTGCGAGCATAGTCATGAGTGAGGCTATCGAGCTACGATTTGTATATGTGTATAAGCTTTACACATCGTATGTGCAGAAGGCATGCGCCAGGGTGCGAGCATAGTCATGAGTGAGGTTATTGAGCTCTGATTTGTATATGTGTATAAGCTTTACACATCGTATGAGCAGAAGGAGAGAGCATAGTCATGAGTGAAGCTATCGAGCTATCGCCCCATGGTCCTGGTCATCACAGTAATGTTGCTTTCCTCACCGGGAGAGTGATGCTACGTTTGGAGGCAAGAAAGGATAACTGTAACCAGGTACCACAAACATGCAACACATTCACACCCCAGGCCACCAGGGGGAGCTTTTGATCCTATTTACTAGGTGACTCCCCATATATATATATAACTGGTAGTCTGTAGGGAAAGTTAGTGAGTTCGAGACAGCAGTCTGAGGAGGACAGAGGTTTTACGGAGCAATGCATGCCCCCAGAGCTGCAGCTCCCGGAAAGAGACATTTTAGAAAGCAGAAATGATTGCAGCGAGCATGCAGGAAAGCAGAGCACAGGAGAGGATTCCAGAAGGGGACCAGCCCCAAGCAGGCTGCCTCCTTCTGAGGCGCAGAACACAGGTAGCCGGAATAACGAGGTTGTAAGGAACTCCACGCCTTACATCAGAGACCGGCAGGACAGCTAATTTCACGTTACCTGTCCGCACCCACACCCAGGAGGCACAGTGACACCCTGCAGAGCCGGGTCATCTAAGAGACCTTATAAACAGGCTCAAGTCACCAGTCATACGGGTTTTGTCCTATCCTAACCGGGGGACAGAGAGAGAGAGATAACATCAGTGAGGACCTTATGTGAAGCTTCTAACAGTAAGGGACTACACCACTACAGCGCAAAGGAAGGCTTTTACTTTCCACCTGGATAAGAGGACTCTGGACTTGCCTCCAAACCGTCCGGACTCTACCTGCCCTGTGATCCAGTGCCCTGGACTGTGGCTGCTGAAGACTTCAGTAAATGAGGTAAAGAGACTGCAAACCTGTGTCCTCGTTCCTTACTGTACCTCTCACCATCCCACCATCTACACACCGGGAGCCCTGTGGGAAGATATACCATCTAGCTGCCATAACATCACCCCAGCGGACCCCTTAAAGCAGCATTGGTCACCCTGACCGAATACCACAGGTGGCGTCATGAACATGAACTTTATCACTTTAAAGACCTTTCCCTTTTACATGGGCGCCCTGGACCACGGACCGGGTCGCAGCCACCGTGACATCCCCCTGTGAACACCGGACCCGGTACCGAATGCCCCACGGCCCTGGCGGGCGACTCACATGCGTGAGGGTATCGAGCTCCTATTTGTATATATGTATAAACTTGACAGAATAACAAATCTGCAGGTCGTCGGACATCTAGGAAATAGCGACCACAATCCACAATATTGTACAATTTCACTTGTCTTTTGCCTGGGGGACTTGTCAGGGAGTCAGAAAAACACTGAACTTTAGGAAGGCAAAGTTTGACCAGCTTGGAGATGCCCTTAATCTGGTTGACTGGGACAATGTCCTCAGAAATAAGAATACAGATAATAAATAGGAAATGTTTAAGAACATCCTAAATAGGCACTGTAAGCGGTTTTTACCTTGTGGGAATAAAAGGACAAGAAATAGGGAAAAACCCAATGTGGCTAAACAAAGAAGTAAGACAGGCAATAAACAGTAAAAAGAAAGCATTTAAACTACTAAAGCAGAATGGCACCGCTGAAGCTATAAAAAACTATAGGGAGAAAATTACTTTATCTAAAAAACTAATTAAAGCTGCCAAAAAGGAAACAGAGAGGCACATTGCTAAGGAGAGTAAAACTAATCCCAAACTGTTCTTCAACAATATCAATAGTAAAAGAATCATAAGTGAAAGTGTAGGCCCCTTAGAAAATTGTGAGGAAAGAATGGTTGTAGATGACGAGGAAAAGGCTAATATATATTAAACACCTTCTTCTCCACAGTATTGACGGTGGAAAATGAAATGCCGAGAGACAAAGAAAACCCAATATTAAGGGTCACCAATCTAACCCAAGAAGAGGTGCGAAACCGGCTAAATAAGATTAAAATAGATAAATCTCCAGGTCCCGATGGCATACACCCACGAGTACTAAGAGAACTAGGTTATGTAATAGACAAACCATTATTTCTTATATTTAGGGACGCTATAGAGACGGGGTCTGTTCCACAGGACTGGCGCATAGCAAATGTGGTACCAATATTCAAAAAGGGCTCTAAAAGTGAACCTGGAAATTATAGGCCAGTAAGTCTAACCTCTGTTGTTGGTAAAATATATGAAGGGTTTCTGGGGGACGTTATTCTGGATTATCTCAAGGAGAATAACGGTTTAACTCCATATCAGCATGGAATTATGAGGAATCGCTCCTGTCAATCCAATCTAATCAGCTTTTATGAAGAGGTAAGCTATAGGCTGGACCAAGGTGAGTCAATGGACGTGGTAGATCTTGATTTTTCCAAAGCGTTTGATACCGTGCCACACGAGAGGTTGGTACACAAAATGAGAACGCTGGGTCTGGGGGAAAATGTGTGTAAATGGGTAAGTAACTGGCTTAGTGATAGAAAGCAAAGGGTGGTTATAAATGGTATATTTTCTAACTGGGTCGCTGTGACCAGTGGGGTACCGCAGGGGTCCGTGTTGGGACCTATTCTCTTCAATATATTTATTAACGATCTGGTAGAAGGTTTACACAGTAAAATATCGATATTTGCAGATGATACAAAACTATGTAAAGCAGTGAATACAAGAGAAGATAGTATTCTGCTACAGATGGATCTGGATAAGTTGGAAACTTGGGCCGAGAGGTGACAGATGCGGTTTAACAATGATAAATGTAAGGTTATACACATGGGAAGAAGGAATCAATATCACCATTACACACTGAACGGGAAACCACTGGGTAAATCTGACATGGAGAAGGACTTGGGGATCCTAGTTATTGATAAACTATGCTCAGGAAGGATATAATGGAACTAGAGCGAGTACAATGGAGGGCAACAAAACTAATAAAGAGGATGGGGGAACTACAATACCCAGAGAGATTATCAGAATTAGGATCATTTAGTCTAGGAAAAGACGACTGAGGGGCGATCTAATTACCATGTAAAAGTATACAAGGGGACAATACAAATATCTCTCCGAGGATCTGTTTATATCAAGGAAGGTGACGGTCACATGGGGGCATTCTCTGCGACTGGAGGAGAGAAGGTTTTTCCACCAACATAGAAGAGGATTCTTTACAGTTTAGGCAGTGAGAATCTGGAATTCCTTGCCTGAGGAGGTGGTGATGGCGAACATAGTTGAGGGGTTCAAGAGAGGCCTGGATGTCTTCCTGGAGCGTAACAATATTGTATCTTACAGCTATTAGTTTCTTTAGAATGACGTAGATCTGGGGATTTATTCGGACGGAATATAGGCTAAACTGGATGGACAAATGTCTTTTTTCGGCCTTGCTAACTATGTTACTATGTTAAGCATAATTAAACATAATGAACATCCCATATGAATAATCTATAAAGTGCCAAAGAATAATAGACATACATATCTACAAATAAAGTGCATAAAAAGAAAAGGGAATATGGTAAATTAATATATACCAGTGGTCAGTACCTCGTGGCTCCTGTGACTCCAACGTACGTTTGGCCTAGTGGCTTTCTCAAGGCGTGTCACTTGTAAGATAGGCCCTGGAAGAAGTGGCAATGTGCAAAGGATCAGCATTTAAGAGCTTGACTATGGGAACAAAAGAGTTTCAAACATTAATTGCATATAGTCGTTCCTACCATGAAGACTTTACGTTGAAGTTTGCTGTTGGTTTTAGTGGTACACCATATTGAATATTATCATTGCATTGTGTCTGTCTTAACATCTACATTTTGATGATTATGCTTTCTATGTATGATTATTATTATTATTATTTATTGTTATAGCGCCATTTATTCCATGGCGCTTTACATGTAAGGAGGGGTATGATAGTGATTAAAGATGAGTGAATCAATTTGCAGGACCCTGGTCCAGTGATCACATCAAGGTTTCATGGGAGACCTGCAGACTGACTTCTTACTTGCGGACATCCTCGACTACTCTTTTGAAAAGCTGGTCCGGAGGAACATTGTGTGCCCATCACTCCACAATAATGATATGGCGCCATGTCGGCAAACCAAAAGAGAAACCGGAGATGCCGGCAGGTAAGAGTAATATGGCCACTGGACCAGGGTCTGGCAAATTTATCCACTCATCTTGGAGGAGGTTCTTCTAATTATCAATAAGATTCCAGAATGAACAGATTACGTACAGAAAATAAGTACACCAATTGTTTTCCCTCTTCAAGAAGAGATTCCTTTAGGGAATTATTGGCAAATAACTACTAGATTTGTTGGAGTGTGATCATGTTTTGATGAAAGGAAGTAATTTGTACTTGTTGGAACATTCATTGCTACAAAACACCACAATTCATAACCACCCTGGAGAATTCGTTGAAATACAGAATGAATTGTTTTAGAAGATATTGGGTAGAGAAAAAAAGAACATCCCCAGGAAGACAGTCCATGTCCTCTTCCTGCAGACAAAATACTAATTCTGCAAAGAATATATAGAACATCTGGGTATGCAGGACATAAACAGGGGTGTACAAATTCCTTGAAACAAAGTCAATTATTTTTTGGCCACACTTTGGGGTTCTAGAATAAAGCATTAGGCATATACAAGGGCGCATGCAGCCTCTATGGTTTCTAGAATGAGGGAGCTCAAATCAGATTAGCTTCTTCCATTATTTTTGGTGTCGACAGAGACATAACTAATGACATAGATGAAGTTGGGAGCCTGTTATTGTAGTTTAGGAGTTCAAAGCCCCTGAGGCCTGGGGACCTGTGTTGAAATGGTCATGGATAGGAGATGAAGAGCAAGTAAGCCCCGAGTCCTCTTATACCAGGTGGTCAGAAGTATAGTAATGATAAGCAGTCCCAAATTAGGGCACCAATTTAGGGCTTTTTATGGACTTTGATATTGTTGTCAGTTGGGTATTACTATTGTGTTTTGTTACCAGTTTGGGTAGCATAGCCTGTATAATGCCATGGTTTTGTACATCGCTAGCTACATGATAGTTTCAGCCACAGAAGTAACACCCAGCTGTTAAATAGTGCTAGCCACTGAAAGGGAATCTGTCAGGTGATTTTTAGTATGATACTAATGGTATCCTGAAATAGGGCTTGGGCAGCCCTTTCAGAATCTCTAACTTTTATTGCTGTACCTTCTCCGTTTTTTTTTTTTTGCTGCAAGCACTGAAGAATTGTAAGCCGCGTGCCTGCTGGTCAAGCATATGTAAAACCAAAATGAATATGCACTGCTCCCCCCATGCCCCAAATCCTGCCCACCCCTCTGAACCACCATCAGTAAGTTTGGATTACTACTCTCCACGGCCATAATCCCGCCCAGCTCTCGGCACCAGTGTCAGTGATAGTAAAAATGAAATTAGCTGCGGATGGGTGAATTTTAACTATCACTGACATAACTATCACGAGTCATTAGGTTTTCCCAGTTTTTTGTGGCAAAATTAGGGGGGTCGGCTTATACTCGGATCAGCTTATATATGGTATATTAATATTTTATTTACAGACGGACAATGGTGGAAGGTCAACAGGAAATTGACAATTTGATTGTATGGTGCCATGCTATTTCTGATGGCAGCCCTGTTCACAGATGAAAGACATACAACAAGGATATCTTTGGGCTGGTTATCATCTCAAACACCTCTTGAACTATCATTTCAATTGAGCTAAATGTCTTGAATCTATGGACAGAGATTAGCTCCTCCAGTTCAGCAAGGATCGCTTTTGGGGTATCCTAGTCCTAGTTGATATTCAAGGTTCAATATAATGTCTTCTAGTCGTATACTGATTTCTCCCCAAAAACCATGCTACATCTGTCCATAGGTCCTTTGTGGCATTGCAGCACAGCCCCTTTCGCCTAATAGAGTTGAGTTGCAATATCAGACACAACCCATGGACAAGTCCAGTGCTAATCGTGGAAGGCTTCAGCAGCACCCGAAGAGGAGTGGACAAATGAAACAGGGCACGGGAATAGGGGACATGATTATCATCTAAAATATTGGCAGGTGTCACATTCTCCTTATTCCAGAATAGCCATTCTAAAAAGTTGATAAGTATATATGGATTTTTACACAGGTTTCTCTGAGCCAGGAACGATTTTGTCACAAGGTCGTCAGGTCACATTGTCGCATCATGGACACTGGAAAGTGGGACCAGTTTCACAATACATGGGGATATATGAATATATTATTTTTTACATATTTTACATAGTGGAGCATACAGTATGTTTCATAAATATGTTCCTCCATAGACTAGGAATAAACATTATGTAACGAGTCCCAAGATCAGACGAGATCACACAACATCCAAGAAGACGCTCTGAACTCTCAGGACAAATATCCTTATTCTTGTCAATAATTGTGGGAAAGCCAGCAGGGGATTTAGGATATTTCTGTATGGGAAATGTTCTAATTTGTTCACTATGTCAACAGTAACAGAAGCCATTTATGGTATAGTGCTGCCGCGACTGCACGAGGGGTGCAGTGATTTACTGTCAGATTTTTCAGGTATTTATGACCGCGCTTTAGATTTTATTAAGCTATTAGAATTTTACCCTTTTCTAACATTTCTCCTCTGTGAGTAGATCCATCTGTTTTGAAGTGAAGACATCATTAGCTTAAAGATTAAAGGTTTAGTACAAGCGTTAAAAGCCATCACCTACTCACAGTGGGGTCCGATCACTGGGAACAAGGGTCTGCAATGCCTGTATCAAAGACGGGGATCTAACATATGATGTAATAGTGCGAATAAGTCAGAAAAGGCTTAAGGGAACGGGTCACCAGGTTTTCCCCAAATAAAGTATGGCCACCACCATTAGGGCCTTTTGCAGTATACTGGAACGCTGTATATATGTTCGGAATGTAGTCTGCAGATACCAAAAAAAAAAAGCCATTACTATACTAACAGACAGGGTGATCCGATCCAATGGGCGTCTCTGGTCTTGATCCGACTCCTCTATTCTTGTGATCACTGTCCTAGTTCCCGGCTTTGTGTGGATGACGCATCCTCCATTGCGCTCCTGTTCAGGTGCACTTTGCTCTGCCCTTCCAAGGGTAAAGCCAAATACTGTAGTGTGAATGCGCCAGGAAAGGCTAGAGGGCGCCAATGACTCAGAAGTAAAGCTGGCGCATGCGCATTGCAGTACTTTACTCTGCCTTCAGCAAGTCAGAGCGAAGTACGCCTGCACAGGAGCGGGATGGAGGATGGAGATGTTAAGAAAAGAGAAGGCGCTATATCAAGACCAGAGATACCCATTGGACAGGACCGCCCCATCCGTAAGTATAATAAAAGCTTTTTTTAGGGATCTGCAGATGGGATTCAGGACTTTTTTTTTACAGAATTCCAGTATGCTGTAACATAGTCCATAATAGTGCTGGTCATATTTTGTATGGGGAAAACTTGGTGATAGATTATCTTTAACCCTTTCACCCTGAAGGCTGTTTTAACCTTCCTGATCAGGCCAAATTTTACTATTCTGACCAATGTCACATTATGTAGTATTAACTCTGGAACGCTTCAACGGATCCCACAGATTGTGAGACTGTTTTCTTGTGACATATTGTACTTCATGATGAAATTTGTTTGATATGCATTTGTTTGTGAAAATTTAGCAATTTTCAAACTTTTCATTTTTATGCCCTTAAATTAGATATGTCACACAAAATAGCCAATAAATAACATTTCCCACATGTCTACTTTACATCAGCACAACGTTGGAAACATAACTTTTTTGTTATGAAGTTATAAGTTTTAAAAGTTGACCAGCGATTTCTCATTTTGACAACACAATTTACAAAACCATTTTTTATGGACCACCTCACATTTGAAGTGACTTTGGGGGCTTATATGACACCATTCTAAAAACTGCACCCCTCAGGGTGTTCAAAACCACATCCAAGAAGTTTATTAACCTTTTAGGTGCTTCACAGGAATTAATGGAATGTGGAAGGAAAAAAATGAACAGTTGACTTTTTCAAAATTTTTTTATTTTAGAACCAATTTTTTTATTTTTGCAAAGGTAACAGACAGGAAATAATGGACCCCAAAATTTGTTCTGAAATTTCTGCTGGGTACACCGATACCCCATATGTGAGGGAAAACTTCTGTTTTGCTGCATGGACGAGCTCGGAAGGGAAGCAGCGCCATTTGACTTTTTGAATGTAAAATTTGCTGAAATAATTAGCGTTTGGAGAACCCCTGATGTGCCTAAACAGTGGAAACTGCTCACAAGTGACACCATTTTGGAAACTAGACCCCTTAGAAACTTATCTAGATGAGTGGTGAGCACCATGAACCCCCAGGTGCTTTATAGAAGTTTATAACGTTGAGTCATAAAAATCACATTTTTCCCCACAAAAGTTTTTTGAGCCCCAATTTTTTATTTTCAGAAGAGTAACAGTTGTGCAATTTCTCTTGAGTAAGCAGATACCCCATATGTGGGGGGAACTTCTGTTTGGTTACACAGGGTTCAGATAGGATGAAGGGAGTTATGGAGCGCAGATTTTGATGGATTGTTCTGCCGGTGTCATGTCAGCTTTGGAAAGCCCCTGATGCACCTAAACAGTGGAAACCTCCCAAAAGTGATGCCATTTTGGAAACTAGAACCCTCAAGAAAGTTATCTAGATGTGTAGTGAGCACCTTGAACCCCCATGTGCTTCACACAAGTTTATAACGTTAAGCCATGAAAATAAAAAAATTAAATTTTTTATTTTTCCCACAAAAATGTTGTTTTAGCTCTAAATTTGTTTATTTTCACAAGGTTAACAGGTGAAACGGGACCCCAAAATTTGTTGTGCAATTTCTCCTGAGTACACCAATATCCCATATGCAGGCAAAAACTGCTAGATTTAGCAGGATTAGATTGAGGGTGCCATGTCATAATGGTAAAGCCCCCGAGGTGCCAGAACAGTAGAACTTCCCTAAGTGATCCCATTGTACAAACTACACCTCTCAATTAATTAATCTATGAGTGCAGTGATCATATTGACACCACAGGTCTATCACAGAATTTTAGACCATTGGGTTTGCAAGAAAAAAAAATAATGGCACTTTAACCACCAACATGTTGTTTTAGCCCCATATTTTCTATTTTCACACTGGGAAATGAGTAACAATGGCACCAATATTTGTCCCACAAGTTTTGCTGAATGTGGAAATACCCCATATGTGGCTGTACAGTACTGCTTAGCCATACGGCGAGACTCGGGAGGACCAGAGCTCTATTTTCCTCCTGGAGTGCAGATTGTTAGAATAGTTTGTGGACTGCATATGCAGAGCACCTAAGTACTCGAAGGCAGAATCCCCCCTCAAGTGACCCCATTTTGGAAAATGTACCCCATTGGGAATTTATCTACAGATACAGTGACATTTTTGCAGTCACCAGTACGTTTTAGTCATCAGTATGTTCTAGTGCCCAGTAAGTTGCTTCTGGAGAAAAGCACCTGTAAATTAGGCGAACTCTCATTGCTACAGAAATGCCAAACATGTGGACTCAAAATGTGGTTAAGCAACACTGGGGCTCAGAAGGGAGGGGGACATTTGGATTTGGGAGTGCAGAATTTGATGAATCTCTTTTGGGGGTGAGGCGCTATTCCAGAGCCTTTGTGGTACCAGTAACGTGGAAGCCCCCTATATTTCCGTTAACATATGATGGACCTGAGTGGGGACTTGCTTTTTTGTGGATTGAGTTGAAGCATTTGTTGGGAATATTTTACATAACATTTGGGATGACATTTATCTGGCACTATACGCTGAGCACTTACATTGGAGTTTACATTCTTTTTATGCTCTGATTAAGGGTGGTTGTTCCGCTGGGAATGCATAAGTGTTTAGAAAATTTACTTCAAACTTTTTTCTTCTTCTAATTTTAATGGATTATTAATAAAATAGAATAATTTTTTACCGACTGATGGTTGTGCTGGACTTCCTTTCATCTTACCTGTTTGTGCTGACTGTCAGCTGGATACAGCACCCTCTGGTCGATACTTACAGCACAGCCAGCAAACTATTGGCAGCGCTGGTGGTGAGCTTTTAACTTTTTATTTTAAATCTTCGAGTGAGGTGATTCAGATGAACCCCCCGAGAGATTCATTCGCTATAATGCGGCAGCAAAGTTACTTGGGACTCCATCTGGCTTCTTTTCAGAAGTGCACAAAAATTTGGCAGACCGCACTTTTATACACACTTAACAGAAGGACACTGCCGGTTCATAGGCAGCTAGATGGCGCCATCAGCCTCATTATTGTGAATCTTCCATCGGGGGTTCTGTCTTAATCACGTATTTCAGAGATTTACACGGAAACCCCCATGTAAGCGCTCAGTGTAGGGCACGGAAAAATGTGAGCTGTGCCTTACTGTGATCTTTGGGAGGCAGAATGAACAAATCAATAGCAGGTGAAGAATTGTTTTTTTTTATTTTTTACACCGTTTCTCATGCAGCATAACTGATTAGACAACTTTATTCTTCAGGTCAGTGCAATTACAGCAATACCAGATTTATATTGGGTTTTAATGTTTGGCTACCTTCACACAGTAAAAAAGCTTTTTATTGCAAAAACAAGTTTTTGCATCGCCATATTTTGAGAGTTATAATTTTCCCATATTTTGACTGACTAATTCATATGTGGGCTCGGTTTTTGCAGGACAAGTTGACGTTTTTATTGGTACCATTACTTTTTTACTGCTTTCCGTCCCAATTTTGGGAGGCAGAATGAACAAGAACCAGCAATTCAGGATTTGTTTTTATTCTTTGGGTCAGTACGATTACAGCGATACTATATATATATATATATATATATATATATATATATATATATATATATATAAAATTTATTTATTTTTTTACTTTAATGTTTTGGCATTTTTATACAATAAAATCAATTTTATAAAAAAAATATTTTTTCATTGCCTTATTCTGAGAGCTATAACTTTTATTTTTCTGCTGACAGAGCTGTATGGCACCTTGTTTTCTGTGAGACAAGATGACATTCAGAAATACCATTTTTATCTACACGATACGAGGCAAAAAACTATGGTTTATTTATTTTTGTAACGGTGTTCACTGAAGGGATTAAATAGTTGGACAGTTTTATAGGTCGTGTCGTTCCGCATCCAGCGATACCAAACATGTGTACTTACTTTTTTTGCATAAATAAATGTATTTATTGGATTAATATTTTTTTCTTTTTCTTGGTTCTTTATTTTATGATTTTTGTTTATATTTTTACAAATTTTATTAACTATTTTTTGCCTGTTTCTGCATTGCAGAGCATTAGATCAGCGTCTGGCATGCAATTTCTTCTGAGCATGCTGATACCCCGTATGTGATGGAAATCCACTGTTTGGGCACACAACAGGGCAAGGAAGGGAAGGAGCATCATTTGAATCTTTGAATGTAAAATTTGCTGGATTCTTTTGTAGACGCCATGTTGCATTTGGAGAGCCCCTGATGTGCCTAAATAGTGCAAATCGGCCACAAGTGACATCATTTTGGAAACAAGACCCCTCAAGGAACTTATCTAGATGTGTTTTGAGCACCTTAAACCCCCAGGTGCTTCACAAAAGTTTATAACATTGAACAGTGAAAATAAAAAAAAATCACATTTTCCCCTCAGAAATGTATTCTACCCCCAAATTTAGCATTTTACAAGGGTAACAGGAGAAACTTCACCATGTAATTTGTTGTGCAATTTCTCTTGAGTATGCCGATACCCCATATGTGGAGTAAAATTAAAATTTTGGTGCACAGCAGAGCTTGGAAAGGAAGAAGAGGTGCTGTTTGACTTTTTGAATGCAAAATTTGCAAGAATAATTAGCGAACGTTATGTCGCATTCCGAGAGCCGCAAATGTGCCTAAAAAGTGGAAACACCATTTGTGGTGTCAGGGAACTTATCTAGATATGTGGTGACCACCTTGAATCACCAGGTGCTTCACAGAAGTTTATAACATTGAGCCATAAAATAAAAAAAAAAAAAAAAAATCACATTTGTCCCACAAAAATGTCATTTTAGCCCCAATTTTTTAATTTTTACAAGGATAGCAGGAGAAAATGGACCCCAAAATTTGTCGTGCAATATCTCCTGAGTACGCTGAGAACAGCAGAACCCCCCATAAGAGACCCAATTTTACAAAGTACACCCCTCAGCAAATTCATCTATGGGTGCAATGATCATATTGACCCCACCGGTGGGTCACAGAATTTTATACCATTGGGCAATGAAGAAAAAAATAATTATATTTTTATGACCAAAATTTTGTTTTAGCCCCAATTTTACATTTTCACACAGGTAAATGGGTAAAAACGGTACCAAAATTTGTCCCACAATTTCTACTCAACTTAGAAATACCTGAAATGTGTCTGTACAGTGCTGTTTAGCCATACGGCGAGACTCGGGAGTGAAGAAGCGCTATTGGCAAGTATGATTATTATTATTATTATTTATTGTTATAGTGCCATTTATTCCAAGGCGCTTTACATGTGAGGAGGGGTATACATAATAAAAACAAGTACAATAATCTTAAACAATACAAGTCATAACTGGTACAGGAGGAGAGAGGACCCTGCCCGCGAAGGTTCACAATCTACAAGGGATGGGTGAGAATACAGTAGGTGAGGATAGAGCTGGTCATGCAGCGGTTTGGTCGATCGGTGGTTACTGCAGGTTGTAGGCTTGTCGGAAGATGTGGGTCTTCAGGTTCTTTTTGAAGATTTCGATGGTAGGCGAGAGTCTGATGTGTTGTGGTAGAGGGTTCCAGAGTAGGGGTGATACGCGAGAGAAATCTTGTATACAATTGTGGGAAGAGGAGATAAGAGGGGAGTAGAGAAGGAGATCTTGTGAGGATCGGAGGTTGCGTGCAGGTAAGTACTGGGAGACGAGGTCACAGATGTATGGAGGAGACAGGTTGTGGATGGCTTTGTATGTCATGGTTAGTGTTTTGTACTGGAGTCTCTGGGCAATGGGGAGCCAGTGAAGGGATTGACAGAGGGGAGAGGCCGGGGAATAGCAGGGGGACAGGTGGATTAGTCGGGCAGCAGAGTTTAGAATAGATTGGAGGGGTGCGAGAGTGTTCGAGGGGAGGCCACAGAGCAGGAGGTTACAGTAGTCAAGGCGAGAGATGAGGGCATGGACTAGGGTTTTTGCAGATTCTTGGTTGAGGAATGAACGGATTCGTGAAATATTTTTGAGCTGAAGTCGGCAGGAAGTGGAAAGGGCTTGGATATGTGGTTTGAAGGAGAGATCAGCGTCAAGGATTACCCCGAGGCAGCAAGCTTGTGGGACTGGGGAGAGTGGGCAGCCATTTACTGTAATGGTTAGGTTCGTTGGGGGGGTCGCGTGAGATGGGGGAAAGATGATGAATTCTGTTTTGTCCATGTTAAGTTTCAGAAATCTAGCGGAGAAGAAGGATGAAATAGTGGACAGACATTGAGGGATTCTGGTTAGTAGGGAGGTGATATCTGGTCCAGAGATGTAGATCTGTGTGTCATCAGCATAGAGGTGATACTGAAAGCCATGAGATTCTATGAGCTGTCCCAGGCCAAAGGTGTAAATGGAGAAGAGCAGGGGCCCAAGGACTGAACCTTGCGGGACTTCAACAGATAGGGGGCGAGGTGAGGAGGTGGTGTGTGAGTGGGAGACGCTGAATGTCCGGTCTGTTAGGTATGATGAGATCCAGGATAGGGCCAAGTCTGTGATGCCAAGGGATGAGAGGGTCTGTAATAATAGGGAATGGTCCACTGTGTCAAAGGCAGCCGATAGGTCGAGGAGGAGGAGGACGACAGAGTAGTGTCGCTTGCTCTTGGCGGTTAAGAGGTCGTTGGTGACCTTAGTTAGCGCAGTTTCAGTGGAATGGTGTGACCGGAAGACAGATTGTAAGCGGTCAAAGAGGGAGCAAGAAGAGAGATGGGAGGACAGTTCAAGGTAAACGTGTTGTTCCAGTAGTTTGGAGGCATAGGGGAGAAGTGATATAGGGCGATAGCTAGATACAGAGGATGGGTCAAGAGAGGGCTTTTTGAGGATAGGTGTGATGGAGGCATGTTTAAAGCTTGAGGGGAAAACACCAGTTGTTAGTGATAGGTTGAAGAGATGGGTTAGGGTTGGGATGAAGACTGTGGTGAGGTTTGGGATGAGGTGGGATGGGAGCGGGTCAAGTGCACAGGTGGTGAGATGCGATCTTGAGAGTAGAGTGGAGAGTGGAGATCTTCTGTAATGGTGGAGAAGTTGGTTTTGGAGGTGGAGGGCTGGGAAGTCGGGAGGAAGGGCTCTGGGGGTTGTTGACCAAAACTGTCTCTGGTGCTATCAATCTTCTGCTTGAAAAATGAGGCAAAGTCTTCAGCGGAGATAAGTGGGGAGGGAGGAGGTACTGGGGGACGGAGGAGAGAATTGAAGGTGTTGAACTGTTTAGGGTTGTGAGACAGGGAGGATATGAGAGATGAGAAGTAGGTTTGTTTAGCTGTGGCGAGTGTGGTCTTGAAAGTAGTGAGGGACTGTTTGAATACGATGAAGTGCTCATTGGAGTGGGATCTTTTCCATCTGCGCTCAGCAGCCCTGGAAGCTCACCTCAGTTCTTTGGTCAGGCTGGTGTGCCAGGGCTGTCTGTTGATTTTGCGAGCTTTGGTATGTGTAAGTGGGGCAGCAGATTCCAAAGCTACAGCTATTGTGGTGTTATATAGAGCGGCAGCGTCATCCGCATTGTGTATGGAACTTATGTCTGTGAGAGGGAGGAGGGATTCAGAGAATGAATGTAGGTCAAGGTGTTTAAGATTTCTGCGAGGGTGTGAAAGTTTGTGGGGTGGGGATTGTAGACATGGAGTGGAGAGAGATGAGAATGTGAGAAGGTTGTGGTCAGAGAGTGGAAGAGGTGAGTTAGAGAGGTTAGATAGGGAGCAGAGGCAGGTGAAGAGGAGGTCCAGTGTGTGACCTTCTTTGTGAGTGGCTGCAGAAGACCATTGAGTGAGGCCGAAGGAGGAAGTGAGAGATAGAAGTTTAGTGGCAGCTGAGAGGGAAGTGTCAATGGGGATGTTGAAATCGCCCATGATGATAGTGGGGATGTCCGCAGAAAGGAAATGAAGTAGCCAGGTGGTGAAGTGGTCAAAGAAGGTGGTGGCTGGCCCTGGGGGGTGGTAATGGCTGCCAGTTAGAGGTTGGAGGGGGAGTAGATGCGCACAGAGTGCATCTCAAAGGAAGGGAGGGTAACAGAGGGTGGCAGTGGGATTGGGGTGAAGGAGCAGTTATCTGACATGAGAAAACCCAACTCCTCCGCCATGCTTGCTGCTGGGGCGGGGTGTGTGAGAAAGGTGGAAGCCACCGTAAGAGAGTGCAGCAAGGGAGGCTGTGTCAGAAGGGGTGAGCCAGGTTTCGGTGATGGCGAGGAATGAAAGTTTGGTAGTAACAAAAAGATTATGGATGTAGGAAAGCTTGTTGCAGACAGAGCGAGCATTCCACAGAGCTCCTGTTAGTGGGACAGGGGAAGCGGTGGCTGGGCGAATGGGTATAAGGTTAGAGAGGTTACGGAAGTTTGTGATGGAGCGTGGATGGGAGGTAGAAATGACTGTTGGAATATGGTGAGGAGGACCAGGATTTGGAGAGATATCACCAGCAGTGAGAAGGAGCAGAGATAGTGTTAGCAGGTGGGAGCAGGAGAGGGCATGAGGGGGCTGCCTGTGCTTTGAGGCAGAGGATTGTATGTTAAGGAACAGTTCTGAGCAGGAGGTGAGATGGATGGGGAGGATTGAAGAGGAGATGAACAGTTCCTTACTTGGTGTGGGGATTGGGGGAGGTAGCAGAAAGTGAAAGATTATAGGGGTAAAAGTGAAAACAAACTGAAACATAGTTTGCAGTGACTGGCCAGTTACCTTCAGTTCCCTTCAGGTTCAATTCAGGTTTTAATTCTAATGTAATACACACTTTTAGGACATATGATAAAACATAATTTTTTGCCTCGTTTTTTCTTAATTTTTTTTTTTTACGGTGTTCACTAGTGGAACAGTTTTATAGGTCGAGTAGTTCCAGATGCGGCAATACCAAATATGTCTACTTTTATTGTCTTTGTTGTTTTTTTTCATAATAATATTATTTATGAAGCAGAAAAAAACTTCCTCACTATTATAACAAATGTTGAACCCTTCCAACATAAATATTGCACCAATTGAGAACAACTGCAGGATCAGTCAACCAAATTATTTAAAAATATAACAAATTTTATTAAAGACAATACACATAATAATCAAAAAAGGAGATATAAAAAACAAACAGGACTATACCGGTATATTTGGAACCAGTCACCTCCTGATGAAACTGCAAACGGCGGTGAAACGCGCGTCGAGGTGTGTATGCAGCAGCAATTGACCCTCTTACCATGGACACAGGTAACCATTACGTTAATTATATGCAAGTTATGAATACAGCATAACGTGCCTGCAACTTTAACTATTTGTTACAGGGTTCATATGCAGCGCCCCAGAGTCCTGGTCGTTGCAGTACTGACGCTCCGCCGCTAAGGGGAGTGATGGTATGTCTGATGGCACTTAAGGAGATCACCTGACCAGGTATCACAGTCACACTTTACACTTCACATTCTGGCCACCAGGGGGAGCAAATGGTTCTATGTATTAGGCCACTCCTCACAATCTGGTAAAACTGGGGGCTGGATAGGAAGTTAGTCAGAAGCTGACTGGGTTGGATCCAGGCAACATCCTTTGGCAGAGGGTGTTGCGGGGGAAGATTCAGGGGTGTCTCTGTCAGGGGTGGGATCCTGACAGTGGCCTAGCGAACAGAACAAAACGTTACGGAGCCGCGCCTTCACTCGAATGCGGTGGCATCCTAAGAAAGGACAAGAAGCGAGGTTTACTGTGGAGAAGTGAGAAACGAGATCGCAGCAAAAAGGAGATAAAGCCAGTAGGAGTCGTGCCATAAGATCGAGGCAACATTCTACTGATGCGCGTAGCCGGAACGCCGAGGAAGTATTAGGCTCCAAGCAATACTTCAAACAGCGGCAGGACAGTTAATTTTAGGTTGGCTGTCTCACCTAAATCACCTAAGAAGACATAGGGGGCAATTGTGGGAGAGGGGCAACGCTAGGGTCCCGGAAGAACTCCAGGCCTACCCGTCATACGGGTGCGTCCTATCCATATCATCTGGGGGACGGAGAAGAACATCAGAATAGATACGAGTTGTGAGAAAGAAGAACATCAGAAACAGACAACAGTTGTGAGGACTATCCCGTGGTGCTCAGCAGGGAGGTACTACAACACACAGGCGCTAGAAGGTAGGCACTGATTTCCACCTGCAAAGGGAACTCTGGAGGTGCCATCGGACCGGCCGGTCTCAGACAGCCCTGTTAACCGTACTTTGGATTGAGGATCTTGAAGCCTTCAGTAAAGAGGTAAAGAGACTGCAACCCTGTGTCGTTATTCATTGCGACCTGCACTACGCACCATCATCACATCTTTCATTGGACGTCCCTTAGCAGGGTCACGGACCGGGTCTAGCCACCGTGACAACCCCAGAACCGAGACAGAGGCCCGGTACTGAGTACCCCGCGGCCCTGCGTCTGGGGGCGCTCCAACTATATCGGACATTTGGAGAAGTATCATAACTTATTTGGTGCAGTAGGACCTATGGTGGTGATCTGGATGATACTATATACCGGTATATCTATAGCCCTGCATATTGTATGGTTACTTTTGTATACTGAGTCATAATGTCCATCTTATTGGGTTATCCCATGGCTGTATAGCAAAATATTGCAATGTATTTATGATACTATTTTTGTTGCTACATGCCATGACATTGCTGCTGCAATTGATCTTTGTTGACTGGTTCCAAATATACCCGTATAGTCCTGTTCGTTTTTTATATCTCCTTTTTTTATTATTATGCATATTGTCTTTAATAAAATTTGTTATATTTTTAAATAATTTGGTTGACTGATCCTTCGGTTGTTCTTATTGGTGCAATATTTATTTATGGGTACATTTATTATTTTGTGATTTTTAAAATAATATTTTTACAACTTTTTTTCAATTTTTTACTTAGTCCCACTAGGGGACTTTCACTTTCTGCAGTCTGATCGCAGTTATAGGGTATAGCAATGCAGGAGCATTGCTATACCCTATAGCCAGTCAGCCCTGCAGACACAAGTTAGCTAAAACATGCATTGAGCATGATCTAACTAACTTCCTAGTGCCTGGTGACCCGGATGTGTCGTAATGATGACATCGGATCTTAATAGCAATGATCGGGACCCTGCGATGACGTTGTGGTGTCTCCGATCCAAGGACAGAGGGGCTTTCTTAGCTCTGCCTGCTCTCTAAATCCTGCTATCGCAAAAATCGTAGTATTTAGGGGGTTAAAGTGCTGGGAGCAGTGCAGGCCGGGCGTCAGCTGTCAGAATCAGCTGACACCCGGGGCGATCGCCAATGCACAACCCCCTGCGCACGAGCTATCGCCATAATGTATATGTACTGTATTGGTTGGGAAGGGGTTAAATGCCAGTGTTCCCACAAGTTGGGGGGGTGCAGAGAACACAGCTGAAAGGACAGTACTCACTCAGGTGGGGGAGTACAAAGTGCACACAGCGGTTCAAAAGGACAGTAACATGGATGAGCATGTTCAACCATAACACTTCTACATCCATCCATGTGCTGCCAGCTGGACGGTCGACAGATAGAGGAATGGAATGTAATACAGTCAGGGTAAGGAGAAAGTGATTAGATTAGATTAGAAGATGATTTTCCAGCATTTTTACTTTGCCGTCAGTGGCTTTTTTTTTTTTTTTATCGCCGCCATTAATCAAAACCTCAGTGACAAATAAAAGCTTTTAGGGCAAAATGGCCCAGACAGAAAATAATTTCTTAATCAATTTACGCTCGTGACGTGGTCTCTGAATTCTCTAAATGTAGATTATTTATTTATGATTCCCAAATCAGGTTACAGCAGGCGATCTCAGATAACGCTAAACTTATGTAATTATGTTTTATGTAAACTGTGCTGTAAGGAAGCCAACAAGCCTCGTGTGTAATTGAGGCATAAAGTAAGTACATGCTCTGCTCCCGGATAGGAATGGGTTTAAATGAGTTATTACAAATGTAGATGATAGAACTGACAGTAATTGTAGCAGATTACACCCTCTAATTCCAATAATCTCATAAAAATACAAGAAAATCTAAAAAATATACAAAGCAGATGAAGTATCATGTAAAATCACTGCATATCACACAGGAGGCCTTGCAGGACGAGGACCAGTGATGTATTATAGGGAGAGATCCCATTGCATGGTTGTCCACACCATATTGAGTGCTCATTTCGGCTTGTCCCAAAGATGTCCATATACTTAACTGAAAGCAAAGTCAAAACTGACTGGAGCAGGTATAGTCTAATTACCTTAGGCAGACCTGGGCAAAGGACCGCACCGTACCCTCCCACACCCGTCCGCTCGTTGTCTTCGTTGTCTCCTTCTGCGCTGACTTAGGTGGAGGAGGGGCCTCCGACCACTTCCTCCGCCAATCAGCGTGTGAAACAGCTGATGCCATCACGTAATTTCATGACATCAGCTGTGTACTGCGGAGAGTCAGCGCAGTGGAGACAGGAGCAGAAGTAGAGCGCCGGGGAACAGAACCAAGGTGAGTATGTGGTGTTCTTTTTTTCATGTGTATGGGATGTTTGGCTGGACAAGGGGAGGCTATTGGGGCCTCATGTCGGACATGGGGAGGCTATGGGGCTCTGATGCTGGACATGGTGAGGCTATGGGGCTTTCATGCTGGACATGGAGAGGCTATTGGGGCCTCATGTCGGACATGGGGAGGCTATGGGGCTCTCATGCTGGACATGGAGAGGCTATGGGGCTTTCATGATTCTCATGGAGAAGCTTTGAGGCTCTCATGCAGTATATAGGAAGGCTGTTTGGGGTTCATGCTGGACATGGGGAAAATTTGTGGGGCTCATGCTGTATATGGGGAGGCTGTGTTGGCTTCATGCTGTATATGGGGAGGCTGTATATGGGGGAGGTTGTGTGGGCCTCATGCTGAATATGAAGAGGCTGTGTGGTGCTCATGCAGTATATAGGGAGGTGAATGCACACTCAACTGGAAGGGGACATCAGATTGAGTTTTGCAATTGAATGAGCACCACTATAGAGGGAAGACTCTAGCTGTATGGAAGATGCTGACTGTTACACAGTCTAAGATGGCTTTGAACAAGGGCTGCAAAATGGCCATGAAACAGAAAGAAGGACCCATCCATCATGGGCGTAGAAGGAGAGAAAGGACGCAAAGTGGTGTCCAGACCTTCAGAAGATATGCCTATATGAGGGAGTGTCTGATCCTAGAACGCCAGACCACTGTGGGGAGTGACCATTGCTGCAGAGTGTAATGAAAGGAGAAGATTTGCCCAGTAAAGTGTGGCCCAAGGAAACGGGCAGAGATGATCAAGGAACAGGATGGTGAGTCAGCGAGGACGCCACCCAGTGAAAGGCAGGGCCATGATGGGCCTCAGGAGATGTAAGTGATGGCACCATTTGTGGGTTGTAAATCAGACAAAAAAGAGCTAGAGAATATGGCAGACCGAAGATCTTGGATTGAATGCACTGGGATCTGGTGTGGTATACCCAATTGAGAAGGACTGGGAGTTAGTAAGTGATGGAGGCTCATGGCCTTCGTGAAGATGAAGGGGAGGCCAGGTGGCTTGTCTCAGAAAGTTACCCGATCCTTCGACTCGCCGAACGCCTTAGAGTCTTGTTAGCCCAGTGTACTGTGGGTTCCCCACCAATGGCAAAAGAGACTCATTGCAGATCCAGACCCCGAATACCTCTGAGGTCTCTGTCCCCGAGGCATCCCCTGTGCCCGGAAGGAAGTCTCTTGCCACAGAGGCAAATAGATCGCCGTTGTTATCCGAGACAAGGTACTGATGCAGCTGGACCAGCTTGGCAGAGAAGTGGTTGTTAGGCAAATGACCCGGGATACCATGATGCATTACGATTAGTGTTGAGCATTCCGATACCGCAAGTATCGGGTATCGGCCGATACTTGCGGGTATCGGAATTCTGATACCGAGATCCGATACTTTTGTGGTATCGGGTATCGGTATTGAAACAACATTAATGTGTAAAACAAAGAATTAAAATAAAAAATATTGCTATACTCACCTCTCCGACGCAGCCTGGACCTTACCGAGGGAACCGGGAGCCTTCTTTGCCTAAAATGCGCGCTTTTACTTCCTTCCGCGACGTCACGGCTTCTGATTGGTCGCGTGCCGCCCATGTGGCCGCAACGCGACCAATCACAGCAAGCCGTGATGTAATTTTCAGGTCCTCAATGCCTAATTCTAGGCATTCAGGATTTTAAAATTACGATCCGGCTTGTGATTGGTCGCGTCGCGGTCACATGGGCGACGCGACCAATCACAAGCCGTGACGTCACGGGAGGCAGGAAACGCGCGCATTTTTAAAATTATGTCACGGCTTGTGATTGGTTGCGTGCCGCCCATGTGACCGCGACGCGACCAATCACAGCAAGCCGTGACGTAATTTCAGGTCCTGATGCCTATTTCTGCATTCAGGACCTGAAATTAATTAATTAATTAATTAATGAAAGTGACGTAATTTTAAAAATGCGATCCGGCTTGTGATTGGTCGCGTCGCGGCCACATGGGCGGCACGCGACCAATCAGAAGCCGTGACGTCGCGGAAGGAAGTAAAAGCGCGCATTTTAAGCAAAGAAGGCTCCCGGTTCCCTCGGTAAGGTCCAGGCTGCGTCGGAGAGGTGAGTATAGCAATATTTTTTATTTTAATTCTTTATTTTACACATTAATATGGATCCCAGGGCCTGAAGGAGAGTTTCCTCTCCTTCAGACCCTGGGAACCATCAGGAATACCGTCCGATACTTGAGTCCCATTGACTTGTATTGGTATCGGGTATCGGTATCGGATTAGATCCGATACTTTGCCGGTATCGGCCGATACTTTCCGATACCGATACTTTCAAGTATCGGACGGTATCGCTCAACACGAATTACGATCATGGATTGATTATCGGCTTCATAATGGAGAAGAATATTGGGCACAAGGTCTACATTAATGCCGGATCCCTCTGGGGGGGCTGGTATGCAGAAAGGTGAGCTTGTCCAGTTTATAAAGGAAGGGTTGGTTTGTGATCCAGTTGGGGGCTGAAGAAACACCTTTGACCATGTGGCCTTGCCCTAAGGTCACAGTCCAAATGAACGTTACACTCCTGAGGGGCAGAATCAGAAACCCCAGTGGAGAGACTGATCCAAACTCCTGTGAAACTTCAACAGAAGGCGGACAACCAGGACTGCCGGTAACCCAGCCATGGTATATGTGGCCCAAAGACCTCATTCTGCGGTCTACATGAGGAGAAAGGGACACTAGCCTTCTGGAAAAGAAAATGTTCTCTACAATTTATGTGGTATGTATCAGTGTTTTCCAGATGTCCGAATTGTCGAGAACTACTATTGTTAAACGGGAGGGGACAGACCAGGGATAAACAGGAGCATAGTGAGGTCAGAGACTCGAGCCAGGGGTACTCTTGACGATAAAATCAAGAGTACCCCTGAAACAGGGATCGTTAGGGTCCCAGTTCAAGAGTCAGGTTTATTTTTTAATGGTGGTCTCCCTCATTGAACTGTGAAATATCTGGTCACATCATTTGTTACAGGCAGCCTGCACCAATGTAAGGCCCTCACAGCACAAGTTCACACACCAGGACAGGACCCCCATATTTTTATGCTATATATGCCATGGCGCTGAAGGAGAGTGCCTCAGCGCAGCTACTACCCTGTGACACATCACAGGGCTCTGACAGCTTTCTGCTGGACAAACTATTGGTTGAATAAAGATGTCCATCAAGGTAAGGATCTGGTCTCCGGTACAGGAATACCCTAAAGATCCGAGTAATCTTATTTAGTTTCTCCTGTTTAAATTCTTAAAGTAATCCGGTTGAGCAGGAAAAGTTTGATAAGGAGAGCCTTGATCTGCCACTTTAAGTTACCCATCCGATCTGAGATTACCTTGACGTTTGGTGGATGGGCTCACAATTTTTGGCCACTTTAAGTTGGAGCAGAGATGTCAAACTCAAATACACAGAAGAACAAAATTAAAAACTTAAGACAAATTGAGAGCCAACCTTGTTATTTATGAAAAAAAAAAAGTCTACTATTGAGGAAGCTTTTCCTTTTCATATGGAAACAAACTTAAATGCATTGTCCCATTGTCCCACAAAGTACATTTAAATTAACAGACCTTCGAATAAAATAAAAACTTAATCATGAATAAGATGTATTATGTTATATAATATGTTATGTAAGAGCAATAAAAAGCATTTGAACCAATGGCCTAATTTAAATATGTAATAATAAGGAATAAAAAATCTTGAATTAATAAATAATACAGATAATAAAGTATTATGCTAACAAAAGTGCCCCACAAAAAACAGTATACTCCCACAGTGAATTCCTCCACAGTACCCTCTGCATGCACAGTAGGATGACCCTACTTTACCCCCCAGAAAAATAAAATATAGTGACAACAACAGAGTATTATGCCCCATCTTTGATCCCCACACAGCCCTACACACAGTATGATGGGCTCGCATAGTCCTCCATACATTATAATGCACCACAAATAGTCGTTCATACATTATAATGACCCCACGTAGTCCTCCATACAGTATATTGGCCCCACATAGTCTTTCATACAATATAATGGGCCCAGATTGTCTTCCATACAGTATAATGTCCCTTATATAGTCATCCATAGAGTATAATGGGCTCCACATAATCATCCTTGCAGTATAATGAGCCCCACATAGTCTTCCATACAGAATAATGGCCCACATAACCCTCCATGCAGTATAATGGGCCCCACATAGTCCACCATATAGAATAATTGGCCCACACTCCTACATTCAGTAAAAGGAGCCTCACATAGTCCTCCATACAGAATAATGATCACACACAGTGCTCATACAGTATAATAGCACCACATTGTCCTGCATGCAGTATAATGGCCCGCTATAGTCCTCCATACAGTATAATTCGCCATATAGTCCGCCATACAGCATAATGGCCCCCACATAATTCTCCATGCAGTATAATGGGGCTCACACAGCCCTCCATCTAGCATAATGGGCCCCACATTGCCTTCCATACAGTATAATGGATGTACATAGTTCTCCATACAGTATAAATGGAGCTCACATTAAAAAAAAAACCCTCACCTTCTCCCGGTTTCCCACTGCTCCAGTCTCCTCAGCGTGTCTTCTGCAGTTCTGCGCTACACGCGGGCCAGAGTTTGATGTGTAAATTGGAGCATGAACAATTGCAATTTCCTTTGATTTGCAGCTTTTGAGTTGTCATTTGCTCTTGTAGAGAGTTACTGTATATGTCAATTTTGAGTTGACAATGTACAAAACTGAATGCTAAGATTTTTTTAAGGGTGCTAGGTGATGTTTCGAGATCAATGCTGCTTCAGAGGTTCCGTTAGAAGTTGAAGGGCCATAAATATCAGAGTCCCCATACACAGTAGACAAAAGTTAACCAAACTCGCCAATATTGGCAGAATGAGCCAACAGTCTAAAGTCTATGGGGAGCTGGCAGAGATAGCTGATGGCCAAATGAGTAGTCAGCCATCAGCTATGGTATATGTATGGCCAGCCTAATATACAGTAAATAGCTGTCAGAAGAATGATGGTTCGGCCGATTATTCTGCCAGCTGCTATTTCTCCTGACTTCTCTGAGTACACTTGTATTCTCTATGAAAGAATCGCTGCCAGACTCCATTGGTGGAGGGTTATCTTACAAAAAACAAAAGGATTGGCATTACAGAATTTTATCCAGACATGATTTGTCAGGCAATACTTTGGAGAGCCCAATGCACATTAGACTGTCCAAACCGGCCAATATTGGTAGGTTCTACCAATGTTAGTCTAATGTGTATGGAGGCCTCAAGGGTTGGTGACTGATTTTGTGTTTCTTTTTATGGCAGCTGGAGCATGTTCAATATTACGTGGCACCCCTGAGATGAGAAGGGTACTAAATAAGTTTGCTACATATGTCTCATGAATAGTTTAATTCTTGGTTTTGACTAGAGTCTCTAACTCCTTCGCGACATCCGCCGTACATGTATGGAGCCACGAAAGGTGCGTTCCCGCAAACTACCATACATATATGGCGTGAAGATCGCATTGGCTCGCAAAGAGCTCAGGAGCTATGAAGTGCTAGTATCAGCCCTGCATGAAAGCTAACACATTGCAGCAAACGTTCACAATAGGTGCTAGTGCCGATAGTGGCGTTTAACCCCTTTGATGACGCTGTCAATAGTGACAGCGACATTGATCGGTATTGCAGAGAGAGAGAAGCAAAATGTGATTGTGTTGTACCAATGGTCTTCATGTGGACTCCTCAGCAAAAAATGCCTGCAGGAGCTGACAAGCCTCGTTCCTGTCTATGAAATGCTGATCTAATGCCCTACAATGCAAAAGCATTGCAGAATATTAGATCAGCAATCAAGTCAGGGAAAGTTGAAGTCCCATACTTGCACAAGGTAAAAGATTTTTAAAAATCGAAAAAATTTTAAAAATTGTAAAAATATTTTTTTCTTAAATCACAAAATAAAAGAACAAAAAAAATGAAAATATTAACCCAATAATACATATATTTACCATATATACTCAAGTGTCAGCCGAGGGACCTAGTTTTGCCACGGAAAACTGGGTAAGCTTATTGGCTCAAGTATAAGCCGGGTATGCATTGACCCCTCATCCCTGTCCTGGTATGCATGACTCCCCCCCCCCCCCATCGCTGTTCTGGTATGCGTGACTCCCCCTGTAGCTGTCCTGGTATGCGTGACTCCCCCAGTAGCTGTCCTGGTATGCGTGACTCCCCCTGTAGCTGTCCTGGTATGCATTGAGCCCTCATCCCTGTCCTGGTATGCATGGCTCCCCCATCGCTGTCCTGGTATGCGTGACTCCCCCAGTAGCTGTCCTGGTATGCATGTCTCCCCCCGTAGCTGTCCTGGCATGCATGGCTTCCCCATCGCTGTCCTGGTATGCATGACTCCCTCGTCGCTGTCCTGGTATGCGAGGCTCCCCCTGTCGCTGTCCTGGTATGCGTAGCCCTCCCGGTCTCTGTCCTTGTATGCGTGGCTCTCCCCATCGCTGTCCTGGTATGCGTGGCTCCCCCCTCCCATATTCATTTCTCTTTAGCAGTGGCATAGGCTTTAGCCACACCTGCCGGCTCCTGCCTCTGTGACCCACTGCTCCGCAGGTCCCCTGCCACCTTTCTGGGACATTTGACTTGTGTATAAGCCAAGGGGGGCGTTTTCAGCACAAAAAAAATGTGCTGAAAAACTCGGCTTATACACGAGTATATGCAGTATATCAAAACAAAAATACAGAAATGAAGTACACGTTTGGCATTACTGTTTTGGGAATGACTTGACCTATAAAACTGTCCCACTAGCTAACCCCTTCAGTGAGCACCTTAAACAAAAAAGTGGTAAGAAATGGCTTTTTCATCATACCGCTGAACAAAAAATGGAATAAAACGTGATCAAAAAGTCGAATGTAAATAAAAATGGTTCTTCTGAAAACGTCATCTTGTCACGCAAAAAATAATCTGCCATACATCTCCATCAGCTTAGAAATTAAAAAGCTATAGCTCTCAGAATAAAGTGATGCAAAAATAATGTAAAAACAAGTTTTTATTGTGCAAAAGGGCAAAAACTTTAAAAATTATATAAATGTGGTATCACTGTAATCGTATAGACCCGAAGAATAAAGCAGTCTTATCACTTTTACCACATGGTGAACCACATAACCATTGTGAAAAGGAAAAATCTGGGGCTGAAGCAACATTTTGTGGGAAAGCATATTTTTTCATTTTCAAGACTCAATGTTATAAAGTTCTGTGAAGCACCTGGGGGGGTTCTGTTGTGAACTCTATTTTTGGGCTCCCTCTAGTGGTCACAAGCGGTACTGTGTAGTGTTGTCTTTCTGCAGGTTGGCAGCATCAGCTGGTTCGTTATCCTTGGTTGGTTTCCTATTTAGCTCACCTGGATACTCAGTTCCTTGCCTGCTATCAATGTATTCAGTGCTCTTCAGATTCCTTGTGTCTACCTTGCTCCCAGTCTCTCCAAGACCAGCTAAGTTTGTTTGATCATTTTTTGATTATCAGCGTTCATTATGTTTTTAGTCCAGCTCGCTAAAATGTGATTTCCTCGCTTGCTGGTTGCTCTAGGGGACTGAGTTTCTCCCCCCACACCGTTAGTTGGTGTGGGGGTTCTTGAAATCTCAGAGTGGATATTTTGTAAGGGTTTTTTACTGACCGCATAGATTCCCTTTTCTATTTTCTGCTATCTAGTATTAGTGGGCCTCATTTGCTGAATCTGCTTTCACCCCTGTGTATGTGCCTTCCTCTTACCTCACCATTATTATTTGTTGGGGGCTTCTATATCTTTGGGGATTAATTCTCTGGAGGCAAGAGAGGTCTTTCTTTCTCTCTAGGGGTAGTTAGTTCCTCAGGCTGGCTCGAGACGTCTAGGATTTTTAGGCACGTTCACCGGCTACCTCTAGTGTGTTTGGATAGATTCAGATTTGCGGTCAGTCCAGTTTGCCACCTCCCTAGAGCTTGTCCTATGTTTGTTACTTAGCTGGAGTAATTTGTGATCCTCAACCACTAAGGATCATAACAGTATAACAGGCCGAAAAGTGTTTAATGCATCGCAGAAGTGGGATAAAAAGAAGACCTGAGTACATTTTTTTTTTTTATCTCCCGCTTTTCCTTTGCTGCAGTCTGTTTAGCTTCTTTCATCCCCATGAACTCTGGGTGGTTTTGAGCTCAGCTGCAGACATGAATGTTCAGACTCTGACTTCTAGTGTGGATCATCTTACTGCACGGGTGCAAAGTATTCAGGATTTTGTTATTCGTAGCCCTATGTCAGAACCAAAGATACCCATTCCTGAGTTGTTTTCTGGAGATAGATCTAGGTTTCTAAATTTTAAGAATAATTGTAAGTTATTTCTATCTCTGAGACCTCGTTCCTCTGGTGATTCCGCTCAGCAAGTTAAAATTGTTATCTCCTTGTTGCGTGGCGACCCTCAAGATTGGGCTTTCTCTCTGGCGCCAGGAGATCCTGCATTGCTTAATGTAGATGCATTTTTTCTGGCTCTTGGACTGCTTTATGAGGAGCCTAATCTTGAGAATCAGGCAGAAAAAGCGTTGCTGGCTATCTCTCAAGGTCAGGATGAAGCAGAGGTGTATTGTCAAAAATTTTGGAAATGGTCGGTGCTTACTCAATGGAATGAGTGTGCCCTGGCTGCAAATTTCAGAGAAGGTCTTTCTGAGGCCGTTAAGAATGTTATGGTGGGGTTTCCCACCCCTACAAGTCTGAGTGATTCTATGGCTTTAGCCATTCAGGTTGATCGGCGTTTGCGGGAGCGCAAATCTGCTCATCCTTTGGCGGTATTTTCTGAACAGAGACCTGAGTCTATGCAATGTGACCAAACTCTGACCAGAATGGAGCGACAAAGTCATAGACGTCAAAATGGGTTGTGCTTTTACTGTGGTGATTCTACTCATGTTATCTCAGCATGCTCTAAACGCTTAAAAAAAAAAAAAAAAAAATCGCTAAACCTGTCACCATTGGTACTATACAGCCTAAGTTTATTTTGTCTGTTACTTTGATTTGTTCTTTGTCGTCCTACCCGGTTATGGCTTTTGTGGATTCGGGTGCTGCCCTGAATCTGATGGATTTGTCGTTTGCCAGGCGCTGTGGTTTTGTCCTGGAGCCTTTGGAATTTCCTATTCCTCTGAGGGGAATTGATGCTACGCCATTGGCTGAGAATAAGCCTCAGTATTGGACGCAAATGACCATGTGCATGACTCCCGTACATCAGGAGGTGATTCGCTTTCTCGTTCTGCATAATTTGCATGATGTTGTCGTTTTGGGTCTGCCATGGCTGCAAGCTCATAATCCAGTTTTAGATTGGAAAGCTATGTCTGTGTCAAGTTGGGGTTGTCAGGGAATTCATGGCGATACTCCGTTGGTGTCTATTGCTTCTTCCACTCCTTCTGAGGTCCCTGAGTTTTTGTCTGACTACCAGGATGTATTTGATGAGCCCAGGTCCAGTGCCCTGCCCCCTCATAGGGATTGTGACTGTGCTATAAATTTAATTCCTGGTAGTAAATTCCCTAAGGGACGACTTTTTAATTTGTCTATACCAGAGCATGCCGCGATGCGGAGTTATATAAAGGAGTCTTTGGAGAAGGGACATATTCGCCCATCCTCTTCCCCTCTTGGTGCAGGATTTTTTTTTGTGGCCAAGAAGGACGGTTCTTTGAGACCTTGTATAGATTATCGTCTTCTGAATAAAATTACAGTCAAATTTCAGTATCCTTTGCCACTATTGTCTGATTTGTTTGCTCAGATTAAGGGTGCCAGTTGGTTCACCAAGATAGATCTCCGTGGTGCGTATAACCTTGTGCGCATTAAGCAGGGAGATGAATGGAAAACAGCATTTAATACGCCCGAAGGCCATTTTGAGTACTTAGTGATGCCTTTTGGACTCTCTAATGCTCCTTCTGTGTTTCAGTCCTTCATGCATGACATCTTCCGAGAATATCTGGATAAATTTATGATTGTTTATTTGGATAACATTTTGGTCTTTTCTGAGGATTGGGAGTCCCATGTGAAGCAGGTCAGGATGGTGTTTCAGGTCCTGCGTGCTAATGCTTTATTTGTGAAGGGCTCAAAATGCCTCTTCGGAGTACAGAAGGTCTCCTTTTTGGGTTTTATTCTTTCTCCTTCTACTGTGGAGATGGACCCAGTCAAGGTCCAGGCTATTCATGACTGGACTCAGCCCACGTCTGTTAAGAGCCTTCAGAAGTTCTTGGGTTTTGCTAATTTTTACCGTCGTTTCATCGCTAATTTTTCTAGCGTGGTTAAACCATTGACGGATTTGACCAAGAAGGGTTCTGATGTGACTAATTGGTCTCCTGCGGCCGTGGAGGCCTTTCGGGAGCTGAAGCACCGGTTTTCTTCAGCTCCAGTCTTATGTCAGCCAGATGTCTCTCTTCCCTTCCAGGTCGAGGTTGATGCTTCTGAGATTGGAGCAGGGGCTGTCTTGTCGCAGAGAAGCTCTGATGGCTCTGTGATGAAGCCATGTGCTTTCTTTTCAAGAAAGTTTTCACCTGCCGAGCGGAATTATGATGTTGGTAATCGGGAGTTGTTGGCTATGAAGTGGGCATTTGAGGAGTGGCGACATTGGCTCGAAGGAGCTAAACATCGTGTGGTGGTCTTGACTGATCACAAAAATCTGATTTACCTTGAATCTGCCAAGCGCCTGAATCCTAGACAGGCTCGTTGGTCGTTGTTTTTCTCCCGTTTCAACTTCGTGGTCTCATACCTGCCTGGTTCGAAGAACGTGAAAGCTGATGCACTTTCTAGGAGTTTTGTGCCTGACTCTCTGGGAGTTTCTGAGCCGGCTGGTATTCTCAGAGAGGGAGTGATTTTGTCTGCCATTTCCCCAGATTTGCGACGAGTGCTGCAGACATTTCAGGCGGATAGACCTGACCGTTGTCCACCAGAGAGACTGTTTGTCCCGGATAGATGGACCAGCAGAGTTATTTCCGAGGTTCATTCTTCGGTGTTGGCGGGTCATCCTGGGATTTTTGGTACCAGAGATTTGGTGGCTAGGTCCTTCTGGTGGCCTTCCTTGTCGCGGGATGTGCGTTCCTTTGTGCAGTCTTCTGGGATTTGTGCTCGGGCTAAGCCTTGCTGTTCTCGTGCCAGCGGTTTGCTTTTGCCTTTGCCTGTTCCGAAAAGGCCTTGGATGCACATTTCCATGGATTTTATTTCGGATCTTCCAGTATCTCAGAAAATGTCTGTCATCTGGGTGGTGTGTGATCGTTTTTCCAAGATGTTCCATTTGGTGCCCTTGCCCAAGTTGCCTTCTTCCTCCGATTTGGTTCCTCTATTTTTTCAGAATGTGGTTCGCTTGCACGGCATTCCTGAAAATATTGTGTCTGATAGAGGATCCCAGTTTGTGTCCAGGTTTTGGCGGACTTTTTGTGCCAAGATGGGCATTGATTTGTCTTTTTCGGCGGCCTTCCATCCTCAGACTAATGGCCAAACCGAGCGAACTAATCAGACGTTGGAAACTTATTTGAGATGTTTTGTTTCTGCTGATCAGGATGATTGGGTGACTTTTTTGCCTTTGGCCGAGTTTGCCCTTAATAATCGGGCTAGTTCTGCTACTTTGGTTTCACCTTTTTTCTGCAATTCTGGTTTCCATCCTCGTTTCTCCTTGGGTCAGGTTGAGTCTTCTGACTGTCCTGGGGTGGATTCTGTGGTGGATAGGTTGCAGCAGATTTGGAACCATGTGGTGGACAATTTGAGGTTGTCACAGGAGAAGGCTCAGCGCTTTGCCAACCGCCGCCGCGGTGTGGGTCCCCGACTTCGTGTTGGGGATTTGGTGTGGCTGTCTTCTCGGTATGTTCCTATGAAGGTCTCCTCTCCTAAATTCAAGCCTCGCTTCATCGGTCCTTATAAGATCTTGGAAATCCTTAATCCGGTGTCTTTTCGTTTGGATCTCTGTTATGGTTCTCAATGGCAAGAGAACATAGCCCAGCAAATATAAGAACTAGCTCTTGGAAGGATGGAAACTAAACTGACCATGAACTAAACCTGCCGCACAACTAACAGTAGCCGGGTAGCGTAGCCTGCGTTTTATCCCTAGACGCCCAGCGCCGGCCGGAGGACTAACTAATCCTGGCAGAGGAAAATATAGTCCTGGCTCACCTCTAGAGAAATTTCCCCGAAAGGCAGACAGAGGCCCCCACAAATATTGGCGGTGATTTTAGATGAAATGACAAACGTAGTATGAAAATAGGTTTAGCAAAATTGAGGTCCGCTTACTAGATAGCAGGAAGACAGAAAGGACACTTTCATGGTCAGCTGAAAACCCTATCAAAACACCATCCTGAAATTACTTTAAGACTCTAGTATTAACTCATAACATCAGAGTGGCAATTTCAGATCACAAGAGCTTTCCAGACACAGAAACGAAACTACAGCTGTGAACTGGAACAAAATGCAAAAACAAACAAGGACTAAAGTCCAACTTAGCTGGGAGTTGTCTAGCAGCAGGAACATGCACAGAAAGGCTTCTGATTACAATGTTGACCGGCATGGAAGTGACAGAGGAGCAAGGCTAAATAGCGACTCCCACATCCTGATGGAAACAGGTGAACAGAGAGGATGATGCACACCAGTTCAATTCCACCAGTGGCCACCGGGGGAGCCCAAAATCCAATTTCACAACAGTACCCCCCCCTCAAGGAGGGGGCACCGAACCCTCACCAGAACCACCTGGGCGATCAGGATGAGCCCTATGAAAGGCACGGACCAAATCGGAGGCATGAACATCAGAGGCAGTCACCCAAGAATTATCCTCCTGACCGTATCCCTTCCATTTGACCAGATACTGGAGTTTCCGTCTGGAAACACGGGAGTCCAAGATTTTTTCCACAACGTACTCCAACTCGCCCTCAACCAACACCGGAGCAGGAGGCTCAACGGAAGGCACAACCGGTACCTCATACCTGCGCAATAATGACCGATTAAAAACATTATGAATAGAAAAAGATGCAGGGAGGTCCAAACGGAAGGACACAGGGTTAAGAATCTCCAATATCTTGTACGGGCCGATGAACCGAGGCTTAAACTTGGGAGAAGAAACCCTCATAGGGACGAAACGAGAAGACAACCACACCAAGTCCCCAACACAAAGCCGAGGACCAACCCGACGCCGGCGGTTGGCAAAAAGCTGAGTCTTCTCCTGGGACAACTTCAAATTGTCCACTACCTGCCCCCAAATCTGATGCAACCTCTCCACCACAGCATCCACTCCAGGACAATCCGAAGATTCCACCTGACCAGAAGAAAATCGAGGATGAAACCCCGAATTACAGAAAAAGGGAGACACCAAGGTGGCAGAGCTGGCCCGATTATTGAGGGCAAACTCCGCTAAAGGCAAAAAAGCAACCCAATCATCCTGATCTGCAGACACAAAACACCTCAAATATGTCTCCAAGGTCTGATTCGTCCGCTCGGTCTGGCCATTAGTCTGAGGATGGAAAGCAGACGAGAAAGACAAATCTATGCCCATCCTAGCACAGAATGCTCGCCAAAATCTAGACACGAATTGGGTACCTCTGTCAGAAACGATATTCTCCGGAATACCATGCAAACGGACCACATTTTGAAAAAACAGAGGAACCAACTCGGAAGAAGAAGGCAACTTAGGCAGGGGAACCAAATGGACCATCTTAGAGAAACGATCACACACCACCCAGATGACAGACATCTTCTGAGAAACAGGAAGATCCGAAATAAAATCCATCGAGATGTGCGTCCAGGGCCTCTTCGGGATAGGCAAGGGCAACAACAATCCACTAGCCCGAGAACAACAAGGCTTGGCCCGAGCACAAACGTCACAAGACTGCACGAAGCCTCGCACATCTCGAGACAGGGAAGGCCACCAGAAGGACCTTGCCACCAAATCCCTGGTACCAAAGATTCCAGGATGACCTGCCAACGCAGAAGAATGAACCTCAGAAATGACTTTACTGGTCCAATCATCAGGAACAAACAGTCTACCAGGTGGGCAACGATCAGGTCTATCCGCCTGAAACTCCTGCAAGGCCCGCCGCAGGTCTGGAGAAACGGCAGACAATATCACTCCATCCTTAAGGATACCTGTAGGTTCAGAATTACCAGGGGAGTCAGGCTCAAAACTCCTAGAAAGGGCATCCGCCTTAACATTCTTAGAACCCGGCAGGTAGGACACCACAAAATTAAACCGAGAGAAAAACAACGACCAGCGCGCCTGTCTAGGATTCAGGCGTCTGGCGGACTCAAGATAAATTAGATTTTTGTGGTCAGTCAATACCACCACCTGATGTCTAGCCCCCTCAAGCCAATGACGCCACTCCTCAAAAGCCCACTTCATGGCCAAAAGCTCCCGATTCCCAACATCATAATTCCGCTCGGCGGGAGAAAATTTACGCGAGAAAAAAGCACAAGGTCTCATCACGGAGCAATCGGAACTTCTCTGCGACAAAACCGCCCCAGCTCCGATTTCAGAAGCGTCGACCTCAACCTGAAAAGGAAGAGCAACATCAGGCTGACGCAACACAGGGGCGGAAGAAAAGCGGCGCTTAAGCTCCCGAAAGGCCTCCACAGCAGCAGGGGACCAATCAGCAACATCAGCACCCTTCTTAGTCAAATCAGTCAATGGTTTAACAACATCAGAAAAACCAGCAATAAATCGACGATAAAAGTTAGCAAAGCCCAAAAATTTCTGAAGACTCTTAAGAGAAGAGGGTTGCGTCCAATCACAAATAGCCTGAACCTTGACAGGATCCATCTCGATGGAAGAGGGGGAAAAAATATATCCCAAAAAGGAAATCTTTTGAACCCCAAAAACGCACTTAGAACCCTTCACACACAAGGAATTAGACCGCAAAACCTGAAAAACCCTCCTGACCTGCTGGACATGAGAGTCCCAGTCATCCGAAAAAATCAAAATATCATCCAGATACACAATCATAAATTTATCCAAATAATCACGGAAAATGTCATGCATAAAGGACTGAAAGACTGAAGGGGCATTTGAAAGACCAAAAGGCATCACCAAATACTCAAAGTGGCCCTCGGGCGTATTAAATGCGGTTTTCCACTCATCCCCCTGCTTAATTCGCACCAAATTATACGCCCCACGGAGATCTATCTTAGAGAACCACTTGGCCCCCTTTATGCGAGCAAACAAATCAGTCAGCAGTGGCAACGGATATTGATATTTAACCGTGATTTTATTCAAAAGCCGATAATCAATGCACGGCCTCAAAGAGCCATCTTTCTTAGCCACAAAGAAAAAACCGGCTCCTAAGGGAGATGACGAAGGACGAATATGTCCCTTTTCCAAGGACTCCTTTATATATTCTCGCATAGCCGCATGTTCAGGCACAGACAGATTAAATAAACGACCCTTAGGGTATTTACTACCCGGAATCAAATCTATGGCACAATCACACTCCCGGTGCGGAGGTAATGAACCAAGCTTAGGTTCTTCAAAAACGTCACGATATTCAGTCAAGAATTCAGGAATCTCAGAGGGAATAGATGATGAAATGGAAACCACAGGTACGTCCCCATGCGTCCCCTTACATCCCCAGCTTAACACAGACATAGCTTTCCAGTCAAGGACTGGGTTATGAGATTGCAGCCATGGCAATCCAAGCACCAACACATCATGTAGGTTATACAGCACAAGAAAGCGAATAATCTCCTGGTGATCCGGATTAATCCGCATAGTTACTTGTGTCCAGTATTGTGGTTTATTGCTAGCCAATGGGGTGGAGTCAATCCCCTTCAGGGGTATAGGAGTTTCAAGAGGCTCCAAATCATACCCACAGCGTTTGGCAAAGGACCAATCCATAAGACTCAAAGCGGCGCCAGAGTCGACATAGGCATCCGCGGTAATAGATGATAAAGAACAAATCAGGGTCACAGATAGAATAAACTTAGACTGTAAAGTGCCAATTGAAACAGACTTATCAAGCTTCTTAGTACGCTTAGAGCATGCTGATATAACATGAGTTGAATCACCGCAATAGAAGCACAACCCATTTTTTCGTCTAAAATTCTGCCGTTCACTTCTGGACAGAATTCTATCACATTGCATATTCTCTGGCGTCTTCTCAGTAGACACCGCCAAATGGTGCACAGGTTTGCGCTCCCGCAGACGCCTATCGATCTGGATAGCCATTGTCATGGACTCATTCAGACCCGCAGGCACAGGGAACCCCACCATAACATCCTTAATGGCATCAGAGAGACCCTCTCTGAAATTCGCCGCCAGGGCGCACTCATTCCACTGAGTAAGCACAGCCCATTTACGGAATTTCTGGCAGTATATTTCAGCTTCGTCTTGCCCCTGAGATAGGGACATCAAGGCCTTTTCCGCCTGAAGTTCTAACTGAGGTTCCTCATAAAGCAACCCCAAGGCCAGAAAAAACGCATCCACATTGAGCAACGCAGGATCCCCTGGAGCCAATGCAAAAGCCCAATCCTGAGGGTCGCCCCGGAGCAAGGAAATCACAATCCTGACCTGCTGAGCAGGATCTCCAGCAGAGCGAGATTTCAGGGACAAAAACAACTTGCAATTATTTTTGAAATTTTGAAAGCAAGATCTATTCCCCGAGAAAAATTCAGGCAAAGGAATTCTAGGTTCAGATATAGGAACATGAACAACAAAATCTTGTAAATTTTGAACTTTCGTGGTGAGATTATTCAAACCTGCAGCTAAACTCTGAATATCCATTTTAAACAGGTGAACACAGAGCCATTCCAGGATTAGAAGGAGAGAGAGAGAGAAAGGCTGCAATATAGGCAGACTTGCAAGAGATTCAATTACAAGCACACTCAGAACTGAAGGAAAAAAGAAAAAAAAAAAAAAAAAAAACTTCAGCAGACTTCTCTTTTCTCTCCTTTCTCTGTCAATTAATTTAACCCTTTGGGGCCGGTCAAACTGTTATGGTTCTCAATGGCAAGAGAACATAGCCCAGCAAATATAAGAACTAGCTCTTGGAAGGATGGAAACTAAACTGACCATGAACTAAACCTGCCGCACAACTAACAGTAGCCGGGTAGCGTAGCCTGCGTTTTATCCCTAGACGCCCAGCGCCGGCCGGAGGACTAACTAATCCTGGCAGAGGAAAATATAGTCCTGGCTCACCTCTAGAGAAATTTCCCCGAAAGGCAGACAGAGGCCCCCACAAATATTGGCGGTGATTTTAGATGAAATGACAAACGTAGTATGAAAATAGGTTTAGCAAAATTGAGGTCCGCTTACTAGATAGCAGGAAGACAGAAAGGACACTTTCATGGTCAGCTGAAAACCCTATCAAAACACATCCTGAAATTACTTTAAGACTCTAGTATTAACTCATAACATCAGAGTGGCAATTTCAGATCACAAGAGCCTTCCAGACACAGAAACGAAACTACAGCTGTGAACTGGAACAAAATGCAAAAACAAACAAGGACCAAAGTCCAACTTAGCTGGGAGTTGTCTAGCAGCAGGAACATGCACAGAAAGGCTTCTGATTACAATGTTGACTGGCATGGAAGTGACAGAGGAGCAAGGCTAAATAGCGACTCCCACATCCTGATGGAAACAGGTGAACAGAGAGGATGATGCACACCAGTTCAATTCCACCAGTGGCCACCGGGGGAGCCCAAAATCCAATTTCACAACAGATCTCCCAGCATCGTTTGCCATTCATAATGTGTTCCATAGGTCTTTGTTGCGGAGGTATGTAGTACCTGTGGTTCCTTCTGTTGAGCCTCCTGCTCCAGTGCTGGTCGAGGGCGAATTGGAGTACATGGTGGAGAAGATTTTGGATTCTCGTATCTCTAGACGGAGGCTTCAGTATTTGGTTAAGTGGAAGGGCTATGGTCAGGAGGATAATTCCTGGGTTGTCGCCTCTGATGTTCATGCGACCGATTTGGTTCGTGCCTTCCACGAGGCTCATCCTGATCGCCCTGGGGGTCTTGATGAGGGTTCGGTGACCCCTCCTCAAGGGGGGGTACTGTTGTGAACTCTATTTTTGGGCTCCCTCTAGTGGTCACAAGCGGTACTGTGTAGTGTTGTCTTTCTGCAGGTTGGCAGCATCAGCTGGTTCGTTATCCTTGGTTGGTTTCCTATTTAGCTCACCTGGATACTCAGTTCCTTGCCTGCTATCAATGTATTCAGTGCTCTTCAGATTCCTTGTGTCTACCTTGCTCCCAGTCTCTCCAAGACCAGCTAAGTTTGTTTGATCATTTTTTGATTATCAGCGCTCATTATGTTTTTAGTCCAGCTCGCTAAAATGTGATTTCCTCGCTTGCTGGTTGCTCTAGGGGACTGAGTTTCTCCCCCCACACCGTTAGTTGGTGTGGGGGTTCTTGAAATCTCAGAGTGGATATTTTGTAAGGGTTTTTTACTGACCGCATAGATTCCCTTTTCTATTTTCTGCTATCTAGTATTAGTGGGCCTCATTTGCTGAATCTGCTTTCACCCCTGTGTATGTGCCTTCCTCTTACCTCACCGTTATTATTTGTTGGGGGCTTCTATATCTTTGGGGATTATTTCTCTGGAGGCAAGAGAGGTCTTTCTTTCTCTCTAGGGGTAGTTAGTTCCTCAGGCTGGCTCGAGATGTCTAGGATTTTTAGGCACGTTCACCGGCTACTTCTAGTGTGTTTGGATAGATTCAGATTTGCGGTCAGTCCAGTTTGCCACCTCCCTAGAGCTTGTCCTAGGTTTGTTACTTAGCTGGAGTAATTTGTGATCCTCAACCACTAAGGATCATAACAGGGTTCACGGTGCTCAGCATACCTCTAGATAAGTTCCTTGAGGGGTTTAGTTTATAAAATAGGGTAACTTGTCTTGCGTCTTCACTGTTTAGGCACCTCAGGGCTATGTAAACTCAACCTGGCATCCGCTATCTATTCCAGACAATTATGTGTTCCAAAAGTCAATTGGGCTCCTTCTCTTCCAAGCCCTGCCATGCACCGAAACAGTAGTTTTACACCACATATAGGGGCATCAACATAATTAGAAGAAATTGCTCAACGAATTGTAGAGTCCATATTCTCCTGTAACTCTTGTAAAAAATTAAATATTTGGGGCTAAATCAACATTTTTGTGGGAAAAGTCTATTTTTTAATTTTAACAGCACAATGTTATAACATTCCGTGAAATACCAGTGGGTTCTAGGTGCTCACCATACCTCTACATAAATTCCATGCGGTGCATAGTTTCCAAAATCGGGTCAATTGTTGGGGGTTTCCACTGTTTAGGCACATCAGTGGCTCTCCAAAAGCGACAAGGCGTCCATTTTCAATTCCAGCCAATTTTACGTTCAAAAAGTTAAATGGAGCTTCTTCCCTTCCGAGCCCTGCCATGCGCCCAAACATATAGGATACCGGCGTACTCAAGAGAAATTGCACAACTAATTTTTAGGTCCATTTTCTCCTGTTACCCTTGTGAAAATAAAAATTTGGTGTTAGACTAACATTTTGGTGAAAAAAAGGAAAATGTTCAGCTTTCCTTCCACATTGCTTTACTTCCTGTGAAGCACCTGAAGGGTTAATAAACTTCTTGAACGTGGTTTCCAGCACTTTGAGGGGTGCAGTTTTTAGAATGGTGTCACTTTTAGGTATTTTTTTTTGTCTAACAGGCACCTCAAAGTCACTTCAAATGTAATGTGGTCTCTAAAAAAAAAAAATGGTTTTGTAAATTTTGTTGGAAAAATGAGAAATCGCTGGTCAAATGTTAACCCTTCTAACAAAACAAATTATGTTTCAAATATTTTGTGGACATAACTCTGGTTAAAGCGCATAAAAATTAAAAGTTTGAAAATTGCTAAATTTCCAATATTTTCACAAAGAAATGCAAGTCATATCGAACAAGTTTTACCACTATCATGAAATACAATTAGTAACGAACAAACAGACTCAGAATCAACGGGATCCATTGAAGCGTTCCAGAGTTATTACCACATACAGACAGTGACAGTGGTCAGAATTGAAAAAATTGGCCTAGTCAGGAAGGTGAAAACAGGCTGTGGGGTGAAGGGGTTAAGGATTTAAAATTCAAGAACCACTACTGCAGGGGTAACAATTTAGCATAATTGAAAAGGGACTCAATATTTAAACGGAGGAGAGCACTTTTAAAATTATTTTTGGGGGCCATGCATTATTTACTTTTGTATTATAAATACTGATCACCTGTGGGACCCCTACCTCTGGAGAATGATGGACATTTACAATCCTATCTAGTCAACAAAACTTGCTTGTAACTTAGGTGTCTGAATACATTAGTATAGAGCACAATGTGCATGGAAAGCCACCTCTCCTTTAAGTGGCTGCAGTAGGAGGCCAGGAATATGGGTTCCCACCAAACTGAATGCATCTTTCTCAAGGAATCATACTCTCTTGTTCATGAAGAAACCCCATTTAACTATATAGACCAATAGGTCTTCATGGTTAACAGACCACAAGCATACCCAGAGCAATCTGATCCGGCAGTCTCGTATTGATCTAGCCATACTCAATGTTCCAACATATGCTATGTTAAATGGATTACCTAAGTTTGGAAGTTTTTCCCAATGAACAGGATAGTATACTCTATAACTTCTTGATTGCTGGGGTTCTGACCACTGTGACTAAAGGCTCTGAAGAACCTCATGTGAATGGAGAAGTGATCAATCATGTGCACTGGTACTCCATTCATTGTTAGTGGCATTGCGGGAGTCCAGCCGAATGCTGCTCTTGGCTATCTCCGGCTTTTCAGTAGAGAATCAATGGAGTGGTAGTGTGCATGACCAACCAGTGCTCCATTCAAGAGGGAGCCCCGATTCTTGGGATCTATGGAAGTTTAAGCAGTCAAACCACCATTGATCAGGAAGTTATCTCCTGTCTTGTGGATATGGAATAACTTCCAGTCCTGGATCAACCCTTTTGAAGAGGTGACGTGATATGGCAAAGGTTCCATATTCTGGCACACAGAAGTGTGTGGTTTGGGAATCAATCAGCTGACTTAAGGGGCCAGTGTGCTCCAGCAAATGGTAATGGCTATACCTGGTGTTGCTTTCATTAGTCAAGTCAAAATGAACAACCATCCAAACGTACAAAGCGCCCTTAAGTCAACTGTTCGGCAGTGATGCCCGGTTAGGACCAACCTGATATTGACAGATTATCCTACTGATAATCCATTATTATTGTCCTGGAAAACCACTTTAAATAAGTAGTCAATATGCAGTTTCATCACAACACTTTACATAACATTCAAGGCTCAGGAAATGACCTCCATACGCTCAGATCTGGCCGCTTGCCCGAGGAAGAGCGAAACATACCTCTAATTATTTACTTCAAAGCCACATTCTGTCTCCAAATGAAAAGCCAATTACTGCACTTCCCTGTCTATTTCACTCTCTCCTCTGCACCATACAAGGAAAAACAATTTTTGACCCCGAAAAAAATGTTCTTTTCATGAGTCTGAAAAGAAAAAAAAATCTGGAAAAAAAAGTACATCACAAGAAGAACTTCTATTTCTGGATATAAAAAAACAAGTATATTGCTATATATGTTGTGTTTTCTATTTTGGATATCTGAGGATTGTTAGTCAATGTGACTGGAATAAAAAAAAAAATTCAATATCAAGCCAAAAATATGAAAACATTCAAATTCATATTGCATAATTTATGTCCTTATTATTCATATTGACCGTCGTGTCCTTGAATGCCCGAACAGATTCCACCATTTGATCTGATATTTGCAGTTATTAAAGGAAATTCTGTAACAAACTCTTACGGAGAAAATGAAGATTCTGATCTTTAAAAGTAGCTTTTTTTTATGATGTTTTATTGCACATAATATGAAGCTTCTGAAATTCTGACAAAAACTTGGTAGAGTTCTGTTCCTGGCTCTGACCGCTCCTTCCCACCCTTCTTTCAGTGTTAGGCTGCCGTCACACTAGCAGGATTTGGTCAGTATTTTTCATCAGTATTTGTAAGCCAAAACCAGGAGTGGAACAATTAGAGGAAAAGTGTAATAGAAACATATGCTCCACTTCAGTATTTATCACCCACTCCTGGTTTTGGCTCACAAATACTGATGTAAAATACTGACCAAATACTGACAGTGTGACGGCAGCCTTAGAGATAAGAGCTTCTGGCTACAGATCTTTAACGACTTGTTCAACTGCATTTTTGCCACATTTTATCCACGCGTTTTTCAAGGGTAAAAAACTACTGTACTTTACAGTATCAGCAAAGTCAATGAGATTTCTGAACTCTCATGCACACGCTGCTCATTTTTTCCTTGCAGATTTGAACCATCAAAACATTTTTTCAAAAAATGCAGCATGTCAATTCACTTAGTGTATTAGCACCATTTTTCACCGATTCTAAAGAGTGGCAAAAAAAAAAATGCAAGTAAAAGCACATAAAAACCGGATGGAAAAATGCAAATATTTTATGCAGTGTAGAAATATATCCTCTCCGTAGTCTCTAGAAGGACTTTAATCACATACACTTATTTTAAAACAATGATGAACAACATGGAACAAAAAGGAGTACAAACCAGTGCTAGTCCCCTCATAATTACATTAATAAACATTACTTATTAATATATTGTATATTTCCTAAAAAAGAAAAAAAAAAATGTTATTCAATGTCGTGAAATGTCAAGATGAAAAATGTGTCGCTTGAAATCCTGAAAGGTTAAATCATAATATATATTCGTAATAATGTACAATATACAACGAGAAGCGGAATGACATTCTGCAGCATAAATCACAAACAAATGAAAGATTTACCAGCGTTGGGGCAGATTATATTCCCACGTCAGTGTTCGGCCATGCTAATCCAAACATCACAACTTCAATATCACATCCGGTGAAGTAATAAAAAGAGGATTCAGCCCACCAGGGATAATAACGTTATTTATAGAAAGTGTAATAAAAAGACATCCCGCGACTACAGATTGATCAGTAAATCATGGTAATATTAAGGTCCGGATATTTATTGCTACCATAATCCTAGTAATTATAAGGAACCTCCATCATATTAGATCTGGCACATCACTGTCATCTTCACAAGTTGCACATGGGACAACTTATCACACAAATCACCAACGAAACAAGGTGACTCCTTAGCAATGTGCTGATCGTGTAGCCAGGGCCGGCTCCAGGTTTTTGTGGGCCCCTTTAAACACATACCAAGATTCATGATGCACAGGTACGGCAGAGAAATGTAGGTATAGTACAATGACAGATTTCACTTCTTACATTACATGAGTGATATCTATTGTAAATTCTACAATAGGTCAGAAACCAGATGGTATAGTCCTCCATACAGTATTATGGGCAGAATAATGAGCCCCATATATTGCTCCATACAGCATAATGAGCCCCATATATTGCTCCATACAGAATAATGAGCCCCATATATTGCTCCATACAGAATAATGAGCCCCATATATTGCTCCATACAGCATAATGAGCCCCATATATTGCTCCATACAGAATAACAAGCCCCATATATTGATCCATACAGAATAATGAGCCCCATATATTGATCCATACAGCATAATGAGCCCCATATAATGCTCCATACAGAATAATGAGCCCCATATATTGCTCCATACAGCATAATGAGCCCCATATATTGATCCATACAGCATAACGAGCCCCATATATTGCTCCATACAGAATAATGAGCCCCATATATTGCTCCATACAGCATAATGAGCCCCATATATTGCTCCATACAGAATAACAAGCCCCATATATTGATCCATACAGAATAATGAGCCCCATATATTGATCCATACAGCATAATGAGCCCCATATATTGCTCCATACAGCATAATGAGCCCCATATATTGCTCCATACAGAATAATGAGCCCCATATATTGCTCCATACAGAAAAATGAACCCCTTATATTGCTCCATACAGAATAAATGGCCCCATATAATGCACCAGAATATGATGGGCCCCTTATATTGCTCACTATAGAATGGGCTCCATATATAATGGTCCTCATATAGTGCTCCAGAATATGATGGGCCCCATATATTACTCCACATATAATGGGCCCCATATAATGCTCCAGTATATGATGGGCCCTATATAATGCTCAATACAGAATGGGCTCCATATATTGCTCCAAATATAAAAAGAAAAAAAAAAAAAAGTGAAATGCTCACTTGCCCTCGAATGTCCACTTGTCCTTGTTTCTGTCATCCAAGTGCAGTTCAATATTTTCCATGGACTTATTGAATTGCATGGTCAAGTGTGATCCAATAATTGGATCCAACTCGGACATGCTGCTATTTTTTTTCTCAGACCGTCTCTGTCCGAATAAAAAAAAAAAATAATCGGACATGTGCACTACCCCATACACTAACATTTGTCCGAATGCGATCTGATGCTTTGTCAGATCACACTTGGACCGAAAAAGAAGGTCGTATACACGAGGCCTAAAGCATATATACAGTGACCTACGCATTATATAAGCCTGATAGACAGGACTGGTCCATGCTGATTTGTTTACATTCCTCCCATACTATGTATCATTGCTAGAATGTTCGGACATCCCTCGGAGAATATCTTCCTCCTGCCAACTGCTGGCAAAGATAAAAGAAGTTCCCTGGTAAACATATCCATCCTGCCACTGAAAACCGCTCCCTTTCTCGTTCCAGGCCCAAGACACAGACAGAGAAGATTGACTAGTCCGGTTGCTATGTCTGTCATTGTATTAATTGGTCTGTTATCGTGACGGGTAAAGTCTTTATTCATCCTCAAACTAATCAACAATATAGAACACGACATTATCTCAAATGTGAATCAGATCATCTTACATTTATATACTGATGTGCCCATGCAAAATGTCGTATGAAAGGGAGAATACTATTGATTTAACCCCTTAATAATTAAGCCAATTTGCATTTTTCCTCCTTTTCTTCCACGAGCCATGACTTTTGAACTTTTCCATCCCTGTCAAAATTGGAAAACGGGAAAAAAAAAATTTGAATTGTGATGAAATACTGTAGTAAAGAAATGCAATTTATTTTTTTGGGAAGGTAGGGGTTTATGGCATTTATTCTGTGATAGACATTATGGAACATGATTCTCCAGGTCAGTACAGTGATATTAAGTTTGCATACCTTTTTTTCTTATTTAAGTGGTAAAAAACAAAAGTATAAAATTTGTAAAACAAAAAATAAAACAATTTTGGTTTGTGTTGCCATTTTCCTAGGCTAGTAATGTTTTTACTCGTGTCGATTGAGCTATACAAGGGCTTGTTCTTTGCTTCACGAGCTGATTTTTTTTATACCAATTTGGGATACAAATAATATTGTAAACCTTTTTATTGACTTTAAGGGAGGAGTGGGGACTGAAAAAAACAAACAAAAAGTGTAATTCTACCATTTAGATTTTTTTTTCTTGCTAAGGCTCAAATTGTTCACAAGAAGTAGGAAGCTACAATTGTCCAAAATGTCTGGCCTCTGCTTCTCAGTGTGACGCTAGTCACTGCCTACTCACGGACAGAACAAGAGGCAGAAGTGTCAGACATTCCGGGGTCAATACCAAGAGAGTACGTAGGTAGCCAAGGGAAAAGACAAAGGCGTAAGTGAGGTCACAGTCCAGGATCAATAACAAGAGATAGCAGATCAAAAGCCAAAGGACTAGTCAAAGGGATAGTCAGAAAACAGTCCAAAGAGTCAGCCAGCAACAGATCAGAACTCCGAGCAACAGAATCAAGCTGACACTCACCAAGAAGCACAAACTACGTCTGGCAGGTATCAGGGGCAGACAGCTCAGTTAAGTAGCTGGGCAATCACCAGAACACCAAACACCTGGAAAAAGTCGCACACCTCCCAGTCACAGATTGGACAGCTGAGCTGTCAATCACGGCACCGACAGCTCAGCAAGCCCATCACAGGGTTCAACAGCCAAGCTGTCAATCCAAACACAGACAACTCATCAGGAAAGTTTCCATAGAACAGCATAGCAATCATTCACTGAGCGGAGGAATCATGACTCAGCACTCGGTGACCCAGCTCTGTAACGTTACGTGGTCTCCAGTTCGATGCTGAGTTGTTGAGGTTCCTTCCACTTCTCAAAAATATCACTCACAGGTGATGGGAAAGATTTAGGAGGGAAGAAATGTCATAAATGGACCTTTTACCCCAGTGGTTCCTATTACAAGACCCTGCTGCTATCAGTGAGCTCTTCAGAAGGCGTCGTTTCAGATGTTAGTAAAGGCAGACAGTATGGTGAGGTGCTTACTTTTACAAACAGACAAATATGGTCTGGTGTATTTTGAGTGACAACCTATAGGGCAGAGTACATATATACAGCTCCGGCAAAAATTAAGAGACCACTGCAAAATGTTCAGTTTGTCTGATTTTTCTCTTTATAGGTATATTTGAGTAAAATATAAATTGTTCTTTTTTTTCGATAAACTACTGAAAACATGTCTCCGAATTTCCAAGCAATACATTTTCTATTTTTTTCTCTGACAAAGGAAAAAAGGGGCAAAATAAAAAAAACAGTGCTTTCAGACCTCAAATAATGCAAAGAAAACAAGTTCATAATCATTTAGAAACAACAATACTAATGTTTTAACTCCGGAAGAGTTCAGAAATCAATATTTTGTGGAATAACCAGGATTTTTAATCACAGCTTTCATACGTCTTGGATAGAGATTTCAAATTCGAGCTGTTTTGGGCGGTGTTCGAGTCGTTCGTCGAACTCGAACAATTTGCTTAAAATTCGGCTGTTCGAGTTTCTGTTCGATAACTGTTTGTTCACCAAAAACCTAACTTGATTTTCACATTAAAACTGTTTATCAATGTTAATAGACTGTTTCAGTGTATAGTGGGCGGGGGGGGCGGGGGATAGATCTGTGCTGAAATAACACCGATCTCCATTTTGTTTTTCTTTCCAGCATTTACAGTGGGGCAGTGCAGTCTCTCAGCCTATCAGCAGTACACACACACAGCAATGTGCATGTGATGCACACAAGCAAGGGCATGTGTCATTGGCTGTGTATGTCACATGTCCTTGCCCTATAAGAACCAGCCATTTTCCCCGTCGCCACCATTTCCTCACTGCTGAAGCTTAGTGTTAGACGGCACCACTGCTGCTGTGGGCGCTATACAGTCTAAGGCTGCTGTGACACTAGCAGTATTTGGTCAGTATTTTACATCAGTATTTGTAGGCCAAAATCAGGAGTGGAACAATCAGAGGAAAAGTATAATAGAAACATATGCACCACTTCAGCATTTGTCACCCACTCCTGGTTTTGGCTTACAAATACTGATGTAAAATACTGACCAAATACTGACAGTGTGATGGCAGCCCAAGAGTGTTTTTTGCAAGTGAATTTTCTGTTAGATAGAGAGTGATAGGTTTAGGGAGTCGAGAGTCGGGACTAGTTGTAATATCAGCCCTTTTCAGGGTAGGTTACAGCGGTTCATAGCACTTTTTGCCAGGCAGGTCTGTGCCAGTGCTGTGCAAGTGTTTGTCACAGCATTTGGTGTAATCTAGCTCAGCCAATCCTTTTGGGCCTAGTAGCATTGTCTGGTAGTCATCTGAGTAGCCCGCCTGTAAAGCTAGCTACACCGCCTGTGTGTGTGTGTGTGTGTCTCTCAATTTTTATGGCATCTAACCCAGTAAATCGTTTTGGGCTTAGCAGTGTCTGCGCGTCAGCGGAGTAGCCCGCCTGTGAAGCTACACCGCCTGTGTATCTAAATTTTTATTGCATCTAACCCAGTAAATCATTTTGGGCCTAGGAGCAGTGTCTGCACATCAGTGGAGTAGCACGCCTGTGAAGCTAGCTACATCACCTGTGTATCTAAATTTTTACTGCACCTAACCCAGTAAATTGTTTTGGGCTTAGTAGCACAGTTTGGCCACTCAGCTCTGCTCGGTTTCCATCCATCATTTTTTGTGCCAACAACTACAGAGTTGCCAATTAGTAAAGCACCAAAATGAGTGGCAAAAAGCCTGCTGCTGGTGGAAAGGGGAATAGGCGTGTTGGAAAGGGAAAAAAAAGGTTGTGTCAGTGGGGTTGGTGATAAAGCAACAGTAACATCTGCAAAGTAAGATGTCTACTTCTTTTTGTGGACAATCTGATATGATGACTTTCTTACGAACATCGCTACAAATTCCAGATGAGGCACAAAAACAGCAGGTGCTTGAACGGATATCAAGTGCTCGTTCAAGTGGGCTCTCCTCCACCTCAACTTCAACATCACAAATACTCCAGTCCTCAGAAGTGTCACCCCGATTGCACTTGCTTCCTCACAGCTCCCAAGTCTCCAGCCACCCGTCTGTGTATGGGGTAGCACAGATGGTTGAGTCTGCAGAGCTGTTTACTCATACTATAGCTTGGGAATCAGAGGTCTGCTCCAGAGCTTCTGTCAATCCAGACGAGGAAATGATTTGCACTGATGTCCAGAATCTTTGGGAGCTGGATCCAGGCCCAGATGAAGAAGGTTCTGAGCATAATGTAGACCCTCGTTCCCAAACTGTAACTCCTGTTGGTGGAGACAATGAGGAAGATGATGATGAGACAGATACCTGATTGGAACGAAAACTTGACTTTTCGGTCAGGGCAGGAAGAGGTTGGCTCTGAGGACGACGGATGTGAGAACACACAGGGTGATGATGAGGTTGGAGACCCCTATTACTGTCAACCTACAGTCCGCCAGTCCATGAGATCAGCAGAGGAGGATTCTAGTGACGAGTCTGATGACGAGGTTAGGTTGCGCCTTCCTGAACAGAGACGGAGTACTGGAAATACGTGAACAACTGCATCCTCAACCACAACTGTGCCTCTGAGCACAAGTCGTGGTGGCTCTTCAGGTCACATGGGCTCTGATCTAACTCATGTTGTCTGTAAGATTTGTCACTAAAATCTCAGTAGAGGCCAAAAATGAATAGTTTGAGTACTTCATGCATGAACCGTCACATGGATGAGGCATAAGTTGCAGTGGAAAGCTCACTGTGCTACAATGCGGCCTAGTGGGCCGGGCCAACCACCGTCTGCCCCATCAAGTGCATCTGCGGCCTCTTCATCCTCTGACTGTGGAGACAGCAGTCGCACATGGTTTTGGAAGCAGACCTTCCACCTCTTTACCCGCAACAGCCAGTGTGATTGGCAGGTCGTCAGGACATTTGCAAGTGGAAACACCTGCTGGTGTTGAGCGCTCTCCGACATCGAGACCACTACATTTTGATCAAGGCAACATAGTATCTCCACCTGCACCTTCCTCACAAACCAGCAGTTTGCCGGGGACACCATACTCAACCCCGTCTAAGCACCGCAGCCAGCCCTCGGTCCCTCAGATGTAGACAAGTAAAAGACCATTTCCTCCTAGCCATGACAAAGCTAAGAGGTTAAATTTCACCATATGCAATCTGTTGGCTACAGAAATGCTGCCTTTCTGCTTGGTGGACACAGAGAATTTTTGAGACCTTATGTCCGTCGCAGTGCCCCAGTACCAGATGCCCAGTCGCCACTACTTCCCAAAGAAAGCTGTGCCTGCGCTACACCAGCATGTAGTACACATCATCACCGCTTCCTTGAGAAACTGTGTGACAGGGTGCATTTCACCACAGACACTTGGATGAGTAGACATGGACAGGGGCGTTACAAGTCGGTGACTAGGCACTGGGTAACTATGGCGACATCAGGAGAAGGGCTGCTGTCCAAGTCTTGCCATCCCACGAGTTGCGCATCGATCCTCTGTATCTCTAAGTTCCTCCACTGCTTCTGCCTCCTCAACCTCCTCTTGGTCCTCCACCTGCACCCAAAGCCTGTCTGGTAATGCCACCCGCGTTCTAACTGTGCAGAAGGAATCCTGCACACCTACTTACTATGCTGTCACCAGGGCTCAACGGCATCATGCGGTGTTTACCTTGAAATGTCTGGGAAGTGTGAGTCACACAGCTAAGGAGTTGTGGTCAGTAGGGTTGAGCGAAACGGATCGGTCATTTTCATAAGTCGCCGACTTTTGGCAAAGTCGGGTTTCATGAAACCCGACCCGATCTCAGCGTGGGATCGGCCATGCGGTACACGATCTTCGCGCCAAAGTCGCGTTTCATATGACGCTTTCAGCGCCTTTTCTCAGCCAATGAAGGTGGACGCAGAGTGTGGGCAGCGTGATGACATAGGTCCTGGTCCCCACCATCTTAGAGAAGGGCATGGCAGTGATTGGCTTGCTTTCTGCGGCGTCACAGGGGCTATAAAGTGGCGTTCCCGCTGACCGCCATCTTACTGCTGCTGATCTGAGCATAGGGAGAGGTTGCTGCCGCTTCGTCAGAAGCAGGGATAGCGTTAGGCAGGGTAAATTAACCCCCAAACCGCTTGTGCTGTAGCGATTTCCACTGTCCAACACCACCTTTTCTTTGCAGGGACAGTGGAGGCTAGATTTCTGTGCATCAGCTCTGTAGCTTATAAGGCTCCCTGATAGCTGTGTTGCTGTGTGTACGCCGCTGTGCAAACCAACTGCTTTTTTAAAAGCAAAAATCCTGTTGCTCCTTCCTTTCTGCACAGCTATCTTGTTTGTTTTTGTCCTCATTTTTTGTGTGCAGCAGTCCTTTTTATTGCTGCCTGCCATACGTTTCATAGATTATTGTAGGGAGATAGTAATTGTAGTACAGTCCCTTTTTTTTTTTTTTTTTTTTTTTAAGATCTTCCAGCCACTTTCAGCAACTGAAACTGTGTAGTGTAAAACAGTGTGCCTGTATTTTTCTGCACTGTCCCACACCTAAGAAGGGAGATTTATATTGCCAATCAGTGCATCTCTGCCAGTGCTGTGTGTGGTATCTGTCAGTCATTTTGTGCCACAGAAACTATACTGTGATATAGTGGGCCTGATTTTTTCCTGCATTCTCCCACACATAAAGAGGGAGATTTATATTGCCAGTGTGTGCATCTGCGTCACTCCTGTTAGTGGCATATCTGCCAGCCTCTTTCTGCCAAACTGTAGTGTAATACAGTGGGGCAGATTTTTCCCTGCATTCTCCCACACATAAAGAGGGAGATTTCTATTGCCAGTGTGTGCATCTGCGTGCGTCAGTCCTGTTAGTGGCATATCTGCCAGCCTCTTTCTGCCAATCAAACCGTGTAGTGTAATACAGTGGGCCTGATTGTTCCCTGCATTATCCCACATGTGAAAAACAGAGATTTAAATTCACAACAAGTTTACGTACACCTTCTACCTGGTTGTACAGGACCACATAACGGTTGTTAGTTTGGTTACATTTTTCCAAGAATGAGGAAGTCTGGTGGAAGAGGTCGTGGCCGTGGGCGGTCATTGCCAGCTGGTAATGATGGTAGTGGTGGTGGTCGTGGAGCATCAGGTGGTCGTGGGAAAAGCAATATAGACCCTAAGTCTCGAGTTGTTGAGCCAGCATCATCGTCTGGCTACACAAGGCCTCGAAGGCTCCCTTTTCTGGGAGTAGGAAAACCGCTTTTAAAGACAGAGCAGCAGGAACAAGTTTTGGCTTTCCTTGATGACTGCCTCTAGCTCTTTCGCCTCCTCCTCGGAAAGTGCAAAATGTAAAAGCAGCGCGTCGTCAGTGGATGTTCCCAGTCATGGACAAGTCGCTTCCTTGGGTTCTTCACCCAGAACAACAGAGAAGGATGCGTCAGGCGACACAGCAGGTTACTCCATGGAGCTCTTTACACATACCGTTCCTGGGTTAGAAAGGGATATTGTTAACAGGCCATGCCCATTACAAGATGAATCGGACATGGAGTGCACAAATGCACAGCCACAGCCAGATTATTATGCTGTCCCTTTGACTCAGATCAGAACATTGCCCTCGCAGTGTACTGATCCAGAATCTGACCCTGATGAGACTATGGAGCCCCGTCACGAACGCTATAGCACCGGCTTACACGGTGACCCAGAGGAAGGTGCACAGGACATACAAGAGGAGGTCATAGATGACCCAGTTGTTGACCCCGATTGGCAGCCATTGGGGGAACAGGGTGCAGGCGGCAGTAACTCTGAAGCGGAGGAGGAGGAGCCGCAGCAGGCATCAACATCGCAACAGGTTCCATCTGGCAGGCCCGTATCTGCCCAAAAACGTGTGGCAAAACCAGTTGTAGGACAGCGTGGCCATCCGGTTAAAGAAGCTCAGTGTGCAATGCCTGAAAAGGTATCCGATAGTAGGAAGAGTGCAGTCTGGCATTTTTTTTAACCAAGATCCAAATAATCAGTGCAAAGTCATCTGTAAGAAATGCTCAAGGACCTTCACCAGAGGTCAGAATGTTAAAAATCTAAATACAAGTTGCATGCGTAGACATTTAACCACCATGCACTTGCAAGCCTGGACTAACTACTGTATGTCCCTTAACATTGTAGCACCCTCTCACAATGAAGCTAGTCAGCAACGCTACATCCCTTCCCTGTTGTGAAATTGGATTTTGGGCTCCCCCGGTGGCCACTGGTGGAATTGAACTGGTGTGCATCATCCTCTCTGTTCACCTGTTTCCATCAGGATGTGGGAGTCGCTATTTAGCCTTGCTCCTCTGTCACTTCCATGCCGGTCAACATTGTAATCAGAAGCCTTTCTGTGCATGTTCCTGCTGCTAGACAACTCCCAGCTAAGTTGGACTTTGGTCCTTGTTTGTTTTTGCATTTTGTTCCAGTTCACAGCTGTAGTTTCGTTTCTGTGTCTGGAAAGCTCTTGTGATCTGAAATTGCCACTCTGATGTTATGAGTTAATACTAGAGTCTTAAAGTAATTTCAGGATGGTGTTTTTTGATAGGGTTTTCAGCTGACCATGAAAGTGCCCTTTCTGTCTTCCTGCTATCTAGTAAGCGGACCTCAATTTTGCTAAACCTATTTTCATACTACGTTTGTCATTTCATCTAAAATCACCGCCAATATTTGTGGGGGCCTCTGTCTGCCTTTCGGGGAAATTTCTCTAGAGGTGAGCCAGGACTATATTTTCCTCTGCCAGGATTAGTTAGTCCTCCGGCCGGCGCTGGGCGTCTAGGGATAAAACGCAGGCTACGCTACCCGGCTACTGTTAGTTGTGCGGCAGGTTTAGTTCATGGTCAGTTTAGTTTCCATCCTTCCAAGAGCTAGTTCTTATGTTTGCTGGGCTATGTTCTCTTGCCATTGAGAACCATAACACTTCCCTCACTGTAAGCCCACTGTTTACCACACCACCTGCAGTAAATGTGGCGGTTTCGTCGCAAGGCCAAAGCAGTCAGGGAATCACCAGGTTCGCGGTAGGAAACACTGTATGTAGGGAAACAGCAAGAATACCATCACCAACCCTCTCTCAGTCACCCATGTCCACCGGCACCCCCGCTAGTTGCACACTATGCAGCTCTCCAGTCCAGCTCACCCTACATGAGACTCTCGTTAGGAAAAGGAAGTACTCATCCTCACATCCGCGTACACAGGGTTTGAACACCCACATTGATAGACTAATCTCGTTAGAGATGATGCCCTACTGGTTAGTTGAAAGCAAAGCTTTCAAAGCTCTGGACTACACTGTACCACGCTACGAGCTACCCAGTCGACACTTTTCGAGAAAAGCCATCCCAGCCCTCCACCAGCATGTAAAAGACAGCATTGTCCATGCACTCAGGCAATCTGTGAGTAGAAAGGTGCACCTGACAACAGATGCATGGACCAGTAGGCATGGCCAGGGGCGTTATGTCTCCATCACGGCACACTGGGTTAATGTGGTGGATGCAGGGTCCACAGGGGACAGCAATATTGGGACAGTTCTGCCTAGCCCACGGTCTAGGAAACAGTTGGCTGTAGGCGTTCGTCCCCCCTCCTCGTCCTCCAGCAGAAGCGAGAGCTCGTCCACAGACCGCAGTCGCACGACCACTCCATCCGCAGCTGCCACTGTTGCACACAAGGTGTCCCATTATGGAACAGCTAGTGGCAAGCGTCAGCAGGCAGTATTGGCAATGAAGTGTTTGGGCGACAACAGACACACCGCGGAAGTTCTGTCCGAGTTCTTGCAGCAAGAAACTCAGTCATGGCTGGGCATTGTACATCTTGAGGCAGGCAAGGTAGTGAGTGATAACGGAAGGAATTTTATGGCTGCCATAGCCCTTTCACAACTGAAACACATTCCTTGCCTGGCTCACACCTTAAACCTGGTGGTGCAGTGCTTCCTGAAAAGTTATCCGGGGTTACCCGACCTGCTCCTGAAAGTGCGCAGACTTTGCTCGCACATCCGCCGTTCGCCCGTACACTCCAGCCGTATGCAGAACCATCTGTGGTCTTTGCAACTTCCCCAGCATCGCCTAATCATCGACGTTGCAACAAGGTGGAACTCCACACTGCACATGCTTCAGAGACTGTGCGAACAGAGGCGTGCTGTTATGTATTTGTGGGAGGATACACATACACGGGTAGGCAGTTGGATGGCAGACATGGAGTTGTCAGGTGTGCAGTGGTCGAAGCTACAAGACCTGTGTCAAGTCCTTCAGTGTTTTGAGGAATGCACACAACTGGTTAGTGCAGACAACGCAATAATAAGCATGAGCATCCCCCTAATGCGTCTGCTGATGCAAAGTTTGACGCACATAAAGGAGCAGGCGTCTGCAGCCGAGGGCGAGGGAAGCCTTGATGACAGTCAGCCATTGTCTGGTCAGGGAAGTCTACAGGACGAGGTGGCGGGCGAAGAGGAGGAGGACGAGGAGGATGATGGGGATGAGTATTTTTTGGATGAGGAAGCTTCTCAGGGGGCAATAGAAACTGCTGGCGGTGCAAGGCTGGGTTCAAGGTTTTTGAGGGAGACAAGAGATGTTGAAGTGCTCCTCAACCCAGCATATGCACTGACTTGACAACTGGAACATTGGCCCACATGGCGGATTATGCCTTGCGTATCCTCAAAAGGGACCCACGCATTATAAAAATGATGACCGATGACGATTACTGGTTGGCCTGCCTCCTTGATCCTCGCTATAAAGGCAAATTGCAAAATATCATGCCACATGAGAACCTTGAACAAATATTGGCAACCAAACAAGCAACTCTTGTAGACCGTTTGATTCAGGCATTCCCAGCACACAGCGCCGGTGATGGTTCTCACACGAGCTGCAGGGGGCAACAGGGCAGAGGTGTTAGAGGTGCACAAACCAGAAGTGGCGTTGGACAGAGGGATTTTCTGACCAGGTTGTGGAGTGATTTCGCAATGACCGCAGACACGACAGGTACTGCAGCATCAATTCAAAGTGACAGGAGACATTTGTCCAGTATGGTTACTAACTATTTTTCCTGCATTATCGATGTTCTCCCTCAACCGTCATTCCCCTTTGATTACTGGGCATCCAAAATAGACACCTGGCCTGAATTGGCCGAATATGCATTGCAGGAGCTTGCTTGCTCAGCAGCTAGTGTGCTATCAGAAAGAGTATTCAGTGCTGCTGGTTCAATACTGACCGAAAAAAGGACTCGTCTGGCTACCCAAAATGTTGATGATCTAACCTTCATTAAAATGAACCACTCATGAATTTCTAATTATTTTGCCCCACCTTTCCCGGCTGACACCTAGCTTTCCTGAAAAAAGGTCTTGCTTTGGGACTGGTGTTACTGACTCTTCCAATCTCTTAATTTGCAGCTGCTGTTTGTACAGCATACGACATGTTTACACCTTCCCAAATGGCCTAACTCCCCCCACGGGGCCGTGGTCTCGCCACTTGGCGCAAGCACCCGGCAGAGTGCCGTTTGTCTGAAGAGGTGGGTGTGCACACTTTTGGTCGACGGCACTGCCACTGGGTCCCTCATAGTACAATGAAGTGTCTCTGGCGGTGGTGGCGCGCACCCAACGTCAGACACACCGTTGTAACATGAGGGGCCCTGGGCCGGCCACGAGAGAGTGTCCCCCCCAGCTCAAACAGTGCTCTACCACTTGCAAAATTATCTCTCACTGCTCCACCACTGTTTAGTCTATGCGCTGAAATCCTTCAATGCCTGACACTGACAATAACAATTTGTTGACATGTATGATGCTAGTTAAAATAGGCAGGGGCCCTGTCCTACATTTACACCAGTAAATACTTTGCGCCAAATAACAATGTCTGAAAGTCAGCATAGGAGCCCACCCCTGTACCTAAGTATGCCACCCTTTTTTTTTTGGTTTTGTTTTTTTTGCGAGACATTAACATCTATTTAGTTTTTGGGAGTACTTACTGTCTGCGGTCCCTCCTTCCAATTGTCCTCCGCTGACCACACCAATGCTGCCTGTGTACCCCTGCCACATAATGGAAGCTGCATAGAGCCTATTTTGTTATTTTAGGCCTACTAAGTCTGTCTGCGGTCCCTCCTTCCAATTGTCCTCCGCTGACCACACCAATGCTGCCTGTGTACCCCTGCTGTTATGATGACCTGGTGGTTAGGAGCACTAGGAATGACCTGATGAGCAAACTAGTAATACAGGACCAGCTCTGGGAAGTGGGAGCTCTGCTGACCGCAACCCCTAATCCTACCACAACAACTAGAAATAGCCGTGGAGCGTACCTGACTCTGCCTAGACGCCTCTCCACAGCCTAAGGGCTAACTACCCCTAAAGATAAAAAATAAAGCCTACCTTGCCTCAGAGAAATTCCCAAAGAAACAGGCAGCCCCCCACAAATATTAACTGTGAGTTAAGATGGAAGTCACAAACACAGGAATGAAACAGGTTTCAGCAAAGGAGGCCAGACTTAACTAAATAGACTGAGGATAGAAAAGGTAACTTTGCGGTCAGCACAAAAAAACTATAAAAACCACGCAGAGTGTGCAAAAAGAGACCCCCGCACCGACTCACGGTGCGGAGGTGCCACTCTGCATCCCAGAGCTTCCAGCTAGCAAGGCAAAATCATGATAGCAAGCTGGACAAGAAAACAGAGGTAAACAATTAAACTAGCAGGGACTTAGCTTTTGCTGGAGTAGACAGGTCATCTGCAAGATCCAAGAGAGAACTGAACCAGTACTAGAACATTGACAGCTGGCATCAAGTAACGGTCTGAGTGGAGTTAAATAGAGCAGCCAGCCTAGAACTAAACGAGGTCAGCTGGAGAAGGAACCTCAGAACCAGCAGCTCCACTCACAGCCATGGACAGAACTCGCCGAAGTACCATTCATGACCACAGGAGGGAGTTTGAGAACAGAATTCACAACACCCTGCCACATAATAGAAGCTGCATAGAGCCTATTTTTTTTTATTTTAGGCCTACTAAGTCGGCCTGCGGTCCCTCCTTCCAATTGTCCTACGCTGACCACAGCAATGTGCCTGTGTACCCCTGTAGCCTAATTTAAACCACATTGAGCCTGCTTTATTATTTTAGGCCTAGGAAGTCTGTCTGTGGTCCCTCCTTCCAATTGTCCTACGCTGACCACAGCAATGCTGCCTGTGTACCCCGGCCACATAATGGAAGCTGCATAGAGCCTACTTTCTATTGTAGGCCTACTACCTGTGTATGTCTCGGCCAGTCCACTCCTTACAGTTGTCCTCCACTGAACAAAGCTATGCCGCCTGTGTACTCCTGTTACCAATTTTGAACTGTAGTTATCCTACTTACTTATTTATGCCTAGTAACTGTGTAAGCCTCTCATAACAGTTGTCCTCCACCACAGAACCCAGCTATGCCACTTGTGTACTCCTTTTACCAATTTTGAACTGAATATAGCCTTCCTTTTTATTTTAGGCCTACTTCGTGTGTCAGAGCCACTAATTGCACATGCCCTCCTCCGCTGAACCACGCTATGCTGCAAGTGTACTCCACTTACCAATTTTGAACTGCATTTTGCCTAATTACTTATTTAGGCCTACTTATTGTGTCTGTCTCCCATTACAGTTGTCCTCCACTGTACAAAGCTGAGCTTCAGTCTTCAGGCTCTCATTAAGTAGTTGTTGTTAATATAACAGTGCAGTTGGCCTACTATTTTGGTTGGGGCCTACTAACGGTGTCTGCCGCTCCAAAGTGTTCTCCAGGTTTACTTGCCTGAGCTTCAATCTTCAGGCTCTCATAAGTAGTTGTTGTTAATATGTGTGGTTGGGGCCTACTAACGGTGTCTGCCGCTCCAAGGTGTTCTCCAGGTCTACTTGCCTGAGCTTCAATCTTCAGGCTCTCATTAAGTAGTTGTTGTTAATATAACAGAGCAGTTGGCCTACTATTTTGGTTGGGGCCTACTAACGGTGTCTGCCGCTCCCTTGTGTTGTCCTCCACTGCACAAAGCTGAGCTTCAATCTTCAGGCTCTCATTAAGTAGTTGTTGTTAATTTGTGTGGTTGGGGCCTACTAACGGTGTCTGCCGCTCCCTGGTGTTGTCCTCCACTGCACAAAGCTGAGCTTCAATCTTCAGGCTCTCATTAAGTAGTTGTTATTAATATGTGTGGTTGGGGCCTACTAACGGTGTCTGCCGCTCCAAGGTGTTCTCCAGGTTTACTTGCCTGAGCTTCAATCTTCAGGCTCTCATTAAGTAGCTGTTTATACAACACTGCAGTTGGCCTACTATTTTTGTTGGGCCTAGTAACGGTGTCTGCCGCACCTTGGTGTTGTCCGGTGTTATTTTCCCAGAGCTTCAATGTTCAGGCTTTCGGCCTTTATTTGTAATATTAAACTGCATTGGGCCTACTACTGTGGTTGGGCCCTTAAAACGGTGTCTGCCGCTCCTGGGTTTTCTACTCCACTGAACAAACCAATGCCGCCTGGTTAGTCCTTTTACCAATTTTGAACTGCATTTAGCCCACTTTATTATTTGGGCCTATATCTGTGTTTCATCTTCATCCTGCCCATTGCCCAGCCAGTGCTAGATGAGTCTTGTGGTACATTGACCCAGACCACTACATTCCCCTTGCACGCTACACAGCCACAATCTGACCCTGCTGAAAGTCAGGTTCCCCTTCCTGCATACTATACCACCTTACACAGGGACAAAGAGGAAGGTGCAGGTTCCTTCATCAGGTGGGGGGGCATACTCGTTGGCGACGTCACAGGCACAAGGCCCCTCATAGTACGAAAAAAAAGTGTCGCTGCCGGTGGGAGGCGCCCCCGCCGTGCAAACACACCGCCGTACTTTGAGGGGCCCTGTGTCAGTGTCAATGCGAACGAGTGGGCCCCCCCTGCTTGCTCAGGATCACAGCACTTGCAAAGTTGAAATACTTACCTCTCCCTGCTCCACCGCCGTGACGTAGTCCACGTTTCCTGGGCCCACTAAAAACTTGAACCAGCCCTACCCCCCACAACTTTAGCCAAATGACCCCCAATTTCCAATGCCTAACTATTATACAGTTAATTAAGATTGACAAGCTTCAGTAACAAGAATGGATGTTTTTGCCATTAAAATGGGCACTGTAGGTGCTTTCCTGGCCCCCACTCACTGCCGACTATGCTTCCCCATTGACTTGCATTGGGTTTCGTGTTCGGTTGATCCCCGACTTTTCGCAATAATCTGCCGATTGCGCTCGACTCGACTTTTGAGATAGTCGGGTTTCGCAAAACCCGACTCGACCCCAAAAAAGTAAAAGTTGCTCAACCCTAGTGGTCAGCTCTGGAGACCGAGTTCCATCATTGGTTTTCTCCGCTGAACCTGCAGCCAGGGAAGTCGTTGGGCCTGCCAGTTCATCGGCTGAAATGCAATGTGCACACACGGTGGAATTCAACTCTGCACATGTTGCAGCGACTGTGGCAGCACCAACGAGCCCTGGTGTAATACGTTATGTTTTATAGCCTGGGCCAACGAGATCCAGAGGTGGGGCAAACCACACTGAAGGAGTGGTCTCAGATCAGGGACCTATGCACCCTTCTGCACAGTTTTGAAATAGCGACGTAGATGTTTAGTGCTGACGATGCCATTATCACCATGACTATTCCGGTCATCTACATGCTGGAGCACACCTTAAACAGTATTCGAAGTCAGGTGGTGGAACAAGGGGAGGAAGAGGAGGAGGAGGAGCAGGAGGAGTCGTATGCGGAAGGGATAATATCTCCCAGGTCCAGACGGTCGGCAGCACCAAGGCTGCAGGCATTGGGGGGTGGGGGAGAGGGATTACCAAGGGCGCATGGTAGCAGCCAAACTGTTGAGGAAGGTGCAGGAGCCGAGGAAGAAGTGGAGGACGAACGTGCGCTTGGCATGGAAGACTCATCAGATAAGGGAGACCTTGATCAAATTTCTCTTGTGCTAGGTTGAGGGGAGAGGGCAGAGGAAGGAAGCATGATTCTGACCTCGCCGCCACCAAGAAAACAATGACTTGGTACTCTTGGATGTGCAAGACACATGAGTGCCTTGTTGCTGCACTACCTGCAACATGACCCTTGGATTGTCAGAATCCGAAGTAATGCCGACTACTGGGTTGCCACACTCTTAGATCTCCGGTACAAAAGTAAATTTGGCAAAATAATTCCTGCCATAGAAAGGGATTCACGCATGCAGGAGTATCAGCAGAGACTGTTACAGAATCTTACATCTGCTTTTCCACAAAACACCAGTGGTGCACGTAGTGAATCTCTGAGTTCTAACTTGCCAACCGTGGGACTGTCGAGTCATCACTCAAACCGAAACAGTAACATCGTATCTGGTGGTAACAGCAATTTTTTCCAATCGTTTCAAGAATTTTTTAGACCATCCTTTGCAAGACCACAGGAGACAAGAAGTCTGACGCGTAGCCAACGCCTAGAGAGGATGGTACAGGATTATCTCCAAGTTAACATCGATGCCATGACTGTGGAACTGGACCCTTGCTCATTTTGGGCTTCCAATCTGGAAAAATGGCCTGAGCTCGCCACTCACGCCTTGAAGATCTTGTCATGCCCCACAGCCAGCGTTCTCTCTGAATGTGTGTTCAGCGCTGCTCGTGGTGTGCTGACAGATAAGCGCACGTGGATGTCCAGTGACAATGTAGACAGACTAACGTTCATCAAGATGAACAAATCCTGGATCCGCAAGGACTTTTCTACCCCTGTGTCATCCTGGGGAGACAAGGCTTGATGATTTTTAAAAATCACCTCACCAACCATTTTAAGAAACTCTGGCAAAATTGATGCCACTTAAGTGGTGTCTGTGGCCCAATTTTTTTGAAAAAAATGGAGACTCTTTTTGAAGTCCCCTTGCTGTGTTTTACAGGACGTTGGCATAGTCAATTCCAGGTGGGTGAGGTCCCTCCCCCCCCCTCTTTAACCTTTAGAAACTACATACACTATGGCTTGGAGTAACACAGATGGTTGAGTCTGCAGAGCTGTTTACTCATACTATGGCCTGGGATTCAGAGGTCTGCTTCAAACCTTCAGTGTCTGCTAGTCAGCAGAGTAGCACACCCAAGAAGCAAGCTACACCGCCTGTTTATCTAATTACTAATTTTTAACTGCATCTAGCCCAGGAAATCCTTTTGGGCCTAGTAGCAGTTTCTGCTACTCAGCAGAGTACCCCACCCATGAAGCAAACTACACCGCCTTCTTCCTTTCTCAATCTATCCCCTCGGCTCTTTGGTGTTCGCTCTCCCTCCAGCTCTCTCCTTCTCACAGGTGGACTACCGCGTGTATTCACACTGTGGCGAATCTTTTGGGCCCAGGCATAAGAAGTCGTCGAGGTAATGGATAATATGTGCCGCCTTAGAAACGTCCATGACGACCCATTCGAGGAAGCAACTAAACGCCTCAAATAGTGAGCAGGATATGGAGCACCCCATGGGCAAACAGCGATCTATGTAGTATGCTCCTTCACAGAAGCAGCCCAATAGGCGGACACTATTTGGAGGCACAGGTAGTAACCAGAACGCCCCCTCAATGTCTGTTTTGGCCATTAGGGTTCCACTTCCCAACTTCTTGACCCGCCTGATTGCCTCGTCAAAGGAGGTACAGTATATAGTACTGTACTTGGTTCCGCGTCGATGTTGTCATTTACTGACCAGCCCCTTGGATATGACAAATGATGGATTAGTCTGAATGTATTGGGTTCCTTTTTTGGCACGATTCCCAACGGGGATACCACTACGTCTTCTAAGGAAAGTGTTCTGAATGGACCCGCCCTTCTACCTAAAGATATTTCCTTTTATTTATTTTTTTGTCACGACGTCTGGGTGTTGGTAGGCTGATTTTAGATTTTTACTCCAGCCTTTCTTGATTTTAGAAGGGCATGCCATGCCAATATCTGTGTCTCCTCCTCCTTTTACTCCTCCACCTCTTTTCTTTTCGCATGACTATATGTAGTTGTGAGTTTTCCATGTGTTTGTTGTGTCTTCTGAGCAGTTTGTCAGCTTTTGGACACCTTTTAAGGTGTTTTCTATGTGTTTGCCTGCCATTGGTTTCAATGTGGTTCGACGGGGTTCGTCGAACACGCCCCAATTCGATGAACCGAACTCGAACACTAGGTTCAACAATAGTCTTGGCATGCTTTCCATCAGTGTTTCACACTGTTTCTGGCGCAAAAATGTAAGCAGTTCATCTTTGTTTGATGCTTGTGACTATCCATCATCCTCTTGATTACATTCAAGAGGTTTTCAATGGGGTTCAGGTCTGGAGATTGTGCAGCCCATGACAGGGTTTTGATGTGGTGGTCTCTTAATTTTTGCCAGAGCTGTATGTGTAAGGCTAGGTTGGACAGCTGTATTGACGCCCCAGGAGTTTTTGGCATTTTCTTTATTGTCTTCCTGTTTTGCTTTGTGTCCCTTTCATTATTAGCTGTAATTAGTAGGGGTGGAAATGCTGCTGATAGCATATCAGAGGGCAGGAAGTGCTTTAGCTGTGTTTGCCCCTTCTCCAGGAGCCCAGGCTGGGCCTGTGGTGTTTGGAAATCACGCTAAGGGACTGGGACCCAGAGGTCAAGTCTTCAGAAGATGGAAGAGATATAAGCCACTTTAAGGCTGATATACCATATGGGGGCCATGAAGTAACTGATAAAAGATTTCAGGAGAATGTCTAGAAACATTGCAGATTTAACAAATTCTGGGAGTTAGAAGTGAAGTTTAACCCCTCAGGCGCGTTACTTTGGTAACCTCAAAATGTAGTGGTTTGGTTTTTAAAAATTTGAATACCACCAAATTTATATAATAGTTTTTTTGTTTTTGCACAACAAACAATTAATTTACATTTTTTTTTTTAATAATTTGTTTTTGAATCACTGTTTTCCAAGACTCAAAACATTTTTATATTTCTATTGGAAGATCTGTGTGAGCACTTGTTTTATGAAGGACGACTTGTAGTTCTCATTATATCATTTTGGGGAACACAACCTTTAGATTGCTTTTTTTTCTTTTCTTCACTTGATTTCCACATAAAGGCAATATTTTTATTGGGCTTTACTGTTTTTTACTGTTCACCATGCATAATAAATCACCTGTTTTTATTGTACCATGTAGCAGTTTTATATTGTCTTTTATACAGTATTTTTGCTTTTTGTAGGAATAAAGATGACTTATTCTACAATTTTTTTTACTTTTTTTTTTAAGCCGTAGTACTTAGGATATTCCATAGCGGCCAACAGTCACAAATTTTCCGAGATTGTCATGATTTTTTGCATAAAATCCTAGTAGAGTCACAGTTGCTGGCAGCTATCAAAGTAACATAAGTAGAGATGAGTGAATTTTTTGAAATTCGTATTCACAAGCTGGCACAAATTAGAAAAAAAATATTGCTTTGAAGCTAAAAGATTTATCGTGAAAGGCAAAAACTGCAATGCCTCCAATGGCCAACAAAAATGTGGGTGAAGCGATGGCCGGGGGACCACCACAGTGCAGGAAGACTACCCTACACAAGATGAGGTGCAAACAAAGGGTAGATTTATTGGAAGGCAAGGAATGAAGTGGATGAGGGAGATGCAAACAGGGGTATGCAATAGCAAAAGATAATTTACAAGAGATATTCTTTAGCTTGTCCATAAAATAGCACGGTGCTCCAACTGTTACAGATTCAATATATGCCACACAAGCAAATGCAAACAATAAACAAATAATTATGCTACTCTACGTATAACCTCCCTGGCCTTTACCAAGCAGGCCACACGGCTCTCGTGTACTGACTATTGAAGCCTACACTAGGTTCTTACATGTGCACAAAAATAGGAACAAACTCACGGTGATGTTGGGGACTCAGATCCAGTCCCGGGGGGCCCCCAGAAGTCTAGTACGGTAGTGTACATGGCTTTCTGTCAGCTCCGTGAAACGTGGTCTTCTCCTTGCTTCGGGGTCCTGGAGGTGCTCCTGGAAACTGTAAATCCCTTTCTCTGTATCTTCGAGGCTTCTCAAACTCACACAGGACAGCCACTCTTGCAGCACTCAGAAAAGTCTGTCAAATTTCACAAGTACACTCCATTACAGGCTGTGGGTCCTCTCTTGCAGCAAACAACACAAAGTTCTCTCTGCAGCAGCTTCAGCTCACACACACTGTCCAGGCTCCACTCCCACCCTCTGCTCAGTCCATTCACACAGTCTATTGCTGGGGAGAAGCAGAACATTCCATCACGCCAGACAAGGGGGTGCAGTGTCTTAAAGTGACAGCGTGTTCCTTACTGTCCATAACAGCACCATCCTCTTACATGTGCATCACCCTGAGGTCTTCTAGGACTATATTCAAACTCTTTCAAGCTCTTTAATACAAACACAGCCTTATTTTTAAAATGCAATGATGGTCCAAAATTACTCATATTGGAGGACAGACGTGTGCTCTGCCGATGTTTATACACAAGCAATGCACATAGAAGAAGCCATGATCTTTTGGCAAGTGATAGTCCAAAACTTATCCCTGTTTGAGGAGTTGCAACAGGTTTGTTGTTTGGTAAATGTAGAAGCTGTACATTTTTAACAAGTCTTCTTAAAAGGGTATCCTTTAGGGGATCATTAGATGTTTTGTCATATGGAAAGAGAAAAAAACATTTTTTTTTTTTTGCGCAACAAGCCAAAAATTATTCTTATTTTGGGGTTAGCAACAAGTTTACTGTTCGAAGAATGAAGAAGTAATGGCTTTTAACATGCTGTCCAAACAATGGTGAATGAAAACACTGTTCTAAATATTTTCAAAAATTGTCAGGTTCAGTTATGAATGAGAAAATTCTTAATTATTTTGACCTCCTGAATTCAAACCTGACATTTTTTAGTTGGCTCTTGCTTCTATGATATAGAAGTTTTCATTTTTCTGCTACATATAATTAATGCATACAACTTTCAGTACTTTAAAACATTTTTGCAAAAATTTTGTGATGCCAATGTTTTGATATTTAGAGTGACAATTCAAATAAGTAAAACATGTTTAAGCACCATTGCGAATTATAAATAGTAAACAGAAATTGAACTACAAAATGTAGTCCTCATTCAGTGATAACTCTTTTTTGCTTGTCTCTTGTACTTGTAATCGTTCAACAGTAATCTGCAAGCATTGATGGATTCCATTTTCCTGGATATCATTTCTCCATAGCCGCAATAACTTGGTGAAATCGCTCCTTGTGCTCGTAACGCACTGCTTCGCAGTTTGGTGGAAATGAGTCTAGAAATAAATCTTTAAGGACATGTTACAACCCAGATCCTAATAGGTTTTGTGGAGCTTTTCCACCAACTCTTCATAGTTACCTGCTATTGAGTTCCTCCAAAAAGATTTACCAATAATGCAAATGCTATCCATGCAGCCTTTTCCTTGCCCTGCAACAAACAGAGAAACTCCTCACCTTGAAGCTTACGAATCTGAGGTCCAATAAAGATTCCATCCTTTATCTTTGCTTCATTCAACCTAGGAAATTTATCAATGAGAATGCTTTTGCATTTTTATCCATTGCCTTTACAAAGTTTTTCATTAGGCCCAACTTGATATGTAATGGTGGTAACAAATCAAATCTTAAAATGGGTCAACAAGTGTTGGATGCAGGAAATTTTTACTCCCTGGCTGAAGTGAATGTCGGAGAGGCCAGTCTCTTTCATTGTATTGATAACCCTTCATGACCTTGCAATTTTCATTTTTTGCTCCCCTTCTTCCCCGAGCCATAACATATTTACTTTTCCATCAATATGGCCATGTAAGGGCTTGATTCTTGTGGGACAACTTGTACTCCTAGCATGCCACAGAGCGCGCACACTCCTGGCCTCTTAAAGAGACAGTGCGCCATTTTCAAAAATAAGTCTCAGCCAAGGCTGAGTGTCTCATACTATTTCAGGCACCTCTGCCCTTAGGGAGGTGCCTGAGTAACAAGTGGTTCCTGGCCCTTGTGTGTTGTGCTCAGCTTGACTCTAGCTAATTCTGGCTTGTCTCCATCATGTACGCTCCGTATTTCCTTCACCTTCTGGGACAACGTCTGCACTACCTGCTTCTCTCCGTACCAGCTGTTGCCCACTACCCATTTGAGCTCCCTGTCTCCTGTCTGGTTCTACGCTACCTGCAGTACCTGCCTGCCCGCCCGTCTGGCTGAGTTAGCTTCCACATACCTAGGGTTTAACTGGAGGTATCACCTTGAGTCTCCCGAACTTTTCATTTAGGACCTGTTTGAGGGGGTCTTACTACGGGAGTCCGGGGCTCACTTAGTTATTACCCCTTTGGAGCCCCCTGTGTAGTGGTCCTGTGATTCCACAAGAAGTTTAATACACGAATGTGCACTTCACCACCTTTGCCTCCGTTTCCATTTGTTACACAATAGCTCAGAAACCGGACAGTATAGTCCTTCATACAGTATTATCTTCAACACAGTGTTACATACAGAATAATGAACTCCATATATTTTTCCATACAGTATAATGAGACCCATATATTGCTCCATACAGTATAATAGGCACCACAGTGCTCCATACAGAAAATTGAGCCCCCTATATTGCTCCATACAGTATTATGGATCCCACATAATGCTCCATACAGTATAATGAGCCCCATATATTACTTCATACAGGATAATAGACCCCAGATAATGCTCCATACAGTATAATTAGCCCATATATTGCTCCATACAGTATAATGAACCCCATATATTGCTCCATATAGAATCACGATTCCCATATAATGCTCTATACAGTATAATGAGCCCCATATATTGCTCTATACAGTATAATGAGCCCTATATATTGCTCCATACAGTATATGATGGCCCCATATAATGCTCTGTACATAATGGGTCCCATATAATACTTCATAAAGAATGGGGCCCATATAATGCTCTAGTATATAATGGGCCCCATATACTGCTCCATATATAATGGGCCCCATATAATGCCCCATGCAGAAAGGACCCCATATAATGCTCCAGCCGCAGGTCCAGACTCTTCAGCATTGCAGTCATTCGGCTCTCTGCACTGTGACTGTTCAGAGCTGAGGGCGCACAATAGTGATGTCATCGTGCCCTTTGCCCTGAAATGTCACAGTCAGAAGATGTGGAAGACACCGCAGCAGAGGAATGGGGAGAGGCAAGTATTGCAATTAATGGGGTTCTGGGTAAGCATAAATAAGAATGAATGCAGATATTGAGAACATAGTCAGATCCCATATGGAACAGTGTGTATAGTTTTGGGCCTCTGTTGATGAGAAGGACATTGAACTCTTTCCAGCTATACTAAGGCAAGCGACAAAACTAAGGGAATGGGTGGATTACAGTATCCAGAAAGATTAGCAAAAGTAAGATTGTTTGTAGGAAAGATTGTTTAGGGGGTGACATCACTACAATAATCAAACATTTAGGTCAGTAAGCACACAGATCTGTCTGATATCTAAATCTTGACAAATGACTATCCACTACATCGAGAGGATTTATACTAAAAGACAAAAGAGGAGACGATCGATTCTATAATGGATCTCTATATGAATTCCCCCCAGCCCAAAATTTTGGGGGTTCCAATTGAACAAACCCAGGTGGCACCAAAAAGGGGCTACAAAAAAAAAACTGATGCTCACCTCTCCTCAATCTTCTCCATACCCGTCCTGCTGCCATCAGTCTTCTGATTATTCTTCTCCATCCTCATTGTTGTGGGTCTTTTGGCAGGTGCCATCACTGGCTTGGCCCCAGGTTATCACATGTGGTCTGATGTTGTGGTTTATAAAGGATCTGGACAGAGGTAGACTAAGAATTTGAAAGTTAAAGCAGTGCTCATAGTCCCATGGCTAGATACTAGCTACACTTTGTGTTTGTGGCATACAAGGCAAGAAACTTGCTCTTAGTGAATCAGCATTACTCTAACTCCATAACCAAGTTGTGAGTGTGTGGCTTTTTCTAAAGATGTTTGTATGTACCAGTACTCACACCAAGAACTTGATCAGATAGTGTCAACTTGACTGCAGAGGCATGTGTGAAGATTCCAGAAGAAGTTTATTCTCGTGCTGAATTCTTGTATTATGTACAATAGTGACAGCTGCAGTAGGTAAAAAGACAAACCAGAGGTGAACCTAGAAAGATGGCTGACAAACACTCACTGGAGGAGAAGGAACGGGTTACTTACAAAGTTGGACTACAGGGAGACAGGACAAACTTCTAAAGGAAAGCCTGATTGCACAGCAGTATAACAGCAACAATACAATGATAATACAATACTGAATGATTCCCAAGTTGTGGGACATGACAAGCATTTGTTTTCTAAGAAATGCTTAAAAAAAAAAAAACACACCAGAGCAGGACATTCGAATTAGTAGATGAAGCACTGCATTTTATGTATGGGCCTGGAGCAGGAGAGTATACTGTGTCTTAGCTTTTGAAGTTCTATGGTGGCTAGCACTTTTGGGTTGGGTCGCCCTAGTAGTGCCGTTAGGGACACTGTGGCCATCATTAATGGGGTACTGTTAGTACTAATGAGGGATCTGTAGATGTTAAACATACAGTACTTGTAATCACACCTAGGACATCCCATACTCCTGGAAGAGATAGCAAATCTCTTCGACACTTTGGGAAGGTTTCTGCTGGATGTGGCAATGATTTTATCACCTAAAGCCACGTCCAAATTTAGGGGAACGAAGGAGACAAAAACCTTCCAATTCCCCATCCTTAAAAGTCGCAATTATAAGTTTATGGGTAACATTGTAGCTTTTATCTGGTGCAATATCCCTAGTATGTAAGATGGATTTTATGAAAAGTTCTCATGACACAGTTGTGTATCTATAGTGGATGACGTGTTGGGGTCTAGGGGGTTGGGTTGACCAAAAAGTCTCTTGTGAAGATCAATTCAAACCATGATGGGCTCACTTGAAGAATTTGCATCAGGACCCACAAGCTTCAAGTTATGCCACTAACTCATAGGGGCCATTTTGGCTAGCACATGTACGGTAAGTACATTCTAGCTGAAACTTGAAGAACATGAAGGCATGGGGACATTTTGGCTGAAAGTGTCATGGAATTATTTTTGGTAAAAGATCTATAGGTTTGTCATATTTGTCTTGAAAGTTGATGTGGTTTGTCCTGACTTAAGCTCCCAAATGTCCTTTCCAGCCAGATGTCTGGTGCAATGTAAAATTCTCCATGCTCTGGTTCTAGAAGCTGTATAAGGGAAGCTTTAAATGACCACTTGTCTATCCCTAACAGTGGTACCTTAATAAGGCATCAGGCCCGAACAAGACACGACCGGAGGTTGCCGTTCTATAAAAACAAACATGTCCATGAAAAATAAGCCTATTAGCACCCACGGAGTGAACATTCGTCCTCTACAACCTATTTCAGTCTTGCATATTTACTGATGTCTACTACCAGCAAGAACACATAATGAATAAGAGTTGTATTCACTGCAAAACTAAAGGGAAATCTGTGCTGCACCGCTCCAGGTTGGGGTATAATGAAGAAAAATAAGTGTGCAAAAAACAGGATCACTCAAATATAATAAACTTGTTTATTGCAAAATAATGAAACAAACATGTAATAGTAAAAGAAATAAAAAGCAAAGACGCTAAACATAGTCCATCGGATGTGTCCATATTAGGACAAACACCCCACCTGCAATGACCGCGCCAAGGTACACCAGTAAATACTAATCATAATATATACCACTAGCATCATGGAACCCAACATGTGTTGCTAGTTATGCAAGAAAGTTGAATACTAAGAAGCGAACATGTTCCCCGAAGCCAATAATCAGAAGACCATGAAAGAAACTTACAACAATGCAATCATATAGGAGTGAAACCTGGATACGAGGACAAAAATATCTTAGAGGAGTAGAGAGACCCCATGCGTATGACCACCAGAAGCATGGCTTCCTCAGGGGTAATGGTGGATGAACTAGCCAGAGTTCATTATCTAATTTGATATATTATATGGAAAAGAGAAGTCCACGTTTCGGAATGGGAATACACAATGAGCATGTACACTATCATCCCAGCAGACTCATTTCTGCTCTGGTTAAGTCCTTCTTCACACGTCCGTTGCGGCTCAGTTTTTAAGGACCGCATATATGAACATCTGCATATCCATTGTATTCAATGGTGGTGCACACATGTCAGATTCACGGTCCGTATGAAAAACCCACAGACATGTCCTCTTTTTTAATGCACCATGGATGAAATGCGTGCTGCACATGTGCACACTGATGACACACGAATGACATCAGTGACATCCATGTACCAGTGTCACACGTACCAGAATGATAAACAACACCAGCAGCATGCTCCGGTGTCTGGGAAAAGCAGTACAGTTATTGCTGTTCCCAGGTCCTGAATTAAACTCACCATTGTCGCCTGGTCTCCTTGCAATCAGCGAGACCAAGTGATGTTTATGAGACTTTTAGTCATCACCCACTGTGTAGCGCGTATTAAATCAATTAAAATAAAACAACAGCATAGAGTCCCCCTTTATTTTCCTAACCAGCTGAGGAAAAGCTGACAGCTGGGAGCTGATGTTAATATTCTGGGAAGGGGCCAATAGCCTGAGAACCTTGTCAGCTTTCACTCAGCTGGTTATGCCATTTTTTATTTATTTATTAAACAATACATACAAGTAATGAAAAATAAGCATGCAAATCACTGATTAGAAATCACACTGACATTTCTATCATCAATCAGGATCCTCATCGCTATCCATCTCTACCTTTAAAAAATCTTTAATACATAAAACTCTTTAATTTCAATGCTGCATTTCACTTCATACGTGTCACACTGACAGTACAGTTTACCAACACACGGACAGATAGGTGTCACACGGATGTCACAATAGATCTCACCAGCAATATTTTTCCAGTACAGGAATCACCAGCACATGTGAAGGGGGTCAAAGAGAGGGAAAAACAAGAGACGGACCCCTTTTGATAGCACTTCCATCCTATAAACACAGCTTCACTCGTTTGCAGGTTGTGTCTTCTATTGCAGCTCAGAACCATTGAAGTGAATGGTGCAGAGCTGCAATGCCACACAGAACCTGTAGACATGGATGGCAAAGTTTATTGAAGAGGGCAGTCATGTTTTACTTCGTACTCTTGGACAACTTTGTCAAACTTTCTGGGTTCCATAAATTTTAAAAGGCTATCTGCACAGGGCACAGTAGGTGCCTGCACAAAATCGAAGACTGGAAAGCTCCCAGCAACTGAGCCCATTATCGGGTAAAGGAGACTTGTATACAATTTTTAAATCTCATTGTACGTATACATATATACAGTATATCTTGTATATTTACCTACAACATCCATTGCAGACAGTCTCTCGGCTGGAATCCGATTCACTGGAGACTCAGTTGGGCGGGTCGGGATCAAGTTTACTGGTGCGATAATTATATTTGGAGAATCTTGTCCGATATGTATCTACAATGGTGATGTGCTGACCGTCAGCTGCCGTATATGTCATCTTTAAGGAACTTTGAGGATCATGGTGGTTGTATGGTGGTTGTTGCTTCATTAGGAATCTAATGACAATCTTATTAGTATATGGACAGCCGGTATCTATGTTAGGACAAACAAGCTTGGGCATATTGGAGTTTGACATGTCTGATCATTCATGTGTTTAGGAGGGCTGCGGCTGTAAATGGGGGATGAATATCACTATATTCAGAGGTCGTAACTTTTGACACCCAACAGTCGTTTTGCTATGTGCATGATGATCCTCGTCCTTTAGCATCTGCCGTATGACTTTAGTACGATCTTACCGGGACGGACATGTTTTCCTGTAAGTGGAATCTTATTATGATGAATTATTGGGAATTGGCAATGTTTTCAGCAATACCTCCAGAGACAGGAAGGGTTAATATATACAGGCCCCCCTGACACACAATAACACAGTGTGCTGCACATTACACAATGTCCTCTACCACAGGGCTGTTATGTCACAGGGCAGCGTACGTCGCCGTCTGTCACTCCTCTGAGTGGGAAGGGAGAGGAAAAGCCATTGTTAGGGGAGATGGGCGTACCGTTCCTGTGCCAGCTCATAATTGCCTTTAGCCAGCTTTTCCTTTGAGGTCGGGTACACACAGACGTCTGGATGTATGGCATAAACACATCGCCCCCTGACTCGCCCGCGTCTGTCGTGTTTTCGACAACCTCCGTCTCTCATTCCTGGCTCACATTTTTCCTGCCTGCCTCTATTCATGCTATATACCTAACCAAAATACTTTACAGTAAATGTGACCCCTCTAACATCATTTATGGGGTCACAATATTAACCCCTTCCTGACATGACGTACATTTACATAATATTCCGGCTTCCTGAGTCTAATGCAGGTTCGCTAGTTAAGCCCACATCTTTATCCGGCAGATGATGGCTGCTATAATCAGCCATCATCTGCCTCCAACTTGCAGCACTGCCTGCTGCCGTTAGGCTACGTTTGAAAATTGAGTTTTTGCTGTTTTGCTAAGATTTTGCTGTTTTTTTTTTTTTAAAGTTTTGCTGGATCTTTGGTGCTTTTTCTTTTTAACTGCGTTTTTGTTATGGTACATATGGTCTCTTGTCTGTGCTGATAAAAAAAAAAAAGTTGAATGAGAATTTTTTTTTTTTTAAAGCACTAAACTATTAGTTATTGGCACAAAAAAAGGCAGAAAAAGCTGATACGCTGCAAAAATCTCAGGTTTTTGCACTACCTATTGCTTTCAATGGGTGAAAAGCTGAAAAAACTAAAAAAATTCTGAAAGAAGAGACTGCAAAAACGCAGCTCTGACAAAACAGTCAGGGAAAAAAAAATAAATAAATGAAGCTGTGTGCATGAGATTTCTGAAAACTCAGACTTTGCCGACACTGTCAAATGCAGCTGAAAATTTGCTTAAAAAGCGCTGCAAAAACAAACGCAGCAAAAACGCGACCTGTGAACATAGCATTAACCTGGTAATTGCTGCTCTTAATCTGGCAGCAGCATGTAATGCAAACTGGCAGCGGGTGCGTCATTCTATGTGCCCATCGGTAACCCTGTGACAAGATCGCATGGCTCAAATAAATTGTCATGTCAGCCAGATGTCTGCTGAAGAGCCCTGGGCCTGTCATGACAGTACTCCTGTGAAAACCACCTTCTATTGCTGTGTATAGTACAAGCGATTGGGTGATCGCAAGTTCAAACCCCCAAATACAGTAGAAACTGAAAAGAAAGAAAAAAAAAAAAATATATATATATATATATATATATATATATATATATATATATATATATATATATATACATATACATATACACACACACACATTTGATATCTGCGTAATCATACTAACCTGGTCAATTATTTTGGCAGGTCAGTTTTATCATACAGAGAACATAGTAAAAAAATAGATAAGTACAAAATTTTTTTTAGAAATTGTGCTTTTCTTTGCTATTTTGCCACACTTGGATTTTTTTTCCCACATTCCAGTACATTAGATGATGAAATGAAAGGTGTAAATTCAAAAGTACAATTCATCTCACAAAAAATAAGCCCTCATACAGCTAAGTGGATGGGACAATAAAAAAAAAAAAAAAAAACACACCTGTTCAGGAAGGGTCAAACCAGCAGAAGCAAATCCATAGGGGAATTCACAAAATTATAGGGCCAAATTCGGAATGGGCCATATCGCATTACATGACTTGTCCCTATATAAAGAAGGGGTTAAAAAAAAAAATAAAATCTTATACTCGCCTCTTCCCATGCCCGTCCCGCCACCACCACTCCTCGGATTGGCTACTTTGCCTACTATCTTCTTTCTAGGCCTTTAGCGCTGCGGTTCTTCACTAGGCCTCACACATGGGGCAGGACGCACGTTAATGAGGTCATGGACGTGTGTCACATGTGAGGCCTAGTGAGAAGAGAGAAGACACAGGAGCAGATCGGAGGAGCAGCAGCAAGAGGAGTATGGAAAGGGCCGAAGAGAGGAGCTTAACCAAATTTTTAATTTTCTTTTATCTCTCTTTGCCAATTAGATACACAACCAAATTATTCATAGAAAATCAAATTTCTCGACTTCTTTTGAGAAAAAAAAAAATCTTCTAATTTGAATTCCAGCAGATTCGCTCATCTCTAATCATGAACACAACATTCCATGACTGGTGGGGATCTATAGAGCGGCGTCATTGAAGCAGTGGGGAATTCAAGAGGAATGTAATGGTAATTTCTTTAGTATACAACATTCCCAATTATTGGGCAAATTTTGAAAATTTTCTCAAAACCTTGTAAGATAAGTTTGATTAAAGAAGCACTCCGATCAAAGTTTTTATCATCTTAATATATTGCAGTCATATTATATAGCACTCTGTACTTACAATTGCTCATTTTGCCTTTCTACCCAACTAATTCTTCTCTTTTTTATGTTCTATGTAGAAACAAGAAGTCTCTGGTCCCTGCATTTATCATTCCCCAGTGACTTATGAGTATTTCAGGGAAAGTTGACCTCCTGTTTCTACATAGAGCTTAAAAGGATTCAGCCTGTCAGTTTTTAATCACGTTATGTCAGACCTGATGGAAAAGAGAAGAATTAGCCAGGTAGAAAATCGAAATGAGCAATTGTAAGTATTTAGAGGAGAAAACCAGGCTGAGGGTGCTGACAGGGCACCGGGGCCAAACCTACTGTTGCACGGGGGGGGGGGGGGGGGTAGAGACTGGACACGGAACAGACCCTTAAACTGTGTAGAAGCCAATGAGGTATAAAAGGGGTTTGCGCGTGAAAAGAATGGAGCTTCCCAACAGAGAGAGGAGTCAGAGGACCAGCGCCGGGCTGCTGGGAGAGATAGCCCTCATAGTAGCAATCACCGCCGGGTGTGGCGAGGACTCCCAGGTTTAAACGGGTGCGTGAAGGAACGCACGCTGAGTGGAGGATCGCGGTGAACATCACTCTGCCGCGCTGCAGCATAACAGACTAGGGGCTCAGTGGGTAAGACTGGTGATCGCCCGCTGCCGCCAGAAGGGAGGCTGACTTGTTGGGCGGGGAAGCCGGAAGAACTGAGCAACGGCCTCAGCCGGCAGCCGACCGACCATCTGACTCAGGAACAGAAATGGACAACCGAGTCACGCTAAGTGGAATTAACCCCTTTCTGACCTCGGACGGGATAGTACATCCGAGGTCAGAAGCCCCGCTTTGATGCGGGCTCCAGCGGTGAACCCGCATCAAAGCCGGGACATGTCAGCTGTTTTGAACAGCTAACATGTGCCCGTAATAGGCGTGGGCAGAATCGCAATCTGCCCGCGCCTATTAGCTAGTTAAATGCCGCTGTCAAACGCAGACAGCGGCATTTAACTACCGCTTCCGGCCGGAAATGAGTGCATCGCTGACCCCCGTCACATGATCGGAGGTCGGCGATGCTTCAGAATAGTAACCATAGAGGTCCTTGAGACCTCTATGGTTACTGATCCCGGATAGCTGTGAGCGCCACCCTGTGGTCGGCGCTCATAGCACACCTGCAATTCTGCTACATAGCAGCGAACATCAGATCGCTTCTATGTAGCAGAGCCGACCGAGTGGTGCCTGCTTCTAGCCTCCTATGGAGGCTATTGAAGCATGGCAAAAGTTAAAAATAAAAGTTAAAAATAAAAGCTAAAAAAAAAAAAATATATATATAAAAGTTTAATTCACCCCCCCCCTTTCGCCCCAATCAAAATAAATAAAAAAAATAAATAAATCAAACCTACACATTTGGTATCGCCGCGTTCAGAATCGCCCGATCTATCAATAAAAAAAAGCATTAACCTGATCGCTAAACAGCGTAGCGAGAAAAAAAAATTGAAACGCCAGAATTACTTTTTTTGGTCGCCGCGACATTGCATTAAAATGCAATAACGGGCGATCAAAAGAACGTATCTGCACCAAAATGCTATCATTAAAAACGCCAGCTCAGCATGCAAAAAATAAGCCCTCAACCGACCCCAGGTCATGAAAAATGGAGACGCTACGAGTATCGGAAAATGGCACAATTTTTTTTTTTTTTTTTTTTTTTTAAGCAAAGTTTGGAATTTTTTTGTAACCACTTAGATAAAAAATAACCTAGTCATGTTTGGTGTCTATGAACTCGTAATGACCTGGAGAATTATAATGACAGGTCAGTTTTAGCAGTTAGTGAACCTAGCAAAAAAGCCAAACAAAAAACAAGCGTGGGATTGCACTTTTTTTGCAATTTCACCGCACTTGGAATTTTTTTCCCATTTTCTAGTACACGACATGGTAAAACCAATGATGTCGTTCAAAAGTACAACTCGTCCCGCAAAAAATAAAGCCCTCACATGGCCAAATTGACGGAAAAATAAAAAAAAGTTATGGCTCTGGGAAGGAGGGGAGTGAAAAACGAACACTGAAAAACCCAAGGTCATGAAGGGGTATATGGATACCCTGTATTGATAAAACGAGTAATTGTTAACCCCTGCTCTGTGCTTCTGTGTCACTGCATAATATAATGACTGCAATATATTAAGACGATAAACATTTGGATGGAAGTAACTAATAGCTAAGTGGCTATTTGCCTTTAATATAAACAGTTGTTACTAGGGGGGCTTGTCCTAGCAACCAATTTCTCTGACAACAAATTACTAAAGTTTTCAGTTTAAAGTACTAAGATGAGGGTAGACATAGGAGAAGGGGCTTTCCTAATAAAGGGCAAGCCCAATAAAATACTCCACATGTACATGGCTGCCCCACCCCCGCGGTTCTCATTCCCTTTGTGGGAAGGATCTGCTGGCCTTGAAGGCATTAAAGCAGTCAGGCAGAGTCTAGGATTTAATAGTGCCAACATGGCGGGTAACAGGAGCAGGTGACCAAGGCCCCGAATTCTATGTAGGACAAAATGTCACCCTCTGGCCACACGACCATGTCTACTTGGAGGGGCAGTAGGGGGCCTTGATTCAGTAAGTGCCCACCCAGCGACCGGCAGACTAGGTGATGAAAGAAGCCAAAAGGTGCTTTGGCATCTAGGTCAGCCAAACAGGTTCCTATGCAAAGAGCAGTAGTCATCATTTATCATGAATTGCTGCACTCTGCATAGGCAATGTCTGAAAATTAAAAAGTGATCATTATGATGAAGTGAGCCGTCATATTATTCACCGTCGAGGTGGAGTGCAGCAGCCAATAACAAATCCTTAATCGACTGCTGCGCTCTGCATAGGCAGGGAATGAAATGCCAGAAGTTGCATTGTGCTCTCCCCCAGATTCCCACTTGTCCTCTCACTTATACTTTTGAGAGAGAAGCAACTGAGACCTGTTGGGAAAGCCATCGGAAATTTATAAAAGTATCTGCTGTGGAAAAAAAACAACAAAAACACGCACTAGTGTTATGGTAAACTAACTTTTTACATACATACTTTTTCTCACTAGGGTTATGATTAGGGATTTTACCTGGGTTAAAACTAGGGTTCAGGATAATGCTGGCATTATGGATAGGGTTAGCCTTAAGGATAGGGAAATAACAGTTACATAAAACAAAATACAAAAATGTAATAAAAAAAATACCAAGCGACCTACGTCATAGCTGTGCCCAATTCATGCAGTGCCACATCAATATAATACTAGCGAGTGCAGCTTAATCCTTTGTCTCGACCTTTCCATATATTTAATAACCAAGTGGGGGATAATGTAGCCATTGGGGTCAGTAGCTCCCCCTCTTTACCAGCAACAAATGAAGATCCCGGTGCAACCATCTAGGTCAAACACCTCCTGGAGAAAAAAAAAAAATTGCTCTCCGTTGAAGTCTATGGAAATTACTTTCTTAGAGTGTAAAAGAGAAAATCTAGCGTGTGGCCACCTTTTCTCAGTTGTATGGGATCACCAGACAGTCATTAGGGAACCCCAGTTATCCTAATTAAAGTTGCAAATATTAATAATGACCACTAACAAAATAGCTAAAATGCTCGGAAGAATAGTCCCGAAGATCTGACCTGGACAGTGAGCGTGGTGGTGACCCCCGATGCACTTGCGCATTGTGTCCTCCTTTAGTGGGAGATCCATTACTGTCTCTGTTGGCCTATTATGGCATCATCCCAGATGAGGATTTTGGCTCCATGAATGGAGAAACTGAAACTTGAAAGAAACCGCACAGATGAGACCATATCCATTATGTATTGCCGAGTAAAATATCTGGTTTCCTCTAATTGTATCTCAGGGTTCCCAGAAGATTCTTCACCTGGCCATAGTAATGACACAAAAGAACCATTCACTCATCAGACTCTTATTTGAGAGCAGAAAAGACGGCTCATCATCACCATGACTCAGTGTAGAGGTCCTGCACGTGGCCATTTCTGAGGGAGGAACGCTCATCATCGGTCTCAGTCATGATGTCAGCATCAAGGAATCTGCATACAGTAAAAGAATATTTCAGGTCACTTACTGATGGAGAACTCAATCTTGGAAAAACTTCCATTATGCCGGAATATCACCTTAAAAAACCTGGTGGTCCTCGTAGCTTAAGGCAGACGTTTTTCTTCATCATAGCGTCATTCATGACCTAAGATTACAGGTCACTCTAAATAGTAATGAAAGGCTACAATATCCAGGTTCCGTGAGTCACAGGGTGTTTAGCTGAAACTAACATAAATGCCGACAAACACATGAAATCAGCTCCTTATGTGGAGTCTGTAATCTGGAAAGTATAAATAAACTTCTTGTCAAGCCACTGACACGTAAAGTGCTTAATAACCGATTGACTCATAGCCCATAAGAAAACTCATGTCATTGAGCCAGGGGAAATGACCAGTCCTTTAGGTGAGTCGGTGATGTCACTACTCTGGTGTGATGTCATTTATTCCGAGACACTAATGTGAAATGCTTAGATCTTAATGCAATTCAAAAATGTGTAATCTGTCACAAACCTTTGAAAAAAGCAGAAGTGGCCTCCAAGAAACCTTTCCTTCCTGAAGGACACAGCAAGGATATGTGAGCAGTGACCTCCACTTACCGAGATTAGAGAAAGTCTGTCTTTCTCCCAGGCTTCCCACTGGGCTGGGTTTTTTTTTTTTGTTCCAGAGTGTTTTGAGGGTTGATGATCCTGATAACAAAACACATACCCTATTGACCGCAGAAGGAACATTGAAATGAGCATCACATACCAAAAGATCTTTGTGGACAGGCGCACATGAAAAGTGAATATAAAACAAAATAATTTGAAGAGAATTATACAAATTTCTCATTGGCCTAGCCAGAAAGCAGGTAATTCATCAATAAACCAGCTACCTGTTGGAGGAGCATCTGGTGAGTACGCCCTCCTTGGAGGACCTTGTCCTTCGAACGTTCACCGACAGACAGATGTAAAAATCAAACAATGTTTTGTTCAAGGCTCTTCCCACATGCAGGCTTTATCTGGTACGTTACATACTTGCATGCAACTCTTCTCAGGGCGTATCTGTGCTCATGACACCCATGTTCTACATCCGGCACAAAGTCTACCCAGGCCATATTGCCATATCAAACACTTCTCCACTCATACCCATTTTATACTTATGGGTGAATGTCCCTTTTATGTTGCCATTTGGGTGGACAGCACTCGTGCAGTCCTTGTGTCCTTCTCATAGGACTTCTTGTTCCTCACGAATACATCCAGTCTCCACTTCAATGTCTTCAGCTTGTTAGCAGGCTTCTCTCAAACTAGTGGCAACCACACTTTTCTTATGGGCTACTCAATCATTGGCTCGCAGGGACACTTTTGCGTTTTGAAGCTCTCACTTAACGTTGCCCTCATCACTCAGTGGTTACAGTTTCTTACGAGCCATCGATCTTCCATGCCCAAGACAGCAAAGGAAAGCTCCTACTGAAAACTCTTATAATCCAACTGATCAGCCACTGAGGCACACTATTCTTTCGAGGGTGCCCATCCTTAAATTGCTTGTTACAAGCTGCATCTGATGGCTTAACGGTCACCGGATTTGTTGCCCTCTGTAACTGACCCCAAAACGGAGGGAACACGGAATATAAGGACACACGGATCCACCACATGCTCCCAATGACATCAGCACTGTATATGTCATATCAACATTTACCTTCAGTGGTCCAGGGCCTCCTAATTGTTACCCTGACCATCCGGCCGAACGACTTCCTCACATTCCCCCAATATATTCCATGTTATTCAATGGAGCCGGGCACGTCTGATTTTTTTTTTTCCCCCCCGTATCGAGTGGGAGGAAAATCGTGCATGCTGCAATTTTTTTCACATGCAAATTCAGTCTGTGAAACAAATTGCTCATCCGCACTGTTCAATGAATAACATTGGTCCAAGTGAGGTCCAGTTTTTTTTAACAGTTTGCACTCAGACGGAAAATATGGTGGTGTGCACGAGCCCTAATATGCACAAACATGGAAAACCGCAACCAAATACTAGTGGAGGGGTGATAGTGTAAGGAGTGTGGACTGGACTGTCACGGGCCTACCACTGAAGATACCAATCGCACTGTGTGCATAGTGACGTGCGTCTTGTGTACATAGTGTGTTACAATGTATAATGTTGATAGTTTATGGTTTAGGACATATGATCGGTAGGATAACATAGTGACTGTAGTTAGATAGTGACATTAGAGTAAGATAGTTAAAGTTTGGGACTAGCCCATAGTGGAAAGGACTTAGTGTTAGGGCAAGTGACTGCTTCGTGTTTGAGTTCCAGTAAGAAGTGTCTAAGCAGTGCTGCCATTATGGGTGAACTACTATAAGGAGACTAAGGGATGAGTAGTGCGACTCTGAAGAGACCGAACAGAGTGGCCTTCCAAGGAAAGGGATCCTTGTGTAAGACATGTCATGAGAAGCTTGGCGAACGCTGAAGGAAACCAGACTGAATTTGTGGTACTAGTGAGGGTCCTGAGCGGTAGGTCCAGGACGCCAGTAGTGGGAGAAATAGGTGGATGTGGAACCGTTGAGCCGGTAGAGACTTGCTGATCAGGACTGTAGCGACAAGCTAGTGCCGAAGTAAGGTGAAGCAGTGTGCTTCACCGGCCCTGGAGTAGACTAAAGTGCAAGGATACAGTGTGTGAAAATGCTTTACCCTGGGAACGAAACGGCCATAAAACGTTGTACCCGCTGCCCCTTGTATATAATCCTTACCAAGTTACCTTTCAGTTTAGAATGGAACACTGAACCCTATGGTTCTGGCCGGCAACACTATCGGCTACAGGCGGCCTGCAAGGGTGTAAGGCCCTCACAGCCCCAACATCAGGACCCACACTTTCATGTAGCACGCCGGGACGTAGATGAGCACCTCACCCACGGCTACTGCACCGTGCTACAATCTGGCCCAACTCATGGCATAATAAATATTAGCAAGAGGATAACTGTCAATTTCCAACTTTCTTACACACCATGGTATACCCATCTACGTGATGGGTTCATGAACTTTTATTACACTGTGTTCCAAATTATTATGCAAATTGGATTTAAGTGTCATAAAGATTTAATTGTTTTGTTTTTCAAATAATCTCAGGGATGGTATTGTGCCTCAGGGCTTAATGGATCACTGAAATCAATCTAAGGGTATGTGCACACGTCAGGATTTCTTGCAGAAATTTTCCTGACAAAATCCGGTCATTTCTGCCAGAAATCCGCATACGGTTTTTTTTTGCACGGAATTTTTGCAGAATTTTTGCGTTTTTCTCCTGACACTTCAAACTCATGGGAAATCCGCAAAAATAATGAACATGTTGCTTCTTTTTCCGGATTGCGTTTTTTTTGCGGAAAAAAATGCAACATTTGCACAAAAAATGCGGAATGCATTCTAAATGATAGGATACATAAGGTATGCGTTTTTGTGGAGAATTATAGCGTTTTTATCGGGGAAATCCGCAAAAAAAATGCAAAAATTCCTGAAGAAACCCTGACGTGTTCACATACCCTTAAACACATGTGATAATTAGTTTTCCAGGTGATTCTAATTAAAGGAAAACTACTTAAAAATGACGTTCCACATTATTAATCAGGCCATAGGTTTCAAGCAATATGGGAACTAAAAAGGATCTCTCTGCTGCTGAAAAGCTTTAAATAGTGCAATGTCTTGGACAAGGTATGAAAACATTAGATATTTCACGAAAACTTAAGAGTGATCATCATACTGTGAAGAGATTTGTGACTGAAACAGAGCACAGACAGAGTTCACGCAGATAAAGGCATAATGAGGAAGGTTTCTGCCAGACAGATTCATTGGATTAAGACAGCAGCTGCCAAAATACCATTACAAACCAGCAAACAGTTATTTGAAGCTGCTGGAGCCTCTAGAGTCCCTCGAACCTCAAGGTGTAGGATCCTTCAAAGGCTTGCTGTGATGCATAAACCTACTATTCGGCCACTCCTAAACAGTGTTCACAAGCAGAAATGGTTGCAGTGGGCCCAGACTTACATGACTAATTTTCAAACAGTCTTGTTTACTGATGAGTGTCGAGCAACCCTGGATGGTCCAGATGGATGGAGTAGTGGGTGGTTGGTGGATGGCCACCATGTCCCAACAAGGCTGCAACGTCAGCAAGGAGGTGGAGGAGTCATGTTTTGGGCCGGAATCATGGAGAAACAGCTGGTAGGGCCCTTTAAGGTTCCTGAAGGTGTGAAAATTACCTCTGCAAAGTATATAGAGTTTGACAACTTTCTTCCATGGTATAAAAAGCAGAAACGTGCCTTCAGAAGCAAAATCATCTTCATGCTGACAATGCACCATCTCATGTGGCAAAGAATCCCTCATTGGCTGCTATGGGCATAAAAGGAGATAAACTCATGGTGTGGCCACCATCTTTCCCTGACCTCAACCCTATAGAGAACCTTTGAGGATCGTCAAGCAAAAGATCTATGAGGGTGGGAGGCAGTTCACATCCAAACAGCAGCTCTGGGAGGCGATTCTGACTTCATGCAAAGAAATACAAGCAGAAACTCTCCAAAAACTCACAAGTTCAATGGATGCAAGAATTGTGAAGGTGATAACAAAGAAGGGTTCCTATGGTAACATGTGCCTTGGCCTGTTGGGATGTTATGGAGGTAAATAGCTTTTTTGTTCAGTGAATGTGACCTCCTTAGGCTATGTGCACACTTTGCGGATTCCAAAACCCGTTGCGGTTTTTACTGCGGATTTATCGCGGTTTTTACTGCGGTTTCTTCTGTGGATTTTCATCTGCAGTTTCCTATTGGAGCAGGTGAAAATCCGCAGAAAAGTAGTGACATGCTGCGGAATGTAATCCGCTGCGTTTCCGCACGTTTTTTTCCGCAGCATGTGCACAGCGTTTTTTGTTTCCCATAGGTTTACATGGTACTGTAAACTCATGGGAAACTGCTGCGGATCCGCAGTGGAATCCGCAAAGTGTGCACATAGCCTAATGCTGCAAATTCCACAAATGAGCATTTTCAGTTCTTTAAAGAAGATCAAATGTTTAGAAATTCTACTGTGCCTAATAATTTGGAACAGTGCATTCTGAGTTTTTATTCATTTTGGAGATTATACTGTTATCATTGGGAGGTTTCTTCAATAAAATTCGATGTATAATCTAACGGGTGATGACCTTTATTAGACTGACTGTCATTTGCACCAACCATTTAGGAAAATCCGAGAAAAATATAATTTGCATAATTTGAAATATGGTGTAAAGAGGTAGTACCATTTCCAAGATCCTATCCCAATATGTAGTGGGTGGAATAATAATAATATTAGCAATTACCTCCAATTAGAAATGTAGTCTAGTACTTTTGATTACCCATGTCACTTACCCCATGTGCAGGGCATTGCAGCAGCTTAGGTATCCATGGTTACGACCACTCATATAGTGACAGTTGGTTATTAGTGGTCGTAACCATGGATACCTAAGCTGCTGCAATGCCCTGCACATGGAGTAAGCGACATAGCTAATCAGAAGAACTATACTATATTTCTAATTTGAGGTATTTGCCATTATTATTACCATTACAAGTACTATATTTTGGGATAGGATCTTGGAAATGGGAATAATCTTAAGTTCTCTACATTCACCAGTGAGTAAAAAAAATGGCACTATGAAGGGATTTGGCAAAGCTGACCCTTCATATGTCAGCCTCCAAGTACAATCCTGCTGGAATACGCTGCGCCATATTTATTAAGAGGAGCAGGCACCAAAAAGTGATGACATTTTCCACCGTTTGAAGCCAATTCCAGCTACAGTGGACATCAGTCTCCTTGTCGGGAATTATAGTAAGTTTGTCACAGTTTTAAGAAAGGTGCCGGCGCCAGCACAAAACGGGAAAATATTTGGCACTAGAAAAGTGGCATTGAAGAATGATAAACTACCCCCCTATGTACTTGCTCACGGGCATGACTACAGGTGGTGCAGAAATAGCGGTCACGTGGGTATTGGGGCTCCAGGGTGCCCAAAGGTCTCACAGAAGACGACAGCACTGTTAATGACACAATAAGGCTTTGCATAGGGATTCGGGAGCTTACACAGCTCTGTGCCTGGTGTCCGCTCTTACCGGCACGGACCTGTCCTGGCAAAATCTGCTGGAACCGAGTCCAAAAAGCCATTGAGATCTCGTAATACGTTGCCCAATATGGACACCTACCGCCAGGGAGGCCACCAGGAATTTCAGGGCCCCATACCATACTTTGCTGGTGGTTTTTGTGAATTATTCTAATTTACTGAGATAATGACTTTTGGGTTTTCATTCATTTCAGTCCACATCCTCACACATACAGCGCTGCAGCCAGTCAGTGAGCTCAGTGACTCTCCCCTCAGAGCAGGGAGCTTAGTGATCGGCTGCAGTGCTGTCAACGTGATGTCAGTGCCGCAGACAATAACACTTCAGCAGAGGCTTTGTGTTGGACCAGGTGAGGGTGAGTATAGCAGTTTGCTTGCCGGGGGACAAGGGGGTTTTACAAAACATGGAAGAGCCCTTTAAATAAAGTCTGCACGCCTCTGTATCCATCATACATCTAGGGCAGTAGCCAATCTGCCTTATTGCCCAGTGTCATACAGGTAACCCCCGATGTCACCACCGTTATTGTGACATCGGCAAATAGAAGGGGGTCCCTGTGTCACCCCACTATCAGTGCCGACCACAGGGCCTGGCGGCTTGTAGTGACAGCGCGGGGTTGTTATATCCTCTTCAGCAGAAGGGATCAAGTGTGAAATAAAGAATCCCGATGCCTGGAAGACATCACCCCCTAGTGGTCAGATGGGAAAATACAGCTGGATATTTAAGGATCAAATGAAACTACAATTTCAGAAAACATTGGGCATGTCATAATGTAGGGCAGGGCTGGCTCCAGGTCTTCATTGGCCCCGGGCAAAGAGGGTCTCGGTGGGGCCCCTTTAAACACATACCAAGGTTTATGATGCACAGAAAATAAATCTAGGTATAGTACAATGCCAAAAATTTAACTTCTTACATTACACAAGTGATATTTGTTGTAGAATTTACAATAGGTCAGAAACCAGACAGTATAATCCTACATACAGTATTTTGGGCACCACTGTGCTACATACAGAATAATGAGCCCCATATATTGCTCCATACAGAATAATGAGCACCATATATTGCCCCATACAGAATATTGAGCCCCATATATTGCCCCATACAGAATAATGAGCCCAATATATTGCTCCATACAGAATAATGAGCCCCATATATTGCCCCATACAGAATAATGAGCTCCATATATTGCCCCATACAGTAATGAGCCCCATATATAGCCCCATACAGAATATTGAGCCCCATATATAGCTCCATACAGAATAATGAGCCCCATATATTGCCCCATACAGAATATTGAGCCCCATATATTGCCCCATACAGAATATTGAGCCCCATATATAGCGCCATACAGAATAATGAGCCCCATATATTGCTCCATACAGAATAATGAGCCCCATATATTGCTCCATACAGAATAATGAGCCCCATATATTGCTCCATACAGAATAATGAGCCCCATATATTGCTCCATACAGAATAATGAGCCCCATATTTTGCTCCGTACAGAATAATGAGCCCCATATATTGCTCCATACAGAATAATGAGCCCCATATATTGCTCCATACAGAATAATGAGCCCCATATATTGCTCCATACAGCATAATGAGCCCCATATATTGCTCCATACAGAATAATGAGCCCCATATATTGCTCCATACAGAATAATGAGCCCCATATATTGCTCCATTGGACTGCAGAGCACGGACTGGCTGCAGCTCTCCTGAACCAAGAGTCGTATATTTCTATGAAGTTGTCACCCTCTTACTTGCCCCTGATGAAGTCACGGCAGTGGCGATACGCGGCGGCCCTACAGGACATGGTTTTAGTCCTCCACCTATCTGATTGTAAATGGTGTATGGGGTCTTGGGAATTGGTGGGAATCTATGACTGCTATATGATTGGTAATGTATTTATGATAACAAATGCTGCTATATGGGATGCTAGAACAGTCCTTTTTAGAGGGTTGCATGATTGTTTGGTGTTATTAGGCTAATCATGGTTCCTGTTGGGTTAGGCCATATTAAGTGGCAATATCTTTTTTGTGTATTTTAAATGTTTTTAAAATAATTTTTGTGTGCGTTTCTTGTGGTTCTTGTGTGTATTAATAAAATTTGATATACTTTCTAAAGGTGATCCCTGCTTCTTTGTATGTCATTTTGCTTTTGGTTTCTAATGGTTCACATAAAGTGACTGCAGACTTTTGTGCAAAATCTGGACAACCCCTTTAAATATAGGTAAGAACAAATCCTGCTATGAGAAGGTCCAGAGCAAAATGTCACCTTGTGGGTCTCATTGTGTAGAGCGGTGTATGGGGTCCTGTAGGCCAGGCAATGCACTCTGAAAAGCCGGATTACTCACCGGTAATGCTCATTTAGTGAGTCCACGACAGCACCCCACTGGAGAGAGGGATCCGCCCCGCAGGAACAGGAAACCTATTGAGAAATAAAAGGGGGCGGTCCGCCTCTCCTCCTCCGTTTTGATTTCAGAGTACCCAGAGGACCGCCAGTATTAGGCAAATATCATTTATTTCATTCTTTAAACTTATTTGCTTATGATTAAAAGGAATTTACTCAAATAATATGTAATATATTAATCTAGGGAGGGATGTAAGAGGGTGCTGTCGTGGACTCACTAAAAGAGCATTACCGGTGAGTAATCCGGCTTTTTACTCTTCGCCACGACAGCACCCCACTGGAGATCTTTCAGAGACCATCACCTAGGGAGGGGACCACCGTGCTGAGGACAGTCCTGCCAAAGTCTAGGTCAGAAGTTGACGATAGGTCTAGCCTATAGTGGTTATAGAATGTAGAAGGATTTGACCAGGTTGCCGCCTTACATATAGTTTCAATCGGGACGTCTCCCCTCTCTGCCCAGGAGGATGCCATCGCTCTGGTAGAGTGTGCCGTTATGCCTTCCGGAGGGTTTTCTTTCCTTGCGGAATAAGCCAGTCTGATAGACTCTCTGATCCACCGGGATAAGGTGCTTTTTGTTACTCCATGACCCTTCTTGTGACCCTGGAAGGAAATAAACAGAGCCCTACACTGTCGCCAGCTGCTGATCCTTTCAATGTATTTTAACACTACTCTTTTAACGTCTAGAGTGTGATATTTCTGTTCTTCAGGAGTGGAGGGATTACTGAAGAAAGTGGGCAAGATTATTTCTTGCGACCTATGGAATTTTTTTGATACTTTGGGAAGGTAGGAATGGTCTGGTTTAAGAAATAACTTATCTTGAAAGGTTAACAAAAAAGGTGGATCTATAGAGAGTGCTTGGATGTCACTGATTCTCCTAGCTGAAGTCAGTGCTACCAAGAGGGCCGTTTTTAGTGATAGACATTTAATGGGTATTGAGTCTATTGGCTCGAAAGGAGAGGCAGTTAGGGCTTGTAAAACTAAATTTAAATCCCAGGGTGGAATTCTAGGTATGTTAACTGGATTCATTCTTTCGCAGGACGTAATAAATCTGGATACCCATCTATCCCCCGCGATGTTATGGCCATAGAGGGCTCCCTAGTGCTGAAACATGAACCTTTAAGGTGTTTACAGTTAAACCTAGTTCTCTCCCTTTTTGAAGAAATTCCAGGATAGAATATATCGGAATTTCTGATGTGTTGGTAGATGTATGGAATTGCAAAAAATTTTTCCATACTCTCGTATAAATTTTTGTGGTGGAGGGTTTTCTACTATGGAGAAGCGTATCAATCAAACCCCCCGAGAATCCTCTTGATCTTAGCATCTGCCTCTCAAGTTCCAGGCCGTCAGGTGAAGATTGTCCACCTGAGGGTGGAAAAACGGACCCTGGAAGAGAAGATTGGGCGTTGAGGGGAGGACCCAAGGATCTGAGACCGACATGGTCTGTAGCCATGAGAACCATGGTCTCTTGGGCCAGAATGGAGCTATCAGTACAATTCTCGCTCCTTCTTCTCTGATTTTGCGTATGACTTGAGGTAGCAATATGATCGGAGGAAATGCGTACGCCAGACTGAACTGCCAAGGGGCTTGGAGAGCGTCCAGAATGTCCGGATGATCCGCTGGAGATAGGGAGGCGAATCTCTGGACTTTTCTGTTTCTTCTTGTAGCGAAGAGATCTATCTGAGGACGGCCCCAAAGAGATGTTATGTCCAGAAAAATTTGCTGGTTTAGACACCACTCTCCTTGTCTCAAGGTGTGTCGACTTAAAAAGTCCGCCTGCTGATTGTTTGCTCCTCTTATGTGCAGCGCAGTAAGGGATGTTAGATGACTTTCTGCTAGATTTAAGATTTCTGTAGCAGAAGACAGTCTCTGATCGCGTACCTCCTTGCCGGTTTAGATACGCCACCGTGGTGGTGTTGTCGGACAGGACTCTGACGTCTTTCCCCCGAAGCTGTGGGGGGAAATGGTATAAGGCGTATTTTACAGCATTTAGTTCTTTTAAGTTAGAGGAGCTGCAGCTTTCCTCCATGCTCCATGACCCCTGGCAGTAATCATTCCCCATATGAGCGCCCCATCCATGAGGACTGGCGTCAGTGGTTATGGTATGAGATGGCGATATTACCCATGGAACCCCACTCATCAAATGGTTAGAGTCTAGCCACCACTCTAAGGAAGTTAAAACCTCCTGAGATAAGGTTATTTTTGCATTTAGGTGACCAAATAACTGTCTATCCTCTTGTAAAATTTGATGTTGTAGCATCCGAGTATGGTGTTGAGCCCATCTTACTGCAGGTATACAAGAGATAAGAGACCCTAATAACGACATAGCTTGTCTTAGGGATATACGTGGATTATTTATTGCAGCTAGGACTTTGTGTCTGATCAGTAGAACCTTTACCTGCGGCAGAAGACACTTTTGAGATATGAGTCTAACTGGAACCCCAAGAACGCCTGACAGGAAAGCGGAGTGAGTCTGGATTTGTCGGTATTGATTATCCAGCCCAGGTCCTGTAGAGAGGAAATTGCGTGAGCTAAACGATCCGTACATTGAGTAACTGAATTTCCTATTACCAAAAAGTCATCCAGATAGGGCACAATCAAAGTTTCCTTCTGGCGAAGGTAGGCCATCACCTCTAGCATTATCTTGGTGAAGATCCTCGGCGCTGTTGAGAGGCCGAAGGGTAAGGCCGCATACTGGAAGTGACGAACCTGGTTGTTGATTTTTACCGCCACTCTGAGGAATTTTTGGTATCTGTCATGAATAGGGAGATGATAGTAAGCATCCTTTAGATCAATGCCCCCCATCATACAGTTTGGGAAGAGGAGCTTTATGGTGGATCTAATGGATTCCATTTTAAATGTATAGTTTTCAATAAATGAATTGAGTTTAAGGTTTATGATTGTCCTAAAAGAACCGTCGGGCTTAGAAATTAGGAATAGGGGAGAGTAGAATCCCCTACCCTCCTGCCCTACCGGAACCTGGACTAAGACCCGATTTGATAATAGGGTTTGAATTTCAAGCTCTAGAGCCTGTTGCTGTATAGGCGAGCTGAGAGATGTTATAATATAAGACTCGTGGGGAACACGAGAGAATTTTAGTTTAATTCCATCTCGGATGATATTTAAAACCCACGAGCTAGATGTTATTTTCTCCCACTGAGTGGTAAAAAACTTCAGTCTGCCCCCAACTGGTATATCCTCAGTATTTGTTGTCTTTTGGGGGGTTGGGTCTTCTAAACATGGTACCTCTCTGCTTGTCATCCTTAGGGGTCCATGTTGTAGACCTATCCGTTTGCCTTCTTTTGCCAAACGGTCTCCTCTTAAAGGCTCTCCTGTAAAAGGGAATAGAGGAATCAGGAAAAGCTTTCTTCCTGTCCTTTGCCTTTTTGAGTATCTCATCTAAGGTTTTACCAAAGAGGTACTCACCCTCACATGGGATCGCGCATATTTTGGATTTAGATTGCGCGTCCCCTTTCCAACTCTTCATCCATAGAGCCCTTCTTGCGTTATTCACAAGGCCCGCAGATCTTGCTGCTAAACGGAGTGAGTCAGCGGAGGCGTCTGCCATAAAGGCCGCTGCTCCTCGTATTAAGGGGATGGCTGCTCGTAGTTTTTCTCTTGAGCTTTTACTTTCGATTTGCTGGTCTAATTGATCAATCCAGATGATCATTGACCTGGCAGCGCAAGTGCTGGCTATTGCAGGCTTGAATATTCCTGTAGCCGCCTCCCAAGATCGTTTAAGGGATGACTCGGCCTTACGATCTAAGGGATCGACCAATAGTCCCGCATCCTCCACAGGTAAAGTGGATTGCTTAGAGATAGAGGCTACGGCTGCGTCGACCTTAGGGACTTTGGTCCATGTAAGAAGCTCCTCGTCACTAAACGGATATTTTCGTTTTGACGCTGAGGGTAGAAAGCTTCTCTGATCCTGCTTCTCCCACTCTTTTAATTAATGTTTTCACTGCCGGTATAACTGGAAAACATCTCCTCTTTCTGTCTGCCAAACCCGCGAACATTATGTCCTGCGCGGTTTGCGCACCCTTAGACTCCTCACACCCCATGGTATTTCGAATTGATTTTACCAAGTTGTCTACACTGTCTAAGGGAAAACATGAGCGTCCCTCAATCTCTGATGAGGATGATGATGCTGAACATGATGACAGGGAGGCGTCTGACAGTACAGGTTGGTCACTGTCGGAGTCTGACACAAGTGTCGGTGTTTTGGACTTGGTACTACGCGGTTTGTCCTGGGTCATATTTTTAAGTTCCTCCCTAATAATGGCCCGTAAATCCGTAATGGACACTGCTGCTCCCTGTGTTGTTTCCTTAAAACAGTCCTTGCAAAGTTTTTTGGGGTATGAGTCAGGAAGGGGCTGGCTACACAAGGCAAATTCCCTGTGTTTCGTTTTTTGTCGTTTTTTGCCCTGAGCGTAGAGAGAGAAAGGGAAAAGAGAGAAATAGGGAGACAGCGTCAGCTTAATAGGTAGAGTTCACAACTCACCCAGTGAAGCAAATAATACCGGATCAGAAGGCCGAGATCCTGTTCTGGAACCGTCACTTTTACGAGTGGTCTCCGAGGATCCTCTGGCGTGATCTTTGGCGGGGGGTACTGGATCTCCAGCTGTGGGGTCCATGGCACCTGGGGATGACATCTCTGCATCGCCGTTTTACTGTTTGTGCAGTGATTTAAATAGCGCGCCTTTTTTTTTTTTTTTTTTGCGCATGCGCAGATCGGCGCCGGCTCCCCCGCCTTAGATCCGGCCTAGGCGCCCCGGAAGTCCATTATTCATTTCCGGGGTAGCCTGTATTGCGGCGGTCGGCGCATGTGCGGCCCGGGATTCAGCACTGGACCGCAATGGGAGGTCACCTTACCCGGCTCCTGCCGTACTGCCGTTTGCCTCCTCACTGCCGCACCGCACGCTGGGGAAGACGCCGGGCGGCCCTCCCCGGACCCGGCCGTTTGCCCGCTCCATCAGACGAGGAGGGAGCCGTCTAACGGAACTCCCCCGACGCTGCTTCTGAGCCGCAGCCCCTGCCGTTCTCGCGGATACCGCGCAGGCGGCATGCTAGCCCAGGTATGTCCTGTAGTCCTGTCGTTCCTGGATGTTCCCGCAGGAACAGGAAACCTAAACTGAGGAGGAGAGGTGGACCGCCCCCTTTTATTTCTCAATAGGTTTCCTGTTCCTGCGGGGCGGATCCCTCTCTCCAGTGGGGTGCTGTCGTGGCGAAGAGTAAAAATGGGTATTGAAATTAGCTCTCCTCCAAAAATAATGACAACTGTCTCTCTAGCGCCTCCTATTGGGTAAGTCAGTGACCAACTATAATGAGCCTTGCACCATGACGGAGGGTAGAAGTCCAAAAAAAAGAAACCCTCACCTGCGGACAGCCACTTCTGGGTGTTTGCCATCATCACTGACATTCTGTTATTTTTTTCAGTGATCTGTATACATGGCTATGTAGATTGGCCACAGAACGCATCCGTGTGCCCCTTAGCACCCTCTTTATAGGGACATCACTAATGACTGAAAGTTTTTAACCTTGTAACCGCCCCGTGACATTAACGCTTTAAATTGTGTGAAGGGGTTAAGAGAACATGGTGAGATATACAGTATATACCCCAATGTGTGATCTTACCATTATGACAATGCTTTCTTATGTCACATGCTGCCATCTAGTGGTCACAAGAAATATTGCAGTATATTTGTTTTTATTTTACATTGTACTGTTTATTATATACTATATATATATAAAATGTATTTCATTTTATGTATTGTATTTGTTTGTGTGTATTTTTTCTCCCCTATTGATCAATTGCATAATTCCTGATACAATATAGATAGAGATTAGTGATGAGCGAGTGTACTCGTTGCTCGGGTTTTCCAGAGCACGCTCGCGTGACCTCCGAGCAGTGGCGTAGCTACCGGGGGGGCAGAGGGTGCGGGCGCCCCGGGCCCGATGCTCTGAGGGGGCTCACCCAGAGCTATACTACTGTAACTATCGGCGCGTGCAGAGCACCTATACAGTTACATTCTGCGGCAGAGCAGGGAGAATCGATCTCCCTGCTCTGCCGCCCGGCCGCTATGGGGCCCCTGAACAGGCGGGGGGGCCCGGTGCCAGCAGTGGGCCCTCCGCTGTCATCGGTAGATCAGCTGTACCAGCATTAGCAGATACAGCTGATCGCATTGATGGGAGGAGAGCTGCGCTCCTTCTCCCATCATCCCCCTGTCTGTCGGCGTCTGACGTCGCCGACACTGACAGCGAGATCAGCGGAGATCAGCGGGAGCAGCGCAAGAACCAGGAAGAAGAGAGGTGAGTATTTATTTTTTATAGCGGCTGCTGCCTTATTACAGGGTCTGCCTATGGGGGCTGCCTTATTACAGGGTCTGATTATGGGGGCTGCCTTATTACAGGGTCTGATTATGGGGGCTGCCTTATTACAGGGTCTGCCTATGGGGGGCTGCCATACTACAGGGTCTGACTATGGGGGCTGCCTTATTACAGGGTCTGCCTATAGGGGTGCTGCCTTATTACAGTGTCTGCCTATGGGAGCTGCCTTATGCTATAGAGTCTGCCTATGGGGAGTGCATTATACTATATTGTGGACTATTTGGTGCATTATGCTACTGTATATGGAGGCTATCTATGGGGCCATCATACAGTATGGAGATTACAGTGTGGGGGTCATTATACATTGTTGGAGCCATCAAACAGTTTGGCGGCTACTAAGGGGTCAGTATACTGTGTGGGTGGTACTATATAGTGAGGGGGCATTATACTGTGTATAGGGGAGCTGTATAGGGGGAGACTCGGGACTTTATGAAATGTAAAGTGGGCACTTATTGTTATAAGGGAACTCAGTCACAGTAACCTATCAAAGGGGTACACAGAGGGCAATATTACTTTCTGGGGGCAAAATGCGGGCTCTGTTTTCTAGGGCACTTGCACCCGGCATTACTATATTATAGTGGGTTGCTTTAGAATTTAGAGGGCACACAGAACCACACAGCAGGTGTAGTAATAGGGACACATGGAGCAGCAGCGGCTCAGTATTGGGGTATCAGGGGCAGTAATAAGGTCACATACGGCAGCAGCGGCTCAGTATTGGGGTATCAGGGGCAGTAATAGGGACACATACGGCAGCAGCGGCTCAGTATTGGGGTATCAGGTGCAGTAATAGGGACACATACGGCAGCAGCGGCTCAGTATTGGGGTATCAGGTGCAGTAATAGGGACACATACGGCAGCAGCGGCTCAGTATTGGGGTATCAGGGGCAGTAATAGGGATACATACAGCAGCAGAGGCTCAGTATTGGGGTATCAGGTGCAGTAATAGGGTCACATACGGCAGCAGCGGCTCAGTATTGGGGTATCAGGGGCAGTAATAAGGTCACATACGGCAGCAGCAGCTCAGTATTGGGGTATCAGGGGCAGTAATAAGGACACATACGGCAGCAGCGGCTCAGTATTGGGGTATCAGGGGCAGTAATAAGGTCACATACGGCAGCAGCAGCTCAGTATTGGGGTATCAGGGGCAGTAATAAGGTCACATACGGCAGCAGCTCAGTATTGGGGTATCAGGGGCAGTAATAAGGTCACATACGGCAGCAGCAGCTCAGTATTGGGGTATCAGGGGCAGTAATAAGGACACATACGGCAGCAGCGGCTCAGTATTGGGGTATCAGGGGCAGTAATAAGGTCACATACGGCAGCAGCAGCTCAGTATTGGGGTATCAGGTGCAGTAATAAGGACACATACAGCAGCAGCGGCTCAGTATTGGGGTATCAGGGGCAGTAATAAGGTCACATACGGCAGCAGCTCAGTATTGGGGTATCAGGGGCAGTAATAAGGACACATACGGCAGCAGCGGCTCAGTATTGGGGTATCAGGGGCAGTAATAAGGTCACATACGGCAGCAGCAGCTCAGTATTGGGGTATCAGGGGCAGTAATAAGGTCACATACGGCAGCAGCTCAGTATTGGGGTATCAGGGGCAGTAATAAGGTCACATACGGCAGCAGCTCAGTATTGGGGTATCAGGGGCAGTAATAAGGTCACATACGGCAGCAGCTCAGTATTGGGGTATCAGGTGCAGTAATAGGGACACATACGGCAGCAGCGGCTCAGTATTGGGGTATCAGGTGCAGTAATAGGGACACATACGGCAGCAGAGGCTCAGTATTGGGGTATCAGGTGCAGTAATAGGGACACATACGGCAGCAGCGTCTATACACCCAAGTCCCCCTCCCACACACAGTATATAGACAAGCCCCTCTCCCCTACACGCATTATATAGCCAAGTCCCCCTCCCCACACATAGCACACAGTATATAGCTAAGTCCCCCTCCCCCACACACAGCAAACAGTATATAGCCAAGTCCCCCTCCCCCACACACAGTATACAGACAAGCCCCTCTCCCCTACACGCATTATATAGACAAGTCCCCCTCCCCCACACACACAGCACGCAGTATATAGCCAAGTCCCCCTCCCCCACACAGTATATAGACAAGCCCCTCTCCCCTACACATTATATAGACAAGTCCCCCTCCCCCACACACAGCACACAGTATATAGCCAAGTCCCCCTCACACACACACACAGCATATAGCCAAGTCCCCCTCCCCCACACATAGCAAATAGTATTATAGCCAAGTCCCCCTCCCCATACACACAGCATGCAGTATATAGCCAAGTCCCCCTCCCCATACACACAGCATGCAGTATATAGCCAAGTCCCCCTCCCCACACACACAGCATGCAGTATATAGCCAAGTCCCCCTCCCCACACACACAGCATGCAGTATATAGCCAAGTCCCCCTCTCCACACACACAGCATGCAGTATATAGCCAAGTTCCCCTCCCCACACACACACAGCATGCAGTATATAGCCAAGTCCCCCTCCCCCACACATAGCAAACAGTATATAGCCAAGTCCCCCTCCCCCACACAGTATATAGACAAGCCCCTCTCCCCTACACGCATTATATAGACAAGTACCCCTCCCCACACACAGCACACAGTATATAGCCAAGTCCCCCTCCCCACACACAGTATATAGCCAAGTCCCCCTCCCCACACATAGCACACAGTATATAGCCAAGTCCCCCTCCCCACACATAGCACACAGTATATAGCCAAGTCCCCCTCCCCCACACATAGCACACAGTATATAGCCAAGTCCCCCTCCCCCACACATAGCACACAGTATATAGCCAAGTCCCCCCCAACAACGCAAATGTGAACGTAGAGAAAGAAGTCGGGTTTTGCTCAGAAAAATTCTGCAAACAATCCTGAACGTGGGCACACCGTACACGTAGGGCGATGTTCACACGTGTCAGCATCTTCTCCTCAGTCTTCTGCGTTCCCAACAGTTTTCTTCCATCAGCGGCAGTAGATGGAGGAGTCCGGCAGGGGCCCAGGCCGGGCAATGACTGCACCAATCACAGCACAGGCTCATGGAGCTCCTCCCCTGTGGAGCCAGAGAGAAGTGAAGGGCTTCTGCCCCAGGATCTCAGTGCAGTGGGTGGGGAAGGGGCGCTGGAAGCCAGGCTGACAGACACCTCTATAGGACAGGAGTCATCTAGAAACCTAATTAGCGCAATAATAAAAGTAAACTAACAAAAAAAACCACCGTTTAACATTACTTACAAACCGACCAATCAGAGAGCCTTTCACACAGCGATGTAAGCTGCACGCAGATTGGACGTCACATCCGCTCCCACAGCGTTGATCCCCCCGGTCCAGGATCAGAAGGGTAATGTGCCAGTCGTAACAAGGAGGCCGCACATGTCACACAGCCGTGTGAGCACCCAATCATCACACTTCTGAACCAGAAGGATCGGCGAGCACCGGGCGCGGCATCACCCCGGGAGCGGACACCCGCCACTGGGATTGGGGCGACTTTACCACAGACAGGTCACGTGATGGAGCGCTGTCACATGACTAGTCCTGTAATCATGTTAGGCTGTCAATAGTAATAGTCACCGTGAAATAAAGATTTTACAGTAAAATATTACATATGTTAATATATGCAGAGAATTGACCAATCGTAGTCATCGTCCGCCGTGTTCATCACACATGCTAATGATGCAGCACGTTGACCAATCGCAGTCATCGTCTGCCGTGGTCATTACATATGCTAATATATGCAGCACGTTGACCAATCGCAGTCTCCGTCCGCAATCCTGGCTGGGGATTTGGTTTTCTTCCCCGCGGAAGTGACGTGATTCTCGCGAGATCCGGTCCTTTTACAGATGGCGGCTCACTGAGGGTTACACGCGTTTATAGTGCGGTACCCGGGGAGGAGAAGGAATAACGTGACGCCGCCGAGATGCAGCACGACGATGTAAGGAAGGAAGCGGCGACGGTGCGGCAGATGTTACTGAGCGCGGCGCGGACGTTACTGTACGGCAGGAGGCTGGCAGGGATAGCTCAGGCGCCAGGCTCGGATTCGTGGGTCTTTTTTCACGTGACTAAAAGGGGGCACAGACACTTGCCTCCAGGGGGATTATTATGTTACTTGTTTCTTTTCACACTGACGTCCCTGTACGGCGACTTACAGGGACTGACTGGTACTTTGCCATGTGGACAGATCATAAATACCAGATCTGTGGGGGGCGACACCGATCATCCGTTCCTGATGGGGGGGAGACACTGATCGGCTGTTCCCGATGGGGGGGGTCACACTGATCATCCGTTCCTGATGGGGGGGAGACACCAATCCGCTGTTCCCAATGGGGGAGGCGACACTGATCAGCTGTTCCCGACGGGGGGCGACACTGATCAGCTGTTCCCGACGGGGGGGGCGACACTGATCAGCTGTTCCCGATGGGGGGTGACACTGATCAGCTGTTCCCGATGGGGGGGTGACACTGATCAGCTGTTCCCGACGGGGGGGCGACACTGATCAGCTGTTCCCGACGGGGGGGCGACACTGATCAGCTGTTCCCGATGGGGGGGTGACACTGATCAGCTGTTCCCGACGGGGGGGGGCGACACTGATCAGCTGTTCCCGATGGGGGGGCCACACTGATCAGCTGTTCCCGACGGGGGGGCGACACTGATCAGCTGTTCCCGATGGGGGGGGTGACACTGATCAGCTGTTCCCGATGGGGGGGGGCGACACTGATCAGCTGTTCCCGACGGGGGGGCGACACTGATCAGCTGTTCCCGACGGGGGGGCGACACTGATCAGCTGTTCCCGACGGGGGGGCGACACTGATCAGCTGTTCCCGATGGGGGGGTGACACTGATCAGCTGTTCCCGACGGGGGGGGCGACACTGATCAGCCGTTCCCGATGGGGGGGTGACACTGATCAGCTGTTCCCGATGGGGGGGCGACACTGATCAGCTGTTCCCGACGGGGGGGGGGGGGGGGGGGCGGCGACACTGATCAGCTGTTCCTGATGGGGGGGCGACACTGATCAGCTGTTCCCGATGGGGGGCGACACTGATCAGCTGTTCCCGATGGGGGGGTGACACTGATCAGCTGTTCCCGATGGGGGGGGCAACACTGATCAGCTGTTCCCGACGGGGGGGGGGGCGACACTGATCAGCTGTTCCCGATGGGAGGGCGACACTGATCAGCTGTTCCCGATGGGGGGGTGACACTGATCAGCTGTTCCCGATGGGGGGGGCGACACTGATCAGCTGTTCCCGACGGGGGGGGGGGGCGACACTGATCAGCTGTTCCCGATGGGAGGGCGACACTGATCAGCTGTTCCCGATGGGAGGGCGACACTGATCAGCTGTTCCCGATGGGGGGCGACACTGATCAGCTGTTCCCGATGGGGGGGTGACACTGATCAGCTGTTCCCGATGGGGGGGGGCGACACTGATCAGCTGTTCCCGACGGGGGGGGGCGACACTGATCAGCTGTTCCCGATGGGGGGCGACACTGATCAGCTGTTCCCGATGGGGGGGCGACACTGATCAGCTGTTCCCGATGGGGGGGTGACACTGATCAGCTGTTCCCGATGGGGGGGCGACACTGATCAGCTGTTCCCGACGGGGGGGGGGGGGGGGGGGCGACACTGATCAGCTGTTCCCGATGGGGGGGCGACACTGATCAGCTGTTCCCGATGGGGGGGTGACACTGATCAGCTGTTCCCGATGGGGGGGTGACACTGATCAGCTGTTCCCGACGGGGGGGACGATACCGACCATCCGTTCCCAATGGGGGGGACGACACTGATCATCCGTTTCCGATGGGGGGTGACACCGACCGGTCATTCCCGATGGGGGGGCGACACTGACCAGCTGTTCCTGATGGGGGGGTGACACCGACCGGCTGTTCCTGATGGGGGTCGGCACCGATTGGCTGTTGTGATAAGATGTCTCTTTAGTGGGGTATTCTGTCTCTGCTCACGTCGTCTGACATTGTGACCCCCATTCGTTCTCAGTCTGCAGATCATGTCTGCGTCCCGGGAGGTGTTTGTGGCCCCAGTGTCATCAGCACCACGTTATGTCCCCTTATATTGGGAGACAGTCAGGCCGCCCCACACATGATGATGGCGGCAGGCCTGGCTGACCTATCTAGTGCATTCAATCCTCCTGATTTCTGCTGTTTCCTCCTCTATCTCGCAGTTTCCGCTGTTTTGTTTCTCTGCATTTATCCCGTCTCTTCCCTTCCAGGTTATCTGGGACATCGTGGGAAATAAACAGTTTTGTTCCTTCAAGATAAAGTAAGTGAATTATCCCATGTGTTCAGCCCATGGCCGTTCTTTAAAAGTACCGTCACATTAAGCGACGCTGCAGCGATATAGACAACGATGCCGATCGCTGCAGCGTCGCTGTTTCGTCGTTGTGTGGTCGCTGGAGAGCTGTCACACAGACCGCTCTCCAGCGACCAACGATGCCGAAGTCCCCGGGTAACCAGGGTAAACATCGGGTTACTAAGCGCAGGGCCGCGCTTAGTAACCCGATGTTTACCCTGGTTACCAGTGTAAATGTAAAAAAAAAAAAAACACTACATACTGACATTGCCGTGTCTGTCGCGTCCCCCGGCGTCCGCTTCCCTGCACTGTGTGAGTGCCGGCCCTGAAGCACAGCGGTGATGTCACCGCTGTGCTTTGCTTTACGGCCGGCACTGACACATTCAGTGCAGGAAGCTCTGAGCAGCAGCGCGGACGCCGGGGGATGTGACACATCAGAGGGTGAGTATGTAGTGTTTTTTTTTTACTTTTACAATGGTAACCTGGGTAAATATCGGGTTACTAAGCACGGCCCTGCGCTTAGTAACCCGATATTTACCCTGGTTACCATTGCAAAACATTGCTGGCATCGTTGCTTTTGCTGTCAAACACAACGAAACACGCCGATCTGACGACCAAATAAAGTTCTGGACTTTCAGCAACGACCAGCGATATCACAGCAGGATCCAGATCGCTGCTGCGTGTCAAACACAACGATATTGCTATCCAGGACGCTGCAACATCACGGATCGTTGTCGTTCTCGTTGCAAAGTCGTTTAGTGTGAAGGTACCTTAAGTCTCCCGACAACTTTTCCAGCAGTTTACCCTACTACATACATGTATTGCCTGTCCAGTGGTGCATCAGTGATCATTGTGGGGTTGACGGCTGCACCAGTTGTCCATTCTTGGCCATGTGTAATGTTTTCAGCCTGTCTACATTGTCTCCTGTGTCTGGCTGTAAGGCAGCCGGCTGCAGCAGGAGCCTCCCCCCTCTGCAGTGATAAGCCTCCATCGGAGATCAATAGACAATTCACATTTGCTGAATGAGATGTTATCGCTGGCTTTCCACGATCCTGTGTAACCAGTGCTAATATTTTGTAGGACAAAGACTCAGAATTTCTGCCGGAGCGAAGACAACATTACCGGCCAGTGTAACCGCGCGTCCTGTCCTCTCGCTAACAGCCAGTATGCCACCATTAAAGAAGAGAAAGGTAAATGTCAGAGGCTGGTGACCTTACACCCTGAGCGCAGAGGAAGGCGCGGAGAATCTGACCTGTCTGTTACCCGCAGGTATCTGCTACTTGTACATGAAGACCATAGAGAGGGCGGCATTTCCGGCTCGCTTGTGGGAAAGGGTAAGTGCAGAAAAGCCCGCACCCCAATACAGGCTACATACACCTATACCGGACACAGTAAGTCCGTTGCCGTCCATCTGATGCTTACCTTGGCAGTAGTGTGCTCGGCTTGCCGCGTACTTGATGCAGAAATAGGCTTCACTGTACAACCCCCGAGCTAAACAGTATACATACGTTACACCTCCGGTGCGGCTGCACGGTGCCCCGTCCATACCGGGCCGGTGCCGGCTGTGCTCTGATCACTTCTCAAACCATGCAGATGCCGCTGTGAATCTCTACAACCACGTAAAGGAGTCACAATCATTTTATTGAGTGATTGTCCATGTCCTTCTACCTCTATCCTGAGCACCAACCATCTTGTGAGCATACCGATGCGGACCCCAAGTGCGCAGCATGGTGGTATAATGTCGCTGCTGCAATCTAGCCGATCGGTAGGTCCAGGTGCCCCAAGGAGGTTCCAAAAAGCGCTGCCTTCTCCACAGTGGAAGGAAGCATCGGCAACATAAATGATAACTGTGTATACATTGTAAAAATAATGTAATAAAAAATGTGGGGAAAAAGTAAAAACAAAAATTATATAAATGTCACATAAAAAAAATAAATTTCTTGCATCAAACAGCGACATTAGTGTGGAAAAATGTATGGTTGCTTAAAGGCGGAGAGGCGAACAAGAAACCTCAGCCTTTTAAGGGTTAGAGATGCGGTCCGTAACTTATTTCCTGAGCTCCCCTCCTGACTACTTGAATGAAGCGGTCACTCAGGTCCCAGCATCAAAGGGTCTAAACTAATGCTGTTGGGTGACAGCTGTATGCACAGCCGGCACCCACTGTATATAGAGTTTAGCTTCCAAGCCCGCACCGTTCAACGCTTCTGCGAAAAGGACATTTTTTTTTTTTTTTTAAAGTTTTTTTAGGAAGGTGATACAGCCGCATCCACTTTCTTCTGTGACCCCTCACATTCGTACACATTTAGTAATCTAAAGAAATTGTCCTCGGCAGGTGCGTCTGAGCAAGAACTATGAGCAAGCGCTGCAGCAGATCGATGAGAACCTGATCTACTGGCCGCGGTTCATCAGACACAAGTGCAAGCAGCGGTTCACCAAAATCACACAGTACCTGATCCGGATCCGCAAACTCACCCTCCGGAGACAGTAAGTCCGACTCGTAGGCAGATGTGGGCGGTTACGGGGTCGCTCGCAGCCGGACCCTCATTAGGTGTATTATTTGTAAATTTTGATGATTAATTGATTGATATGCAATTAATATTAATCATATTCTGCAGCTTTAGTGAGTTTTATGAGTCTCCAGGTCAGTACAAGTACATAGATACCAAATATATATATTTTTTTTTTAAAGGGAACCTGTCAGGTCCCCTGTGCCCCCAAGAACCACCTGTAGTTGTCTGCATATGTAAACACCCCTTTAATCTTATATAGGGCTAACAACAGCAGTACATATTATGTATGGGAGTAAATCTATAACAGCAGAAATCACAGTCTTTTATGAACATAGTAGGATCATAATGACAGGCACGGGGGTCATCAGCAGATTCCTGACTGTCAGGACAACCCATTGGCGCCCTCAATTATGTCATATGTCGTGAACAGGTTAATATCCAGGGATTCTGCGCACTGCCGACTCCCAACGTTGTACATCCAACCAGATTTGTTGTAGCTTTAGTGCTTTTTAATTATGTTCTTGGCTATAAAATTAACTTTTTGTTTTCTTAACCCCCCAAGACGTAAACTAGTCCCACTGAGCAAGAAGGTGGAACGACGAGAAAGGAGGAGAGAGGTCAGTACTAGGCTTTCTTATGTCCCTTATAGCAGGAGGATGCAGCTGTCCTTAAATTCTTGTGTGTTCAGCTCCATGTTAATAGTCAACGTTTAATTTCAGGAAAAAGCCCTGGTGGCCGCTCAACTGGACAATGCCATAGAGAAGGAGCTGCTGGAGCGTCTGAAGCAGGGAGCGGTAAGATGGGGAATCGAGCCGGCTTACTGGACTTTATCCCATTTGGGCCTGGACACACTAAGTTGGGGGAAAAGAATTATCAGCCCCTCTATATCACGAGTGGGGTCACAAAACTGCTAGATTTATAGAATGTGGTATTTTGGGCTAAACCTCAGGGCCGGGCCGGACATTTTTCCTCCAGCCTGTGAAAAAAAAAAAAAAAAGCTGATGTGGTTTATTAAAAAGGCGTAGCAATTGCTGCCAGACAAGCTCCTATATTGTGTACCAGAAGACTGCCCTACGACAGCTCACGGCGGGCATAGGTTTTATTTTTTGATGCACAGGCATCTCGGGTATGCACAAAATTGTTATTACAAGACATGATGACTCAAAAGCGCTGATCCAGCAGCAAGAAGTCGTGTTTTAGAAGTTCTGTCTGAAAGTGCATTTGGACATAATGATGCACTTACAGCGTCTCTGCTTTCGATAAGGCGGAGGCTGAGAAGCTGTAAGTGCATCACACCCCAACTTTTCACTTCCTGGAGCAGTTTTGCAGCTTTTTTTTGCAGCTTCCTGATTAGAACGTGCCTAGTTTGGAGAGGATTCCATCAGATGCGGCACAGAAGCGACATGCTCTTCTATTCTCACCAGGCGGTTATCAAACACTGAATCTGGAATAGTTCTGAATAGGAAGAGTCTCTCAAGCATATTTTAAGGGATATTCGGGGTATTCTTTGGAGCAGGCCTGCACTCAAAAGCTCCGTGTGCACATATGTGGAGTGTGCCCCAACCGCAGGCTTATTGTACAGGCCGCTTTAATGTCCCCACGGCTGATCTCAGACGGCTTCTCTCTAATCATCAATCACTTGGTGACCCAACTCTATGGGGGAGACCTCTTTGACCAGGCCACCATCACCAGAAGGATGAAACGAGGAAGCCTCCATTAGACAGCTGAGCACCTGTTCTGCCGCAGCACAGGACACCGGCAGTGTCATTACCATACGAAGGTGCATGGGGGGGACATTATTATTATTGGCTAGAGATGTCATCTGTGTAATATTTCTTCACAGTATGGAGATATCTACAACTTCCCAATTCAAGCCTTTGACAAAGCCTTGGAGCATCAGGAAGCGGCAAGCGACTCTGAGGATGAAGAGGAGGAGGAGGAAGACGATGAAGTATGTATGACTTGTAGACTCAGTGTGTTAGGTCCTGGATATAGTCCTCCACATAATCACAATAACATCCACATCATGACCTATATGCAGCACAAAGGGCCATTTCTGCAGAGAACACGTGTGAGACATCTGGGTTCTGCTATAAAAACGCAGCCATGTCCACAGTGGGAATACGGCCATAATCCGCTCCGTTCTGCTTATGCAGCAGGCTGTTATTATTATTCTACCATTTTTCAGTCCCTTCCATTTTGGGTCAGACTGTGCAGACCCCCTAATCCCTCTCCTGAACAACCGATGTGTCAGATGCCAGGAGTCGCGTGATTCTGTACAAGAATAATTAACCTTTTGCCTTTTTGTTTTCAGGACAGTGGTAAGAGAGAGTATGTGGAAGACGAAGACGTGGAAGAAAGTGACCTGAGCGACTTTGAGGTAAGGTTGGAAGACGACCATTGACAACCCGGGTACATCACAGCCTCTATAATAAGAGCCCTTAGACCACTGGTAAAATGCTTATTAGCTCTCATTAAATGGTTAAAAAATACCAGTCTCCACTTCCTTTCTTTTATTTAGACTTTGTATAAAGAGGGGCAAAAAATATCTAGACCAATTTTGCCTCCCATGAGCCACCACCACATTATGGGAATTTGAGCGCCCTTTACATGTGAACTGTAACCTTGGATGGGCGCAAAGTGCTGCAGCGAAACTGCCCTCTCCTTCCACGGGTCATAGACTCTGGACACATGATGACACCATCTTCATTTTATCAGCTTCACAATTTATTTTTTTTTCATTCTCTCTGCAGGATATGGATAAATTGGGCAGCGATGAGGAGAAAGAATCCAGTGAACAGGAGTCTGAGGAAGAAGTAGATAAAGCAAATACATCAAACGGAAAATCTAAAGGCAAGACGCCTCTGAAAGGAGCCATCAGAAAGAGAGCCTACGTGGAGATCGAGTACGAGCAAGAGACTGAGCCACAGAACAAGGCGAAAGCCACCTGAGGACTGTGGGGATCCACCGGACTGCTTTTTATAAATAAATCTATTCTCTGGATGACGCCACCATCATCAATAGTTTAATGTAAAGCCGCAACTGATTTTACTCCATTCTCCCAAGTCTGTGTCACTGGCGATGTTTGGAAGGAAAGCCGCTAAGGCAGTCGTGTACACCTTATGGCCCTCACATCTGGTAACACACATACCTGACACTGTCTGGTGGCTGCGGATATGTAAGGTGCAGAGCAGCGTCGGGTAGCACCGTAGGTATGGGGAACAGCGTGGTCACGGCAGCCAGGTAAGGAGGAGACAAAGTGGCCTAGTGCTGCCATAATCGTTTTCGTTTATGGGAGAAAAACAGATGGAAAGCGATCCTTGTGCAGATCAACCAATAAGTCTGAGTAGAGGTAAGTGGCTTCTACCCACTTGGATCAGTTGTGCTTCAACAAATTAATCCTCCACGCTGCAGCTACGCCTTCTGCACCTCCATGAGAGAACCAGATAAGGGAAACAAAATTGGGCTTCCAGGAGCGCTGCCCAGAATCCAGGGAAACTTCTAATGTCCAAAATGTTAAAATGTAATGAGCGCTGTGTTACAGAGCCGGTCCAGCTCCATCATCCGGCTCATACAGATTGAATATTACATGCCGCCATTTATACTATCCCTATGGACTTCACACATCATGATATTTCCAGGAAATAACAGTACCAGAGATCTCCGTGTGTTTCATAGCTGTGGCACCGTGAGCCACATAAGTGTCACACATACCGGCGCCTGAGAAGAGCCGGGACAGTTCGCACTGTTCTCAGGTGTTGCATGCTGAAGACGGCTCCCATCATTGTCCACTGCAATCAGCGTGAGCGGTGGACAGTGTTGAGAATTGTAGTAAGCCCCCGCTGTCTAGTGTAAAATTAAGAATAAAATCACATTTTATTCATCTTAACACCTAATCCCCTGAAGCCACTGTCCCCTGTAATAAAATAAACAGTAGTATCCCTCCCCTGTCCGGAGTTAAAAGAATCCAGTGTCCCACGCCGTAATTAATCTGTGCGACATTTGCTCATTGTGACCAGTAGCCTGAGGTGACCGCTCACTGCAGCGAGAGCGGGCCTCATGATGAACTGCACTGATCTCATACAAATGTTTGGAATAAACTGTGTAATGACGCCATTATAACTATTCATTCTGCCGTGGTCGGCTTGTGTCGGGCAGCCGGCGTATTGTAGATCGCAGACACATCGCAACATATGTCAATGGCCGCTAAGCTGAATGTGTCTGCCCTCGTCAGATCTCATAAATCCCCGAAAACTTAATTTCAGATGTGGAAAAGGAAAATTCCAGTCCTCATCCCCAGGAATTCGTGTTTCATGGGTCTCTTGACTGTTAACATTACTCGCTCCTCCCTGCCGGTGGGTCACTTCTTGTTTTATAGACAATTTTTTTTATTTTTATATGGACTGGGACCCCTGAAGAAGCACAATCGTTTGTTCCCCAGCTGAACGATTCCTGGGGATTGGAATTCTCCTTTTCCTCAACTGGAATTCAGTTTTTAGATTTGACAGTCTATAAGGATTAGCAGGGCGCTGGTCACACTCCAACCTTCTTTAAGAAGGGCGATGTGAACTGCTATCTGGTATTTTCAAGTGGGTCACAAAAATCCCACACGGCCAATGTACAAGAACTAGAAAAATAATTGATTCACAGATAAGACTTTAAGGAAGCACGGATACTACGGGGATAGTACGTCCGAGGTCAGATCCCCTGCTTTGATGGGGGCTCAGGCGGTGAGCCCGCATCAAAGCCGGGACATGTCAGCTGTTTTGAACAGCTGACATGTGCGCGCAATAGCGGTGGGTGGAATCGCGATCCACCCGCCGCTATTAACTAGTTAAATGCCGCTGTCAAGCGCTGATAGCGGTATTTAACTAGCGCTTCCGACCATCGGGCCAGAAATCAGCGCATCGCTTACCGTCATGTGATCGGGGGTCAGCGATGCATCGGCATGACAACCATAGGTCTATTGAAAACCTCTGATTGTTGATGCCGGCTTGCTGTGAGCGCCACCCTGTGGTCGCCGCTTATAGCAAGCCAATTCAGCTACAGAGGAGCGATCTGAGCATCGCTCCTATGTAGCAGAGCCGATCAGGCTATGCCAGCTTCTAGCCTCCCATGAAGGCTATTGAAGCATGGCAGAAGTAAAAAAAAAAAAAAAAAAAAGTTTAAAAAAAAAATATAAAAGTTTCAATCACCCCCTTTGGCCCCATTCAAAATAAAACAATAAAAAAAAAATCAAACCTACACATATTTGGTATCGCCACGTTCAGAATCGCCCGATCAATAAAAAAAAAAAAAAAAAGGATTAACCTGATCGCTAAACAACGTAACAAGAAAAAAAATTTGAAACGCCAGAATTACGTTTTTTTGGTCGCCGCGACATTGCATTAAAATGTAATATCAGGCGATCAAAAGAACGTATCTGCACCGAAATGGTATCATTAAAAACGCCAGCTCAGCACGCAAAAAATAAGCCCTCAAAAAACAAGTGTGGGATTGCACTTTTTTTTTTTGCAATTTTATCGCACTTGGAACTTTTTTTTCCCATTTTCTAGTACACGACATGCTAAAACTAATGATGTCGTTCAAAAGTACAACTTGTCTCACAAAAAATAAGCCCTCACATGGCCAAATTGACAGAAAAATTAAAAAAAAGTGATGGCTCTGGGAAGGAGGGGAGCGGAAAACGAAAAAAGCTGGGGTCATGAAGCGGTTAAGAAGGGCGATGTGAACCGCTACCTGGAGTTTTCAAGTGGGTCACAAAAATCCCACACGGCCAATGTAGAAGAATTAGAAAAATAAATGATTCACAGATGAAGACTTTAAGGAAGCACGGAAACTACGGATATATAAAAAGGAGATTTAAAGATAAAAAATACCCTGCAAGAATATTAAAAGATGCATTGGAACGCACTAAAAAAACTTGGTGTCCAAATACAGGAAGAGCTTCTGATTTGGAAGGTGAGCCAATGATTTTAGAAAAGGATCTGTTGGGTGCCGGCTTTATAGCCGCAGTAATATCGGGTGCGTTACCCAAACATTGGGCGATTTTAGTGAATGACCCGGTTTGTTTCACGAAATAATAGAAAAACCATACATAGCTTTTCATAGGAATATGAATCTGGAGAATCATGTTGCACCCATCAAGATCAGATCCACCTTAGACTCTCTGCACACAAGGTCCATTATCCGTACAGACATCCATTAGAGGCTCCTATCGATGTGGGGGAAGGAAATGTTTGAGCTGCGGGCGTACAACAACATTTCTCCTACGCCTCATTGGGGGACACAGGACCATGGGTGTTATGCTGCTGCCACTAGGAGGACACTAAGTGATACAAAGAAAGTTCTCTCCTCCCCTGCAGTATACACCCTCCTGCTGGCCCTCAGCTAACCAGTTCTTGCTTAGTGTCTGTAGGAGGCACTTGGGTCTGTTTTCAGACCCCAACTTTCTTATTTTAATTTTAATTTTTATTTTTCTGTAAATTTTTATTTTTTATTCAACGGAGTGAAGGGGGCGACGGATCCTTTTTTATGGGACCCGCTCTCCCCCGAACCAGCAACAGGCGAGCACGGCGAGTATACCTCCCCGTCCCTCTCCTGCGACGTTGGAGCACGCCAATTTTGGGGCGACGGTTCCCTCCTTGGTTCCGATCTCCCTTCCCCCCCTGCAAAACGGCGAGCACATAGAGCCTGGCTCTAATGTTCCTCTCCGGGGCCCGACAGACAAGGCCCACATTATATGGCGTTTGCACACTTCCATCTGGAAGAAGAATTCTCTCCATTCACCAAGGTGCATGGATTGAGAGCGTACACTCACTGTGTCAAGGGGACCTGCGCATCTGGAGGCTGTGAGTACATACTCCCCCCCCCTCCTCCTCCCTTTCCTCCACGCTCCGGAGCTCTTCAGGAGGATGTTCTGGCGGCATGAGGTACGGTCCGGGTCCCTGGGGAGAGGCGCCGCCAGCAGGGGTCAGCGGCGGTTAGCGGCGCTCCATCGCGGCCGACACCGCGCATCGCCGGGCAGGCCCTCAAAATTTAGTCCCCGGCTTTCCAGCCGGACTAGGCCGCAGTGATTAGATCCGCCCACGGCCGTAACTCCGCCCCCTATATCGGCGCTTCTCGTCTGGGACGAGAGGCGCCCTGCAGATCTCGGGGGCCATGCTTCCTCACGCTGCCTGCCTGGAAGATGCGGTCCTGGGGGTGCCACTGGCCGGTACGCCAGCGGCAATCATTCGGCGCGCGGCCCGCCGACGCGCTCCACCGGCAGGCTCCATAAATTTAGTCCCCGGCTTTTGCAGCCGGACTAGGCCGCAGTGAAATCCCTTTCAGGAGCGGAGGTGCTTTCATGGTCCCGATGGGCTGAACTTCGTGGATGTACAGAAGCCCCTCTCCATGGTCCGGGCAGCCTCCACCACTGTGAAAGCGGACAAGGAGGCGGACGGTTCCTCTCCACCTCCCTAACAAAGGGATGATGGATTGAGGTTTATCTCTCTACCCCTGCACCGTCCACGCTGCAATACCCGACATCCGCGGCGGCTCCATGCCGGGACGCGCACCGTTGGTAAGTGGATCCTGCCAGCAATGGGCTTCTGCAGCGGGATATTGACAGGCAGTCTCAGACTTCCCTGTGGCCACCTCCCTGAGGTAACGCTCCAGCCGGCTAACAAATTTAGCTCCCGGCTTCGGCCGATGTGTAGTCCGCACCTCCAGAAGCGCACTGTGTCGCCTCAAGGCGGCTTAGCCTTTTTTCCCGGCGCTTAGCGCCTGATGCGGAAGCGCTCAATTTTCTCGAGCAACGGGTGACCACCCCTAACTCTTACGCTGACGCCGGCTGCAGAAATTTACGCCCCGGCTGGGGCCTATCATGGAAGTTTCGAGGCTCCGACCACATCGTGCCTGTAGCTTCGCCCCCTAAATTGGCGCTTCTCGCTCGCTGCGAGATTTTACCTAAACCCGCATGACCAGTATTCCCGGTCTTAAAGTCACACGACCAGTATTCTCTGGTCTTAAAGGCACGTGACCAGTATTCCCTGGTCTTAAAGGCACGTGACCAGTATTTCCTGGTCTTAAAGGCTCGTGACCAGTATTCCCTGGTCTTAAGGGTACGTGACCAGTATCCCCTGGTCTTAAGGGTACGTGACCAGAATTCCCGGGTTTTAAAGGCACACATCCAGTTTTCCCTGGTCTTAAAGGCACGCGACCAGTATTCCCTGGTCTTAATGGCGCACTACCAGTATTCCCTGGTCTTAAAGGCGCACGACCAGCATTCTCTGGTCTTAAAGCCACACGACCAGTAATCCCTGGTCTTAAAGGCACACGACCAGTAATCCCTGGTCTTAAAGGCACACGACCAGTATTCCCTGGTCTTAAAGGCACACGACCAGTATTCCCTGGTCTTAAAGGCACACGACCAGTATTCCCTGGTCTTAAAGGCACACGACCAGTTTTCCCTGGTCTTAAAGGCACACGACCAGTTTTCCCTGGTCTTAAAGGCACACGACCAGTTTTCCCTGGTCTTAACGGCACACGACCAGTATTCCCTGGTCTTGAGGGCACCATGACCAATCCGAAACTGGTCATAGATGAGGAGCCCTCTGCCGCCGATCCCAGTTTATCCCAGTGTAACTAGTTCCCTCAGCCTATACTCCCTCGTAGAGCTTTTTCCATCCAGTCCGGATATGCGATTCACTGGACAGAAGCCTCTACGCGGGACGCTATGCCTGGTCTGATTTTTAAGGGCGACAGGCACTTTAAAGGGCGCCGGTCTCCCCACACCATCAACAGACGGGCACTCGAAGGCCCAGGCCTAACGCCAGACAGCCTGTCCTGTCCACCCGGAGACCTGTACTCTGTGGATGTACAGAGGCATCCGCTTTTTCGGGCATCTGAGCACCCCTCTCTGCATCACCACTATTTAACAGAAGATGCAAGTAGGCGAATTTCCCTCTCCACTTCCTTGTTAAGAGGATGGTGGATCGAGGCTCCTAATTTTTAACTCTGCAATGACCTGATGGAAGCAGCGGCGCATTCTGCCACTCGGCAGATTAACCGGGTACAATCTCCTATGGGTTACCTACCAGTATCCCTGCCCGATATGTCCTCAATTAAAAATGGCACGATCTGTCAAATAGCATCCAGCCCTTTAACCTCCCTATCCGCCGCATGGATGCTAGAGCAACGGTCTCCTGCTTAGAGCCCTTAACTACTTTGATTCACACCAGTATCCCTTTCCTGAAGACAGTTCAGCTGGTCAATCATATTCTTGAGCGGGGGACTAACGAACAATCGTACGTTTCCGCAGCCCCGACCAACAGTGAAAGGGTTGTCCAGGACAGTCTAGATCTAAGGGATCTTGGTTACTAAAAGGTGGAACGATAAGTAGGACCGATTCCGGACCTCAAACTTCTAACAATCTTTTCACAAGGTTCTTCTTCTTCTTCGAATGGAGTCTCATCCGTTCAGCCATTACTTCAACAAAAAAGGTGCAGTTTCGGGCATCCATCGACATTCGGGATGCCTAACCTCTTCAAAAATTCCTTTGCTTTTCCATTCGTGAATAGCATTTAAGTCACGACATTGTTCTTCGGCCTTGCTACCGCATCCAGGGTGTTCGCAAGGGTCATGGTGGCTGTCATCTTGCACCTAGAGGCGTGGTCGTCCTATCCTGTTTGACCGACTGTTTACCCACCCTTGCAGGACTACGCTAAGTCGTCTATATCTCTTGCGATTCCCTCTCACCTGGGCTGGTGGCTAGACTTAGACAACTTCTCATTTCCAGCCCAGCAGATATCCTTTTTGAGGATGATCCAATATTCTTCCAGAAGGGTGGTAAATCTCCCTCCGGACAAGGTCATGGTTTTTCAACAGGGAGCTCGCGCTCTTGCTCACTCATCCCCTCATTTCATTTGATTTGCTGGGAGGGTTCAAAAAAAAAAAAAAAAAAAACGGAGACGACAATGGAAACAGTTTCCTTTGCTCCGTTAGTTTTCAGCAAGTCAAGCAGCCTTTCAGACGATAGTCTCGGAGTTCCTTCTTCATCCGGAGTTTTTTCTCCCGGTTCCATGGTTACTAGTAACTTCCAATGCCAGTCCTCTTCTCCCGATCATTGCTCTGGAGATCTCAAGGGTAGTCCTATAGTAGGTCCACTCCTTATGGCGGGTCAACCCATCCGAATTCAATTGGTCAACGCCACGGCTGTGTCATACGTCAATCATTTAGCGAGTACCCACGTTCAAGCACCATGGCCAAAGTACCTCACATGGGCCGAGATCTATCACTCGGTGATATTGGCAGTTCATATCCCAGAAGTAGAACTCTGGGCTGCGAACATATTTAGTCGTCAGGGTTTCATCTCAAGTGAGTGGGAACTTCACCGGAAGTATTCCATCAGACCCGCCTTCACTGGAGCTCTACAGTTGTAGCTCGGATAGCGTCCTGACTATCGCCGGCGTACTGGAGTTGGTTGTTCGGCCTCGAGATCCAGGAGCCTTCGCACTGCATGCTCCGGTTATTCCGTGGTACCAGTTTCCACTTCCGAAAGCTTTTCAGAAGCAGAAAGGGCCCCAGTGATCCTCGTAAATCCGTACTGACCACGTCAGTTCGCTTGCGGAGCTGGTAGCTTTCTGTATTTCTGCAACAAAACTGCAAGTAGGGACCACCTCGCAGGATGTTTTTCACATGTAATTCTTCCCTATTGCATACCGTTAGATCATTGGGATCTATTCTATTAGGGAAGGTTGCCCCCTTTTCTCTCGGCTATATCCTCATCCTGACGAGTCTTCGGTGCTAACGGGTCTTTTCAGACTTTTTTCTCTTATATTCCTTCAAGGCAAGGTTGTCCTCAAGCCTTCCCTGTCCCTAGTTACCAAGGTGGTATTGTATTACTACTGTCATGAGGGCATAGTTTCTCCCTCATCTCTTTTGGCACCACTCCACAAAATGGAATGAGGTCCCCATATTCCGGACAGAGCAAGTGCTCTGACTAGGCATGTCTTGAGGACGGCGTCCTTCCGAAGGTTGGACACTGTATCTTGGGTTTCCTACCGGTAAGAGGAAGGTTTCCTGACTTTTACAGGAAGGGTTTGGCCGTCTCCATCGGCCATTTAGCCTGGTGTATTCTTTCAACATCCAGTAGTCCTTCCGTGTTAGATGACAGCCTATCTCCCCGTCTATCGTGGGTTCCAGGCACCAGGCGTCAACAAGACACGCCTGCAGGTTTGCGGATTTGTCCAGTCCGCATGCATTCTTGAAGCATTATGATTCCCAGACTTCCACAGATGTGACTCTGGGCAGGCGGACTCTGCAGGCCGCGGTGGCGCACTTGTAAGTAGCGGTTACACAGAGCCTGATCTGATGTTGTCCCCACCCAGGGACTGCTTTGGTACGTCCCACGGTCTGTGTCCCCCAATGAGGCGTAGGAGAAAAGGAGATTTTTGTTTACTTACCGTAAAATCTTTTTCTCCGAGCCAATCATTGGGGGACACAGCTCCCACCCTAGTATTGGCTTATGCTTGTTTTTACAATCCGATATGCTATACTCTCATATATAATATGACATGCTGTTAGCTAATATGTTGTTACTGATCTCCTACTGCTTTTTGCACCGAACTGGTTAGCTGAGGGCCAGCAGGAGGGTGTATACTGCAGGGGAGGAGCTAACTTTCTTTGTATCACTTAGTGTCCTCCTAGTGGCAAGCAGCATAACACCCACGGTCTGTGTCCCCCAATGATTGGCTCGGAGAAAAAGATTTTACGGTAAGTAAACAAAAATCTCCTTTTTCGTCTATGTTCCCTATCAACCAATTTGTAAATATTCCAACTCTGTCATTTGTGTCTGCAATCTACAATACACTGGCCGTCCACAGCAGAATGAGTGGTCCTAGGGATAATATTCGGGATGGCAGCATTACACACAGTTTATCCAAACATTTCCTCACGGATCACAAAAAAAAGATCCCAATTGCAGGAAACTTGCCCTCTTAAAGCCGATTACTCAACATCTAACTAACGGATTCCAGAAACTTGTCAACACCGAGTCCTGTTGAATTTTCTGATTATAGATGTTGACACGCGAATGTCTAAATTAATATGTAGACATCACTGTTATGCTTGATGAGAAGGGTCGTAAAACACCGAAATCGCAGCGAGACGCCGCAGCATTGGGTGTAATATTGTCCTCAGGTGTCGACACGATCTGGAACATGGAGGTGTAAAGGTCGTTACATGTGACTTTAATGAAAGTTGACGAGACCTCCGCCATGTGTGACTGCTGCGGCCGAGCAATCAGGGCTCTTACACAATCAGGCGACGGCGCACAAAGGTTTTTGTTGTGCACCTTGTCACAGTTTAGGCCGAGCCGCACCATCGTTTTTCCAGAGCGTACGTCCGTCCTGAGAGAATATTGATAAGCTGCATGTGACGAGTCGTGCCACTCACTAGGAACGGCAGAGCCCCAACGTCACAGGACCGCTGTGGTCGATCAGTGCACCCTGCTCCGGGATAGCACAGTTATAACTGATCCACTGGTAAAAGCATAAAAAGGATGACGCCATCCGAGAAAAATATGTTTCACCAACATTGATATGTGAATGCACAAGGCCGGCTTCATGTTTCTTGAACAGACTGCGATTTACAAACCAGCTAGAAGTCTGACCCAGATTAATCTCCATCATATGTGCCTATCGGGCAGTTGTACTCGGTATGAGAGACTAAGCCGGTCCAGAAAGCCCTGGGTGGCTAACAGATTAAAGGGACTGTCTCCACAAAATGACTGTTCAAACCAAGCACAGGTGCAGGATGTTTCATGGCGGGGTCAATCATTTATATACACCTTCCCACCTGCTTGGTTTCCTCTCTATCTCCATCCCTTCTTGGATTGACAGCTCTGGCTTCATAGAGCCTGAAAAGGGAGGAGATAATGAAAACCAAGCAGGATGGAAAGTGTATATATAAATGATTGACCCTGCCATGAAGCTCCGAGCGCCTGTACTGGCTTTCAACAGTCATTAATCTGCAGACATGGAGTTAATCTTCAGGGTTAATAGCGTTTTAAAGTCATACGGCCACCACCCTGAAAGCCCAACCACTGTGAGGAAATTAACTTTATTCCTCTGGCTTTTAGTCATCACTCAGTACATAATGAGCACTGGCACTGACTGACAGCCCACCCTGTACTGATGCACCGCTGAGCCGGCTGTCAGTCAGTGCTGGGTGTGGATACAGCCACAGCTCTCTATGTACTGAGTGATGACTGAAAGCCGGAGGCTGCTGGGAGGAATAAAGTTAATTTTCTCCCTATAGCCAGGCTTTTAATGTGGCGGCCACACTGCTTCAGAACAATATTAACCTGCAAATAAAACCCCATAACTGCAGGCTGATAGCATCTGGATACAAGACAGATAAAGCTGGGTTCACATTGCGTTCAGTGACTCCGTTAAACGGACTACGTTATAACGCGGTGTAACGTAGTCCGTTAACGCCGCCATTGAATGCAATGTCGGACGCATCGCTAGCGCACGCCCACAATGGTCGTGCGCTAGCGATGTGCCGTCATTGAGTGACGGACCCAAGACGCGGGCTGCAGCGTTTCCGGGTCCGTCACTGCTAGCGCAGATGGAGCTAGCAGATGCTCTATCTGCGCTAGCGCGATGGAACGTCAGCACTTGCGTTAACAGCAGCCCGTTAGCGTATGTGCTGAACGGGCTGCTGCTAACGCAGTGTGAACCCAGCCTTAGGGTACGGCCAGACAACTCGCCCCGATTCAGCTCCTCCTTTGTGCAGCCATGGGCCCATTGCGGCAGGTTGGAGATTCGTCTGCACCGTCTGGCCATACCCTAAACTTTCTCATGTAGCTGCCTCGGTCGGTTGCTAGCTGTGAAGAATAGGGTTGAGCGAAACGGATCGGACATTTTCAAAAGTCACCGACTTTCAGCAAAGTCGGGTTTCCTGAAACCCGACCCCACTGTGGGATCGGCCATGTGGTCGGCGATCTTCGCGCCAAAGTGGCATTTCATGACGCTTTCCCCGCCATTTTTTCAGCCAATGAAGGAGTGTGGGCAGCGTGATGACATAGGTTCCGGCTTGCTTTGTGCGGCGTCACAGGAGAAAGAGAGAGAAAGAGAGAGAGAAAAAAAAAAAATACCCATTGACTTGCATTGGGTTTCGTGTTTCGGTCGGCCCCCCGACTTTTCACAATAATCGGCCGATTTCACACGAGCCGACTTTCGAGACAGTTGGGTTTCACGAAACCCAACTCGATCCTAAAAAAGCAAAAGTCGCTCAACCGTAGTGCCGAATACTCTACAGGGAAATCCCATCGGGCTGATATTTTTATGACCTCAGGCTCTTAGCTGGAGGCAGCAACCTCTCCGTGTCGTGAGTCATTTACAACGATGGATTGAGGAGGGTTTTTTTTTTAGGTAAAACATGAATAAAGGGTAAATCTACTGTATTGCACGTACGAATTGATCGATTCACCCCAAATTCTGCCCAAACACAAGGTTCCATTAATCCGTTGTCTAGTCGGCCAACCCTCCCCCACATCCCCTATAGAAACGAGGCTCCGTCAGTGCAGGGTGAATGTAGACTTTTATTACGGCTGTATGGGGCTCGATGGCTGACGCTCTCCGCCTCGCTGGAGCACTGCGCCGACACACTGCTGGAGGAGAGGCTCCTGGCACACGGAGGGGATGTCTTGCAGGGCGGTCTGAAGTACAAGAAGATTGGCAGACGTCAGAAGACACGACACACGCACACTGCACCCCCTAAGAGCGTGATAATTACTCTACAAATCCCTGCAGTCTATTACTCCCAGTGGCCTCAGATCACCGCTGCGACCAGTGATTAGCTGCAGCAGTCATGTGCACTTACAGTAAGGAACAACCCCCCTCTGGGTAAATGACGATCTGCTTCCATACTTTACTCACTTTGACCTGTCCTTGGGAGCAGTGGTCTAGAAGCAGCAGGCACTCGGTGGCCCCGTTGAGTAACGCTTCGGTCACAGGCACAGAATTCGCATTGGTGTCAGAAGAAAGCTCATAGATCAGCTTTAGAAGGGCTTTTAGGAGGAGAGGAAGCCAAGGAGGGATCCTAGGAAAGAGATCAACCATTAGACCCGTGTGCTGGGGCAAATGTGGAGAGATGATCGGACATCAAGGCCCCAAAACGGCCACCGGTAACATGAAGAGCCCTATTGTTACAATGTTCCCAAAGGAAGGGGCCACAATTATTTAACACCTAGTCGCACATGTACGTCCCGGCCAGGGTGTGCGGGTATGGAGCAGGCTCAGTAGCAGTGCCCACCCATATAGGTCCGATACTGGCGGTATTACACAGCCATCATCTGCCCGTAACAGCGCTAGCCTCCATCACTGACAGCAGCAATTAAACATTACAGTCATTGGGGGGGAAAAAAGGATTACAATGGCAGCTGAAGGCCCCCGTTGCCGCCATCTTGGTACTCCTCTGAAGCTCCGCTGTAGGCTGAGCAGCAATGGAGACTGCAATTTATACTATAGCGTAAGCAATCAAAAAATCACAGATACAAGCCACCGAGAGAAACTAGAAAAAAACTGTAAAAAAAAAAGGTAAAATTTAAATCACTTTTTTTTTTTTTTAAATAAAGGAAAACAAAAACAACAATTGATATTGCTGCATCCATAAAACTCCGTTCTATCAAAGTCTAAAATTATTTAAGCTATATAAACCATACGATGTAAGCTGTAAAAAAGAAAAAAAAAAATTAAAGACACGTTACCGGGTTCATTTTCACAGCATAATGTATGACGTAAAACCAAAACCCCCCAAAAAAACAATGGTGAAAACTGCACTTACTCATAAGGTAACTAAAACTAAACTGAATAGTTATGGCTCTTAAAAGAAAGGGAGTAAAAAATAAAAAAAAAAAGAGATACAGGTCCCCATACACAAGGCGACCAAACCCACCGATATCATGGGGACAGGCCAACAGCCTGATGTGTGGGGGTCTGGCAGATCTGATATCGGATTGTTGATCCTTTTGTTCTCCGAGCGATAAGCTGCTGCCAGAAGATAATAGTTTGTTAATTAGTCGCGACTAGTCTGGCCAAGTAGTCTTTTCCCCTGGACTAGTCCACTAATCAGTCCGCTCAGGGTGACAGCCTCACTGTGTCCAATGGCCATCTTGCATAACTGAGCACAGTGATGAGTATGTCAGTGACATAGAGTAGACATGATTACAGCACCCGAGGCCGGGACTGGTCTGGGGAATAGACGCCCCGCCAGACTAAGAATATGAGGCGAAAACTTTATTTTTGCTGTTCGGTGATTTCTCACACCAGTCATTACATGAAAATGCAGGAATACGGCTCTGTAGGATTCTGGCGTTACACCTAACAGGTTCCCTAAAGGGTCCAACCAAAAAGGACGCCCCACCTTGGCCATGCGTATTTGATGGTTCCCTGTAAAGTCTCTAGGATGCTGAGACGGGCGGCTTCATCAGGACCATCGGAGACCTCCAGATACCCGACGATCACACGCAGCAGCCTCTTCATGTGACGGGCGATCCTCATGCCAAGCCTGCGTTGAATAACACAAATCAGTGGGGGGCACAGGAGAATACGGCTCTCGGTAAGAGGTTGTCCAGATCTCTGCTTGCAGTCACTTTGTGCACGCAGAGATCTTGAACTCGAGGCATTGGTACAGGTGGTGTAGTGTAATCATTTAACTCTGTATTTGTTACCCCTTTAATAGAGCATTTGTGCCCCTCAGAGGGGTAACGTGCACCCCCGGCACATACAGCATGCAGCTCATACCTTTCTTGCAGGGCGGGCAGGCTGCGTGCATACAGTCTGCGCAGGGCTAGCCTGTGCTCCATCTCCATGTGGGTCAGAAGCATCTGCATGATCTGGTCAGGGGGGTTTTCTCCGTCTTTGTGGTACGCCCCCACTGCCGGTGGTGGTTTATGGAGGACGGGAAAAATATCCAGTAAGCAGGGCAGGACCACCTGATAGGGGGAAGAACCAGAAGGATTATTGGGTAATGGCAAGAGGTTGGATCACAGCTCACCCGGCTACTGTAAGTAAGGTGTGGTGGCGCCACGTGTAATACCACTAGGATGTGGCGGGTGTCGTGACCTATTCATCACCTGCTGCCCATATGTGGGAGAGCAAAGTCAGTAATAACCGCTGATTTACACAGGACCAACCGACTACACTACCTCCACACGTGGTAGATGCCGGCCGTGTAAGGCTATGTGCACACACTGCGGATTTTGCTGCGGAACCGCAGCGTTTCCGCAGCTGCGGGTCCGCAGCGGTTTCCCATGAGTTTACAGTACAATGTAAACCTATGGGAAATGAAATCCGCAGTGCACATGCGGAAAAAAACGCGCGGAAACGCAGCGGTTTACATTCCACAGCATGTCAATTCTTTGTGCGGATTCCGCTGCGGGTTTACACCTGCTCCAATAGAAAACCGCAGGTGTAAACGCGCAGCGGAAACCGCGATAAATCCGCAGGAAAAACCGCAGCGGTTTTGCACTACGGATTTATCAAATCCGCTGCGGAAAATTCCGCAATGGAATCCGCAATGTGTGCACATGGCCTTACACAGCCTCATCCAGGCCATCAAAACATTAATTTACACGAACAGTAAACACCATAAAGAGAAAAAAAAAATCAGACTTTTTTCCATGACCATACCCCCCCCCCCAAAAAAAAAAAATAGAATAAAAACTAATCAATACATTGTAAGTACTATATTTTTCGGACAATAAAAAGCACCCTGAATTTAGAAGAGGAAAATAGGAAAATAATTATTTCAATATAAAAACGTTGGTCCGTCTGAGTCTCACGGTTGGCATGATTTTGGTGATTCCAAACTTTTGCAATTATTACATTATTTTGTATTTTTATTTTTTTCATTTAAGTGGTGAATAACAATTCTAAAGTTTGGAAGAGGAGAAAAAATAATTGATTTGTGCGGTCATTTCCTGAGACCTGTCACATTTTTATTTTTTACTGGATGAGGCAGTGCCGGCGGGGGCTTCTTTTCTTTGTCCTGAGCTGACTGTTTTATACCAAATTGGGGTGCCATATTTTTTGGATTGAAAGATGCACTTTCTTTCCCCAAAATTTGGGAGGAAAATGGGGGTGCGTCTTAGGCCGGCGTCACACTGGCGAGTTTTACGGACGTAAGAGCGCAGAAACTACGTCCGTAAAACTCGCATAACATACGGCACAATTATTCTCAATGGGGCTGCTCCTATTAGCCGTATATTACGGTTCAGTATTATACGGCTTTCTACGGCCGTACAAAATCGCAGCATGCTGCGTTTGTCAGCGTACTGCGCAAAAAAATCGCCAATGAAAGTCTATGGGGGCGAGAAAAATACGGATTCCACACGGACCTGCAGTGTGACTTGCGAGAAATACGCAGCGGTGTTAGTGAAAAGTCGGTAATTCAATTGCCGGCTTTTCATTTCTCCTGCACAAACCCGACAGGATATGAGACATGGTTTACATACAGTAAACCATCTCATATCCCCCTTTTTTTTGCATATTCCACACTACTAATGTTAGTAGTGTGTATGTGCAAAATTTCAGCGCTGTAGCTGCTGAAATAAAGGGTTAAATGGCGGAAAAAATTGGCGTGGGCTCCCGCGCAATTTTCTCCGCCAGAGCGGTAAAGCCAGTGACTGAGGGTAGATATTAATAGCCAGGAGAGGGTCCATGGTTATTGGCCCCCCCGTGGCTAAAAACATCTGCCCCCAGCCACCCCAGAAAAGGCACATCTGGAAGATGCGCCTATTCTGGCACTTGGCCACTCTCTTCCCACTCCCTGTAGCGGTGGGATATGGGGTAATGAAGGGTTAATGCCACCTTGCTATTGGAAGGTGACATTAAGCCAGATTAATGATGGAGAGGCGTCAATTATGACACCTATCCATTATTAATCCAATTGTAGGAAAGGGTTAAAAAACACACACACACACATGATTGAAAAGTATTTTAATGAAATAAACACAGCGGTTGTTGTAATAATTTATTGTTCTCTCAAATCCATTTGCAGTCCCTCGCTTGGCAACATAATAAACGCACAAGATACATACCTTCTGATGTACTGTCAGGTCCAACGATGTAATCCATCTGAAGGGGTTAACTAATATTACAAGCAGGAGCCCTGCTATAATGCAGCTGTGCTCCGTGCTTGTAATTCCCCTGCGAATGAATGAAATGTAGGTCATTGACCTACATTTCCTTCAGTCGCGGTGATGCGCCCCCTGGTGGATGTCCTCATATGACCTGGAGCGTGGGAAAAAGTTCCCAGGCTGCAGTTCATGAGAACATCCACCAGAGGGCGCCTCACCGCGAATGAATGAAATGTAGGTCAATGACCTACATTTCATTCATTCACAGGGGAATTACAAGCACGGAGCACAGCTGCATTATAGCAGGGCTCCTGCTTGTAATATTAGTTAACCCCTTCAGATGGATTACATCGTTGGACCTGACAGTACATCAGAAGGTATGTATCTTGTGCGTTTATTATGTTGCCAAGCGAGGGACTGCAAATGGATTTGAGAGAACAATAAATTATTACAACAACCGCTGTGTTTATTTCATTAAAATACTTTTCAATCATGTGTGTGTGTGTTTTTTAACCCTTTCCTACAATTGGATTAATAATGGATAGGTGTCATAATTGACGCCTCTCCATCATTAATCTGGCTTAATGTCACCTTCCAATAGCAAGGTGGCATTAACCCTTCATTACCCCATATCCCACCGCTACAGGGAGTGGGAAGAGAGTGGCCAAGTGCCAGAATAGGCGCATCTTCCAGATGTGCCTTTTCTGGGGTGGCTGGGAGCAGATGTTTTTAGCCACGGGGGGGCCAATAACCATGGACCCTCTCCTGGCTATTAATATCTGCCCTCAGTCACTGGCTTTACCGCTCTGGCGGAGAAAATTGCGCGGGAGCCCACGCCAATTTTTTCCGCCATTTAACCCTTTATTTTAGCAGCTACAGCGCTGAAATTTTGCACATACACACTACTAACATTAGTAGTGTGGAATATGCAAAAAAAAAGGGGATATGAGATGGTTTACTATATGTAAACCATGTCTCATATCCTGTCGGGTTTGTGCAGGAGAAATGAAAAGCCGGCAATTGAATTAGCGGCTGTTCACAGATATCGCGCTGAATGAAATCTAAATACAGAATATATATATATGTGTCTCAATGACATATATATATATATATATATATATATATACTGTATATATGTTTTAATGAACATTTGAGCACATAAATCCATTAGATGTCGGTTTTGCAAGCCTGCGAGAAAATATCGCAGTACGGATGCCATACGGATTACATACGGAGGATGCCATGCGCAAAATACGCTGACACACCCTGCCTACGGATCACTATTTTGGGAACATTTCACCGTATTTCGGCCGTATTACGGCCGTAAAATACGGACCGTATTGTCTTACGCCGAGTGTGACGCCGGCCTTATAGTCTGAATGTAGCTTACCAAGGGGGGAGGGGTGTGGGGTGTGGAGATGATGCAGACCCTAGGTAGGGAGGGGAAGGTTGAACCATTGATCTCCGGGCGGTGCGAATCAGGAGCCGAGTCCCTGCTGCACTCATTGATCTCCTGGCGGTGGGCTTCAGTAAATTGGTGCATGTGCAGAATAAGATCCTGGCTTGGATCCACCGCCCCTTGGTAAGCTACATTCAGACTATAAGACGCACCCCCATTTTCCTCCCAAGTTTTGGGGGAAAGAAAGTGCATCTTACAATCCAAAAAATATGGTACCCCAATTTAGTATAAAACAGTCAGCTCAGAATACAGAAAAGAAGCCCCCGCACTGCCCCATCCACAAAAAAATAAAAATGTTACATGTCTCGGAAAATGGAGGCACAAAACAATTTTTCTTTCTTTTTACAAACCTTAGAATTGTTATCCACATAAAAAACAAACACTGGCAGCCATGGACATAGCCCTCACCTCAATGACTTCAGCATCTGTAGTGTAGAGGTGGTTCCGAAGGGCGTGGTACACAACCAGGGCCCGATTATACTGCCGCAGCTCCGCCGCCGGCTGTGGGGGGAGATACGAGTATTAGAGAGGTCCGCACTATTCCCCCAACTGATGAATAATAATAATGTTATCTATATTTCCATATGTACAAACACAGCAAAGAGGTTTGACTTCACGATGAAGGACAACTCTTGGAGAGGTCACAGCCCCACTTTTGAGGTCCTTAAGTGTAACCCTCCCAGACCAGTCATTCCTGGCATATCCTATCGATTTGCCTTCAATGCCAGTAATTGGAATACCCCTTTAAGTCATGGTGCCCATAAGCAGCAGGCTGGACGTGCCCCCACCGTGTGATCACTGAGAAGACGACGACCATGGTCTCACCACGTTCCTGATGATGTGGTGCAGGCATCGGATGCCCAGCACCTTGTTCTCCAGCTTGTAATCGTCGGAGAAGAGGAGCGAGGGCGGCATCACCCTACTGAGGAAGTCGGAGAGCCACGGCCGAGGCACCCGGAACAGCATCCAGGAGAAGACGAGCTTGGCCTCCGGGTGCGACTCCCATGTGTCTCTGCAATAAAACAGACGATGGATTACTGATCCGGGGGCTAACGAGACTGTGGAGTGCTGCTGCACGGCTGTGCAAGGCTCTGTACTAAGGAGAGTCCGCCCTGCCTTGTGCACGAGCCCAATACTCTACCCACGTAGCCCCCCATATCAGAAATCACGCCACGGGCCGCCGGACTCTGTATGGGCAGAATCTCTCCCGTGCGGCCCCGAACTGTGGTAACTCCACTCTGCCTTGTGCATGAGCTCCAAGGGGCCATGTCTGCCTCTGCCATCAGCGGACCCCATCAGTAAGGATGCCCAAAGTGTAAGCATCTGTAGTCGGGACGCGTCTGTGGTTGGGGGCAATTAAAGACAGCCACTGTGACAATTTCCAGACAGGCAACTATAAGGGTCGGGCCTCATGGATCAGTAGATAATCATGTTGGCAAAGAATGCAAATAGCAGTACCAGGGCCCCCGGGAGATGCCTTGTGTGGCCCTAACCCCATGAGGCTGTAAGGCAACTAGGCCGGAGGGGGCAGCGAGGCTGTACGGTAACTAGGCCGGAGGGGGGCAGCGAGGCTGTACGGTAACTAGGCCGGAGGAGGGCAGCGAGGCTGTACGGTACCTAGGCCGGAGGAGGGCAGCGAGGCTGTACGGTACCTAGGCCGGAGGAGGGCAGCGAGGCTGTACGGTACCTAGGCCGGAGGGGGCAGCGAGGCTGTACGGTAACTAGGCCGGAGGGGGCAGCGAGGCTGTACGGTAACTAGGCCGGAGGGGGCAGCGAGGCTGTACGGTAACTAGGCCGGAGGGGGGCAGCGAGGCTGTACGGTAACTAGGCCGGAGGGGGGCAGCGAGGCTGTACGGTAACTAGGTGGGAGGGGGGCAGCGAGGCTGTACGGTACCTAGGCCGGAGGGCGGCAGCGAGGCTGTACGGTACCTAGGCCGGAGGGGGGCAGCGAGGCTGTACGGTAACTAGGCTGGAGGGGGGCAGCGAGGCTGTACGGTACCTAGGCCGGAGGGGGGCAGCGAGGCTGTACGGTAACTAGGCCGGAGGGGGGCAGCGAGGCTGTACGGTACCTAGGTGGGAGGGGGGCAGCGAGGCTGTACGGTACCTAGGCCGGAGGGGGGCAGCGAGGCTGTACGGTACCTAGGCCGGAGGGGGGCAGCGAGGCTGTACGGTACCTAGGCCGGAGGGGGGCAGCGAGGCTGTACGGTACCTAGGCCGGAGGGCGGCAGCGAGGCTGTACGGTAACTAGGCCGGAGGGGGGCAGCGAGGCTGTACGGTACCTAGGCCGGAGGGGGGCAGTGACATAGGACATATCAGTGTTGTGATATCCTAGCTCTGCCCTGCGCATCCTGCAGTCACGCCCTTCGCCCCTCACACAGTCCTCACTTGCGGAGTCGGGGTCCCAGCAGCCGCAGGGCCTCCCTGTAGGTGTTGTAGGGCTGCTCCGGGTGCCCCTCCAGCAGTGCAGACACCGATGTGCACTGTGACACCTCCAGGAGAGATCGCAGCAGCCGATTGGCCAGACGGCGGGACTGCGCGTTGCTCCACGGCGTGTCGTGAATATGGGCCCCGCACAGGAGCAGCAGAGGAGCTGCAGCACAGCGCAGAACACACTGCGGGTCTATTATCTCTGACACCAGCTCCCCGTCACAGTCCACCATTGATTTAGGGGTCCCATCACTTTTAATACGGGCATCATTTGTCTCTTTTGTTAATGCAGGGGCTCCTCCACCAGAACCAGGCGATGCAGGGGCCACATGTTCCTCCTCCTGCGATAAACTCGCCCCTTGTCCATTTTCATTTACGAGCACTCCATCCAATCCCCCCTCCAGCCCGGAGCCGCCACATTTCCCAGCTTCCTCTGCGCTGTCGGCCTTCAGCTCTTGTTCCGCCTCTGCGGCGCTGATGTGATGACCACGTGATGCTGCCGCAGCCTCCAGGAGCAATAGAGAGGCCTGGACCGCCGCTGCCGCTCTGGCCGGAACTTCTCTATTGTCACTTCCATCCTCCGGACCAGGTGCCGCCCAGAAAACTAAAGCCTGTAGGAGCTCCGTGCAGCCGGCCGGGGTGCGGGGGAGAGCGGGAGCACGACCGAGACAAGCACAGAGTCCGGCAAGCGCACGTGCCAGAGGAGGCTCAGCAGCTGCCATGCCAACGCCGGAACTGCACGACCAGCGGATACTAACTGGCGGCCATATTAACTCCTGGCAGCGCGGCCGGTGGCCATATTAACTCCTGGTAGTGTTTCTGGCGGCCATATTAACTCCTGCTGGTGTTTCTGGCGGCCATATTAACTCCTGGAAGCGCAGCCGGCGGTCATATTAACTCCTGGCAGTAATGGAGGAATGTCCTCACATGAGGGAAATGGCCTGAATTTAGCCACACAGTGCTTATGGTGCGTCCGTCCGTGCTGCACAGGTGACTGACTTCCCATGTGGTTCCCCAAAATTATTATCCTGGGCAGGGCAGTTTCTAGCCCAAAAATGACACAGGGCGAGAGTAGGAAATTTCTCCCCCCCCCCCCCCCCCCCCGGCACCGAAAATAATAAACATTATTTTTGTGGGCTTGAGTAATAAATAGAGAGCAGGCTTGTATCTTCCCTTTTTTTAATAAATTATAATTTGCCTTTAACTTATATAGAACTTGGGGAAAAGGGACAAGTATGCTAATTATTAACGGTGAGAACAAAGTTGTAGGTAAATAATATCTATTAATTATTTTGGAAACAGATCCTAAAAATTGTAGGTTGCAGATTTATGAGAAACTGACTCTTCTAGATTTAGCCGCTGCAAAAGCATTAATAGCTTCCGAATAATTCAGCTTTTCTGCCAGTTCATTTTCTAATTCCAGGTCACATTTACTAATCTCTTCTAAAAGGAGATTGGCGAGACTTTCCCCAGATGTATCAGTAGCAGGACGATAGCCAATAAAATGTTCCTTTATTGCTACGTGATCATCATCTATATCAACAAATCTTAAGGTGTATGACAACTGTTCAGTGTGACCTGCATCTTGTGTGCAGTCCAACATTATTGAAAAATACTTAGATCTTTTGGCTTTTTCTAGAATACATTTCTTCACCTGAGAGGCCATCAAGCAGATAATTTCATTTTGAATTAAATTTCCACAGTAATGTGTATGGATTTCCTGGGAAGTAATTCGTTTTAAATGATCTCTCATTACTGGTTCAAATTTTCCAAGAAGCTCTATAAGCCCAAGGAAATGTCCATTATTTGGTGTAAACAATGTATTTGACGATCCTCGAAAAGCTAAATTATTGGTTGCCAGGTATACAGTTACTGCCATAACTCTTTCCAACACTTCTCGCCTGGGTGAGGATGCCACCAGACTGCCAAAGATGAGGTAAGTCAGCTGGGCCCCCTCCCGGGTTTCATGCTGTGGGGCATGCCAAATCAGCATGCCCCAAGGGTGGTTGGGGGGGGGGCAGGTGTGGGGGTCCCCATCCAAAAAAAAAGGCTAGCCCAACCCATCCCATCCCTCAGACCCCCTCACCTGTTCAGTGTGTCAGTGCCCTCTGCCCTCTGAGTCTGAGCGCGCTCAGACTGCTAAATGGGGCTGCTGGGAAGGGAAGGACTAATCCATAGGCAGGGGGTGGGCATTTTTGCTATACTGCTACCACTGTCAGACTAGACTGCAGCCTGTCCTGTCCAGCATTGAAATTGGCAACAGCCAGGCAGCCTAGTCTGACAGTGATAGTGTGTGTGCTTAGCTCTTTGATCACTGTCTCAGGGAGCGCCCGTGCTCAGCCGAGAGCGCGGCGCCCCTGCTATCAGTGTGGGAGTGGCCGAGCTGCCTCATCCTGGCTGTTCATTCTCGCTGTTCATCCAGCGCGGAGCGGAGGTGAGTCATACCTCCCAACTTTTGAAGATGGGAAAGAGGGACAAAGTTTGCGGCGCGCTTTGCGCGCCGCGGCAAATTTTAGGCCACGCCTCTGACCACACCCATTCATAATTAGTCACACCCATATCCACATCCCAACCACACCCATTTAGCACTGCCGATCACACTGTTTCATATACAATAATTATAAACAAAAAAATATGGCCACACAGTGCCCCATACTGTATAATGGCCACACATGATGCTCCATACTGTATAATGAACACACATGACGCTCCATACTGTATAATGGCCACACATGATGCTCCATACTGTATAATGAACACACATGATGCTCCATACTGTATGACCGCACATGATGCTCCATACTGTATAATGACCGCACATGATGCTCCATACTGTATAATGACCCCACATGATGCTCCATACTGTATAATGGCCGCACATGATGCTCCATACTGTATAATGAACACACATGATGCTCCATACTGTATGACCGCAAATGATGCTCCATACTGTATAATGACCGCACATGATGCTCCAGACTGTATAATGACCGCACATGATGCTCCATACTGTATAATGACCCCACATGATGCTCCATACTGTATAATGACCGCACATGATGCTCCATACTGTATAATGACCGCACATGATGCTCCATACTGTATGACCGCAAATGATGCTCCATACTGTATAATGACCGCACATGATGCTCCAGACTGTATAATGACCGCACATGATGCTCCAGACTGTATAATGACCGCACATGATGCTCCAGACTGTATAATGACCGCACATGATGCTCCAGACTGTATAATGACCGCACATGATGCTCCAGACTGTATAATGACCGCACATGATGCTCCAGACTGTATAATGACCGCACATGATGCTCCATACTGTATAATGGCCGCACATGATGCTCCATACTGTATAATGGCCACACATGATGCTCCATACTGTATAATGGCCGCACATGATGCTCCATACTGTATAATGGCCACACATGATGCTCCATACTGTATAATGACCGCACATGATGCTCCATACTGTATAATGACCGCACATGATGCTCCATACTGTACAATGACCGCACATGATGCTCCATATTGTATAATGACCGCACATGATGCTCCATACTGTATAATGACCGCACATGATGCTCCATACTGTATAATGGCCACACATAATGCTCCATACTGTATAATGACCGCACATGATGCTCCATACTGTATAATGACCGCACATGATGCTCCATATTGTATAATGACCACACATGATGCTCCATACTGTATAATGACATACAGGCACGCAGCTCACACACAGGCACGCAGCTCACACGCACGCAGCTCACAAACACATGCAGCTTTGACACAAATGCATCACACACGCAGCCATCACACACACACGCAGCCATCACACACACACACACGCAGCCATCACACACACACACACGCAGCCATCACACACACACACGCAGCCATCACACACACACACACACGCAGCCATCACACACACATGCAGCCATCACACACACACGCAGACATCACACACGCAGCCATCACACACACACACACACACACGCAGCCATCACACACACACGCAGCCATCACACACACGCAGCCATCACACACACACAGCCATCACACACACACAGCCATCACACACACACAGCCATCACACACACACAGCCATCACACACACACAGCCATCACACACACGCAGCCATCACACACACACAGCCATCACACACACACGCAGCCATCACACACACGCAGCCATCACACACACGCAGCCATCACACACACGCAGCCATCACACACACGCAGCCATCACACACACACACGCAGCCATCACACACACACGCAGCCATCACACACACAGCCATCACACACACACACGCAGCCATCACACACACACACACACGCGCAGCCATCACACATGCAGCCATCACACACACACGCAGCCATCACACACACACACGCAGCCATCACACACACACACGCAGCCATCACACACACACGCAGCCATCACACACACACACGCAGCCATCACACACACACACACGCAGCCATCACACACACACACACGCAGCCATCACACACACACAGCCATCACACACACACACGCAGCCATCACACACACGCAGCCATCACACACACACACACGCAGCCATCACACACACACAGCCATCACACACACACACACGCAGCCATCACACACATCACACACACACAATCTCCTCTGTGATGCAGGGGCGGCTGATGATGTCCATGTGCAGCTCTCTGCTGAAGTCTTCAGTCTCCTGCTCACAGCTCTGCACTATCCCGGCACCTCCCCCGTCTCTCCTTCTCTGCCGGGATAGCAGCTAAGAGCAGAAGCCGGAGCTCCGTGCACACACAGCCAGAGGTAGTGAATCGCTGACCTTTCTTCTTGATTGCTGCAGGCTCTCTCCTTCAGCGTGGCAGCGCCGCACAGGGGGCGGGAGGGGGGGGGGGTGTTGCGCGGGCGGTCAGGAGGCAGCTTTTATATAAAAAAAAAAAAAAACAGGCTCTCTCTACGTCCCGGAAGTGGGCGGGGCTTCACCGGCGGCCGCAAATTCGGGATTTTAAATGCCCGAAGCGGGACAGCGGGACCCCGGTGCCAAAGCGGGACTGTCCCGCTGAAATCGGGACGGTTGGGAGGTATGGGTGAGTGGCGGCGCCGAGGTGGCCGCAACCATTATGTGCGGTGCGGGGGGGGGGGGCGCGGCGACGCGAGGCGATGATCTGACCGCTCAGCTGTCAGATTTGCAGCTGAGTTCGGGCAGGGCGCGCCCGCGCTCAGCACTGAGCGCGGCATCCGCGCCCCTGACAGCCCTTAAACAGCAGCAGCAGCGGGCAGGGGACCACCGGGGCCCGAGGCCTCTCCTGCGCCCCCCGGCCCCACGGCGCCCCGTGTGGCCGCCCTGCCCGCCCTGTTGAAGAAACGGCCCTGATCCTGGGGTTTTGCTCATACTTTGCCTCTACACATACTCATACCTCCCATTTGCCTCTACACATACTCATACCTCCCAACTTTTGAAGATGGGAAAGAGGGACAAAGTTTGCGGCGCGCTTCGCGCGCCGCGGCAAATTTTAGGCCACGCCTCTGACCACACCCATTCATAATTAGTCACACCCATATCCACGTCCCAAGCACACCCATTTAGCACTGCTGATCACACTGTTTCATATACAATAGTTATAAACAAAAAAATATGGCCACACAGTGCTCCATACTGTATAATGACCGCACATGACGCTCCATACTGTATAATGGCCACACATGATGCCCCATACTGTATAATGACCGCACATGATGCTCCATACTGTATAATGGCCACACATGATGCTCCATACTGTATAATGGCCACACATGATGCCCCATACTGTATAATGACCGCACATGATGCTCCATACTGTATAATGACCGCACATGATGCTCCATACTGTATAATGGCCGCACATGATGCTCCATACTGTATAATGACCGCACATGATGCTCCATACTGTATAATGACCGCACATGATGCTCCATACTGTATAATGGCCACACAGTGCTCCATACTGTATAATGACCGCACATGATGCTCCATACTGTATAATGACCGCACATGATGCTCCATACTGTATAATGGCCACACAGTGCTCCATACTGTATAATGACCGCACATGATGCTCCATACTGTATAATGGCCGCACATGATGCTCCATACTGTATAATGGCCGCACATGATGCTCCATACTGTATAATGACCGCACATGATGCTCCATACTGTATAATGGCCGCACATGATGCTCCATACTGTATAATGGCCGCACATGATGCTCCATACTGTATAATGACCGCACATGATGCTCCATACTGTATAATGACCGCACATGATGCTCCATACTGTATAATGGCCGCACATGATGCTCCATACTGTATAATGACCGCACATGATGCTCCATACTGTATAATGGCCGCACATGATGCTCCATACTGTATAATGACCGCACATGATGCTCCATACTGTATAATGACCGCACATGATGCTCCATACTGTATACTGGCTGCACATGATGCTCCATACTGTATAATGAACACACATGATGCTCCATACTGTATAATGGCCACACATGATGCTCCATATTGTATAATGACCGCACATGATGCTCCATACTGTATAATGACCGCACATGATGCTCCATACTGTATAATGACTGCACATGATGCTCCATATTGTATAATGACCACACATGATGCTCCATACTGTATTATGGCCACAGTTCTCCATACTGTATAATGACATACAGACACGCAGCTCACACACATGCAGCATCACACACACAGTATCACACATACACACGCAGCATCACAAACGCAGCTCACAAACACATGCAGCTTTGACACAAATGCATCACACATGCAGCCATCACACACACACACAGCCATCACACACACACGCAGTCATCACACACACACACGCAGCCATCACACACACAGCCATCACACACACGCAGTCATCACACACACACGCAGTCATCACACACACGCAGCCATCACACACACACACGCAGCCATCACACACACACACACACGCAGCCATCACACACACATGCAGCCATCACACACACACGCAGCCATCACACACACACACACACACACGCAGCCATCACACACACACACACGCAGCCATCACACACATGCAGCCATCACACACACACGCAGCCATCACACACACACACACGCAGCCATCACACACACACACGCAGCCATCACACACATGCAGCCATCACACACACACACGCAGCCATCACACACACCCAGCCATCACACACACCCAGCCATCACACACACACACTCAGCCATCACACACACACACCCAGCCATCACACACACACACCCAGCCATCACACACACACACACCCAGCCATCACACACACACCCATCACACACACACACCCATCACACACACACCCATCACACACACCCAGCCATCACACACACCAGATACCTCATACACACATGACACACACACAAATGCAGCATCACACATCTCACACACACACACACATCATACACACACAATCTCCTCTGTGGTGCAGGGGCGGCTGATCTGTCCATGTGCACTGCAGCTCTTCAGTTTCTCCGGCTGCTCACAGCTCTGCACTGTCCCGGCCCCTCCCCCGTCTCTCCTTCTCTGCCGGGATAGCAGCTAAGAGCAGGAGACGCCGGAGCTCCGTGCACACACAGGAGGAAGTGAGTCGCTGACCTCTCATCTTGATCGCTGCTGGCTCTCTGCCTCAGCGTGGCAGCGCCGCACACACAGGGGGCGGGGGGGGGCGGGATCGGTCGGGAGGAGACCCAGCATGTATAAGAAAAAAAAAACAGCCACAAACCTAAGCTACTCAGGTGCCGCCCCCTGCATTGTCCCTGCCCTAGGCACGGGACATTAGTGTCCCGCCCGGGATCCCGGGGCTGGCTGTCAAAATCAGGACAGTCCCGCGGGATCCAGGACGGTTGGGAGGTATGCATACTTACCAACATTTAACCCCTGAACGACGGAGCGTTTAGTTTTCGTTTTCTTCCTCCCTTTCTTCCAAAAGCCATAACTTGTTTTTATCTTTCATTCGACGTGTGACGCCTTGTGGTTTATTTTTTTTCCGTCACAAGTTGTCGCTTTGAATTCCACCATTCATTTTGCCATATAAATAAAGTGCTTGGAAACTGGAAAAAAAAAATCCACATGCGGTAAAATGGTGAAAAAAAACAATTCTACAATTATTTGCGGGGTCTTGTTTTTCCAACATTCATTATACAGTAAAAATGCGCTGGTATTGTAATTGTCCAGGTCCGAGCTGTCCTTATATTTTTGTGGAAAAGAATCAGAACTTTGTTAAAAGAAAATAAAAAATATCGCCATTTTGTAAGTATTTTTTCTCCCCGTTGATGGTGCTGGGTGAGGAGCTTTAGTTTTTATTGATACCAGTTTTGAGATAAATGTGATGTTTTGATCTTTTTTTTATTCCATTTTTAAGGAGAGTAGCAGAAACTAAAAAACAGCAATTCTGACTTGTGATTTTTTTCTTTATGGTGTTTAAGGGTTAATATTTTAATATTTTGATAGATTACACTTTTCTGGCCATTGTGATACCAAATATGTTCATTTTTTTTAGTTTTTGATTTTTTTTTTATATTTATAAATGGGGAGAAGGCGGGGGTCTAATTTTGAAGTTTTTTTTTTTAATTTTAAATATTTAAAAAAAAACGTTCACTTGAACTTGTGATTGATGTAGGCCCCCGACTGCCATGGCAACCCATGGGTTGTAGCCTAAGAGCCTCATTGAAGTAGAACCACAGGGTTAACAAAGCAAGTGAGGAAATTAGGTATGGCTGGGAAGTGATAAAACTAATTAAAAGCCCCCTTAAGGCCGGGACTGCCTGTGGTGACCAAATAATTAAGGCAGGAGATCTATTGTGGGAGCCAGTAACAGAGTCTAGGGTTTGTAGATTGAAGAATGGTAAGCAGCTATGATGAAAGAACTTTCCCTTAGACTTTGTGTCTCCAATGTGCAGTTATGAATATTGGGGTTTGTGTAGATCAGATATTGATAGGACATGCAATTTCAATGTCAGTACTAACAGGAAGAATATGCATATTTTTTTCATAACGGTGACACATGCTTATAAGCCCCAAATCAATAGTGGCCAGATCGCTGACAACATCCATGCCATGTTTCCCATCTAAGAAAAGGTAAAATTCCAATAAAAAATAAGATGGTGATCATATGCCTATGATCATCAGGAGTGAAGATGTCGGGAATGTTGGCAATATCATAATTTTCTGAAACTGAAACCACGTCCCATAACCAGCCCTGTTATTGAGTCGGCAAGGGGAGGTATGTGGGTGTAACTTAGGTGCTGATAAAAGGACAAGGCAAGTTATGATCTGTGTTCCATGCAGAGAAATACATATCAGTGTATGCATGATCCACGTTCACTGGACGTTTCCAGTCTTAAGTGCTCTACTTCCCTAATCTCTGAGCCATCTCAGTGACCAGTGTTTAGTAAGTTTCTTTCATCCTGTTTATTCTATGTAATTATGTATGCTGTATTGTTTTGTCCCCTTTGTAACATCTTTTGTACATTTTTTTATACACACTGCCTATCGTTTTGGATTAAATCTAAAATTTAATAGTTCTGTTCCTTTTGTTCTCTAAACCACACTCCTGAAGCCATATGCTACCAGAAATCAGTTCAGTTGGCCTGTATAACGAATGGTGGTGGCAGCAAGTAGTTCTTGGGTTATCATGGCGTTAGCAGTGACCGTACCGGAGTATGTATATATTCCATGAGTTGGAATTAAAGGTGTATATGCCATACGTTCACTGTTCTTCAATAACCGGCCTATTGGTGGTAACAGCCGCAGCCTCATCCGTTAATCGTCGGTCAAATGTGTAATTGTCCTGACAATAGGGGGCAGGAAAGGGCTGTTTGTGACAAAAAGATAAGGTGGTGGGTTCAGCGTGACCACCCCCAGCTATCCGGCTGTGAATTTTGACAATATCCATCACCGCAGTCATGTGGAGCAAACTAAGCATTTGAAGCCTCTGCAAACCTCCGCACCCGTTTCATGAATAATAGTTCTTTTTGGAGCAGGAAGGGGATGAAGCCCCACAAATTGAGATAGTTAAGCCATGCTCCCAAAAATGCCTTTTAAATAGGTATTTTATAGTATCAAATTTGCATAATCGCCACCCCCTGTGTAGTCCGGGTTCACAAATATGTTTCTCCACTATCAGGATTGATGCCAAGCACTATATGGACATGTTAACCCATAAATTACCCTCCGATGCTTCTGGAGGAATTAAGTTCATACATGGCATACTTACATACTTCATACACACTAATACAAGTGCTTCTCACTAAATTAGAATATCATCAAAAAGGTGATTTATTTCAGTTCTTCAATACAAAAAGTGAAACTCATATATTATATGGAGTCATTACAAACAGAGTGATCTATTTCAAGTGTTTATTTCTGTTAATGTTGATGATTATGGCTTACAGCCAATGAAAATGCAAAAGTCATTATCTCAGTAAATTAGAATAATTAACAAATAACACCTTCAAAGGCTTCCTAAGCATTTAAAAAGGTCCCTTAGTGTATTTCAGTAGCTCCACAATCATGGGGAAGACTGCTGACTTAACAGATGTCCAGAAGGCAGTCCAGAAGCCACCACACACAGACGTATCCAGGACATGGGCTACAAGTGTCGCATTCCATGTGTCAAGCCACCCATGACCAATAGACAACACCAGAAGTGTCTTACCTGGGCCAAGGAGGAAAAGGACTGGACTGTTGCTCAGTGGTCCAAGGTGTTGTTTTCAGATGAAAGTAAATTTTTCATTTCATTTAAAAATCAAGGTCCCAGAGTCTGGAGGAAGCGTGGAGAGGCCACAATCCAAGCTGCTGGAAGTCTAGTGTGAAGATTCCACAATCAGTGATGGTTTGGGGAGCCATGTCATCTGCTGGTGTAGGTCCACTGTGTTTTATCAAGACCAAAGTCAGCGCAGCCGTCTACCAGGACATTTTAGAGCACTTCATGCTTCCCTCTGCCGACAAGATTTTTGGAGATGGAAATGTCATTCTCCAGCAGGACTTGGCCCCTGTCCACACTGCCAAAAGTACCAATACCAGGTTTACAAACAACAGTATCACTGTGCTTGATTGGCAGCAAACTCTCCTGACCTTATCCCTACAGAGAATCTATGGAGTATTGTCAAGAGGAAGATGAGAGACACCAGACCCAACAATGCAGACGAGCTGAAGGCTGCTATCAAAGCAACCTGGGCTTCCATAACACCTCAGCAGTGCCACAGGCTGATCATCTCCATGCCACGCCGCATTGATGCAGTAATTGATGCAAAAGGAGCCCCGACCAAGTATTGAGGGCATTTACTGAACATACATTTCAGTAGGCCAAAATTTCGGATTTTAAAATCATTTTTCAAGCCGGTGTTTTAAAGTATTCTAATTTACTGAGATAATGACTTTTGGGTTTTCATTGGCTGTAAGCCATAATCATCAACATTAACAGAAATAAACATGTGAAATAGATCACTCTGTAATGACTCTACATAATATATGAGTTTCACTTTTCTATTGAAGAACTGAAATAAATTAACTTTTTGAAGATATTCTAATTTTGTGAGAAGCACTTGTAAAATTTGTGCAAAAATAATAGGAACATACATAGAAATAAAGTAAAAAGTCACTCCTTAGGGGACTGTAGAATACTTGTGCAAACATTTTGTCTCTTTAATAAACCCGCTATTGATGAATCAGTCGCAAACATCTGGAAACCAAAATGGTGAAGATAAGAAAAAAAAGTGAGCTTATAAAATAGACAGATTTGGTAAAAGTAAAAAAGAAATGGCTAAAAACACCAAAAACTAGAGCAAAAAACATTGAACAATAAGGCCCAAAGGATCATGGAATCCACGCAGCCTCGAGATAGGAAAATTCCTTGGTGTGAAGTACGCCAAGTGTGAATCCGCCCTAGATGTGTCTATGCCAGATGCTGATTTACCCCACAAGGGTGTGAGTTTTAGGTACAAATTTCGTCCTACGGAGAGCTACATTCAAGAATAAAGCCCTAAATATATGTGAAATGTGCTGGATATTAAGCAGAGTGCAAATATATGCTCATATTATAGTGCAAATATTGAAGCTAATAAATGTAAATACCTACCGTATATAGAAATATGGCCGAGCAGACAACAATGCAAAAATAAATTATGGCACATAAATCACAATATATAGCCCATAAATATGGTACAATGGTTAAAGCTAAATAGCTATAAAATGTATAGGGGGTGAATAATGCTATACTATTCTACAGGGAATACACATGATCTCCATGAGCAATCTCCATTCATGTCAGTGGTGAAAATGGGTTTTCTCATCAAGTTATCATTCACACAAGCATTTATATCAGTATTTCTTCTAGCTGCAGGACATCGTGCTATTGGTTTATGTTTTGGGGACCTTTCTAAGAAAATTTGATTGGCTGCTATGAGGGCTCGTGTAGATGACCAAGTCAGTCTCAATGCAATACGACAAAACCTCGGACGAATGTTATTCTATGGGACAGTGCACGTCAGATTTTTTTTTTGCACGGACAGAGCAGGTCCAGGGATAAAATTGCAGCATGCCCTAGTTTGATCTTACATTCGGGTCGCTCTCAGCCATGCAAGTCAATGAGTCTGTGGAAAACATCAGGATGCACTCAAATGACATCTGAGGGCAATCCAATTTCCATAGACTGACAGAATGGTGATAGAGAAAAGGGGCTCCCTCGTACTCCAGTGTATCACATCCAACTCCCTTGCACCCTAGTGTATAACATTCGGGCCCCTCACATCCCGGAGTATAACATCCAGCCCCTCGCACCCCAGTGTATAACACCTGGCCCCCTTGCGCCGCAGTGTATAACATCTGGTTCTTTTGCACCATAGTGTACAACATCCGGCCCCTCGCCCTCCCGATGAATAACATCCAGCCCTTCGTGCCCTTGTGTATAACATCTGGCACTTTGTGCCCTGGTGTATAATGTTTGGCCCCTCGACCTCCCGATGTATAACATCCGGCCCTTCATGCCCTGGTTTATAACATCTGGCCCCTTGCCCTCCCGATGTATAACATCCGGCCCTTCATGCCCTGGTTTATAACATCTGGCCCTTCGACCTCCCGATGTATGACATCCGTCCCTTCATACCATGGTTTATAACGTCTGGCCCCTCGACCTCCCGATGTATAACATTCTGCCCTTCATGCTCTGGTGTATAACATCTGGCCCCTCGACCTCCCGATGTATAACATCCGGCCCTTTGTGCCCTGGTGTATAACATCTTGCCCTCCCGATGAATAACATCCAGCCCTTCGTTCCCTGGTGTATAACATCTGGCCCCTTGTTCTCCCTGTGAATAACATCCGGCCCTTCGTTCCCTGGTTTATAACATCTGGCCCCTTGCTCTCCCTATGAATAATATCTGGCCCTTCGTACCCTGGTTTATAGCATCTGGCCCCTCAACCTCCCGATGTATAACATCCGGCCCTTTGTGCCCTGGTGTCTGACCCCTTGCCCTCCTGATGAATAACATCCTGCCCTTCATGCCCTGGTGTATAACATTTGGCCCCTCGCCCTCCCGATGTATAACATCCGGCCCTTCGTACCCTGGCTAATAAGATCTGGCCCCTCGACCTCCCAATGTATAACATCCGGCCCTTTGTGCCCTGGTGTATAACATCTGGCCCCTTGCCCTTCCGATGAATAACATCCTGCCTTTCATGCCCTGGTGTATAACATTTGGCCCCTCGCCCTCCCGATGTTTAACATATGGCCCTTCGTGCCCTGGTGTATAACATCTGGCCCCTCGACCTCCCGATGAATAACATCCTGCCCTTCGTGCCCAGGTGTATAAAAGGTGATTTTTATTGCAAATTATAATTTCAGATGAACAGAGATGAAGGTAATTCTGGTGAAGTTCTGGTTTCATGAACTCATTCTCTGGTTACAAGTACTTCACCATCTTATTAAACAGTGCAGGTTTTTTCCTTGCTGGTAGTGCAATGGTTTGTCTGTTCAGTTGAAGGGCCTGGAGATTTCCTACCTGGATTGTCTCAGCTGTTCAGTGTTCGCCACTGCTATATATGTTTGCCTCTGGCACTTAGGAATTGCCAGTGCTAGTTCTTACTGCCTGGTTTGGAGTTGGAGGTGTAGTTCGTGGTTGGAGTTGGCTTTTGGAGATTTATTCAGGAGATTGTAGCTTGGAGTTTTGTTTGTGTGCACATCCTTATCTTATCCTATTTGGTTTCTCCTTCCTTTAACTCCCCTGTGTTCCACTCTGTTGTTTGGTGACTATATTTTGTATGATTGTTATTTTAATTTATCCCTGTCCTTCTTCCCTTGTTTGTCTGTTCAGTATTATCCCATACACTATCTCCTGCATTGGGGGAGATAAGGGTTGATATAGGAGCATAGTGCAGCGCCCCAGAGTTCTGGTCGTTGCAGTACTGTGGCTCTGCCGCTAAGGGGAGCCATGGTACGTTCGATGGCACCGAAGGAGTTCCTCCAATCAGGTATCACAGACACCAATATGTTTCACAGCTGGGCCTCCGGGGGGAGCTAAGGGTGCTATTCATTAGGCCACTCCCCACCATAGTGGGTAAACTGGGGGTCAGGCAGAAAGTTAGTAGAGAACGCTGACGGGATTGAACGGAGCAACACCCTGTGGCAGGGGGTGTTGTGAAGGGAGAGACTGTAGGGTCTCTGCCAGGGGTGGGATCCTGGCAGAGGCTTGGCATTGAAAGAACGTAACGGGTCCGCGCAGGCTCCTGGAAGCGGCGGGACTCAAGAAAGGACTAGAAGCGAGATAGATTGTGCTGAGTGAGAAACGAGATCAAGCAGAAGGAGAATACCAGCAGGGGTTTTGTTGAAAGAGGCAGCACCCTGCTGAGGCGCAATACCGGTGGCCGGAACGCCGAGGGAGTGGATTAGAATACAGCTTCAAGCCATACTCCAAACAGCGGCAGGACAGTCGGTCTCAGGCGGGCTGTCTACCACATATCACCTATGAAGTCTTGGGGGGCAATTGCGGGAGAGGGGCGACTCTAGGGTCCCGGAAGAACTCCAGGCCTACCTGACAAACGGGTGCCATTCCAACCTGAATACAGGGAAGGGGTGGATTACAGAGGAACATCAAATCGAGTTGTGAGGGAACTTAAGAAACAGACACAACCGTTGTGGGGTTACTTTCCGTGAGCACAGCAGGGAAGGACTACAACACATAGCGCTAGAAGGAAGGCACAGATTTCCACCTGAGAGGAGAACTCTGGAGGTGCCATTGGACCGGCCGGACTTGCGTAGCCTGGTGAACCGTGTTCTGGACTGAGGACTCAGAGATCTCCAGTAAAGAGGTAAAGAGACTGCAACCTGGTGTCCTCGTTATTTACCGCGATTTACACCCCACAACTGCACCGCTCCACCGCTATCATTACTACCACCTATTACACCGGACGTCCCCCACTGACGGACAGGGCCACGGACCGGGTCTAGCCACCGTGACAACCCCGAGACTGAGACCCAGAGGCCCGGCTCCGGGTATCCCCTCGGCCCTGCGGCGGTGTGGGGGCGCGCCGCAGCCTTGGCGTCACGAACAGGATCTACTTAAGCCTGAAGAATCAGGTCATGTGTGCCTAGAGACTGTGATTTGTTGTGCTTGGACTGTACTTTATTGTAAGACTGTGCTGCGCCATTAGCCGCCAAAAGTTCCCGCCAAAAGGCGCCGCCATTGCTACACCCAAGGGGAAGGAGGGCGTGTTATGGGCGGAGACTCCCAGTGTGGCGCGAGAAATGGCTACCGCCCCCTGCACTTCTGGCTGCAGAGGAATGACCTGCCCCAAAGCAGAAGAGAAACACCCCTTGATATGCAACGGCGAGAGGCTGGTGACGAAGAAGCCCGACCTCAGAGAAATGGCGGAGTTAGGTGCATGCACTGCCAGCGACTATCAGGTGGCGATGATGAACGGCGAGTGCCTGAGCGAGGAAGAAGCGGTTCAGGCCTGCCTTTCTTCACCGGAGATGGACCGGAAGCCTGCGGATCCGACAGCGAAGCTACGTCCACCAATCCCGACCTCGGAGTTAGAGGAGGAGGAACCACAGCAAGCGGAGCGGAGTCCGAGCATCCCATTGGAGGAGCCCCGGTCCGGGCTGCAGCCGACTCCAGCGTCCTCGTTAACGGACCAGAGCGACACCGATGGAACCACATTAGGCGCAGGTATGGCCGACGTCCCTGCTCCCCTTCACGAGCCCGCTTCTATGACCCACCTCCATCTCAGTAGGGAGCGACTTATCTCGGCAGGGCTAATGGTGCTATCCCCCGATGATCTGGGGAGGATGGTGCCACCGCTGTCGACCGGAGTGGGGAAGCCCGTGGATGTGAGCTTAGATGGAGTAGTTCTTCGGTGGGACACCCCCTGGTTTAGAGCAGATGGATCCCGGGAGAACGGGTCCACCCTTGCGGTGCTTACATGGGAGCAATATACAGTGCTTGATTCTGCAGTGGAAAGGACGGAAAGGAGCTGAGTCGATGGGCCCATCGAAAGTACAACAACCCCCTCCGGCATGGGATGACGGAGACGCGGTAAGGCGGGGCACTGTGTTGGCCTACCATGTAAAAAGGGGGTGGGGCCTCATACACGAGCCGGGACTGGATGCTGATGTTTTCTTGCGCATTGTAATGTGAGGGCTCCCTGTTGTGGCCGAAGCGGAGAACCGTTACAGAAGGGGGATCCTGTGACCTACAGCCGCCACTTGAACCCACTTGGGTGGTATGCACGGAATGTTCGGCGGTGTATGTCTGGACCTGCGGCACCTGCAGCCCCAGACCTGGTCCCGGGGGCACCCGAACTTGTCACCATCGCAACGGTACACCTAGTAGCAGCCCCAGAATTGGCCAGTCGGGTTCATCTGCATGTTCGAACCGCGGATGCTGGCGCTGCAGTGACCGGGGCCCCAGAACCCAAGCCACCAGAAGAAGAATAAACCTCGATACCATGAAAATGTAAATAGTTACTGTTTGTTCTTTTAAGTTGCTGCTAAACCTGTCCAGGGTTAATGGATCCCTTTGTTGACCCGGGATCCCCTTTGTTTTGTTTTTCTTTTTCTTGAAGTTTTTGCACCAAGTTACACAAACTGCAGAAATCATGGACTGTGCATGATTCGAACTTCCCTTGTAAATAGTTTGCACCTTCTTAAAGGTGCTCCCTACTGGTTTTAGCCAAAGACACTTTGCGAAGATATTTGCCCTATTGGGTTGAGCCAAAGACACTTTGTGAAGATACCTTTCCTACCGGTTCTAGTTAAAGACACTTTGCGAAGATACCATACCGGAACCTTTGCATGGGCCGGTAGGCTGAGAAGACGAGCTACCTTAGAAAGACTTGGTCTCCTCTTAAAGGGGATGTGAGAAACTGAACTTGAGAGAGATACTGTTGCAGAACAGTAATGCCATAATGATGCCTTGAAAAGAAATGTAACTGTTTTACATGCTAAGTTATATGTGTTGAATTTGTTGAAATGTGAAATCTAAATAATGTTTTGCAGAAAGAAAAGATGCAGAGAGCCCGTAGGGGTAGAGATAGAGATCTGCATAGCTGAAAGTAAGCGAAGTAATAATGAAGGTGAGGATAGAAGGTAAACCCCGCGTCCCCATTGAAAGTTACTTTGTTACTAAGGACAGAGAGTGAACCCGTAGGGGTTAGAGAGTGAGTCCTTAAAGGAGCCGAGTAGAGCTGGCTCAGAGTTCTTTAAACGAAAGGAATGTTATGTCTATACCATGTATAGTAGAGAAAGGCAGTAGGCCCTGGATGAACAGGGCGGTCCTGTAAAAGAAAGGAGAGGCAGTAGGTCTGGTGCCATAGGGACAGGCGGTCCTGCAGGTTCAAAGTAGGAGAATGTGAAGTTACCTTACCCTGTAATGTGATTATAGGAAGGCCTTTGGTAAACTAAGAGTGTATGTTTCCTAAAGGCAATGTTAATTTATTGTTCCAGAATTTGCACTAAGTAGAATACCCGGTTGGGTAACAGGAGTTATGCATAGCCTGTAATTTATAATGTTGACCATGTTTGTAACGTTAAAAGTGTCCTCACCTCCCATAAAGGGAAGCCTGTTCAAGTATACTTATTGTTTTGCACTCAACAAAATTGTATGTCTTTTTGCTAATCTGTATTGTTGTTTTTCTTCCCAGTCCCGGAGTACTGTGTTTAACCAGGGGGGAGTGCAGTGCCCCAGAGTTCTGGTCGTTGCAGTACTGTGGCTCTGCCGCTAAGGGGAGCCATGGTACGTTCGATGGCACCGAAGGAGTTCCTCCAATCAGGTATCACAGACACCAATATGTTTCACAGCTGGGCCTCCGGGGGGAGCTAAGGGTGCTATTCATTAGGCCACTCCCCACCATAGTGGGTAAACTGGGGGTCAGGCAGAAAGTTAGTAGAGAACGCTGACGGGATTGAACGGAGCAACACCCTGTGGCAGGGGGTGTTGTGAAGGGAGAGACTGTAGGGTCTCTGCCAGGGGTGGGATCCTGGCAGAGGCTTGGCATTGAAAGAACGTAACGGGTCCGCGCAGGCTCCTGGAAGCGGCGGGACTCAAGGAAAGGACTAGAAGCGAGACAGATTGTGCTGAGTGAGAAACGAGATCAAGCAGAAGGAGAATACCAGCAGGGGTTTTGTTGAAAGAGGCAGCACCCTGCTGAGGCGCAATACCGGTGGCCGGAACGCCGAGGGAGTGGATTAGAATACAGCTTCAAGCCATACTCCAAACAGCGGCAGGACAGTCGGTCTCAGGCGGGCTGTCTACCACATATCACCTATGAAGTCTTGGGGGGCAATTGCGGGAGAGGGGCGACTCTAGGGTCCCGGAAGAACTCCAGGCCTACCTGACAAACGGGTGCCATTCCAACCTGAATACAGGGAAGGGGTGGATTACAGAGGAACATCAAATCGAGTTGTGAGGGAACTTAAGAAACAGACACAACCGTTGTGGGGTTACTTTCCGTAAGCACAGCAGGGAAGGACTACAACACATAGCGCTAGAAGGAAGGCACAGATTTCCACCTGAGAGGAGAACTCTGGAGGTGCCATTGGACCGGCCGGACTTGCGTAGCCTGGTGAACCGTGTTCTGGACTGAGGACTCAGAGATCTCCAGTAAAGAGGTAAAGAGACTGCAACCTGGTGTCCTCGTTATTTACCGCGACTTACACCCCACAACTGCACCGCTCCATCGCTACTATTACTACCACCTATTACACCGGACGTCCCCCACTGACGGACAGGGCCACGGACCGGGTCTAGCCACCGTGACAACCCCGAGACTGAGACCCAGAGGCCCGGCTCCGGGTACCCCTCGGCCCTGCGGCGGTGTGGGGGCGCGCCGCAATAGCAAGACACATGAACCTGGCCTCTCCACCTTCAGGAGTAATCTGAAGGACAGGGATTGACTAGGCCATCCCTATTTCTAGGGACTTGGTTATTGCCCACAGTCCCAAGATACTGCGTGAGAGCTATATTAACAAATGTAAAAAATCACCATATACTCCTGTATCGGAGCCGTTCCAGATATGTCGGCACCAGGTGTCCTGTGATATTGTTATACCACATGATCCCTACTCTCTCTAACTGCTTTATTTTTTTTTTTTTAGCTACTTCCCTTTTGACAACGCTTTGTTTCCCTGACGAAGCGGTGCGAAACACGTGTTGGAGTTTGTGGAGGGGGGACGTGGTGTGCTCCAATGGTGCTGGTATGTATCCATCTCTCATCAGGTTCAATGTATACAGGCCTAAATAATATGCACTTTTCTATTTTGATGCGGCTATATACCCTAACAGGCTATCTTGCACTTATTGTTAAATTTGCTATGCTTTGTATTTGGGCATCATGCAATGTGGCTATGTGCAATATATTTGGTTTATATTTGATCAGTTGTTTAATGTAAATTTATCTTATTTGATATAAAATTCCTTATCTGTTATATTTGTATATATATATTTTCAACCTGATCATATTATATACTGACATTAGGTTTTTCACACAGCACTTTTTTCATTATCCCTCTATGCCCTACACAATATGCAGTGGTTTTTGATTAACTCGACTATTGACTTGTCCCTGATGTTTTATATTGCATCATTTTGGATCATTATGTTATAATACCTTATGAATTGATTGGTTAATTACTTGGCACACCCAACCCCTGTTATGACCCCAATGGCGAGGGTCTCAGAGGAACAAGTAAGTCTGCGAAGTACAAAAATCCAGCTCATAGGGCAGTGGTAACTGGGTTGACCATATATCTACTCCTAACGCCAACACTAGAAGTAGCCGGGGAACATGCCTACGTTGGTCGCTAGATGTCTCGCGCCAGCCGGAGGACTAACTACCCCTAGAAGAGGAAAACAAAGACCTCTCTTGCCTCCAGATAATAGACCCCAAAAGTTGGATACAAGCCCCCCACAAATAATAACGGTGAGGTAAGAGGAAATGACAAACACAGAGATGAACTAGGTTTAGCAAAGAGAGGCCCACTTACTAATAGCAGAATGTAGTAAGATAACTTATATGGTCAACAAAAACCCTATCAAAATTCCACACTGGAAATTCAAGAACCCCCGAACCGTCTAACGGCCCGGGGGGAGAACTCCAGCCTCCCTAGAGCTTCCAGCAAGGTTAGGATACAGATTATGTACAAGCTGGACAAAAATGCAAACAAAAACAAATAGCAAAAAGCAAGAAAGCAGACTTAGCTTAATCTAGCAGGAACCAGGATCAGTAGACAAGAGCACAACAGATTAGCTCTGATTACAATGTTGCCAGGCATTGAACTGAAGGTCCAGGGAGCTTATATAGCAACACCCCTGAACTAACGGCCCAGGTGAGCATACAAGGGATGACTGACATACCCAGAGTCAAATCACTAGTAACCACTAGAGGGAGCCAAAAAGCAAATTCACAACAGTACCCCCCCCCTTAGTGAGGGGTCACCGAACCCTCACCAAGACCACCAGGGCGATCAGGATGAGCGGCGTGAAAGGCACGAACCAAATCGGCCGCATGCACATCAGAGGCGACCACCCAGGAATTATCCTCCTGACCATAGCCCTTCCACTTGACCAGGTACTGAAGCCTCCGCCTGGAGAGACGAGAATCTAAGATCTTCTCCACCACGTACTCCAACTCGCCCTCAACCAACACCGGAGCAGGAGGCTCCACAGAAGGGACCACAGGCACAACGTACCGCCGCAACAAGGACCTATGAAATACGTTGTGAATGGCAAACGACACCGGAAGATCCAGGCGAAAGGATACAGGATTAAGGATTTCCAATATCTTGTAAGGACCAATGAAGCGAGGCTTAAATTTGGGAGAGGAGACCTTCATAGGAACAAATCGAGAAGACAGCCATACCAAATCCCCAACGCGAAGTCGGGGACCCACACCGCGGCGGCGGTTGGCAAAACGCTGAGCCTTCTCCTGTGACAACTTCAAGTTGTCCACCACATGACTCCAGATCCGCTGCAACCTGTCCACCACAGAATCCACCCCAGGACAGTCAGAAGGCTCCACATGTCCCGAGGAAAAACGAGGATGGAAACCAGAGTTGCAGAAAAATGGCGAAACCAAGGTGGCGGAACTAGCCCGATTATTAAGGGCAAATTCAGCCAACGGCAAGAAGGTCACCCAATCATCCTGATCAGAAGAGACAAAACACCTCAAATAAGCCTCCAGAGTCTGATTAGTTCGCTCCGTTTGTCCGTTAGTCTGGGGATGAAAAGCGGACGAAAACGACAAATCAATACCCATCCTACCACAAAAGGATCGCCAGAACCTGGAAACAAACTGGGATCCTCTGTCCGACACAATATTCTCAGGAATGCCGTGCAAACGAACCACGTTCTGGAAGAACACAGGAACCAGATCAGAAGAGGAGGGCAGCTTAGGTAAAGGAACCAAATGGACCATCTTGGAGAAACGATCACATATCACCCAGATGACAGACATGCCCTGAGACACCGGAAGATCAGAAATGAAATCCATAGAGATGTGTGTCCAAGGTCTCTTCGGGACAGGCAAGGGCAAGAGCAACCCGCTGGCACGAGAACAGCAAGGCTTAGCTCGAGCACAAGTTCCACAGGACTGCACAAATGACCGCACATCCCTTGACAAGGAAGGCCACCAAAAGGACCTGGCCACCAGATCTCTGGTGCCAAAAATTCCCGGGTGCCCTGCCAACACTGAGGAATGAACCTCGGAAATGACTCTGCTGGTCCATTTAGCAGGCACAAACAATCTGTCAGATGGACAAGAGTCAGGCCTACCAGCCTGAAATCTCTGCAACACACGCCGCAGATCAGGAGAAATAGCTGACAAGATAACTCCTTCCTTAAGAATACCCACAGGTTCAGCGACTCCAGGAGCATCAGGCACAAAGCTCCTAGACAGAGCATCGGCCTTCACATTCTTAGAACCTGGTAAATACGAGACCACAAAGTCAAAACGGGAGAAAAACAATGACCAGCGGGCCTGTCTAGGATTCAGGCGTTTAGCAGACTCGAGATACATCAGATTTTTGTGATCAGTCAAGACCACCACACGATGCTTAGCACCCTCGAGCCAATGACGCCACTCCTCAAATGCCCACTTCATGGCCAACAACTCCTGATTGCCCACATCATAATTTCGCTCTGCCGGCGAAAACTTCCTGGAGAAAAAGGCACAAGGTCTCATAGTAGAGCAACCAGGGCCTCTCTGCGACAAAACGGCCCCTGCCCCAATCTCCGAAGCATCCACCTCCACCTGAAAGGGAAGTGAGGTGTCAGGTTGGCACAAAACAGGCGCCGAAGTAAACCGGCGTTTCAATTCCTGGAAAGCCTCCACGGCAGCAGGAGCCCAGTTAGCTACATCAGAGCCTTTCTTGGTCATATCCGTCAATGGTTTAACAACGCTAGAAAAATTTGCGATAAAACGACGGTAGAAGTTAGCAAAACCCAAGAACTTCTGAAGACTCTTAACTGACGAGGGTTGAGTCCAATCATGAATAGCTCGGACCTTGACTGGGTCCATCTCCACAGCAGAAGGGGAAAAAATAAACCCCAAAAAGGGAACCCTCTGTACACCAAAGAGACACTTTGAGCCTTTAACAAACAAAGAATTTTCACGCAAAATCTTAAAAACCATCCTGACCTGCTCCACATGCGAGTCCCAATCATCAGAAAAAAACAGAATATCATCCAGATAAACAATCAAAAATTTATCCAGATACTTCCGGAAAATGTCATGCATGAAGGACTGAAAAACTGAAGGTGCATTAGAGAGCCCAAATGGCATCACCAAGTACTCAAAATGACCTTCGGGCGTATTGAATGCGGTTTTCCATTCATCGCCTTGCTTAATGCGCACAAGGTTGTACGCACCACGAAGGTCTATCTTGGTGAACCACTTGGCACCTTTAATCCGGGCAAACAAGTCTGACAACAGCGGCAAAGGATACTGAAATTTGACAGTGATCTTGTTTAAAAGCCGATAGTCAATACAAGGCCTCAAAGATCCGTCCTTTTTGGCCACAAAAAAGAATCCCGCACCAAGAGGGGAAGAAGAAGGACGGATATGCCCCTTCTCAAGAGACTCCTTGATATATGAACGCATCGCGGTATGTTCAGGTACCGACAAATTAAACAGTCTCCCCTTAGGAAACTTACTGCCAGGAATCAAATCTATTGCACAGTCACATTCCCTATGAGGAGGCAGTGCACTGGACTTAGACTCGCTGAAGACATCCTGATAATCAGACAAATACGCCGGAACTTCCGAAGGCGTAGAAGAAGCAATAGACAAGGGCAGGGAATCTCCATGAATTCCATGGCAGCCCCAACTTGACACCGACATTGCCTTCCAGTCCAAGACTGGATTATGGGTCTGTAACCATGGTAAACCCAAAACAACCAAATCATGCATCTTATGCAGAACAAGAAAACGTATCACCTCCCGATGTTCGGGAGTCATGCACATGGTAACCTGTGTCCAAAACTGCGGTTTATTTTTTGCCAAAGGCGTAGCATCAATACCCCTAAGAGGGATAGGATTTTCTAATGGCTCCAGAACAAAACCGCAGCGCTTGGCAAATGACAGATCCATCAGACTCAGGGCAGCACCTGAGTCTACAAACGCCATGACAGGATACGATGACAGTGAGCAAATCAAAGTTACAGATAGAATAAATTTAGGTTGCAAATTACCAATGGCGACAGGACTAACAACCCTAGTAAGACGTTTAGAGCATGCTGAGATAACATGTGTAGAATCACCACAGTAGTAACACAAGCCATTCTGGCATCTATGAATTTTCCGCTCATTTCTAGTCAGGATTCTATCACATTGCATTAAATCAGGTGCCTGTTCAGACAACACCATGAGGGAATTTGCGGTTTTGCGCTCTCGCAACCGCCGGTCGATTTGAATTGCCAGGGCCATGGAATCATTCAGACCTGTGGGAATGGGAAAACCCACCATCACATTCTTAATGGCTTCAGAAAGGCCATTTCTGAAATTTGCAGCCAATGCACACTCGTTCCACTGGGTCAGCACGGACCATTTCCGAAATTTTTGGCAATACACTTCAGCCTCGTCCTGGCCCTGAGACATAGCCAGCAAGGCTTTTTCTGCCTGAATCTCAAGATTGGGTTCCTCATAAAGCAAACCGAGCGCCAGAAAAAACGCATCAATATCAGCCAATGCCGGATCTCCTGGCGCCAGCGAGAAGGCCCAATCCTGAGGGTCGCCCCGTAAAAAAGAAATAACAATTTTCACTTGCTGAGCAGAGTCTCCAGATGAACAGGGTCTCAGGGACAAAAACAATTTACAATTATTCCTGAAATTTCTAAATTTAAATCGGTCTCCGGAAAACAGTTCAGGAATCGGTATCTTAGGTTCTGACATAGGATTTCTGGTAACATAATCTTGTATGCCCTGCACACGAGCAGTAAGCTGGTCCACACCTGTAATCAAGGTCTGGACATTCATGTCTGCAGCAAACACAAGCCACTCAGAGGTAAAGGGGAAAAGAAAAAAAAACTCAGAATTTTCTTTCTTATAATCCCGCTTCTGCAATGCATTTAACATTTAATACTGGCCTGGCAAACTGTTATGACCCCAATGGCGAGGGTCTCAGAGGAACAAGTAAGTCTGCGAAGTACAAAAATCCAGCTCATAGGGCAGTGGTAACTGGGTTGACCATATATCTACTCCTAACGCCAACACTAGAAGTAGCCGGGGAACATGCCTACGTTGGTCGCTAGATGTCTCGCGCCAGCCGGAGGACTAACTACCCCTAGAAGAGGAAAACAAAGACCTCTCTTGCCTCCAGATAATAGACCCCAAAAGTTGGATACAAGCCCCCCACAAATAATAACGGTGAGGTAAGAGGAAATGACAAACACAGAGATGAACTAGGTTTAGCAAAGAGAGGCCCACTTACTAATAGCAGAATGTAGTAAGATAACTTATATGGTCAACAAAAACCCTATCAAAATTCCACACTGGAAATTCAAGAACCCCCGAACCGTCAAACGGCCCGGGGGGAGAACTCCAGCCTCCCTAGAGCTTCCAGCAAGGTTAGGATACAGATTATGTACAAGCTGGACAAAAATGCAAACAAAAACAAATAGCAAAAAGCAAGAAAGCAGACTTAGCTTAATCTAGCAGGAACCAGGATCAGTAGACAAGAGCACAACAGATTAGCTCTGATTACAACGTTGCCAGGCATTGAACTGAAGGTCCAGGGAGCTTATATAGCAACACCCCTGAACTAACGGCCCAGGTGAGCATACAAGGGATGACTGACATACCCAGAGTCAAATCACTAGTAACCACTAGAGGGAGCCAAAAAGCAAATTCACAACAACCCCCCTCTTATTTTGTATTTTGTATATAATATTTTTATTATTTCCTATCTTTTTCTACTTTTATGGTGTTTTGTTTTTTGATGTATTAATAAATTTTCAATATTTTAATATATTTTGATTGTCTTTGCCTAATTTTTGAACAATCTTTTATGAGTTATCAGCATGTACTAGCTGTGAGGTTCCCTTTAAGACGATGGAGTTGTTCAAACCTTTGTGTTCCTCCATATGAAATTTCATCAGTTATTAACCTGACAAGGACTTTAGGTTGCAATTCAGGCAGACTCATAGCCTTTGTGTGTGATTGCGACCCTCATGGGAACACGATTGACCATATACACAACTATGGCTAAGTGTTGGTTGTGTAATGGATGGGGAGAGAGGAGTACGCCACTTGGAGAGTTGGCCAAAATGGGATCAGGCATGTTGAAATCCATATGTCCAGTCCTTCTTTCCCCTGATAGTTTCTGGGTAAGACAGTCAGGAGGTCCCCATACACATTAGATTGCTGGCCGGCCCCACTATAATGTGTACAGTGTCACTACCTCCTCCCTGCCTGATGAACGCCACCGGCAACTGACCTGTAGCGTCACTCATTAACCCTTCCCTGCGGAGGTCGCATAGAGCTCCAGCAGGTGATGTATTGCCACAGCAGACAATGAACAGCTGCGTGCCAGCCAGCCATCTGTCACAGGACCCTAAATCTAATATTTGTCCGCCTATTGTCAGGCTCATATCCGAAGGCCAAGTAAACAGCCGATGGCAGTAACTCTTTGCGTGCCGCTCTTCGGCATGCTTTCATTTTTTTACATGCACAGTGCCCTTTAAAAGAAGCGTGTATGCACTATAAAATTTGGAGCCACGAATGGCTCTGAACATCTGGGGCATGTTTTTTTTTTTTCATTTTTTAAAGGGTTTGTCCAAGATTTGATAAAACATGGTTGTCTTTTTGGTGAAAACAGCGCCACACCTGTCTACGGATTGCATCTGGTATTGTAGCTCTACACCATTCACTTTAATGGAAATGTCAGACTCTACCTGTACACAACTGTTTTTGGAGCAAGGCAGCCATATTTTACTAATTATGGACAACCCCTTTAACCCATTTCTAACATGTAATGGTGTAATGTACATGTATGCCACACTGCGGGTGTATGAAGAGAGCACAGGAGCTGAGCCCACTCCCTACACAGCGGGTGCCGACTGTGTTATACAGCCACCATCTTCCTCTAACAGCAGCGACCGGAGCTAGCTCCAATGGATGATGCTTAACCAGTGAAATGCTGGTGGCAAGCTCTGACGGTGGTAGTAAAGTGGAGCAATCATGTCATCGTACCCCTCACTACCCTCCATGACACAACTGTCAGGGTGCCGATGCTTTGCCATGGTAGCGGGGAGCGTACTGAAGATCCCCGTCATCGTCATCTTTGTACTCCCATGAAGCACAAGGAAGTAAGTGCAAATTTTTTGAGGCATTTTGAGATTTGAAGGGAGACTTGGAGAGTTTCTGCTCAGTTTTTACTCCAAAATTTCCTCCAAAAATCTCTGAGTTAACACAGTCCATGGATCTTTTAACAATGATGCTTTTTGCTGAGATTTTGGAGCAGAAATTTTCCAAAATCCTCCTCTAAAAGCTCAAAACATTTCAAAAACTTGTGGCTTTTCCATTCCAAAAAGTCAGCAAAAAGCTTCAGTTTCAATACACCCTAAAGTTGTGTGCAGAAGAAGTTTATATGACGATTTCAAAAATGACAAAAAAACTATCCTGTCTTTGTGGAGAAGCCTTTTCATTGGACCATGCCGAGGTTGCAGCAGATTCCATCAGAATCTCCTTCAGAGAAGTACCATGCATTTTCTTTTTTTCCACCGGGTGTTATTCAAAACCTGAAGTAGGAAAAAAATAACAATTTGGAGCGGCTTAAAAAAACCCACTTTAAAACACTCCATCTGCATATAGCTTAAATTTGGAGTTTTACCCATTCGGCTGCTTTCACATGGCCATAACACGGGTGGTTTTAGCATTCATTTTATGGATGCATGATCCCTAGTCAACTGGGATTCAACTGGACCAGCCTCGATCATCATCGAATTTTATGATGACCTAAGTTTGGTTCGGTTGAGCCACAGAAAATGTATGTGATGTAGGTGCCCTCATTATGGCCATGTCAAAGTGGCTTTAGGAATCACATAAATATCTTATAGATACAGGTCCCACCACTAGGACTTGTACCTACCTCCAGAAACAGGGAGATTCTCCAACCTTAGTCCACCTAGTGAGGCCAATTCTGGCCACTTCAGGGACTTAACTGAGTGGTGGTCAAGCTCATCTGTCTCTGAAGTTTCCATAGTAATGAATGGAAATTAAACCCTTCCATTTGTTCAAGGTCTGGATTTTGAAGCCAGACGTCACCTCACTAGGTTGGAAAGGGGTGGAGTGACCTCTGGTTCTGGAAATAGATGCAGGTACAGAATATTCATAAATGTGTGAGATGGAAAAAACCCTGTAACGACTCGTTCACACAACCATATTTTTGGTCCCAGTGCTGTCTATTAAAAAAAAAGAAACCGCACTAGGACAAATTTTATTTAATGGGTCAATCCGTTAGAGGTTTAGTACCAGTGTGCTTCTTAGCTGGAGAAATGGTTCCTGGTCAAGGTGGCTTTATTTCTAAGAACGTTGTGAATCCGCAGAGCATTACCAGCTTCGCAGGCACATAAATGGGTACAGGGAAGGGAATAACTGGCCACGTTTCTCATGCAGGGGCATTTGTACCATGGAGGCACTCCTGCAGGGTCCATCCAGAGACATTATCCAGTTGATGAAGAACACCATGAGGACTTCGATGTTAGAAAAAAGGTCTAAACGGTCATGATTTACACAACCCAACAAACGGTGAAAGGGGTTGAACCAGTGCAGAGACCTCCAGCCCTAACATGCGGGAGGCAATAACACATGGTGCCCACTTTACATTACAGGTTTCCTTGGGCAGTAGTGACTAAAAGGGTTTACAAAAAAATAAAGATGCTTCAGTGATGGAACTTTAGTTATGTAGATGTTATATGGTGCAGTTCATGAAGGATCTGATACAGCAAGGCACTGGTAACAATCCACAGGTTCCTTTATACAACGTGGGTCAGCGGGGGATCCTCATGGTCCTCTTGTGGGGGATGCTGATGTCATCATCACTACTGTGGTCAGAGAGGGGAAGATCTGGGGTATTGTCCTGAGTCCTATAGGTCTTCGTTTCCATAGGGCATTCTTGAGTTAGGATAGCCTGGAAACAAAACATAAGGTACGTTACGCAAAGACATTAATACCTATCATATAGGCAGAATATGCCATTGCAATGAAGTCCCTGCTTAGAGGGAGCTCAGAAAACTAAGGCTGTATTAATGGGTAGTGGCCAGATAAGCTCAAGATCCTATGTACCAGGGGGTGGTGGTGTTTACTAGCACCAGACAGGTACTTGGTTTCAATATTTGGAAAGGGACCCTATGCCTAATGTGCTCACAAATCCAGTGGGGAAGTCTCAGAATCCAGGCCCTTTATATGGAGTTAATGCTATATTATTCAGTACATCAAACCCATAATATGGAATCCAAAGCAGTCTAGAGGAATTCCATATTGGTCTGATCGGTTTCAGAGAAAGAAATAAAAGCTTCTACAATGGCCAGGCCGATCACCGGACCTGAATCCAATGGAAAATGTATGGAAGGAACTAAAGCTCAGAGTTCAAAGAAGGAGCCCACAGGACCTTCAGGTTGTGTTTTTGTGGAATAATGGGCCAAAATCACACCTGAGCAATGCAGGCAACTAGTTTCTCCATACAGGAGGCGTCTTGAAGCTGTCATCACCAACTAAGGCTTTTATACAAAGTAATACATTTCAGTAAGCGTGTTCAATACTTTTTCCCTGTGTCATTTCTCATTATTACACATAATTTATACACATCTCTATGGTTTGATTTCATTGCCTGTGTGGATTGGATGGATTGTTACTGACATCTGGTGAGAATTTATCTAGTCTGATGAGACGAAGATAGACCTTTTTGGTGATAATTCTAAGCGGTATGTGTGGAGAAAACCAGGCACTGCTCATCACCTGCCCAATACAATCCCAACAGTGAAACATGGTGGTGGCAGCATCATGCTATGGGGGTGTTTTTCAGCTGCAGGGATAGGACGACTGGTTGTCATTGAAGTAAACATGAATGCGGCAGAGTACAGAGATATCCTGGATGAAAACCTCTTCCAGAGTGCTCTGGATCTGAGACTTGGCCGAAGGTTAACCTTCCAACAATGACCCTAAGCACACACCTAAAATAACAAAGGAGTGGCTTCAGAACAACTCAGTGACCATTCTTGACTGGCACAGCCAGAGCCCTGACCTAAACCCAATTGCGCATCTCTGGAGAGACCTGAAAATGGCTGTCCACCAACGTTCACCATCCATCCTGACGGAACTGGAGAGGATCTGCAAGGAAGAATGGCCGAGGATCCCCAAATCCAGGTGTGAAAAACTTGTTGCATCATTCCCAAGAAGACTCATGGCTGTACTAGCTCAAAAGGTGCTTCTACTCAATACTGAGCAAAGGGTCTGAATACTTATAACCATGTGATATTTCAGTTTTTCTTTTTTAATGAATTTGCAAAAATTTCTATATTTCTGCTTTTTTTTTCAGTCAAGATGGGGTGCAGAGTGTACATTAATGAGAAAAAAATGAACTTTTTTGAATTTACCAAATGGCTGCAATGAAACAAAGAGTGAAACAGTTCTGAATACTTTCTGTGCCCACTGTATCTATACTCTGCTTAGTATCCAGCAGATTTCACATATACTTAGGGCTTTATTCTTCAGTATATTGTATTGTCACCCATATCTGTGTATGAGATGTATTCAATTTTTTTATATATATTTGTACTGGCATATTTATGCTGAAATGTCAGTGTTGTGGATCTTTTTTTTTTAATATAAAGCACCACTCCAGCATTTTTTTTATTTCAGCGCTATACTGGTGCTTCTAATCTTAGTTCCCTGCCCCTAGTCTTACACTTGCCCTCCACCGTCTTTAACTTCTATCGCTGCCGCCCCCATTGGTTTGTGACCTGCCAAATGGCTTCATTGTTTGCTAGAGTGGGGCGGAGGTCAATTTTCAACCCAAGTCTATCGGGGCATCGTTCTGGCTCTCAAAGACTTGCATTGACAGCTTGTGACTGTTACTTCTGAGTTCCGGACAGTCAGAAGTTGCGGTCACAAAATGGCACTGCGGGTCTGGAGCGGCGTCGATACATGGTGAAGATGTCGGCAGGTAAAAATAAGACTAGGTTGAGGGACCTTAGATTAGAAGCACCACTCCAGCTCTGAAAAAAAGAAACGCTGGAGAGATGCTTTAATTGATTTAATAGAATATTGATTTTTTTAGTTTTCAGTAAAACATACAGTTGTGCTCAAAAGTTTACATACCCCGGCAGGGCCGTATTTAGAGTTTCTGCTGCCCTAGGCACTTTTAGTGCTGCCCCCCCCCCCCCTTTGGTGAGTATGACACTATCGGCAGTGACTTTAGCAAGAATCGGTGATGTGAAAGTTGCCTTTTGCAGCAGATCGGGAAGTTTTTCTGCATGTGCCGCGTAACGGATCACTTACGGCAACACTGCGTTTGGCCTCATTCATTCCTTATGGTATTTGCGGCACTTGCCATGATCTGGCAAATGCGGTACCATACCTCCCAACTTTTGAAGAAGGGAAGGAGGTACAAATTTTAGGCCACGCCTCTGACCACACCCATTTCACAACCAGTCACACCCATATCCACGTCCCAACCACAGCCATTTAGCACTGCTGATCACACACTGTTTTATATACAATAATTATAAACAAAAAAAATATGGCCACAGTGCTCCATACTGTATAATGACCACACATGATGCTCCATACTGTATAAAGGCCACATATGATGCTCCATGCATACTGTATAATGGCCCCCCCTCCCATCATGTATGCATGGCTCATCTCCCCCTCCCTGTATGCATAGGTGGCTCATCCCCCCCCCTGTATGCGTGGCTCATTTCCCCCTCCCTGTATGCATGGGTGGCTCAGGCACTGGCTCATCTCCCATCCCCCCCCTGTATGCGCAGCGTGGCTCATCTCCCCCTCCCTGTATGCATGGGTGGCTCAGGCACTGGCTCATCTCCCACCCCCCCTGTATGCGTGGCTCATCTCCCCCTCCCTGTATGCATGGGTGGGTCAGGCACTGGCTCATCTCCCATCCCCCCCCCCTGTATGTGCAGCGTGGCTCATCTCCCTCTCCCGGTATGCATGGGTGGCTCAGGCACTGGCTCATCTCCCATCCCCCCCTGTATGCGTGGCTCATCTCCCCCTCCCTGTATGCATAGGTGGCTCATCCCCCCCCCTGTATGCGTGGCTCATTTCTCCCTCCCTGTATGCATGGGTGGGTCAGGCACTGGCTCATCTCCCATCCCCCCCCCCTGTATGCGCAGCGTGGCTCATCTCCCCCTCCCTGTATGCATGGGTGAGTCAGGCACTGGCTCATCTCCCATCCCCCCCCTGTATGCGTGGCTCATCTCCCCCTCCCTGTATGCATAGGTGGCTCATCCCCCCCCCCCTGTATGCGTGGCTCAGTGGCTCATCCCCCCCTCCCTGTATGCATAGGTGGCTCATCTCCCCCCCCTGTATGCATGGCTCATTTCCCCCTCCCTGTATGCATGGGTGGGTCAGGCACTGGCTCATCTCCCATCCCCCCCCTGTATGCGTGGCTCATCTCCCCCTCCCTCTATGCATGGGTGGCTCAGGCACTGGCTCATCTCCCATCCCCCCCCCCCGTATGCGTGGGCCACGCATACAGGGGGGATGGGAGATGAGCCAGTGCCTGACCCACCTATGCATACAGGGAGAGGGAGATGAGCCACGCATACAGGGGGGGGGGGATGAGCCACGCATACAGGGGGGGGATGGGAGATGAGCCAGTGCCTGACCCACCCATGCATACAGGGAGGGGGAGATGATGGGTGGGTCAGGCACTGGCTCATCTCCCCCCCCCCCCCGGCGTATGCGTGGCTCATCCCCCCCCCCCGTATGCGTGGCTCATCGCCGGCTCCCCAGTCCCATCTTGTATCATGGCTCCCCGTCCACCGCGGACCTCCTACATCCACCCCGCCGGCTCCCTTCATCCTCCCTGGCTGCCTGGAATGATTCATGATTCATCCCGAATGCGTGGCTCATGGCCGGCTCACCGACGCTCCCAGTCCCATCTTGTATCATGGGCATGGCTCCCCGTCCTGGCCGTCCACCGCGGACCTCCTCCTCCCCGCCGGCTCCCCCGTCCTCCCTGGCTGAAATGATTCATACTCACCTGAGTCACCTCACACACCGCGTAGCAGAAGAACGGAATCCTCCACCTCGCTCTGTCCCTGCGCAGCACTGCACTGTCCTCCTCGTCCTGTGTGAGCGCCGCGGTCAGGTGGTAACGGTCATTTAAGATGATGAATATTCATGCATATTCAACACCTTAATGAGGCGGCACCATGTGACCGCTCACACAGGGCGAGCTGCAGTCGTGCAGTAGCTGAGAGCAGACCAGCCGGCACCGCTGGAGCAGGTGAGGTGAGTATGAGACAGGGAGGCATAAGCGGCGACGGGGGGGGGGGGCTTGGGCTGTCTTAAGGTAACCAGCCGGACCGGACTGTAAAAAAAAAAAAAAAAGAAAAAAAAAACCACACTGCTCAGGTGCCGCCCCCCCCCGCATCGCCCCGCCCTAGGCACGTGCCCTCGAGTGCCTAGTGGCAAATACGGCCCTGTACCCCGCCAGAATTTTTGCTTTCTTGGCCTTTTTTCAGAGAATATGAATGATAACACCAAAACTTTTTCTCCACTCATGATTAGTGGTTGGATGAAGCCATTTATTGTCAAACTACTGTGTTTTCTCTTTTTAAATCGTAATGACAACCCAAAACATCCAAATGACCTTGATCAAAAGGTCACATACCCCATTTATTAATACCGTGTATTGCCCCCTCTAATATCAATGACAGCTTGAAGTCTTTTGTGGTAGTTGTGGATGAGGTTCTTTATTTTCTCAGATGGTAAAGCTGCCCACTCTTCTTGGCAAAAAGCCTCCAGTTCCTGTAAATTCCTGGGCTGTCTAGCATGAACTGCGCGCTTGAGATCTCCCCAGAGTGGCTCAATAATATTGAGGTCAGGAGACTGAGATGGCCTCTCCAGGACCTTCACTTTGTTCAGCTGTAGACAATGACAGGTCATCTTGGCCTTGTGGATCTTTTTCACGTTGGAGCATCCAAGTATGTCCCATGCGCAGCCTCCGGGCTGATAAGTGCAAATTTGCCTTCAGTATTTGCTGATAACGTGCTGCATTCATCTTTCCTTCAACTTTGACCAAGTTTCCTGAGCCTTTGTAGCCCACACATCCCCAAAACATCAGCGATCCACCTCCGTGATTTACAGTAGGAATGGTGTTCCTTTCATCATAGGCCTTATTGACCTCTCTCCAAATGTAAAGTTTATGGTTGTGGCCAAAAAGTTCAATTTTGGTCTCATCACTCCAAATTACCTTGTTCTAGAAGTTTTGAGGCTTGTTTCTGTGCTGTTTTGCGCATTGTAGGCGAGATACTTTGTGGCATTTGCGCAGTAATGGCTTTCTTCTGACGACTCGACCATGCAGCCCATTTTTCTTCAAGTGCCTCCTTATTGTGCATCTTGAAACAGCCACACCGCTAGTTTTCAGAGAGTCCTGTATTTCAGCTGATGTTATTTGTGGGTTTTTCTTTGTATTCCGAACAATTTTCTTGGCAGTTGTGGGCGACATTTTTGTTGGTCAACCTGACCGTGGTTTTGTTTTTACAGATCCCCTGATTTTCCATTTGTTAATCACAGTTTGAACACTGCTGACTGGCATTATCAATTCTTTGGATATCTTTTTGTATCCCTTTCCTGTTTTATACAGTTCAATTGCCTTTTCCTATAGATCCGTTGACAATTCTTCTGCTTTCCCCATGACTCACAATCCAGAAACGTCAGTGGCTGGATAAAAGTTGCAAGAGTCTGTCTGGATCGAAGAAACTCACTCAGCTTTTATGCACACACTGATTACAAGCAAACAGGTCACAGGTGAGGATGATACCTTTAGTAGCCATTCAAACCCATTTGTGTCAACTTCTGTGCATGTTATCAGGGCAAAACCACCAGGGTATGTGAACTTTGAACAGGGTCATTTGGATGTTTTGAGTTGTCATTATGATTTAAATAGAGAAAACACAGTAGTTTGACAATAAATGGCTTCGCCCAACCACTAACCATGAGTGGAGAAAACACCAAAACTTTATCATTCATATTCTCTGAAATAAGGCCAAGAAAGCAAAAATTCTGCCGGGGTATGTAAACTTTTGAGCACAACTGCATAGGGGTGCACATCGATATTGTACTGCTTTCTTCTCCTCCTTTTGATGTCACTTAATATCTGCCTGCAACAAGTTACAGATAGCATGAACCAAAGGAAACCTTCAAAATGATCTGCTCTGCTCTGGGACTGAGTAGTCATTTGTTATTTCTGGGGCACTGTTTCTCAGATGGGAGGGCATACTAGTAGCCCTTTTAGTGTGTGGGAGAATCTTAATGTGCATCCTTACTGCGTAGGGGGCTCAATAATATGATGGGGGCACAAAGATGGCATCACTATTGTGTAGGGGAGTGAAACAGGGCCTCACTATTGTGAACTAAGGGGGTGATGCTGTGTGGGGAGTCAATTAGGGGGCATCATTAATGTAAGGGGACATTAAGAAAGCATCATTGTAAAAGGGGGTACTGCTGAGACGGTCACCAAGAGGGCATCAGTATTGCGAGAAGGCACTGTAAGATGGCACTGCTGTGTGGAGTGACACTAACAAGGCATCACTACTGTTAAGAGTGATACTAACGGGGCAACATGACTGTGACAGAACACTGAAGGAGCATTACTGCTGTGAGATGATACTGAGGGGCATTACTACTATGAGATGATACTGAGGGGCATTACTACTGTGAGAGGATACTGAGGGGCATTACTACTATGAGATGATACTGAGGGGCATTACTACTGTGAGAGGATACTGAGGGGGCATCACTACTGTGAGAGGATACCGAGGGGCATTACTACTATGAGATGATACTGAGGGGCATTACTACTGTGAGAGGATACTGAGGGGCATTACTACTATGAGAGGATACTGAGGGGCATTACTACTATGAGATGATACTGAGGGGCATTACTACTGTGAGAGGATACTGAGGGGCATTACTACTGTGAGAGGATACTGAGGGGCATTACTACTATGAGATGATACTGAGGGACATTACTACTGTGAGATGATACTGAGAGGGCATTACTTCTGTGAGATGATACTGAGGGGCATTACTACTATGAGAGGATACTGAGGGGCATTACTACTGAGACTGAGGGGGCATCACTACTGTGAGAGGATACTGAGGGACATTACTACTGTGAGATGATACTGAGGGGCATTACTACTGTGAGAGGATACTGAGAGGGCATTACTTCTGTGAGATGATACTGAGGGGCATTACTACTGTGAGAGGATACTGAGGGGCATTACTACTATGAGAGGATACTGAGGGGCATTACTACTGAGAGAGGATTTTGAGGGGGCATCACTACTGTGAGAGGATACTGAGGGACATTACTACTGTGAGATGATACTGAGGGGCATTACTACTGTGAGAGGATACTGAGGGGCATTACTACTATGAGATGATACTGAGGGGCATTACTACTGAGAGAGGATACTGAGAGGGCATTACTTCTGTGAGATGATACTGAGGGGCATTACTACTGTGAGAGGATACTGAGGTGTAATTATTACTGTGAGAGCATACTGTAAGAAGACATTAAGGGGGCATAACTGATGTGTGGAGTGACACTAAGGGGTCATCACTACTGTGAGAGAACACTGAGGGTGCATCACTGCTATGAGAGAACACTGATGGTGCACCACTACTGTGAGAGGACATTAAGGGGGCATTACTGTTGTAAGAGGACACTAAGGGGGAATTGCTGCTATGAGAAGACATTGAGGGTGTGTCATTACTGTGAGGATACACTGAGGGTGCATTACTGTTGAGAGCACACTGAGGGTGCATTGCTGCTTTGAAAGAACACTGAGGGTACATCACTACTGAGGGAGGACACTGAGGGGACATCACTATTGTGAGAGGATACTGAGGGGACATCACTACCATGAGAGAACACTGATGGTACATCACTACTGTGAGACAACACTGAGGGGGCATCACTACTGTGAGAGGACACTGAGGGGGCATGACTACTGTGAGGAGACACAGAGTGCATTACTGTTGTGAGAGGACACTGGGGTCATCACTACTATCACTGTGTACCACCAAGGAAGGAATATTATTGTATAAGGACACAATGGGGACTGGGCAAGAATGGGAGAGTATGGCCCGTATTATTCAGGGTTTGAGTAGTGAGTTAATGTATAAAAAATTATGTTGCATGTGCCACAATTGATATCCCTCTTTTTTCTGTTGAAAGATGGAAGAAGTAGTCAGCTGCGTGCATCATCAACCAGGAAATAAGCCATAGGTAAACCTCCGTTTAGGATTTTTTTTATATTTAAAAAAATATACATTTTTTGCTGTTTATAGTTTGTAAAAACTCAAATTTGTTCACCATTTTCTCTTCTCTGGCTGGCGGACTTCTAAGGAAGAAACATAGAGGAGAATAGACAATGTTCAGCACTCCAGTGATCACCATTAACCAGGGGAAGCCAATGGCCTTTGCAACCGCTCCACCGACTGAAGGTCCTGAAATGACAAATGACATCATATATTATTATATAGCCCTGCTTCCAATATATTAATATAAAGGCTGGTGAACAATGATAAGATATTCATAAGTTACTGCAGAGACAATATCATTTATAGATGTGTGAGACATCACATGCGTAAAGTAGATAGTATGTAAAAAATATATCTTACCCAGTGCAAATCCCATGCATAGAGCGATGTCCGAGATGGCGTATATCCCACCGTACACAGATGTATGACGTAGATCTACTAGTTGTCCCATGATGGGCATTATGGATGCGTCAACCATTCCAAGGGCGATACCAATGCCAGCATTAGGACCAATAAGACCATAAATGCTGGAGGCAAGTGGAACCTAAACAAGAAAGTAGCCTCATAGATGTAGAAATAGAAAAGTTTGAATGGTTTTTTTTGGGTGATGGGGTTAACATTTTTTATTGCTTGGTGTCCATTTACTTTTTTTCGTATTTCAGGATCTCCAGTCCAACGTACTAGGACACCGAAGGAAGCATACATTTATAGTCATGGGATTAACTCTGGCTAACTGCTTGATAAAACCATTGTTCAACTGGTATGATTAGAAATAGACTGGTATGCCAGAATATCGGTATCGGCTCATCCTCTGGGTCCCCTAATACAAAGGAACCAAATGTCCATTCAGCCCATTAAACAAGTGGCTGGAAGCAGGGAAAATTTGTAGTTCAGTGGGGTCCTGAGCATTGGAGTAAGTCTCAGCAGTCAGATACCCACTGATCTGCATGGAATGGCATATCCTTATTTTAGTAGGAAAATATCTTTAAATGGTACCTGACTGCAATTTTGTGACGCCGGTAGTTTGCGCAGGCTCCTGTTCTGGGTACAGAAAAAACTATCCACCCATAGACCCTATTCAACTTATCCACACTTTCCCTGTCAATAAAACCATGACCTGTTAATCAAGGGACCCAAAGCATGTGGGACCTTATGTAAAGTTGAAAATCAACCCATCTATTCAACCTTAGGGCTAATTTGTAGTATAAAAAGGCAGGTGGGATCCTCAACCATGAAGTCATACTTCATATTGTCTGTTAGATGTGGGTATCAATAGGCAGGCTTTATTATTCATAGGCGCAGCCATGCTGGTATAGGATTACGGAATACAGGTGAGCTAGAGGGAGAAAAGGAGGGTGGAGCACTGAGCGCAGTGAGATGCTTGGAAGAGACACAGACCAATTCAACTGCAGCTTCTAGCAAATTTATTTCAGTGCTGGATTCACAGCCACACTGCTCAGTATTGCTGTACAATATCATATCATCCTCCATGCTGATGCTTGTACTTCAGACATGTGTTACATAGAAACAGCAGAGCAGTAATCTCTCTAGTCTCTTTGTATTATGTTTGGGAGACATGATAGCAGCTTATCTCCACCCACTAGCCGAGAGACAACTGTAAATTAGAGCTAGAGCCTAAAGAGGGTAAAACCCAGAAGCAATGCAAGGTACAAGTCATATAATGGCCAGAAATAGTGTTATTCCTCATGTACTAGCACATGATTTTGAAAAGTTACCTGAAACAACAGTATGCATTAATCATATATAGTGCCACCTATACTCACACAGAGTAGACTGATCCCCACGACTATCATTCCCAGGAGAGTGCACAACCACCTGATAAAAGAAAATGCTGAGTAATTCCTTAGTTCTAGTCCAGTATTTCATGACGTACTAAATATGTAAAGCTTGAATAATAAAAGACCCACCTGCCCATCTTGTGTGCCAAAAAACCAAACAGGTTGGTGCATAAGAGGTATGAGATGCTGGCAGGTAGGAATGCCAAACCTGTTAAAGTAAATTGTGCAGTTTACACAGTGGGGTCGTCATCAATGGGTTATTAAAAATTATTACTAAGAACACGGTAAAAGGAACCGAGAGCAGTTCTAAACCTAGAGAGGGTAAATCTGGGTACTAATAATATGTAGAAGCCATATGTACTAGGGTGAAGAAAACTAGGAGAGTCACTGGCAGAGAAGGATCTGGGTGTACCTGTAGATCAGGAGAGTCACTTGTAGAGAAGGATCTGGGTGTGCATGTAGATCAGGAGAGTCACTTGTGTAGATGGATCTGAGTGTGCCTGTAGATCAGGATTGTCACTTGTGTAGATGTGTAGATGGATCTGAGTGTGCCTGTAGATCAGGATTGTCACTTGTGTAGATGGATCTGATTGTGCCTGTAGATCAAGAGAGTCACTTGTGTAGATGGATCTGAGTGTGCCTGTAGATTAGGAGAGTCGCTTGTAGAGAAGGATCTGGGTGTGCCTGTAGATCAGGAGGGTCACTTGTAGAGAAGGATCTGGGTGTGCCTGTAGATCAGGAGAGTGACTTGTGTAGATGGATCTGGGTGTACCTGTAGATGAGGAGAGTCACTTGTGTAGATGGATCTGAGTGTACCTGTAGATTAGGAGAGTAGCTTGTAGAGAAGGATCTGGGTGTGCCTGTAGATCAGGAGGGTCACTTGTAGAGAAGGATCTGGGTGTACCTGTAGATGAGGACAGTCACTTGTGTAGATGGATCTGGGTGTACCTGTAGATGAGGAGAGTCACTTGTGTAGATGGATCTGAGTGTACCTGTAGATTAGGAGAGTAGCTTGTAGAGAAGGATCTGGGTGTACCTGTAGATCAGGAGAGTCACTTGTAGAGAAGGATCTGGGTGTGCCTGTAGATCAGGAGAGTCACTTGTGTAGATGGATCTGAGTGTACCTGTAGATCAGGAGAGTCACTTGTGTAGATCTGAGTGTGCCTGTAGATTAGGAGAGTCGCTTGTAGAAAAGGATCTGGGTGTGCCTGTAGATAAGGAAAGTCACTTGTGCCGATCCATCTGAGTGTGCCTGCAGATAAGGAGAGTCACTTGTAGAGAAGGATCTGGGTGTGCCTGTAGATGAGGAGAGTCACTTGTGTAGATGGATCTGAGTGTACCTGTAGATTAGGAGAGTCACTTGTAGAGAAGGATCTGGGTGTGCCTGTAGATGAGGAGAGTCACTTGTGTAGATGGATCTGAGTGTACCTGTAGATTAGGAGAGTCACTTGTAGAGAAGGATCTGGGTGTGCCTGTAGATTAGGAGAGTCACTTGTAGAGAAGGATCTGGGTGTACCTGTAGATGGAGAGTCACTTGTAGAGAAGGATCTGGGTGTACCTGTAGATGAGGAGAGTCACTTGTGTAGATGGATCTGAGTGTACCTGTAGATTAGGAGAGTCACTTGTAGAGAAGGATCTGGGTGTACCTGTAGATTAGGAGAGTCGCTTGTAGAGAAGGATCTGGGTGTACCTGTAGATTAGGAGAGTCACTTGTAGAGAAGGATCTGGGTGTACCTGTAGATGAGGAGAGTCACTTGTGTAGATGGATCTGAGTGTACCTGAAGATTAGGAGAGTCACTTGTAGAGAAGGATCTGGTGTACCTGTAGATTAGGAGAGTCACTTGTAGAGAAGGATCTGGGTGTACCTGAAGATCAGGAGAGTCGCTTGTGGAGATGGATCTGAGTGTACCTGTCGATCCTAGACTAACAGCATGTAATGTCCATCAGCGGCTTCTCAGGCCAGCAGGATAATGTCTTGTATTAGATGAGATATGGGATCGCGAGACAGGGGCATAATACTACTAATTTACAAAAGGTTACTGCAACCTCATCTGCAGTATGTAGTTCAGTTCTGGGCACTACTTCATAGAAAGGATGCCCTGTAGATAGTAAAGATGCAAAGAAGAGCCACATAACAGATAAGTGGCATGAAGGGTCTGAGTGATGAGGAAGCATTAAAATAATTAAATTTATTTAGTCTTGAGAAGACATGTCAAAGGGTGAACAAGAATAACTAGTACAAGTACATAAATGATCCATGGAAAAAAGTATGGTCAAAAGGTGTTTCATGTAAAACCTCCTCAAAAGACTTGAAGACATTCCCTCCACCTGGAGAAAGAAAGGTTCAATCTCCAGAGGAGACAAGGCTTATTTACCATGAGACCTATTAGTCTGTGGAATAGACGACCTCACCAGCTGGTCATGGCAAAATCCTTCTATGGTTCCTTAAAAAAAGTTTAGATGCTCTTTTTTTTTTTTTAGAAGAAAATTACATAAATCTTTATGTCAAAGTATACAATATTTGTTCTAAAGCTTGATCAGGAGGGAAAAAATTTGCTCTTTTAGTTCAGACTGGATCATGCATTATGGATGTACCCAAACTCCTTCCCTTTATCCTTTCCCATGTCTCGGCTGAGTTTCCTGGACATGAACCTGTTTTAAACCATAGTAAGTACATAATTGTGTAGGTTTGGCAGGCACTCTAGTCTAATGAATATAGCTAGCATAACAGCCGTTTCCAGTGTGCAAATCTTAGTAGAAGCATCGTCTCCTAAAGTCTTATTGGCACAAGCATGGATCCTCTATTTCGTGGGGCACCTGGTATGATCCGGTGACCTAGGAGCCGCATGAGAGACTTTCTCAGGAGTAGGTGGTACCTGTACTGACCGCAAACCCTAATCTAACACCGCAACTAGAAGTAGCCGTGGGATGTACCTAACACGTCCTAGACACCTCGACACAGCCGGAGAACTAAATACCCCTAGAGATGGAAATGGGAATTCTATCTTGCCTCAGAGCAGAACCCCAAAGGATAGGCAGCCCCCCACAAATATTGACTGTGAGTATAAGAGGAAAGACACACGCAGGCAGAAAAACAGGATTTAGCAAAAGAGGCACTTCTAGCTAAATAGAAAAGGATAGGACAGAATTCTAAGCGGTCAGTATTAAAATCCTAAAAATATCCACAGCAGATAATACAAATATTCTACATCTAACTAAAGACATAGAAAGTATATCTGAATCTCCTGAGAATCCAGCATGACTGAAAAATCCAAACAAAGTCTAAGCTGGACAAAAACACAATGAATTGCACTGAATTGCAAAGCACACTGCATGTGTGCACAGAGCCAAAAAAAAAGACACTTATCTTAGCTGAATTGGCAGCAGGGCATGAGGAACCAGAGAGAGATGCAATCCCTCCAAGAACAATGGACAACTGGCCAGGACTCATGGATCCTGCACACCTAAATACCTAGTAGAGCTGAAATCAGCAGAAACACCTGCCCTGGATTACAACCCCAAGACAACTGCACTACCACCAACAACCACCGGAGGGAGCCCAAGAGCAGAATTCACAACAGTACCCCCCCTTGAAGAGGGGTCACCGAACCCTCACCAGAGCCCCCAGGCCGATCAGGACGAGCCAGATGAAAGGCACGGACCAAATCAGCAGCATGGACATCAGAGCCAAGAATTATCCTCCTGGCCATAACCCTTCCATTTGGCAAGGTACTGAAGCCTCCGCCTCGAAAAGCGAGAATCCAAAATCTTCTCAACCACATACTCCAACTCCCCATCAACCAACACAGGAGCAGGAGGATCAACAGAGGGAACAACGGGCACCACATATTTCCGCAATAAAGATCTATGGAAAACATTATGGATGGCAAAAGAGGCCGGAAGGGCCAAACGAAAAGACACCGGATTGTTAATCTCAGAAATCCTATAAGGACCAATAAACCGAGGCTTAAACTTAGGGGAAGAAACCTTCATAGGAACATGACGGGAAGACAACCAGACCAAATCCCCAAACCGAAGCCGGGAACCAACACACCGACGACGGTTAGCAAAACGCTGAGCCTCCTCCTGAGACAACACCAAATTGTCCACCACATGAGCCCAAATCTGCTGCAACCTGTCAACCACAGAATCCACACCAGGACAATCAGAAGGTTCAACTTGCCCCGAAGAAAAACGAGGATGAAAACCAAAATTACAAAAGAAGGGCGAAACCAAGGTAGCCGATCTAGCCCGATTATTAAGGGCAAACTCGGCCAATGGCAAGAAAGCCACCCAATCATCCTGATCAGCAGACACAAAGCATCTCAAATAAGTTTCCAAAGTCTGATTAGTTCGCTCAGTCTGGCCATTTGTCTGAGGATGAAATGCGGAAGAAAAAGACAAATCAATGCCCAGCCTAGCACAAAAGGCCCGCCAAAACCTAGAAACAAACTGGGAACCTCTGTCGGACACAATATTCTCCGGAATACCATGCAAACGAACCACATGCTGAATAAACAACGGAACCAAATCAGAAGAGGAAGGCAATTTAGGCAAAGGCACCAAATGAACCATCTTAGAAAACCGGTCACAAACCACCCAGATAACCGACATCCTCTGGGAAACCTGAAGATCTGAAATAAAATCCATAGAAATATGTGTCCAGGGCCTCTCAGGGACCGGCAAAGGCAAAAGCAACCCACTAGCACGGGAACAACAAGGCTTGGCCCGCGCACAAGTCCCACAGGACTGCACAAAAGAACGCACATCACTCGACAAAGAAGGCCACCAAAAGGACCTACCAACCAAATCTGGTACCAAAAATACCAGGATGGCCAGCCAACACAGAACAATGAACCTCAGAAATCACTCTACTAGTCCATCTATCAGGAACAAACAGTTTCCCCACTGGACAGCGGTCAGGTTTGTCAGCCTGAAATTCCTGCAGAACCCGTCGCAAATCAGGGGAAATGGCAGAAAGGACCACCCCTTCCTTCAGAATGCCGACCGGTTCCAGTACCTCAGGAGAATCAGGCAAAAAACTCCTAGAGAGGGCATCAGCCTTAATATTCTTAGAACCCGGAAGATACGAGACCACGAAATCAAAACGGGAGAAAAACAGGGACCATCGAGCCTGTCTAGGATTCAGCCGTTTGGCAGATTCGAGGTAAATCAGATTTTTATGATCGGTCAAGACCACAATACGGTGCTTGGCTCCCTCAAGCCAATGTCGCCATTCCTCAAACGCCCACTTCATAGCCAACAACTCCCGATTGCGGACATCATAATTGCGTTCAGCAGGCGAAAACTTACGGGAAAAGAAGGCACACGGTTTCATCAAGGAACCATCAGAATTCCTCTGAGACAAAACGGCCCCTGCCCCAATCTCAGAAGCGTCAACCTCAACCTGAAACGGAAGAGAAACATCTGGCTGACGCAACACCGGGGCAGAAGTAAATCGGCGTTTAAGCTCCTGAAAGGCAGAGGCAGCCACAGAGGACCAATTCGTTACATCAGCGCCCTTCTTCGTCAAATCGGTCAGGGGTTTAACCACACTGGAGAAGTTAGCAATGAAACGGCGATAAAAATTAGCAAAGCCCAAAAATTTCTGAAGGCTCTTCACGGATGTGGGCTGAATCCAATCATGAATGGCCTGAACCTTAACTGGATCCATCTCTATAGATGAGGGAGAAAAAATGAAGCCCAAAAAAGAAACCTTCTGCACTCCAAAGAGACACTTAGACCCCTTCACAAACAAAGTATTATCACGAAGGATCTGAAATACCATCCTGACCTGTTTCACATGAGACTCCCAATCATCGGAAAAAATTAAGATGTCATCCAAATATACAATCATGAATTTATCAAGATAATTCCGGAAGATATCATGCATGAAGGACTGAAAAACAGATGGAGCATTAGAGAGCCCGAATGGCATCACAAGGTATTCAAAATGGCCTTCGGGCGTATTAAACGCAGTTTTCCATTCGTCACCCTGCTTAATACGAACAAGATTATGTGCCCCCCGAAGGTCAATTTTAGTAAACCAACTAGCCCCCTTAATCCTGGCAAACAAATCGGAAAGCAAAGGTAAAGGGTATTGAAACTTGACCGTGATCTTATTCAAGAGGCGATAATCAATACAGGGTCTCAAGGAGCCATCCTTCTTAGCAACAAACAAAAATCCCGCTCCCAACGGTGAAGAAGATGGGCGAATATGCCCTTTCTCCAAAGACTCCTTAACATAACTCCGCATGGCGGTATGTTCAGGCACAGACAGGTTGAAAAGTCGGCCCTTAGGAAACTTACAGCCTGGAATCAAGTCAATAGCACAATCACAGTCCCTATGCGGTGGAAGGGAACTGGACTTGGGCTCATCGAATACATCCTGAAAATCAGACAAAAACTCTGGAACTTCAGAAGAGGAGGAAGAGGAGATTGACATCACAGGAACGTCATTATGAACCCCCTGACAACCCCAACTAGTCACAGACATAGACTTCCAATCCAACACAGGATTATGTATCTGCAACCATGGAAAACCCAGCACGATAGCATCATGCAAATTATGCAACACCAGAAAACGACAATCTTCCTGATGGGCTGGCGCCATGCACATGGTCACCTGTATCCAAAACTGGGGTTTATTTTTAGCCAAAGGTGTAGCATCAATGCCCCTTAAAGGAATAGGGTTCTGCAAAGACTGCAAGGGGAAACCACAACGCCTGGCAAATTCAAAGTCCATTAAGTTCAAAGCGGCGCCTGAATCCACAAACGCCATGACAGAAAATGATGACAATGAGCAGATCAAGGTCACAGATAACAGAAATTTAGGTTGTACAGTTCCGATGGTAACTGAACTAGCGATTCTCTTTGTACGCTTTGGGCAGACTGAAATGACATGAGAAGCATCGCCACAATAAAAACACAACCTATTCTGACGTCTGAATCCTTGTTGTTCCATTCTAGACAGAATCCTATCACACTGCATAGGCTCAGGCATCTGCTCTGAGGACAACGCCACAGCGCGCACAGTTCTGCGCTCCCGCAAGCGCCGATCAATCTGAATGGCCAGAGACATAGAATCACTCAGACCAACAGGCGTGGTAAACCCCACCATAACATCTTTAACAGATTCAGAAAGACCCTTTCTGAAAATTGCCGCCAAAGCATCCTCATTCCATTTAGTCAGCACAGACCATTTTCTAAATTTCTGACAATACAATTCTGCCGCTTCTTGACCCTGAGACAGGGCCAACAAGGTCTTCTCCGCTTGATCCACAGAATTTGGTTCATCATATAATAATCCTAGAGCCTGAAAAAAGGCATCTACATTAAGCAAGGCCGGATTTCCCAGATTCCAGGGAAAATACCCAATCCTGAGGGTCGCCACGCAGCAGGGAGATGACAATTTTAACCTGCTGATTGGGATCACCAGAGGAACGAGGCTTCAGAGCAAAAAACAGTTTACAGTTGTTTTTAAAACTCGAAAATTTGGACCTGTCCCCAAAAAACAAATCAGGAGTAGGAATCCTAGGCTCTAAAAGTGGAGTCCGAACAATATAATCAGAAATACCCTGTACCCTAGCAGCAAGCTGGTCTACACGAGAAACTAATCCCTGAACATCCATGCTAGCACAAGACTCCTCAGTCACCCAGAGGAAAAGAGGGAAGAAAAGACCAAGCAGGCTACAGAAAAAAAAATGGCTCTTTCTTCCCTTCTTCTGAGATGCATTTAACTCATTGTTGGCCAGTTGTACTGTTATGATCCGGTGACCTTGGAGCCGCATGAGAGACTTTCTCAGGAGTAGGTGGTACCTGTACTGACCGCAAACCCTAAACTAACACCGCAACTAGAAGTAGCCGTGGGTTGTACCTAACACGTCCTAGACACCTCGACACTGCCGGAGGACTAAATACCCCTATAGACGGAAATGGGAATTCTATCTTGCCTCCGAGTAGAACCCCAAAGGATAGGCAGCCCCCCACAAATATTGACTGTGAGTATAAAAGGAAAGACACACGCAGGCAGAAAAACAGGATTTAGCAAAAGAGGCACTTCTAGCTAAATAGAAAAGGATAGGACAGAATTCTAAGCGATCAGTATTAAAATCCTAAAAATATCCACAGCAGATAATACAAATATTCTACATCTAACTAAAGACAGAGAAAGTATATCTGCATCTCCTGAGAATCCAGCATGGCTGAAAAATTCAAACAAAGTCTAAGCTGGACAAAAACACAATGAATTGCACTGAATTGCAAAGCACACTGCATGTGTGCACAGAGACAAAAAACCAGACACTTATCTTAGCTGAATTGGCAGCAGGGCATGAGGAACCAGAGAGAGATGCAATCCCTCCAAGAACAATGGACAACTGGCCAGGACTCATGGATCCTGCACACCTAAATACCTAGTAGAGCTGAAATCAGCAGAAACACCTGCCCTGGATTACAACCCCAAGACAACTGCACTACCACCAACAACCACCGGAGGGAGCCCAAGAGCAGAATTCACAACAGGCACCATATCAAAATAGTTTGTCAGATTTGAGGCTAGATTTAAAGGAAATCTGTAAACAGATTTTTGCTGCTCCCATCTGAGAGCAGCATGATGTAGGGGTTGTAGCAATGCAAGCTAGACTAGGGTTACATCCTAGCACTGCAGGTCTTGATTAGATGCACCTAGCTAGCTTTTTACTAAGAACCAAGGGATGTGGTCACCTGGGAGCTCTCAGTCTGCTGGGGATGTTGAGCAGAGGGGAGTGTGTGGAAGCTGGTGAGTAACCAGCCAAAATGTGAGCTGTAGCTGATGGAGAAACAAGCCAAAGTCTTTCTCTGCATAAGTCAGCTAGGAAAGCTGAGCAGTCTGTGTGATAGATCTACTGTGTGGAAGCTGCAGCCTGTTCAATATGAGTTGTCCTTGAAGTTGAACTTTTCTATTTGGCGCTGGAAACTGCTGGAGTTTGGGTTGAAGGTGATACTGAGACTGGTAGGTCAGTACCTCTTCTTTGTGTAAAGTTTTCTCCAGAAAAATGGACTGTATAAATCCTCTTATTGTGTCTGGGAAAAAGAAAAGACCTCTGGTGTTGGCAGTCTCAGCCTGAAGCTGAGAGGGAGAGGACTGTGATCTGTTCGGTGACCCCACACTGACATATGTGCCTGCTGAATGATCTGCTATTTGCTGTGATACCTTTTTGCCCAGTAGAGGCTGTTTTGGTTGAATCCTTAGAGATTTTATGAAAGCAATAGAACTGCATGTTTAGACCAAACCACAGTGACTGTGTGAACGCTACCTACTGCCTACTAGAAAGCATGAATCCCTACAGGGCAGAAACCCTAATTTCAGCGATGTAATACTTACTGGGCTGCTTGCTGCAGATTTGATAAAATCACAGTTTTATCTGCAGCAGATTGGCCAGTTCTCTAAATGCTGAGCCCTGAATAATCCACCCTCACTACTGATTGGCAGCTTTCTGTGTACACTGTATGTAGGCAGAAAGCTACCAATCAGTTAGTGCTAATCTCCTACTGATAAAATTGTGATTTTTCTCAAAACTACAGAATGCAGCCCAGTAAGTGACAAATCGATGGAATCAGGGTCTATGTCGCTACACTATGCTGTTCTCAGATTAGGTGGAAAAAAATGGTCACAGATTCCTCTAAGGCATTGTGGTAGGAGTCTAAATGTAAAACTGAGGCAAGTACATATGCCACCGGAGTACTAGGTCTGATAAGTAAGAACTGGGTGCTGTGCTCTGTGCAATGACCTACTCAGCCCTAATAAATGCTCTTCTCGGCTTTTAGATATGATGAGTTCTTGTTCACGATTAGTCCGGTCAGTGAAGAAATGGTTAAATATCCCAGGCTTCCAGTTAACAGGGCGTACAATGATAAAATTATAGACAAAACCTTAGGACAATTTGGTTTAAGTTGTTAATGCTTCTGTAATGAGATTTTGGAGGCCGGAGGTTGATTAAGTGGTTTGATTTCCAGGAGACGTTTAATGTGATGCTGAGCAGTCGCTGTTCTATATACAGCAGTCTCCCAAAAAAGACATCAATCTGTGCTCTTCTCGCACACCATGAAGATGGCAATGAAATATACTGCAGGGCCTCGAAACACTAAAGCAGTGGTCCCCAACCTTTCTTGCCATGAGAGCCACATTCAGCACTGACGGATGGTCGTGATCCACATTCAGCACTGACGGATGGTCGTGATCCACATTCAGCACTGAGAGATGGTCGTGAGCCATATTCAGAACTGAGAGATGGTCGTGAGCCACATTCAGCACTGAGAGAAGGTCGAGAGCCACATTCAGCACTGACGGATGGTTGTGAGCCACATTCAGCACTGAGAGAAGGTCGAGAGCCACATTCAGCACTGACGGATGGTCGTGATCCACATTCAGCACTGAGAGATGGTCGTGAGCCATATTCAGAACTGAGAGATGGTCGTGAGCCACATTCAGCACTGAGAGAAGGTCGAGAGCCACATTCAGCACTGATGGATGGTCGTGAGCCACATTCAGCACTGAGAGAAGGTCGAGAGCCACATTCAGCACTGACGGATGGTTGTGAGCCACATTCAGCACTGAGAGAAGGTTGAGAGCCACATTCAGCACTGAGAGATGGTCATGAGCCATATTCAGAACTGAGAGATGGTCGTGAGCCACATTCAGCACTGACGGATGGTCGTGAGCCACATTTAGCACTGAGAGATGGTCGTAAGCCACATTCAGCACGGAGAGATGGTCGTGAGCCACATTCAGCACTGAGAGATGGTCGTGAGCCACATTCAGCACTGAGAGAAGCTCGAGAGCCACATTCAGCACTGATGGATGCTCGTGAGCCACATTCAGCACTGACGGATGGTCGTGAGCCACATTTAGCACTGAGAGATGGTCGTAAGCCACATTCAGCACGGAGAGATGGTCATGAGCCATATTCAGAACTGAGAGATGGTCGTGAGCCACATTCAGCACTGACAGATGGTCGTGAGCCACATTCAGCACTGACTGATGGTCGTGATCCACATTCAGCACTGACTGATGGTCGTGATCCACATTCAGCACTGACGGATGGTTGTGAGCCACATTCAGCACTGAGAGATGGTCGTGAGCCACATTCAGCACTGACTGATGGTCGTGATCCACATTCAGCACTGACTGATGGTCGTGATCCACATTCAGCACTGACGGATGGTTGTGAGCCACATTCAGCACTGACGGATGGTTGTGAGCCACATTCAGCACTGACGGATGGTTGTGAGCCACATTCAGCACTGAGAGATGGTCGTAAGCCACATTCAGCACTGACTGATGGTCGTGATCCACATTCAGCACTGACGGATGGTTGTGAGCCACATTCAGCACTGAGAGATGGTCGTGATCCACATTCAGCACTGACTGATGGTCGTGATCCACATTCAGCACTGACGGATGGTTGTGAGCCACATTCAGCACTGAGAGATGGTCGTGAGCCACATTCAGCACTGACTGATGGTCGTGATCCACATTCAGCACTGACGGATGGTTGTGAGCCACATTCAGCACTGACGGATGGTTGTGAGCCACATTCAGCACTGAGAGATGTCGTGAGCCACATTCAGCACTGACGGATGGTTGTGAGCCACATTCAGCACTGAGAGATGTCGTGAGCCACATTCAGCACTGACGGATGGTTGTGAGCCACATTCAGCACTGACGGATGGTTGTGAGCCACATTCAGCACTGAGAGATGGTCATGAGCCATATTCAGAACTGACGGATGGTCGTGAGCCACATTCAGCACTGAGAGATGATCGTGAGCCAAAGTCAGCGCTCCTCTACGCCACAGTAGTGACTCCCAGAGCCAGTAGTGACAGGAGCAAGCCACATATTTACTCAGTAACCCACTCTACATTTCTGAAATCTGGATCTCTGAAATCTTCATAAAAGAGCATTTTTGGACGTGCAAAGTATTTTCATAGTATTGCATTAAAAATTGGCAAAAAAACACCCAAAATAAAATTAATGGTTCTTTGAAAACTGACAGTAATTTCAAGGCACCAAGACACCTTCCATTTGTAAATCTGAAGGAAAACCTTCTCAAGGAATTTACCTTTCCAGTAAACTTGTAGACACATTGGAGTCAATTGTTGATTTTTTTTTTGTTCTACAGACATATCCATTTTGGTCAAATTCAAGACCGTGGTAGCCCCACTGAACAGAATGCTTTTCCCTTAAATCTTCAGCTGGTTTATTAAAACGTGCATCATAAACCAGGTCAACAGAACCATAGCCGTATTCGGACATGTTGGCATAAACAAACAGCACCCTTTTCAGTCCGTATAACTGCAGGATCCACCAGCCCAGAAAGCAGGGTTCAGCTCTCCTTAGCAAGAGCACAGCTCTGTAGGTAAGCTTCACCTTCAGAGTATACACAGAACAGTCATTAAGTCCAGATGTTTCACCTTTACCTCCTGGACCACATCCTAGGATGGAGATATGGTGACCAGCCATCCAGCCTCACACTTTAGCTGTTAAACAAAAAAAAACCTGGTCCTGTGCTTGTCAATTAACCCCTCTCAGCACTTAGTGTGTTGGAGCAAACTTCCAGGTTCATATCACTGAAGCTAATAACCTCAGTGAAACATATCTCTTCTCCAGCACTTTAATGGTGAGCTTCTTAGAATACATATTGAATTCCCACAACTGTCCTTAAACTGTGTTTTGATAGCTAAAAACCCATCTTCAGATACCCTAAGGCCATGTGCATACAATGTCTTTTTCAGGCAGATTCATTTGATATCTGATCATAAAACAATAAAAAAAATCAAATCTACACATATTTGGTATTACCATGTTCAGAATCACTCGATCTATCAATATAAAAAAAGAATGAACCCAATCACTAAAAGGCGTAATGAGAAAAAAAGTCAAAATGATAGAATTACATTTTTTTGGTCGTCGCTACATTGCAATAAAATGCAATAACGGGCAATCAAAGGATCGTACCTACATAAATATCCATAAAAATGTCAGCTCGGATCACAAAAAATAATCTCTCACCCAGCCCCAGATCATGAAAAATGGAGACGCTACAGATCTCGGAAAATGGTGCCCTTTTTTTTTAAACAAATTTTGGATTTTTTTTCACCACTTAGATAAAATAGAGCCTAGACATGTTTGGTGTCTATGAACTCGTAATGACCTGGAGAATCATAATGGCCGGTCAGTTTTAGCAATTAGTTAATATGGTTAAAAAAAAACAACAACTGTGGAATTGCACTTTTTTTTGCAATTTCACTGCACATAGCCTAAGTGCATGTGCAGTCCATAGAATAATAAAGAAACCACTCGCAGTTTTTAAAGCAAGAACACTGGCAAAATGCTCAAAAATACAATCCGGCATCTTCCCAGCATCTTTTCAGCTTTCCCATTGCGTTGGATTGTATAGTACAGAGCGTCTTCTGAGCTGAAAACACCAGAAGAATGGACCAGTCACTTATTTCAATGACTTGGCATCTTTGGAACCTTGAAGCAGTTACAATATGTTTAAAAGCTTGAATATGTGCGCACCAAGACTTTTTTTTTTTGCATAGAACTGCATATGTTCATCCTGTAGAACCTTTTCTGATAGATTTTTCAGACGGTTTCCATAGCGGAGTCTTTCTGGGGTACAAGGCTCCGAATTTATTACGAGGCACACACAATTTCTGAATGACTTGCGCCTCGCCAAAAATTATACTCCAGTCTGAGACGGAAGTTGCATTTCTACCGTACAAAATGCCACCACTTTTCATGAATTGGACAGGCGGACATGGCCACATCCTGTCCTGTCGCATCTCCTCATCAACTCCACTCATTTCGATGGACCTGGTTCAAACTGGCATAAATAGTCACACAATTTTTGCACATAAATGTGACTTTTTCAAAGCTTTTACACCGCTTTTCTGGCATAAATGTTTTGATAAATGGGCCTCTTTGTGTTCTCTAATCCCTGATTTGAGCTCCCTAAGCGGCATTTCTCCATCTGGAGGACTCCATGTACAGTACATTATCTAGAAAGCCAACTGATTCTGAAGGCGTCCATGTAATACTTGATTTCGCCTGCGGAGGTGCTGTAAGGAAACTGAACAGTAGCTGCCAGGTTCATACACAGATTGTAGTCTGATAATGTGCATGTTCCTGGAAACCATATTAGCATAGCACGTACCTAATTCCCAATTGGGCGAGCACATAGTCTCCATCATCCATATGGGCAGGGTAGGCTCCATCACTCCAATAGCCATATTAGCAATACAAAGAGCCCCTAGATAGAAGACAGTAGAATACAATATATAAGCACAGGGTTTCCCATCACTGTGCACATCCCAATGTATGCCACAATACCTGCAGCCACCATGACGTAAGGGTCAGTGAGGAGAACGGAGTAGGATGTCGCTGGGATACTCTATGGAAGAACGACACCACAAATTCAACTTAGATCTAGTCATTCCGCATCCTTTTATCATTTGTTTTCCTTAAAATAAAGGTTTTACTCACCCCTGGAGTAAACTTGGTGGGTCGGAGAGTACAGAGCTGAAGAACTGTGGACCAAGGAAGAGTATTCTGATGACATATCATGACTATGAATCCTTCTACCATCTTCAGAAATAATTAAAGGGCTTTCCAGATCATTTCATACAAACCCTGATGTCCTCTGAACAGGCTCTGGAATGGTACCTCACTAACAAGGAGCATTGTGGTGATGTCATCATGACATCACTAGATTAGATTTAAAGGGAACCTATCCTCTTATTCTTGCTGCCAGAACCATACGGTCATGATGCCGTGTATTATAGGAGCTTGCGGAAATAATACACTATACCAGGGGTGTCAAACTGCATTCCTCGAGGGCCGCCAACAGGTCATGTTTTCAGGATTTCCTTAGCATTCCATAAGGTGCTGGAATCATTCTGGGCAGGTGATTAAATTATCACAGGTGCAATACAAGGAAATCCTGAAAACATGACCTGTTTGCGGCCCTTGAGGAATGCAGTTTGACACCTCTGCACTATACAATACTATTATTGCACAAAGGTTTATTATTTACTTTTTTTTTAAATGTTTATTTTGCTCATTCATTTTAATTAATAAACAGTAAAGGTTATGGTTTAACCACTCCCTGAAGAAACGCGCGTCGGAGTGTGATGCGGAGAGGCCACAGGCTTGTCTTGCACACGCCATTTTAGGTCCGTATGTTACGATCATGTTTTGAGTTATCATTATGTTTGCTGACCATTGAGCCACAAGTATACAATGCCATCTTTTGGTATCAACACCTTTCTCACCTCCATGATAACTCATTATAGTGTTGTACTTACCTTATTTACACTTGATGGTTGATTTAATTAATCAGTTAAACGCTGCGGTCAATCACCGACAGCGGCATTTATCACGTGCAGACAGGAAGCGCGTCATTAAATCTGTCTGTTGGTGCCCCCTGCCTTGCGATCGCGGTGCGCCGATGGATTGTCATGACAGCCGGGGGTCTGCTGAAGACCCCAGTGCATGTCATCATGATCCTACTGTGAACACCGCCACAGTGTGCATAGGAGATCTTGATTTTTGCTATACATAGCATGATCGCAGCTCGAAGTTCCCTAATGGGGCTATTAAATGGAGTAAAAAGTTTAAAAAAAAAATGTAAAAAAAATATTTAAAAAATAAAAAAACATAAAATTCAAATCTCCCCACTTTTTCCCCATTAAAAATAAAAAATAAACAAAATATACATATACTTGGTATCACTGTGTTCAGAAATGTCCGATCTATCAAAATATCAAATTAATTAATCCGATTGGCAAACGGCATAATGAGAAAAAAAATAAAAATGACAGAATTACGTTTTTTTGGTCACTGCAACATTGCAATAAAATATGATCAAAACATCATATCTACCCGAAAATGATATCAGTAAAAATGTCAGCTCAGGGCACAAAAAAATAAGCCCTCACCCAACCCCTGAACCTTGAAAATTAGAACGTTACAGGTCTCAGAATATGGCACCAACAGCGGGAAAAAAATTGTCAAATTTCTGAATTTTTTTTCACCACTTAAAAAAATATATACATGTTTTTGGTATCTGCATACTCGTACTGACCTTAATGCCAGGTCAGTTTTACCATATATTAAACATGATAAGACAAGGGAAAAAAAAAACATTGTGAAATTGCACTTTTTTTTGCAGTTTCACCGCACTTGGAATTCGCTTCCCATTTTCCAGTACAGAATGAAGGGTGTCATTCAAAAGTACAACTCATTTCACACAAACAAGCCCTCATATGTCAGGAAAAATAAAAAAGTTATGGCTCTTGTAAAAAGGGGAGCAATAAACGAAAACGGAAAATTGTCCTGTGTTGAAGGGGTTAATTAATTTGTTTCGGGGATCATTTCAGCCCTTAATATTATATGTGTACCCCTGGCTGTACTACTACATGAATTTTTGACCTTATGTTTTAAATGTCCTATTGTCTATTCATGTTTTTTTTTTTCATTTTTTATGTCTGGTCATTATACTTATCCCAATAAAGTATTTATGTTTTATTATGCTTAGACCCTTAACATTTAATGAGTGAATTGGTTACTTATTTCATTTCTTTGGAAATTTCTCTGATTAATTTTCAGTGAAGTGCGACCAACATCTCAGATGACCAGTCAGAGGGTGGTCCCTGGCAGCTTCTCCCTTCCCCAAACCCCTAGAATCTAGGGCTTAGATTGATAAATCTCTCCCTGTGTGTGTGTACAGGGCGAGACGGGTCAATAAACCACGGTCCGGTCCGATGTGCGTCGCGGTCCGGTCCGGGGCCTCCCATCTTCTTACGATGACGTCCTCTTCTTGTCTTCACGCTCCGGCGCAGGCGTACTTTGTCTGCCCTGTTGAGGGCAGAGCAAAGTACTGCAGTGCGCAGGCGCCGGGAAAGGTCAGAGAGGCCAACCGTAGCGGGACCGCCCGCCCAGGTGTGTATAGTCTGGCCTCTTTTTCTCATCTTTCAGGGTGCATCGGGGGCTTGTCTACAGCATTGCAGAGTGCTGTGGATGGGCCCCCTGATGCCGGTGGGCTTGGCTCACCTTCGATTTTGGGGGTGACAGGTTCCCTTTAATTCATGAAAATCACCTGAAGGGTTAATAACCTTCCTGACTGCAGATTTCAATATGTCAGGGGGTGCTGTTTTTAAAATGGTATAACTTTTGGGAGGTTTCCCCAATATATGGGACCCCTAAAAACACTTCAAACATGGATAGGTCCGTAAAAAAAATAAATTTTGTAAATTTCCTTGAAAAAATAAAAAATTACTGCTACATTTTTAAACCTCCTAAAATGCTAACAAAATAAAAGAACATTTTACAAATGGTGCTGATGTAAAGCAGACGTGTGGGAAATGTAATGTATTAAATGTTTGGGCGGCACAGTGGCTCAGTGGTTAGCCTTGCAGCGCTGGGGTCCTGGGTTCAAACCCCACCAAGGACAACATCTGCAAGAAGTTTGTATGTTCTCCGTGTTTGCGTGGGTTTCCTCCGGGTTCTCCGGTTTCCTCCCACATTCCAAAGACATACTGATAGGGAATCTAGATTGTGAGCCCCATCGGGGACAGAGATGATAACGTGTGCAACCTGTAAAGCGCTGCGGAATATGTTAGCGCTGTATAAAAATAAAGATTGGCCCATAGGGGAACAGGGGAATCCCCCGGTGGGCCCCTCTGCAGATCTGGGCTCCAAACCCCACTCTGTGGACAGTACTTGGCACAATTCACTTGTTTCACTCTGTACAGAAAAGCAACACCTCATCATTAATTAGCCAAACTACCCAGTTTATTATTAAATAGAGATATAGGCAAATTTGTGAACAAAGGTAGTGTAATATTTGAATTAGTGAAAAGTGGGCCCCCCAAAGTCAGTGTTACTGGTGGGCCCTTGGCACCCCAGTCCGACAATGCCCAGTCACTACCTCCACCCACCTCCACCCACCAACGGAATATGTTGCAGGTCTTTGAAATGAAAATCCATCAATATCAATAAATGCATATGCAAATCAGGCATTAAGTGCTCTAGGCGTGCCAGAGCACTTCACTAATCCCTGCCTTCGGAGGTTCCCCCTGCCCAGCACCAGCCTTTTTAGCTTTATTGCCACATATCTACAGCTACCTCTCTCCTCTGACAAGCGGCACACAACAGGGCCCCAATCTTGAGCTTGTGAGTCCTCCACCATCTGTATACACCGCATATCTATATGAAACACATGTATGACTTGGGGGAACCCCTTAAAAATTCTTCAATGATGTATAATGGAAAACCTAATGTAGTCATATTCTAGTACCAGAAAATTACCTCCATCTAGCAGAGCCAGACCAGCCAGCACCAAGAACGGAGACGCTTTCCCAACAAATTCATACATCACTGACCCAAAGGGCGCACCAGCTGCAAAGAGAGGTAATTTGAGAGAGAAAGGCTTTACAGAAGACAAACCAATATTCACAAGTCTTAATAAAACAATGTGCTGATGATAATACTTACTGAGCACGCCCACTGCTAGGCCTCCCAGAGCAATGCCCATGGCCTGTCCTCTTTCATAGTCATCAGTGTATATGTTTGCCACCATGCCCAATCCTGCAGAGACGTATACATAAGTCAATATAGGCAATAAACACTTGTAGAGTTCTCCCAATGCTAAGCCAGTACCCTAACTTTGCCCAGTCCTTTATAAGCACCCAGACAAAAATATTGCTCCTAGTGAAGCTCAGTACACAGTATGGTACCACTTCATTGGCTCCCACACAGCATGAGGCCCCCACAGTAATCCGCATGCAGTATGATGCCACCACATTATGAATAACCACACTCACAGTGGTTTCCCTAACTCACAGTATGATGCTTCCTCAGCCTTCCACACAGTATGATGCCCCTAGTATCCACGCCACACAGTATGATGCCCCTAGTATCCACTTACACAAGACAATGCCTTCAGTATCCACACCAAAAACAGAATGATTCCCCTATTGTCCAAACCACACAGTATGATGCCCCTAGTATCCACGCCACACACTATGATGCCCCTAGTGTCCACACCACACAGTATGATGCCCCTATTATCCACGTCACACACTATGATGCTCCTAGTGTACTCACCACACACTATGATGCCTCCTGTGTCCAAACCACACAGTATGATGCCCCTAGTATCCACACCACACACTATGATGCCCCTAGTGTCCACACCACACACTATGATGCCTCCTGTGTCCAAACCACACAGTATGATGCCCCTAGTATCCACACCACACACTATGATGCCCCTAGTGTCCAAACCACACAGTATGATGCCCCTAGTATCCACACCACACACTATGATGCCCCTAGTGTCCACACCACACACTATGATGCCTCCTGTGTCCAAACCACACAGTATGATGCCCCTTGTATCCACACCACACACTATGATGCCCCTAGTGTCCAAACCACACAGTATGATGCCCCTAGTATCCACACCACACACTACGATGCCCCTAGTGTCCACACCACACACTATGATGCCTCCTGTGTCCAAACCACACAGTATGATGCCCCTAGTATCCACACCACACACTATGATGCCCCTAGTGTCCAAACCACACAGTATGATGCCCCTAGTATCCACACCACACACTATGATGCCCCTAGTGTCCACACCACACACTATGATGCCTCCTGTGTCCAAACCACACACTATGATGCCCCTAGTGTCCAAACCACACAGTATGATGCCCCTATTATCTACGTCACACACTATGATGCCCCTAGTGTCCACACCACACACTATCATGCCTCCTGTGTCCACACCACACAGTATGATGCCCAGTGTCCACCTCACACAAGACAATGCTCTCAATATCTACACCACACAGAATGACGCCCCAAGTGTTCGCATTACACAGTATGATGCCCTTAGTGTCCACTCCACACAGTATAATGTCCATAGTGTCCACCTCACACAAGACAATGCCCTCAGTGTCCACAGCACACAGAATGATTCCCCTAGTGTCCACACCACACAGTATTATGTCCCTAGTGTCCAAACCACACAGCATGATGCCCCTAGTATCCACATCAAACAGTATGATGTCCCTAGTGTCCACTCAACATAGTATGATGAAACTAATGTCCATACCACACAGTATGATACCCTTAGTGTCCACACCACAGTATGATGCACCTATTGTCCACATCACACATTATGATGCACCAAGTGTCCACACCACACAAAACTAATTCTTCACCTGCGGCTGATTTGTTCATTCTTCCTCCCAAAGATCGCAGTAAGGCTCAGCGCATTTATCCTGCACTCTGCGCTGAGCGCTTACACCGGTATTTCTGTGTAAAGTTCTAAAATACGTGATTCAGATGGAACCACTGGCGGAAGACTCAATTTAATGAGACAGATGGAAGCACTGTGGATGTCATCTCGCCTATGATCCGGTGGTGATCGTCATTTAGGAACGCATAAAAGTGCAGATGGCCACAGTTTTTTTGCATTTCTGAAAAGGACAACACTGAACAGAGGCCAGATGGATTCCAGAGTAACTCTGCTGCCTCATTATAGTGAATGGCTCCCTCTGGGATTTCATCTGAATCACGTAAATCGGAGATTTAGATGGAAACCCCAAAGTAAGTGCTCAGCATAGAGCACCGGATAAATGTGATCCCATATGTTATGTAAAATGTTCCTAACAAAAGTTTCAAATCAATTCACAGAAAAAGTAAGTCCCCACTCAGGTCCATCATCTGTTAACAGAAATATAGGGGGCTTCCATGTTACGCGTAGTACAAAGGCTCTGGAAAAGCTAAATAACTACTCATCACTCAAAAATAATCAATTGAATTCTGTGCTCCCAAATCCAAATGCCCATCTCCCTTCTGAGCACCACAATGTGACTAAACCGTGGTTAGGGTCCACATGTTTGGCATTTCTGTAGTGATGAGAGCTCAACAAATTTACAGGTGCATGGCTCCAGAAGCATTAAATGGGCAAAATTTTCACTTAGCAACATCCACTGCTGCTTGTTTCTGGAAAACAGCCATGGAGTCAAAATCGTCACGATGCCTGTAGATAAATTCCCAAAGGGGTATAATTTCCAAAATGGGATCACATGAGGGAGGTGGGATTCTGCTCTTCTAGACCTTGGGGCTCTGTATATGCAATCCGCATACTATTCTAGGAAAATTTGAGCTCCAGGAGGCAAATAGCACTCAAGGCACTAGCACTCCATCCCTCCTGAGTCTCATCATATGGCTAAGCACTACAGTACAGCCACATATGGGGTATTTCTACATTCAGCAGAAATTGTGGGACACATTTTGGTGCATTTTTTCCAATTTCCCAGTGTGAAAATTTAAAATCTGGGGCTAAAACAATTTTGTTGGTAAAAATGTAATTATTTTTTTCTTCACTGCCCAATGGTATAACATTTTGTGACCCACCTGTGGTGTCAATATGATCACTTAACCCCTAGATGAATTTATTGAGATGTGTAGTTTGAAAAATGGGGTCTCTTAGAGGGGGTTCTGTTGTTCTGGCACCTCAGGGGCTCTGCCAATGTGACATGGCCCCCTCAAATCAGTAGAGAAAAATCTGAACTCCAATATGGCGCTTCTTCACTTCTAAGCTTTGCACTGTGCCTCAAAAGTAGTTTTTGACCACATATGGGGTATCAGTGTACTCAGGGGAAATTTCACAACACATTTTGAGACCATATTCTCCTGCTATTCTTGTGAAAATGAAAAACAAATGAAAAAATTTGGTGCTAAAGCAACATTTTTGTGGAAAAAATATATTTTTTCATTTTCACAGACCAACATTGTAAAATTCTGTGAAGCACCTGTGGGTTCAAGATGCTAACCACACATGTAGATAAATTCCTTGAGGGGTCTAGTTTCCAAAATGGGGTCACTTGTGGGGTTCACTACTTTTTAGGCACATCAGCGGCTCTCCAAACTGGACATGACACCAGCAGACCATTTCATCAAAGTCTGCGTTCCAAAACATCACTGGGTCCTTTCTGAGCCCAGCCATGCACCGAAACAGTAGTTTTCTCCCACATATAGGGTAGCTGCATACTCAGGAGACATTGCACAATAAATTTTGGGGTCCATTTTCTCCTATCACCCTTGTGATAATGAAAAAAATTGGAGCTAAAAGAACATTTTTGTGGCAAAAATATTTTTTTTTATCTTCACGGCTCAACGTTATAAACTTCTGTGAAGCACCTGAGGGTTGAAGGTGCTTACCATACATCTATATAAGTTCCATGAGGGGTATAGTTTCCAAAATGTTGTCACTTTTAGGTGGTTTAGGTGGTTTCCACTGTTTAGGCACATCAGGAGCTCTCTAAACACGACATAGAGTCCGCCAATTGTTCCACCAAATTTTACAGTCAAAAAGTCAAATGGAGCCTCTAACCTTCCGAGCCCTGCGATGCGCCCAAACAGTGGTTTTCTCCCACAAATGGGATATCTACATGCTCAGAAGAAATCAAATTTTGGTGTCCATTTCATTTTTTTCTTTTTACCTTTGCGAAAATAAAAGAATTTAGGTCTAAAGTAATATTTTTGTGAAAAAAGTTAAATGTTCATTTTTTCCTTCCACATTCTATTAATTCCTGTGAAACACCTAAAAGTTTAATAAAGTTCTTGGATGGGGTTTTGAGCACCTTGAGGGGTTCTGTTTTTAGAATAGTTTCACTTTTGGGTATGTTCTGTCAAATAGGCCCCTCAAAATCACTCTAAATGTGCTGTGGTCTCTAAAAAAATGGTTTTGTAAATTTTGTTGGAAAAAGGAGAAAAATCAACATTCAACCCTTATATCTTTCTAACAAAAAAATTGTTTCCAAAATTGTGCTGATGTAAAGTAGACATGTGGGAAATTTTTTTTATTAACTATTTTGTGCAACATGACTCTATTATTTAAGTGCATAAAAATTAAAAGTTTGAAAATTTCAAAATGTTCACCACATTTCCGTTATTTTCATAAATACACACAAGTCATATGGAAGAAATTTTGCCACTATCATGAAGTACAATATGTCACAAAATAATCTCAGAATCAGTGGGATCCGTTGAAGCGTTCCAGAGTTATTACCTCATAAAGTGACAATGGTCAGAATTGTAGAATTTGGTCTGGTCATAAAGGTGCAAACAGACTTTGGGAGTAAATGGGTAAATGTTGACCATCAATGTTTGACCTGTAGGGATCCTATGGGGGTCACCAGAACGAAGGGGCCACTGTCAACACAAAGGCTTTTCGTGTGTGCAGCTCAGCCCAATTCATCGGTAATCTTCTATATAATGTCAGTGTCTTGGAGAGACCATTGGGCTGGAGTGTAGGCGGTGTCAGTTGGCAGCTATGGCGGCTGTTACAGGCACATGTCCTAATAGGGGTTATGTACAGTCGTATTTGTACAAACAGTTCAACCCTCTAAGTTTTATTGGCTAGTATAAGGCCACGATCACACATTGAGTATTTGGTCAGTATTTTACCTCATTATTTGTAAGCCAAATCCAGGAGTGGGTGATAAATCCAGAAGTGGTGACGTGTTTCTATTATACTTTTCCTCCGATCGTTCCACTCCTGGTTTTGGCTTACAAATACTGAGGTAAAAACTCACCAAATACTGAATGTGTGAACATGGCCTAATAAGAATACATTGGGGCCAATGCAAAAAGTTGTGGAGTGAACATAGAGAAAGTGATTACTGTACTTTTCCAGCAGTACAAGCTATGCCAGAATTATTCCCCCACATGATGTATACCTAATGATAGAGGGGAAGCGGTGAATCAGCTCCCGTCAGTAATACAATGAGACATGCTAATCATATTTTTCAATGGCTGTGGAGCAAACAACAGGGGAAGTCATTAATCGAGTCATTCCTCACAGGAGAATCAGCCAGGTACCACACAATAATGTAATTTACTTAGATGTACTGGAGAACAGTTATTTTGAGTTTACTGCTGTATACATAGAAGGGGTATAAATATCTGCTGCTAAACTGATAACACTACAGTGGCCGCCTACCACATCCATATCGCAATTCCATTAAAGTAGATCTGTCATAAAAATACAAACTGCATACATTTATTATACAGATCTGAAAAGGTTGCTTTACTTTGAGAAACAGCTGTATAGTCCTTTGTGAAAGTTTAATCTATGCCTACTTAAGTGTCACTCTGCGACAGTATTAGGTAAGGAAGGGGGGCCTCAAACTGTCCCTGGAACTTGGACCCTAGCTATCCCTGTCCCAGAGGTACTCTTGAAGGTAGAGAGGCCTGAGTCTTCGACCTTACTATGCTCCTGTTAAACCCTGATCTGTGACCTCCCCCAACCCATGAAGCTTTGGACAGAAATGTAATGTAAACAAGACACAAAGAGAAAATATGGGTAACAGAAAACCTCTATCATACAAAAGCAACAACCAACAATAGGAAGGAGGATAGAGACAGGGAGGAATAAACTAAATAGGAACAGGGACCGGGAGATAAACACACACTTACTAAAGATACCACATAACACTACTACAACAACTCTACTCCAACCACTTAGCTTTAACCTAGAGGAAGATAAATCTTTTACCAGCATGGACCAGAAGGTCTGAACACTTTTTATAGGAAGAGGTAATGACAAGATCAGAATCAGCTGAAATGGAGCTGCATGTTTCTGACCAGCGTAGAAAGGGTTGTAAACCTCTTCAGCACCAGAGAAAACTAATTAAATTTAATATGGGACACAAATCACACCATCTCTAAAGAAGACCTGAAATTCATTAACTGACATGACCGTCTTACTCCAGGTCTTCCAGGGGGACGCGACACCCTCATTACTTTAGGCTGATTGACAGTTCCTCAGTGTCCCTCCTCACTGCTGCTGAGATCTCACACTGCTCAGTACAAGCTGCAGCTATCAGGCTGGGTAGGCAGAGACTTGGAGTCATGAGATTTCTCATTCTATACCTGGACTAATACATCAGGATTATACAGCCTTTTTAACATGGATATTTAAAGAAAGTACATCAGTCTTATAAGGTCTAAAGATCTCTATAATAATATGTGCAGTTTGCTTTGTCAAATCCACCTTAAAACCTAAATATTGCATCCTCCCCATGTCACACTCACCGGGGTCCTGAACGAAATGTCATTTAAAACTACAGGACCCCCACTATAGAGAAAATTCTATACATCGTATGAACCAGATAGCCTATTTGGGCCTTCTCATGCTCTACGGCTGGGGTGAACAATTACTGCTGCATGTCCCATTGTAATTCTCAGGAATACATGCCAACACTCCTTGTTTTGCCAGGACAGACCAGAACACTGAAGTTCAAAAGGATCAAGTATTATCTAAAAGTGAGTAGTCCTATGCAGCTTGTGATCTCACGTGTAGTACAGTCACATCGGGAGATGTGACTGCTCTACCCGGCCTCCGGCAATCTACTGACAGGAGGTATCACTGAGCTGCCGTGAGAGTTCACCAAAGTTCATCAGCTCCGGTGCTCTCACTTACGGCACTACCGCTGTGTGAGAACTTTCCCACGCAGCGGTGCCGTAAGTGAGAGCACCGGAGCTGATCAGCTGATGAACTTCGGTGAACTCTTACAGCAGTTCAGTGTTACACTGCGGAAGCAATTACCTCCTTTCAGTGTATCCCCGGCAGCCGGATGAGATCGACATGGGACACTCTGTATTAAATGGATGACGGCGAAAGGTGAGTATATGTTCGTTTATTATTTTTGATTGTTTGCAGGAGACACGGGCATTAGGGATTAGGTGTTCGGTGAGTATGTATTGTGTATGTGAATATAAATGTTTTGATTTTTTTTTACAATTGAACACAGGCGCCGGATGATCACACTATTCTCCCATCATTGGCTCATGCTGTCTCTGTTATATATGACTAAAGGCGTAGCCAGATGGGAGTAGTAGTCCCATCAGATGACGCCTAAGTACAATCACTATGGGCTGTTCATCGCATGGGGACATGACGCGCCCACAGGGCAGTGGGGTACTTGGTACCGGGTCCGGTCGCAAAAGGGGGATGTCACGGTGGCTGCGACCCGGTCCGTGGCCTTGGGCATCAATGTTAAAGGGGTTAATGTTCAATGTTTGTCGTGACGCCACCTGTGGAGTTCGGTCAATAGGGGGACTGACGCTGCATTAAAGGGGTCCCCTGGGGGATGTTGCGGCAACCCAGATGTTACACTTCCCACAGGTGAAGCGGGGTCCTATGGTGTGTGGAGTAGATGGTGTAGCCGGTGAATAAATGGAAGAGACAAGTGATAAGTCTTTACCTGGTTTACTTGTGGGTGGCAGGCCACAGTCCAGAGTACCAGGCACGGATTGATGGTGGTCCGGCCGACTCAGAGGCAAGTGAGAGTTCTCTTTTCCCAGTAGAGGTCCATGAGCCTTTCCTACTAGCGCCTTTCTAAGTGAGGTCCTTGCTGCTTTAAGCTTCCTACAAAGTTCTCCAGTTTCCCTCTGTCCTGGGACAGGTACCTACACGACGGGCAGCTTGATCCTTTTTACAGGGACTCTTAGATGCCCCGGGCTTCTCAGGTGCTGCTGCGTCTCAGGTGTGGTGCGGGCAGGTAACGTATAGTATAGTGCCCTCCTGTTCTTCTCCGTGTCCTAGAGTCCACAAAAGCCTCGAGCTACCGGTTCCCAGATTCTCTGCACTTTAGCTCCGAGGGTGCCCTGCCACAGTTCCCTCTGAGCTCTGTCTCTTTCTGGTGCTCCTTCCCTTCCGGCAACTCCACATAGAACCCTTCAGGTTGTTGCTCCTTTCCAGAGGCTGCAGCTCCACGTGGCTGCCAGGCCTCTCACGTCTGCTCCAGATGTCCTTCCACCTTAGTGTCTCTCTACAACCTAGCTCCTCCTCCAAACCAGGAAACATAAAGCCTAGGGAACCTCCCCTGAATCCGGGTCTTGAGCTCCCCCTCCTGGCCTGGATTCAGAATGTGTTGCATGTAAGTGCCTTACCTGGTGAAGAGAACTCCTTTGCCTCTGAGCATGACATCACCTTCCCCGAAGGAAAAGCAACATCACTGCAGCAACCGGCCACCTGGGGTGCTGCAGACACACGCTGACAGACACACACAGTCAGACAGACACAGACACACGCACATATTCTCTGCCCACACACTCTTCCTCCTTCATTTCCCCTTGACAGTTCGCAGCGTTTTTGGCAGCAAATCTGCAGTAAATAAGCAGTAAATACGCAAACCTTTTTACACCTGCGTTTTTGCTGCAGATTTGAGTGTCTCAATTGAAGTCAATAAGTTAAAAACGCTGCAGAAACGCAAAAAGAATTGACATGCTGCAGATGAGCTTTTGGTGAATTTTTGATGCTGCATATTTTTGCTACGCAGCTTCTTACAGTTCCAGCAGAGTGGATGGGATTTATACAGTGGCATGTAACAGTTTGTGCACCTCTGGTCAAAATTACTGTCATTGTGAACAGTTAAACAAGTTGAAGATGAAATGATCTCTAAAAGGGTAAAGTTAAAGATGACACATTTCTTTTGTATTTTAGGCAAAAAATATATATATTGTCATTTTATACATTTTAAAAAGTACAAAAAGAAAAATGGGCTGATGCCAAAGTTTGAGCACCCTTGGAGATTTGTGTGCTCAGATAACTTTACCCAACAGATAAGATCTCGGAGACGAAAATAGTCCTTTAAATGACATTACTTGCAGGGTTTTTTTGCATTTTTGTGTGCGGTTCTTTGACGTGGTTTTATCACGTTTTTGACGATGCTTTTTTTTACTAAAATACAAATAGAAAGTAAATGTGCCATCATTAACTTTTAGAGATCATTTCATCTTCAACTTGCTTCACTGATCATAATAACAGTACGGTGCTTCTCACAAAATTAGAATATCATTAAAAAGTTAATTTATTTCAGTTCTTCAATACAAAAAGTGGAATTCATATATTATATAGAGTCATTACAGACAGAGTGATCTATTTCAAGTGTTTATTTCTGTTAATGTGTTTAAAAAGGTCCCTTAGTCTGTCTCAGTAGTTCCACAATCATGGGGAAGACTGCTGACTTGAAAGATGTCCAGAAGGCAGTCATTGAAAGAATATCCTCAGATAAAGAATGCACAAAAAATGCATGTAATCTACACCTAAGTATATCAATAAAATTTTATAAAAGCCAAAATACCAGGAAGTATAAAAAACAAAGCAGTTTTATTTAAAGCATGACACCCCAAAAGGAGACAAAAAAAAACACAGCATCAAAAATGTGATAAAAACATATGTAAAAGAGCCGCATACAAAAATGCAAAAAAATATGCAAGTAATGTAATTTAAATAATAGGTGCAGAAATAGTACAGAAATTCTGCGACATCAAAAACTCAGCAAAATCTCATTGTGGGAACAATGTGATATATAAAAAATAAATAAAACAAAACTAAAAAAAATTAAGAGCCAATGTCAGTCTGAATGACTATTTCTAGTCCTGCTCCCATTGGGAAGAATATGTGCAATATATAATAATAATTTCTACGGAAAGGGGAATGCAATTTAAAATGTGTTTAGCAGTCCTTTGTGGTTCTAAGAAATAATCTAAAAAAATATTAAAAATAGACACGGATTTCCTATTTTTCTGTACATTTCCCCCCATATCAGAAAAAAAAAAAAAAAAAACAATCCGAAAATGATTTAACATTTTGTGTCTCAAAAAAGGGTAAAAAATGTAAAAAGTTAAAAAGCATACATAAAGTAAAAACCAAATATGTGCTTAGTCAGAGAGGGGAGATTACCCTGTATGAACTGGTTAATAAAGGTTGTGATGTGGAAAAAACAGACATTTTTTTTTTTAAATACCTGTGTCACGGAACCTCCCAGCACCCAGAATATGTTGTGCAGTTATATGTATGTATAATAGGTTCTATGTGAGATGAATGTCCCTAATGCATCAGCCCACAGGCTGCGCCCCTGGGCAGAGGGGACAAGCTATCCCCCTTCTGACCTCCCCCACCTTTGTAATTCCCACAGTAAATATCGGCAGGCTCCGGCCACGTGCGGCTATTGTAATGTATGTCTGGCCTGCTATTTTTCTATTGGCCTGCCCTCTGTATCTGTGTGATATATTCTGTGTCCTGTGAGTAAAGTGTTGTCACACTGGAAATACGTGGAGAAGCAGTTTTATATGCGCCCATGTAACCAAGCAATTCCAGCCAGCATCACTTCATTCAGACTCCAGCCAAAGCAGAGTGGACCTCCTGAACCACGGGGTGGTACTAAAGAGGTACTTCAGCACGGTAGACCCCGTTACAACATGTAACACAAACTATTGGGGTAGCTTAATCCCCTCTTGTCACTGAAAGTTGGGGAAATAGCTGGCCGACAGCTTTTATATGTGTATGGGATTCCTACTCACCGGATCCCACCCATGTGAACCTACCATTCACTAGAACAGGGGATTTGTGCCCCTTTTGTCCCTTTTCTACTAGTTATCACTCATCCCGCCTATCATCCGTTCTCTTACACCACAGCAAAAAATACTTAGATGAGCAGGTTATGAAAGGATTGTTCGGAGACAGATCAACACCCTAATAATGAAGCCACTGTTACCTGCAACAGTCGAAAATGAGGATCCGAGTCCCTGCAGAGACCTCGCGAAGAACATAAGGGCATATGAGCGAGCGAAGGCGAAAACTGGGGGAAGACAAAGCAGAAAAGTACAGTTTTCAGAAAATGCACAAGATAATTTTGTATGGCGTTAACTGCAGGTTGTTTCGTGGCCAATGATTAGAAAAATATGGTTTGCCTAGTTTTTTTCTTAAAGATTTATCGGGTCATTACGATCCTCCTGGGAAGATCAGCCCATGGCCGGCGTTCATAGGAGATTGTAGTTTTAGCTATACATAGCAGTGCTGACGTATAGCACAAGAGATCAGATGATCACAGCTTTAAGTTCCCTAAGAGGACTATTAAATCCAATAAAAAAAAGTTTTTAAAAATATGAAGAAAACAAAACACAAAAGTTCAAATCAATTCCCTTTTGCCTCTTTAAAAATAAAAACAATAAAAAAAAAACAATACATATATTTGGTATCGCAGCATTCATAAAAGTACAATCTATCAAAATATAAAATAATTTTGACTGATTGGTTAACGGCGTAATGAAAAAAAAAGCAAAATGCCCAAATTACGTTTTTTAAGCCACTGACAAATTGCCAAAAAATGTAATAAGAGGCAATCAAAACATTGTATCTATGCCAAAATGGTATCTATAAAAATGACAGCTCAGGGCACCAACAATAAGCCCTCACCCAGCCCAAGTTCCAAGATGAAAATGTTACAGCTCTCGGAAAATGGCGACAAAAGCGACAATTTTTTTTTTCTTACAAATTTCCTATTTTTTTTCACCACTTAAAATAGAAAAAAAAACTATGCATGTTTGGTATCTGCGCACTCGTACTGACCCAGTGAATTATATTTTCAGGCCACTATTACCATTTAGTGAACATGGTAAATTAAAAAAAAGCCAAAAGACAGTTGTGAAATTGCACTTTTTTTGCTAATTCAACTCATTTGGAATTGGTAGAATGAATGGTGCCATTCAAAAGTACAACTTGTCCCACAAAAAAACAAGTCCTCATACATATACGGCCATATCGACTGCAAAATAATAAAGTTATGTCTCTTGAAAGACGGGGAGAAAAAAATGAAAGGAAAAAAACTGAAAGCGGCCATGTGTGAAGGGGTTACACAATTTGTTTTTATGAGATAAATCAGCTTTCCCATTTAACACAATGCAGCAGAATGTAACAGCTGCAGACTTATGCTGAGAAGGGACTATCTTGAGTGGACAACAGATGGTGCAGTGTTAATTGTTAATGTTTGGTAATACTATATTACGTGACCTCTTCAGTTTGTTTTCCTGTAATCTTTTATGATGTGATGATGTAGATAATGATTATTGTATGTCCCAATATAAACAGTTTCTTCTCTAACAATGTCTGACTGCTGAATAATTCTGCTGAAAGCTAAAATCTGCAGCTTGGATTTGTTCTCTGTTCGGGCTAACATATGTGAAAAGTCTCACAAGTTATTTCTTTCATTATCTTTAGGATTCATAACATTTCTATTTTTGAGGGTTGTGGACACGTAATAATAAAATGCATAACTCACTTAAAGTAGACAGGAACAGGATGACGAACCCACAGAACATTGGAATATCATATCCGACCCTAAGAGAGGAAAATAAGCATCAGGTCCAGAAATGGCCATGGCTAATCATCTTCCTGAAGGTCCATCTTGCATAACGCCCGTGGGCCCATTAACATATTGTACCTGCTGGTAATGATTCCAACTATAGGGTTGAATAGAAGTTGTACAATTGCTTTTGATGCAAACAGAAGACCGACTTGGACATTTTCTTCTTGTAGGACGTTCGCCTCCACGTTGCAGCTGCCATTTTTCGGGACTTCCTGGGCCTTGTTCGCTATGACTTGTTTATTTGAATCAATAATTGAGAATGTAGAGTTGTCATATAAAGAGTAAATGGTGAACGAAGAGTTGGAAGCAGAAGGTGAAGATGTTTGGACCACAGATGTGTTTTCGTTCTTGTGTTCTTTCTCATAAAGGAAACTGGGAATGATAGGAACTAAACAGGGAGGATTCAGTATTAGATAAAAAAATATATATGAATGGTGGCCAATATTAAGTTGAAGAAACGTTTGGCTACACCCCAGTAGAGTATCTCAAAAGTCAATATAACATCTATGAATACCGACCCTACCCTTAGCCACAGCAGGTGTCAACAGAGACTCAACTGAAAGGTCCTGTGTCCCAATGCAAAATCTGTAACAGGGCAACATTTACAGTACCATGGGCCACTTATAATACCGGTATCTTATTACAGGTCACAGATCCTTTAGGCCTCCCCATGATCTGGGTGTAATTGCTACTTTTGCACTCCCAGTTGGGTACCAGCCCTTGACAATACAATACACAAGCCTGCCAAATTTTGTAAATGGTTTTGTGGGAGTCTTCAGAGTGATGGGTTTTTTTTTCATTTCCATGTCTGTTTATGAAGGCCACCCCCCAACCACACTCTATTTCCAACCCCCTGAGTATGCATCTAGAAGTTGAGCTCAGAGTAAGACCTCCTTCACACGTCCTGGTGATTCCTGTGCAGGAAAAAACAGTACAGGTGAGAAGCACAGGATCATCCGACACAGCCAGACACCCCATATAGAAGGGAGAGGTAGGTTATTACCATCACTGCCTTCCTGATCACTATATACACAACCTTGAATCACTGACAGTGCTTTCTTCTCCGGACCCAGTAATTTTTTGATTGCCTGATTTAGGGAGGGAGCAGGAGCTACTCGGTCCTAGGAGATCCAGGCAGTAGTGCTATACAGTCAGAAGGCTGAATTTTTTCTGTAACTAGGACTAATATACCAGCCCTAGTTACAGGGGAAATCAGACAAGCAAGGTGCACTGGTTCCTGCAGCTCCAATTGGTCACTTTTCATTGAATATGAATTGCCCTGTCATTTTTTTTAACATGGTCATTAGCTGGCATCCATCCTTCTACCCAATCAAGAGTATACGACATGACATTACTGACATCATCATATTTTGTATTTGGTCGAACAATGCTTTCAATTCCTACAGTAAGACTACCCTTTATTTTATGCTCTGGGACACTAACTTATTGGGAGAATGGGCATCCGATGACCCCTATTTGCCTTTTTTTCTGGCTTCCACATTCTCCATAAACTTCAGTGGAGAGATGGATATGTCTTAAATACTCTAAGACACATAAATTGCAGACGTGATAAATGTTATTGGACTGATAACCCCTTTAAGATGGGAATTGCCCATTAATAAACATGTGGAACATCTCTAGGGACAGACATACCAACCACTGTGAAAAGCATATTATCCAGAAGGAGAGCTACAAAAACCACTGCAAGGGTGACCTGTCTGGAGCCTCTCTTCTCATTCAGCCACCTGCATAGGCCGCAATCCATCATGGCACCACAGGGACCACCTTTCAAAAAGAGAAGAACAAAAATTAATTCTTAATTAGAAGGTCGATGTTGGTCACATTTATATTTTAAAGGGGTTGCCCCCTGATAACTTTTTATAGTCTATAGGCTAATTAATGTGCAAAACAAGAATCTAATCTTTTCTTTCCCTCCCCAAGTCCAGCAATTCCTCTCCGCTGCTGCTCCAGTGTTTGTTTATTAACTGCAGCTTTGACTTTACGTGAAGGGCACTGCAGACAATCACTGAGCTCAGAAGCTCAGCAGGGTTGCAAAGCTCAGTAATTGATTGCACTGCTGTCATTGGGACGTTACCGCTGCAGCTAATCAACAAAGACTAGACCAGCAGCAGAGAGGCATCATTGGAACCGGGAAGGGTAACAAAAAATGCTCAGCTTCTTATTTTATGCATCATTGTTGAAATTTCTATAACACCCGGCAAAGTAATTAAAGGTCACTTGAGGCTTTGTTCCCATGTATAGTAACAAGTATTTTTTTGCGCAGAAAATATACAAAGTGGATGCAATTTCATGAATACTCGTGTCAATTGTGCATTTGAATGCATGTAAAGTAAGCTGCGGAGACACCATCACGTGTTTCTCAACGCAAGCAATGAATAGCCAGGCCTTTCTCCGGGAAGGAACAACCACGGGAAGGGCAGCATCCAATAAAGGAGAATATCCAATAAAGGAAGACCACCTATGCCAAGCATGGTATCCATCCACAAACAGCTGTTTCGGGGTTTTTGCCCCTCATCAGTGTGGAGTAGGAAACTCGCTATTAGGAGCAGTGCCTGGTGAAAGGCTATGAAGGAACAGATGAATGACCTCGGGGAGACCAAAACATCCAACACTGCGGAGACACCATCACGTGTTTCTCAACGCAGTGATCCAGAACACTGCCCCCATCCCTTATGGGAAATATGCAAACGCATGTAAAGTAAGCTGCGGAGACACCATCACGTGTTTCTCAACGCAAGCAATGAATAGCAATGTATAGAAAATATACAAAGTGGATGCAATTTCATGAATACTCGTGTCAATTGTGCATTTGAAGACACCGCTTAACTGCAATTTTTTTGTGCATTTTTTCTTTGCAGGGTTTATGAGACGCTTGAAAAAATGGCTATCAAAACACAATTGCATTTTTTTATTTCTGCACTAAAAACATGCATAAAAAACACAGCATCAAACCTACACGAAACACACATCTTAAAGGGGACAGAAGAAAAGAAAACGCAAAATACTTATCAGAGTGTTATTATTTTCAGGCAAACACCTGCAGTAAAAACTCAGAACTTCTTCAGGTGGAAACATGGCATAAAATTAAATTGAAAAATAAAAAAAGGATTTTTAGGGGTATTTTTTAAATAAATCATCGGTAAAATATCCATATCCAACGTTTATGAAAACTACCTTTTCAACCAATGTTTTTATTATTATTACTGCAATAGATTCTACAATGAAAAAAGAAGCTATTTTACACATTTCCATCTACTTTGTGTCTACAATCCTAACATTGAATAAAAATAAAAAGCTAAAAAATCATTTATAAAATGTTTTATTCTAAAAAATAAATATACAGCATCATCAGGAATGTGAGTGTTGTCACCGGGCCGTGTCTACTGGATTTGTCCTTTCGTCATCACAGCTATATGAGGGCTGATTTTTGTAGCATGTTATTCTGGCACCATTTCGGGGTTCATATCATATAATGAAATCTTTTTTTTATAATTTTTTGGGGGATAGAAATGTAAAAAATAAAAAAGCCACCGAAAATCCACTTATGTTCTATTTAGTTTCACATCATTCACATGTTAACTCTATTCTGGAGGTCAGTATGAAGATGAAGATGCTCCTTTGTAGGATGACATTTTATTATGGCACCATTTTGGGGGAACATATGATATAGGCAGTAGTGCTGCTACTGAGGGGAGGAGGCAGAAGGTGTGATCACACTGGACCCCCTGCTCACAGGGGCCCACCCGGAGCTTCAGCTACTCTAAACTGTATCGATGATCTCCTTGTACTACGGCTCAGCCTCAATGATCTGTAGAGCACAGGTCAATATAAGACTGTGGTCTACAGAAAAATATGGAGACGCATGGACGAGGCGAGGGAAAGGTGGTGGGGCGAAATGATGACGTCACCATGCTTGTACTCTGCTTGCCCTGGGGCATTGACAACACCTCGTTGCTCCGCCCGCCCCTGGTCCTATCAGCCGGCGGACTCCTCAAGATCCATACTTAGATGAATATGAGATATTTTTATTTTCATAGTGCTTGTGGGAGGACTACTGGGGGCCTTGCATACAGTGGGAGGACTGGAATACTGGGGGCCTTGCAAACACTGGGGGGACTACTGGAATACTGGGTGCCATGCATACAGTGTGGGGAGCTACTGGTTGCATGCATACAATGTAGGAGGGCTACTAGGGGGCCATGCAAACAATGTGGGGGGACTTTTGAGTGCCATGTATGCTGAGGGGGAGGATACTGTGGGCCCTGAATATAGTGTGGGGGGCTACTAGGGGCCATACATACAGTGTGGGAGACTACTGAGGGCCATCCATATAGTGTGGGGGGATGAATGGGGGGGACTGCATTCAGTGTGGAGAGGCTACTGAGTGCCATGCATACAGTGTGGAGGGACTAGTGTGGGGCCAAGCATACAATGTGGTGGGTTACTGGGGGGCTCTGTATACTGTGAGGGACAACTGGAATACCGAGGGCCCTGCATACAGTGGAGGGCTATTGGAATACTGGGGGCCCTGCCCAGTGTGGGGGGGCTACTGGAATACTGGGGGCCTTGCATACAGTGATGGGTCTACAGAAATACTGAGGACCATGCATACAGTGTAGGAGGGCAACTGTGTGCCATGTATACAGTGTGGAGGAAGCTACTGGGGGCCCTTTAATATAGTGTGTGCTGGGGGAGGCTACCTACTGAAATCCCTGAGGCCATGCATACAGTGTGGAGGGGCTATTGTGGGGCCATGCATACATTGTGGGTGAGCTACTAGGGGTGCGCATGCAGTGTGGGAGACTACTGGGGGCATCTATAGAGTGTGGGGGGACTACTGGGGGCCCAGCATACACTGTGCGGGGTGATACTGGGGGCCATGCAAAGCAGGATTTAGTGAATCCTGCTTTGAGCAGGGGGTTGGACCAGATGACCCAGGAGGTCCCTTCCTACTCTAACATTCTATGATTCTATGCATACAGTTTGGGTGTATACTGTAATACTCGGGGCCATGCATACAGTGGGGGTGTCTGGGGGCCATCTTACTGTATGGGGGGACTACTGGAAGGCATTATATAATTGGGGGACTACTGAGGGCCATCATACAGTGTGGGGGGCTACTCATGTCATACATCATACAGTTGGGAGGCTGTCATACAGAGTGGGAGTGCTAAGTTTATAGTTTTGTTTCTTTTTTTCATACACTTTTGGTTAAATCGTTTATACATATATATATATGTCACATTATTTTGGGGAGCAAATTTTTTTAAATTATTATTTAACAAAAGAGCTTTTTTTGCTGGATGAGCTTCTATTTAATGATAATGTGTGCAAACTGTAAAGCGCTGCGGAATATGTTAGCGCTGTATAAAAATAAAGATTATTATTATTATTTTCTTTGGCATTGTTTGGGACATATAAGTCTTTCTGGGTTGGATAACTTCCCTTTTTTTCAGGAAGGTAGGATAAGTAATATCTATTCTTATAGAGCCTGTCCTTACACTTCTGGTGGTATTAATTATGTGTACGTTTTAAAAGTAAGCTGTCACTCACAAAAACCATGGTTAGTATTAATCAAGGCCTGGTTATGTGATTGCAGCCAGGTATGTTCCGGCGTTTCAGAGAAAACACAGTTTAAAAAAAAAAAATATTTATAATAGTTAAAATGAAAAAATATTAGTATGGTTTATTAGACTAACATCCTGCTCCTCCGTCAGAACCAATATAATGTTAAAGTGATCCTCCAGGTTCCCACTTTCTAGGTTTGTTTGCCTCAGTATATGTGAGACAAATACCTGATCACCTATTCCTAGTTTCATAGGGGAAGTTTTCTCGTTGGGAAAGAGTGACATGTCAAGTCTGGCATTCCAGTATGAGGAGACTTAAACGTCACGGACTCACGTATGCTCCTCTGGGAAATTACATATGCAAATTTTCTCTTCAGAGAGGACGAGGACTGGAACTGTAGTGCCACGTATTGGAAGTAGCAATCCTACAAGTCAATATCAACCCTTTAACGAGCCCTGAAATAGGATAAAAGTCAAATCAGAATCTCAGTTTTTCATAATACTGCAAGGCTCGTTAAAGGGTCGATAAAGATTTGTAGGATGGCTATTTCCAATAGGTGGCGCTAGAGTTCAAGTCGTCTTTGTCTCTGAAAAAACAATTTCCATATTATTTTTCTAGTTTAGAATTACTGTACCAATGCTAGAAAACTGTAAGCCAAAAAGTAAAGTCAATATAAATGAGAGCAAAAAGAGCAAGGCTAAAATATCATATGTGTTACTCCATAATAATCAGAAATGAAACAAATGCATATAAACAAAAAGTATTTTTTATTGAGGTATACAGCTATACAATAGAAATTAAAAGATAATAATTAAAATCAAGAAGCAATGAAAGCAAGGGGAGGCCCATGAGAGACACAAAATGATGAAGAGAAAACAATGTAAGAGGTAGCAAAAAACTAACAAGGAATGATGATACTGTATGTACAGTATATGCAAAAGGTTAATATCAATGCAATTCTATCGTTAGATCTCTAGAAATTTGGTGCAATGCACGGACTTTCTGCTCCGGTTGTATTATTCAAGAAGGGGGGCAGGACTACCATAGGAGGGGCCAGCCGGAACCAATCATAAGACAGGAGGCGTGTCTCAGTCTCCCATGGACTCCCCGTAGACATTGCATCTAAGTTGCAGTCACAGATTACACCTCTGTAAAAGTGGGGAAGAGCTAAAAACAGCCATTCAGCAAGAGCTGGAGGAAATAAGGCAGGTGATCACACTCTGTAGGTAAATCGAGTCTTTATGCGTGATTACTTTCGTCTCAAGGGCGAAGACTCCAACAATTATCTATCCAGTGCTTAGTTTTCTAGATCTCTCTGTGTGTGAGACAATCTCTTTCAATGGCTTTTTTTTACAGGATGATTTACTGTTCATCAGGGAAAATATAATGTATTGAAATCTATTTGTCTGGGGTGGTGGTGGGGGTAATGTTTTTTTTGGGGGGGGGATTGGGATAAAAAAAAAACCTGTTTTTTTAGGATTTGTTTTTACATTCACATTGCATCTTTTTTTTTGGAGGTTCATATAATGGCGAAGATAATAAATTATAGTATAGCTATTTAGCTTCTATTTACTGTACAACCTTTTCAGTATAAATATATGCTTTTTTGTGCACACTCTTTGAGGCAAATTAATGTTTATATGTAATCTACCAAAAAGACACAGCTGTTAATCAAGGTGTTGTCTAATCCTCTATCTTCAGAAGCCGTCCTGGAAATCAGCTCGCCGTGCACCGTATTCCTGATCGGCCTCTGCTGTGCTTGTATTATACATAGCAATCGCTCAGATTGGGCGGAGCTGCAGGGGGAGGGGTCGGTAGCCTGAACCAATCATGAGACAGGAGGCGTGTCTCAGACTACTACAGACTCCCTGTAGACATTGTGGCTAAATTGTTGCCACAAATTAGAGCTCTGCCCAAGTGGTAATGAGCTAAAACCAGCGATAAAAGCAAAAAATAGCAGGCGATCACACACTGACCAATTACTACAAATGCTCAACTAGATCTCAAATGTGAGGACCCAACAAGCATCTCTCCAAATCTCGCCTTTTATAGGTCTCTTGATGACTAATATTTTTTAATGGCACCATATTGAAGCACATAAAATTTATTGTAATCTTTTTATAATTTTTTTCTTTGGATAGGAATGATAGAAAAAAATCCAGTACTTTTTAAAGATTTGCCTTTAGGACATTCACATGTTAAATTTATACTGAGTACCAGGAGAATGATAATAAAATAATGGGTATATTTATTTAGTTCTAAAGATGAGCATATCTTTTAAAATTCAAATCCACTAGCATCACCGAATTTTCGACACAAATTTGATTTTGGGCAAATAATTCTGCCTCAAAACTCAATGATATAAAGCCTCTAATTAATCAAAGAAGATGTGTATAACATTTTGAGGTCTCCTTGCACTTTATCAAGCTCTTTAGCACAAACACATCCTCGGAAACTCAAATCTCTGACTCCGACTCCTCAATTGCCTTGGCTCCCAGTCCAAATCCCGACTCTACAACTCTGACTCCACAGCACTGGTCACTACTGAGCATGTACATAAAGTGCAGCACAGATTCATCTCAGCTCCGACCCCACAGCACCGGTCACTACTGAGCATGTACATAAAGTGCAGCACAGATTCATCTCAGCTCTGACCCCACAGCACCGGTCACTACTGAGCATGTACATAAAGTGCAGCACAGATTCATCTCAGCTCTGACCCCACAGCACCGGTCACTACTGAGCATGTACATAAAGTGCAGCACAGATTCATCTCAGCTCCGACCCCACAGCACTGGTCACTACTGGGCATGTACATAAAGTGCAGCACAGATTCATCTCAGCTCCGACCCCACAGCACTGGTCACTACTGAGCATGTACAGTGGGGCAAAAAAGTATTTAGTCATTCAGCAATAGTGCAAGTTCCACCACTTAAAAAGATGAGAGGCGTCTGTAATTTACATCATAGGTAGACCTCAACTATGGGAGACAAACTGAGGAAAAAAAATCCAGAAAATCACATTGTCTGTTTTTTTATCATTTTATTTGCATATTATGGTGGAAAATAAGTATTTGGTCAGAAACAAACAATCAAGATTTCTGGCTCTCACAGACCTGTAACTTCTTCTTTAAGAGTCTCCTCTTTCCTCCACTCATTACCTGTAGTAATGGCACCTGTTTAAACTTGTTATCAGTATAAAAAGACACCTGTGCACACCCTCAAACAGTCTGACTCCAAACTCCACTATGGTGAAGACCAAAGAGCTGTCAAAGGACACCAGAAACAAAATTGTAGCCCTGCACCAGGCTGGGAAGACTGAATCTGCAATAGCCAACCAGCTTGGAGTGAAGAAATCAACAGTGGGAGCAATAATTAGAAAATGGAAGACATTCAAGACCACTGATAATCTCCCTCGATCTGGGGCTCCACGCAAAATCCCACCCCGTGGGGTCAGAATGATCACAAGAACGGTGAGCAAAAATCCCAGAACCACGCGGGGGGACCTAGTGAATGAACTGCAGAGAGCTGGGACCAATGTAACAAGGCCTACCATAAGTAACACACTACGCCACCATGGACTCAGATCTTGCAGTGCCAGACGTGTCCCACTGCTTAAGCCAGTACATGTCCGGGCCCGTCTGAAGTTTGCTAGAGAGCATTTGGATGATCCAGAGGAGTTTTGGGAGAATGTCCTATGGTCTGATGAAACCAAACTGGAACTGTTTGGTAGAAACACAACTTGTCGTGTTTGGAGGAAAAAGAATACTGAGTTGCATCCATCCAACACCATACCTACTGTAAAGCATGGTGGTGCAAACATCATGCTTTGGGGCTGTTTCTCTGCAAAGGGGCCAGGACGACTGATCCGGGTACATGAAAGAATGAATGGGGCCATGTATCGTGAGATTTTGAGTGCAAACCTCCTTCCATCAGCAAGGGCATTGAAGATGAAACGTGGCTGGGTCTTTCAACATGACAATGATCCAAAGCACACCGCCAGGGCAACGAAGGAGTGGCTTCGTAAGAAGCATTTCAAGGTCCTGGAGTGGCCCGTCCAGTCTCCAGATCTCAACCCTATAGAAAACCTTTGGAGGGAGTTGAAAGTCCGTGTTGCCAAGCGAAAAGCCAAAAACATCACTACTCTAGAGGAGATCTGCATGGAGGAATGGGCCAACATACCAACAACAGTGTGTGGCAACCTTGTGAAGACTTACAGAAAACGTTTGACCTCTGTCATTGCCAACAAAGGATATATTACAAAGTATTGAGATTAAATTTTGTTTCTGACCAAATACTTATTTTCCACCATAATATGCAAATAAAATGATAAAAAAACAGACAATGTGATTTTCTGGAATTTTTTTTCTCAGTTTGTCTCCCATAGTTGAGGTCTACCTATGATGTAAATTACAGACGCCTCTCATCTTTTTAAGTGGTGGAACTTGCACTATTGCTGAATGACTAAATACTTTTTTGCCCCACTGTACATAAAGTGCAGCACAGATTCATCTCAGCTCCGACCCCACAGCACTGGTCACTACTGAGCATGTACATAAAGTGCAGCACAGATTCATCTCAACTAAAAGCCCAGATCCTTACTGTAGATCAGGAACAGAACAGACATTTATAGGATATTTCATAGCGTTCCCAAATTCTTATGAAAACATTTACAGCACTGCACTGAACCCAATTTATTATATATTTTAGGAGTCTGAGTAGGTCCATTTTATACTGACTCCACCAACATGGACACAGACTCCGACTCCACAGCCTTGGTTTATACGCATGCTGTTCAAACAAAAGAAGATGTGGCTGTCTCACACAGGTGGTGCAAAAATTATATGTCTGGGAAGTGTCAAGAGCTTTGTTCTTTGCTAAATGAAGAAGCAATAGCTTTGCCCAATGGGTTTAAAAATACCAGTAAATTGAAAGTTGGCAGTGATCCATGCCTAATTAATTTTTTACAAATTTCCACTCTTGCAATGTGTAATGCTGGTGGGTGTGGACCCACTGCACCACGTGCTGGGCTTACACTGGAGGAGCGTGACTAAGTGTCTATCTGGTCTTCACTAGGGCTTCTAATGGTGAGGATAGGCTGGACTGTTGGCAGACACCAGGCATGGGTTTGAGGCACGAGTACGAGGTACAGGAGGGTGAGACAGAACCATGGTGAGACGGTCCGAAGTCGGGATAGGCAGCACGAGTTCATAAAACAAAGCTGGAGTCAGGAATAATGAAGTGAAACTGAGTGGGTAAACAGGCTGGGTCAATAAGAGGAGACAGAATACCGCAGTCCCTCTCTCTCTGGATTGCTGCAGCACTTCCGACCACTCTCTTTCTCTGGTGTGGCCTCTTTGCAGCAGATAGGGTCTGCCACAGTGCCGGTACTCAGTGGGGGAACGGGAAGCAGAGCGCACCACTCACCACTCTGCGTGCTACCCTGGGTTGGCGCCCAACCCCTCTGCTGCGTGCACTTTCCCCTTTTATATCCCCGCCCCCCTCAGTCAGGAGGAAGGTCCGCCTCACTCCAGCTTTCGCCAAGCAACAGAGGAAGGTCCGCCTCACTAAAGCTTCCCTCGGGAACAGAGTATGCAGCCTTTTCAGTTCCGGACCCAGCACGCAGGTACCCACAGTTCTGTCGTCCCCCTTACATATATACATCACATAGGAGACACTAAGCTGGTGAATACATCACAAAGGATACACTGAGGCTGCTGTATACATCACATAGGGGACGCAAAGCCCCCAATGTATAGATCATATAGGAGACACAGACTGAGGTATATATATCACATAGGACACACTAAGACTATTGTAAACTTCACATAGAAGACACTGAGAAAGTCAGCATAGAGTGTCGGACTGGGGTTACAAGGGCCCACCAATAACATTGACTTTGGGGGGGCCCACTTTTCACCTGCATGCAAATATTATACTACCTTTGTTCACAAATGTACCTATATCTCTACATAACAATAAACTGGGTAGCGTGGTTAATGAATGATGAGATGCTGCTTTTTTCTGTACAGAGTGAATCAAATGAATTATGCCAAGTACTGCCCATACAGTGAGGTTGGGGGCCCAGATCTACACAAGGGCCCACCGGGGGATTCCCCTGTTACCCTGTGGGCCAGTCCGAGTCTGTTTGTTACACATGGAGGAAAGACAATTAATTATGGCAGATAAATAGGAAAGGGTTCTTTACAGTAAGAGCAATCAGACTGGAATGCCGACCACAAGCGCTAGTAATGGCAATTACTATAACAACATTTAAAAAAGGTCTGAATGCTTTTTTAACAAAACATGACATTGTGAGTTATAAATAATCTAGCAATATAAAATATATAACTTTGAAGATAGGTTGAACTTGATGGTCCTAGGTCTTTTTTCAACCTATGAAATTATGTGAACTGTACATTAGGAAAATGCTTGAAATGTAATTCCCTATAATATTATTTTACAAGTAATTTCCCCTAATTTTTTTTCTGTGTAAAGTGCTAGCTATAAATCCAATCTCTGGATTTAAAAAGTGTAAAACCCTCCTGAAACACTTGCATGTTTAATCTGTATTTCTTATGGTGCCTAAGGGAAGCCATAATGATAGGCGCCTGCTTGGTAACAAGTGCAGTTATTTGCCTCTATAATGAAGTGAGTTACCAATGATAAAAGGGTTAATACTTGGGTCCTGCATCAGTAATAGCCCCTGCAGTAACCATGACAACTGTTATGAGGTCATAAACAAGTGTGATAAAGAAGATTCCATAATAGAAGGTTGCGCTGCCACGATCAGCGCCATTACTGATGCGCCTGAGGACGTTGAGCTTGACCACCCCACGTAATGTGCCGACCTTGGTGAAATTTGGAGGTTCTAGCAGGGAAAGGGGTTGTCTGCTTTAGACACCCCCAGGGCATGGGAAGATAACTGAAAGGGGTCCCCAGCACATGATCCCCTTCTGTTACCCTCTTCAAAGAGCTGCTCTCCTTTGGGAGTTCATGGAAGCACCTATGACTTTAATGGGTGATAAATTGGGATGGGGGATTTCTCCTGTTAGGGGTTATCCATTATGAACAATCCCTGCAACCAAAAGTCTAAATTTATGAGAGGTGGACCTGAATCTGTAAGGAAGAAATGGTTCATCCATCTGGGCAATCAGATCAACTAAATTGGGTCTAGCAACCAATGTGTGGTGACCGATATCGCAGCCAGATCTCTCCCACATCCGGTTTATCACATTTATTGTCTATATTTGTTATGTCGTTCTCTGTAAATCTGGTAAAATGTACAAATGTTAAAACTTGTTACATCTGTTATATATCGGCACTAACTCTCTAAGCCCAAGGGAAGGGCGATCCTCCAGCCATGGTTTCCTAGAGGTTTCCACCATGGGGTTTTTCCTCTCCTGAGTGCTGGAGGGTGACTCTTCGTGAGTCGGGGGTTGTGCCATTTTTGGTGTCCTGTGAATGTAAATAAAATTGAGAACGTTTGACACCTAATTTCAATGCTTCGTGTATTTATTTTGTGTGCGTCTGTGTGATTCATTTTGTTTGGGAGTCGGGGTCCATCACATGTCACTGTGTCATAGGGCCGGACATCTGCCGGCCACAGTTTTGCCCCAGGTGTTGCTCCTGCTCTGCTGAATATCATGGAGCAGAGAAGACAAGCAAGGGTGCACTCATCATTGGAATAAGGAATTCTATTACAGCAAGATTACAAGCAGCTTCCTCGCCTCATTCACACAATGAGTATTTTGGCCAGTATTTTACATCAGTATATGTCAGCTAAAAAAACAGGAGCAAACACTGAGAAAAATAATAACTGAATGACTTTCACCTCTTCTGTGTTTTGGATCCACTCCTGGAGCCTGTTAACAAATACTGATGGAAAATATCGCCATGTAAAAGTGCTGTAAATCCTTACTGACTTCATCATTACATCGATGACAGCGCTCCAGTCAGTAACTTAGCTCAGTGACTCTGCTTGAGATGACATCATAAGCTGCTGAGCTCACGAATTGTCTGCAGCGCCGTCGATGTGAAGTGTCAGCGCTGCAGACAATAACAGATACCATGGGTGGCACCAGAGATTCAGCCCTGGAGCAGGGGAGAGTGTGTAAAGTACAGGGGACAGAGATTTCACCTTCTGAATACCCTTCATAAAAACCGATGCATTTCGAACCAGGACTAAGAACATTGTAACAATTGAAACATGCTGGATTTTATAGAAAGTGTTCACATCAACCTTTTGCAAAGTTTGTATATTTTTTCACTTTTTAATGTATTAATTTAAAAAATTATATTCTGGAAGCTGGATCCTTTACCGTTCTTGGACTCGTTTACTTTTTTTTAATACTACAAAAATTATGGTGTGCTGAATTTTTGAAATCTTGCAAATTATATGTGTTTTATTTGCGGGATTTGCCCATACACTTTAATGAGATGCCGAATATTCGCATATAAAAAATTCATATGGGTTTTCATTACATTTCAGCGGCAAAAAAATGGATGTAATCTACATGCACACATAACATTATCAATAAAGCATTATCAAAGCTCACAGCAAACAGGAAGTTTACAATACAAAGTAATTTTAATAAAAAAATTATATTCAAAAAGAAGCAAAAAAACTGAAAACAAAATGCAAAAAAAACATGTAAAAACAGTGAAAAGGCAACGAAGAAACACAAATAACCTAATCTGGCAAGTTGAAAAATGAAATTTTGCCAGAAATCTACAGCGTCAAAATCACACCAAATACTCATGGTAGAAACATAGCCTTAGAGGGTAATTTCACTGATTGTGAGACGGGAGATGAGAGACAAGTCTGCTGCCAGTGGGAGAGAATTTGTGGTCTAAATTATGAGATTGTCCAGCTAAGAAAAAAGTGCACAAAAACCCCAAAACAAAACATTCTGATATGGTATTTTGAAGAATATTATGGAATATAGGGGTGTCCTTTGTCCGTGATCTTCATGGTCAGTGTGGCTACAGAGAACATGTCTCGCTCTTGCCTCCGGACGGCTGTTATACCCTGCAGTAACTGACAATCCACGGATATGAATAAGCGCTGTATTGTGAGCGGCAGCCAGGGCCGCAGTCATGGCCCACATAGGTGTCTGCTTTAGGGTGCCCTGACCACCCACATCACATATGTACAGTCCCACTGTCTCACTTGCCTGGTTCTCAGAGGCCTCCCTTAGACCCACGGACACTTCTTCACATAAAGAGACAAAGTCCAATTCCAACTTAAAACATAGAGCTTTGCTTGTTTCCAATCGCAGCATTTCCACATCAGTTACAGCATCACCACAGAGTTCTGCACAGTTCACATCCTAGGCTTTCCCTGTGCTCTTCCATATGTCCTTTAGGTTGTACCCGGTTTGTCCCGTCTCAACCAGTACTACAGCATGTTCAGCTTCGCTACGTTCAGGAATTCCCTTGTCCGTTTTGCCCCAGACATAAGGGCATCTGCCCAAGTAGAAAGCTGCCACATTTTGAAGCGACCTGCGTTTCTGTTCTGCGGTGACTTCTGCTATCACCTCTGCTCTCACTTCTGCTGTTCTGGATGACTGAACTTCACCCTTAGGCTACTTTCACACATCAGGTTTTTGCCGTCAGGCTAAATCCAGCTAATTTTCAAAAAACTGGATCAGGCGAATGTTGCCGCCGGATCAGGTTTTTTTTCCCATAGACTTGTATTAGTGCCGGATTGCATCGGATGACATTGCGTTTCGTCCGGTTTTCGCTGGATCCGGCAAATCTGCCGCTTCGGATTTCTTGAAAAAACGCCCATTGCAACGTTTTTTGTCGCCGGCGAAAAAGCCTGAAGCTTATGGGAGCCGGAAGGTGCCGGATCCGGAAAAAGGCGGATCCGGCTGCCTGATCCGGTTTTTTAAACTGAGCATGCTCCAAATTTTTTTTTATCCAATACTCTAGATAGGCTAGCTGGATCCGTCAAAAAAACGGATCCATCGCATCAGTTTTTCAAAATCTGAGCCGGATCCAGTTTTTCCAACATTCGCCGGATTTAGCCTGACACTGAAAACCTGATGTGTGAAAGTAGCCTTATTGTTACCTTACGTTACACAGGCCCAGCTGACCTGCCTGGGCTCCCTAGCCTGACTGACCCAAAACCAGGAAATCCTCCTGTCTTACCCACAGTTGGCCCCTCCTAAGTTAACTGTTACTGTTCCTGAGTTCCTGTCTCTAATCTCAGTGTGCTATAATCCCCTCCTCTAGTAGCTAACCCAGACTCTAAGAGCTGTCTAAAATGTACAGAAACTGGCCAATACATCATCACCATTTTTTTTCTACCAAAATTTTGAAAATTTAAGAGAAGCGACAGTTTAATAAAGAGAAACAAGTCTCCTTTAGGAGCCTCTAAAAGCCAGCAATGGTCCTTGTCCAGCACCAGACAATGTAAAGTGCTAACGAATATATGTCCTATCTAACTAACAATTTGTGAACAGACATATATGCTGAAAAGGGACAACTGAACACTGGACTGGACGTGGTTGCTGACTGTTGTATTTGTGTAACTGCAGGACTTGGGCAAGAGGCCTCAGCGTCTCCTTCCTGGACAGCAATTGGGAAGGATGTAACAGAGGGGAATTGAATTACTCCATGCATTTAAGTCAGGTACATAAAGCACCCATCCGGAGTTACATCACTGATGCAAGAAATGCAATTTGTAGAACAGTAACAGACTTACATAGTGTCCTGATGGCACCGAAAAATGCTATGTTGACAGCATGGAATCTCATTTATTCAGGAAACTTTTTTTTCCTCTTAATACAGTATATTGCAATCATCATATTGTATATCACTGTGTACTTACAATTGCTCATTCTGCTTTTCTACCCAGCTAATTCTTCTCTTTTCCATTAGCTCTATATCACGTGATGTAGAATTGTAGTTCTAATGATGACTCATGCAGGGAAGAGAGGCTTCCTGTTTCTACATAGAGCTTAGAAGGATTCAGCTAGTCAGTTTTTACTCACGTGATGTCATAGACCTAATAGAAAAGAAAATAATTAACTGGGAAGAAGGGAAAAATGAAGGGCAGAAGGGAAAAATGAGCAATTGTAAGTACACAGTGCCGTATAATATGATGATTGCAATATATTAAGAGGAGTGCGTTTTAAAATTTCGTTTTCTTCAGTTGACACATTTTGTGATGCCGTCAGATATTACAGCTTTTCTTCTAGGGTTTATTTAGGTGTCTGGTTCCTGTAGGAAACTGCAATGAGAAATCATATCTATCCCCTTATATGGATACATTTTGGTCAATGACTTTTAAAAGATTTTTGTCATTTTTTTTGTCACAATGTACATTTTTACCATAAGTGTGTTTTTTGTTTGAAAGGATTGAAAAAGGTCAACATTTTCCAACTTCTACCTATTTGACAGTGAAAAGTGGACAACATTATGATGCCACACGGATAGCGTCAATTTATCTATAAAAAAGCTGTATACGTGAGCATGCCCACAGACTATAATGAGTCACTTGTACAAGCACTACAACCAGTGTCGGACTGGGGTGACAAGGGCCCACCAATAATATTGACTTTCGGGGGCCCACGTTTCACCTGCATGCAAATATTATACTACCTTCGTTCACAAATTTACCTATAGCTCTATACAATAATAAACTGGGTAGCGTGGTTAATTAATGATGAGATGCTGCTTTTTTCTGTACAGAGTGAATCAAGTGAATTATGCCAAGTACTGCCCATACAGTGGGGTTGGGGGCCCACATTGCACAGGGGTCCACCGGGGGATTCCCCTGTTACCCTGTGGGCCAGTCCTAGCCTGTCTATATACATTATATAGGAGACACAGAGACTGCTATATACATCAGATGGAAGACATTGGGAGTGGTGTATATACACATCACATAGGATACACTGGGACTGGTGTATGTACAGCACATTGAAGACACTGGGACCGGTGTATAAACACCACATACTGTAGGATACTCTAGGACTGGTGTATATACAACCGAGGGGAGCATAAATCAGATCCTGGCGGCGGCACATTTGAAGCCAAGTATATTTTTATAAACTTTAACTATCCTGTCAGAACCCAGGCTATGACAGCTCTTCCCAGCACTACTAGAGGGGATTTACAGGTCTCTCGTGTACATAAGGTGACATCTGTCAATCACCTACAGCGGGGTGGGAAGACCCGACCGGGGTTTATTTTATCTCACACACCAGAGAGTTGATAGGAAGATACCATCTGATTCACGCTGCCCACGGTTTGGTCAGATTACAGGTTTCTTTTAAGGTGTTGTTACTGCAGAATTCAATTTACAGAACACACTGACTATGCAGGTCCAGCACCTCGATATATCACTTAAATATTGGGATCATTATTCAGATGAAGACTATCGCTCCCATTTTCAATGTGCTTTAGCGACTCAGTACTGCACCACAATCAGATCAGGCCTTTTTCTATCCCTCGACTGTAAGACTCTAAAATTCCCCACTACTTGCCGATCCCTCATCTGACAGTTTCAAGGCATTTTATGGAAGCCTGGTTGGCGACTGACGTCATGAGACCACTCTTTGACTTTTGCAATCTCCAGCAGAGTGAGCAATGGTGCTGAGGATTCTTCTTTTACATCCACGTAGATTGAATTATGGGTTATTCAAATTTGTTCTAATTCACTATTAACCTTTTCAGCAATGGTGGACATACCATTAGGGCAAACGGGGCAGATGCACAGGGGCCCAATAGGTTAGGGGGCCCACTTCCATCTTAAAGGCAGTTTACATGTAAGAGAATGAATTAGTGAAAAATAATTTGGTGTTTTTACTATGAGCTTTGGGATAACAGGGACCCATTTGCAGTTCTCGCACAGGGACCCTCTACTGTCTGTGTCCATCCATGCTCTTCAGTATGCAGTATATGTTACTTCTGGGCACCTCTCCCTCACACAGGTGAATTCCCAAAACAGAGAAAGCTGTTATTAACCCATTATAAGCTGTAGTAAAACAAGCCTGGTCAGTGCAGCGGTATAAGGTCCATTTACACTGCACCATGATCATGAATGAGCTCTCCTAGGTCATTTCCCGAACATCCTGCAGTTTAAACAGGACGCCGATCACACAAGAAAGTAGCAAAATGCTTCTTTGTTGGTTGAAATGATCTTCTGGTTTGCACGAAAGATCACTGTTCTCGACAGCTGTGTAAGTAGGACCTGTGCTGCCGAGAACAATGGCTGCCTATGCGCACTGAATGATCTATTACTGATCAATGGGCATCTGAAACGAGATCAGCCTGAGTTAATGTGCTAATAAAACAAAATAGAAATACATGCAGCCGTACACTCCGGTCCCGAGTGCCGGGTATTGATGTGAGAGACTCGCGCGACTTTCTCGCATTGCACTCGCTAGTGTGACCCCGGCCTAAGCAGAGCACACTTATCAAATCAGCCTGTATGTAGGCATATTAGACATAAGATTGCTATATAACCAAAGTGAACAAAGCATTAAAGGAAAGTACAATTCTAAACAAATAGTAGTAGTAGTCAGATAAACAGCTGATAGGTAAGTCCTGCACGTTAGTTAAGCCCTTTGATGTACATATAAAATAAAAAAAGTAGCATTCATTACCAGAAAGGGAAAGTAGTAGTCCAGGCATCCACCTCACCCGACGCACGTTTTGCAATGAAATGCTCCGTCCACTGGTACAATTCCATTCATACTCATAGTTTCGTAGTTTTTAAGGTTGACAGTAGACTTAAATTGGTATTCCCATCTCCAAAATCCTATCCCAATCTTTAGTAGATATACTCTTAATAATATTAGAAATATTAGAAATGTAGTATAGTTTTTCTGATTTGATTTGTTTCTTTCCTCATGTGAAGGCGTTGCAGGACCTGGCAGTGACGTCATGCTCTCCCATTGCTTGCACTTTGAAGTCAACTGCCGGCTTCAGAAGAGGACGCCTCATCACCAGGGAGCAAAGGGAAGGTGAGTAGAATCTTTTTTTTTTCTATTCATTAAAAAACAGCAGCAGAATGGAGGAAATATATCAGGATGGTTGATATCTATGCCAGGATAAGAGACATAAATACAACGATGGGCGATGTATAGACCATGATGGGGCCAACAAGAAGGCAAAAACAGGAAAACAATAAAGAAAACAAAATGCTGCAACATAGTCTATACGTTTGCGGGGAGCTGCACTCTCTGCAGCACCACAGGTTCAGTCTTTCCTCCTCTGGACTCAAACCACTGGAGAATTCTTTCTCCAGACCGGCTGACCATAGACTGCCTCTGGAGCCAAGCTATTTAAGCCAAAGACCATGTGACTCCTCCCCCATGTGACTGAATGCAAAACTGTGACATCACACAGGTCCTGTCAGCACATGGCGGTGCCGATTCTGCAGGTGGAGATAAGGTGGACATCCGCCCACCCACTCTATGGATGTCCACATAAAAACCTACCCAATTATATAACATAGCTTAATCCTCACAACACCTAGTGTGCTGGAGGCTTCCACATTACTGACGCCACATCTCCCCTCCAGTACTTTACCAGTGACTTTGTCACAGTGTTTATAGAATTTAGAATGCTTCAAAGGGCCCATGCATCTGACCAATATGCGGGGGAGGGGGGCAAGTCCAAATTTTGACCAGGGACCCAAATGACCTGTGCAGGATAAGGCTCCCACTACACCTATACGAGCAGCAGTTCGCACAATAAGCTTGTTTCATTATGGACATACACAGGAAACGTCTTATTTCATTATCAGGCTAGCCAGTTCATTATTACAGTATTTAGATGAATGTTTACTTTTGTGAATGAGGGCAATGTAATTGTTGTGTGTAGCTGAACACTGGGCCCGCAGAGTGAATGTTGCTTGTGGGCCTTTGGCATCCTAGTCCAACACTGGCAAGAAATTATTCAGAATGAGGACTTCACAACTTCTCCATAGAGGATAAATGCTAAATTGCTCAAATCCTGGCATTATTGAATTACTTTTTTAGAATCCACCTAAACTGACATCTCAAGCAAGGAGTGCACTAATTAGAGAAGCCGCCAGGAGCCCATGGTCACTGTCTCACAGCTCAGGTGGGAAAATCTGTTCACAGGACAACTATTAGTCATATACTCCACAAATATGGACTTTATGAAAAAGTGGCAAGAAGAAAGCCATTTTTGAAAACCATAAGAAGCCCCGTTTACAGTTTGCAAAAAGCCATTTAGGGGACACAACTAGCATGTGGAAGAAGGTGATCTACTTAGATAAGTAGAACTTTTTGGGCTAAATACAAAACCCTATGTGTAGTGGAAAGCTAATATTGCATATCACCCAGAAAACACCATTCCTACTGTCAGACATGGTGGTGGCAGCATCACGCTGCTCTGATGCTTTTCTTCAGCAGGTACAGGAAAGCTGGTCAGAGTTGATGGAAAGATGGATGGAAATAAATACAGGGCAATCCTGGAGGGAGACCTGTTAGAGGCTGTAAAAGACTTGAGACTGGGGCGTAGGTTCTCCTTTCAGCAGGACAATGACCCTAAACATCCTGCCAGAGCTACAATGGATGGTTTAGATCAAAGCACATTCATGTGTGTGAACGGGCCAGTCACAGTCCAGACCTAAATGACATCGATAATCTGTGGAAAGACTTGAAAATCCCTGTTTACAGACGCCTCCATCCAATCTCACTGAGCGAGTGTGGAAAGAAGAAGGGGCAAATATCGGCCTGTAGATGTGCAGAACGTGTATTGACAGACCCCAGAAGACTCGCAGCAGTAATTACAGAGAAAGGTGGTCCTACAAAGTATTGACTCAGGGGGTCTGAATACAAATGCACGTCAGATTTATATATTTAAAACAATTAGAACATCATCTATCATTTCCTTTACACTTCACAAATACTTGCTACTATGTGTTGGTACAACACATAAAATCCCAATAAAATACATTTACGTTTGTGGGTGTAACGTGAAAAAAATGTGGAAAAATGTACAGGGTATGAATACTTTTTCAAGGCACTGTAAATGTTCAGGATTATATCAGTTTCATCTATTGCAAATGTTAATGTTACTTTTATAAAATCTTCAATACCAAAACAATTCCAAAAACAATTCAAAGGTTCCAAAATGTAGTCAGGTCTACAAGAAGCCTACGGTAGCCCTTCATTTTGGATTATCTTGTGCTGCAGATTAATATACATATTATTTCCAGTAGGAAGGGCAAGCAATTACATCGGGGACAGAGATAGGGGATAAGCAGTGACCGGATACCAATGGCGCCTCTTAGCCCCATGGACACAGTACTATCAGACTAATAAAATAAACCTTCCTGATGTTTGTTTCACCCTTTTGGCTATGGGCTGGAGAAGAGGATATACCCCTACTATCAGAACGGGGCCATGTCATCCCTTGTCTATAACCTTTAGGGATATAAACAGTTTTTAAAGATCCAAAACCTTTATTTTTTCCCCATTTAGAACATGATTTTTCCATCTCTTTTGCAAGCTTTTACATGGGACTGCAGCAGCCATTGCAATGTGCAAGTAATTGAATCCCCAAATATTTAAATGACAGCGTCATCCCTATAAATATAAAAAAGCATATGTAATACATAATAATATAAAGTTGTGCGCAGTCTATGATTAGCCTCCAAGTCACTGAAGGCAGATAATAAATATTTGCTAAATGGACCTAAAAGTTTATAAAGTGGTTATCACCTTTATGCAGATGTAGCAGAGCTGAGCTTTTTACAGAACACTCCTCTAAACAGTTAATGACAAATTCAGCTCTGCTACAGCATTTAGTCCATTATATCTACCCTTATAATTACTTTCATCAACTTTTCTTCCATTACAATGCATAATGGATAGAATGGATGAATTGCCCTATGTAGCCACCATCACCACCACTACTACCACCATCTTCCTATGGACCCTTCTATGCACTGATCGGAGAGCTGCAGAGCAGTAAGGATGCGATCTTACCTTCTGAACACATTCGGCGGTACTGTGGTATTGCTGGGGAGATGCTGGTCTGTCTCTTGTGTCAGTCCAGATCAAATACTCCATCCAATCGCCACTTTATTGTAACCCACCTTCCAGATTTCGCCCTGCAGCCAGCGTGTGCGTCATGGGAAGAGAGGGTTAATAAGGCACTGTCTAGCCTGCTCTCTGTCACTGTTTATCACCTCCATCTCAGAGAGAAAAAAGAGATAGTAGGATGTGAGTCACTGAACAGTGTTTGCTTTTCCCTATGATTCCCTGGGACAGGCTTACGTGCTCAGTTTTTTGTGCCTGAGAGTGACAAAAGAAAAGGAAATCTCCATATGGACAGATGTAAGTCACCTGGCATATATCATAGGAACATCGCTAGATATAGCCGGTAGGGAGCAATGAGGCAATGAGAGTGGGAGAAAGGATGTCCAAGCCGTGTTCATCTCCTATTCCGAGAAACTGGGATCAAAACCCTCAGACTAATCCTTGGGAGGCAAAAAAAAATCTGGAGATTCATATTGTTAAGGGGAAAAGACCAACTTGAGCCAATGTCCAAACCCTGTTCTTCTTCTGTCTTGATAAATGGTGAGGAAAACCTTGAGACTAGTCCTATGGAGACAAGAAATTCTGGAGATTCATATTGTTAAGGGGTAAAGACCAACTTGAGCCAAATGTAAAGCTCTGTTCTTATCCTGTTCCGATAAATGGTGAGGAAAACCCTGAGACTAGTCCTTTGGATGTAAGAAATTCTGCATAGATTCATATCGTTAAGGGGGAAAGGCCAACTTGAGCCAATGTCAAAGCCCTGTTCTTCTCCTGTTCCAATAAATGGTGAGGAAAACCTTGAGACTAGTCCTATGGAGACAAGAAATTCTGGAGATTCATATTGTTAAGGGAAAAGACCAACTTGAGCCAAATGTTAAAGCCCTGTTCTTATCCTGTTCCGATAAATGGGGAGGAGAACCCTGAGACTAGTCATTTGGAGGCAAGAAATTCTGGAGAGATTCATATCGTTAAGGGGAAAAGGCCAACTTGAACCAATGTCAAAGCACTGTTCTTATCCTGTTCCGATAAATGGGGAGGAGAACCCTGAGACTAGTCCTTTGGATGCAAGAAATTCTGCATAGATTCATATCGTTAAGGGGAAAAGGCCAACTTGAGCCAATGTCAAAGCCCTGTTCTTATCTTGTTCCGATAAATGGGGAGGAGAACCCTGAGACTAGTCCTTTGGATGCAAGAAATTCTGCATAGATTCATATTGTTAGGGGGAAAAGACCAACTTGAGCAAAAGTCTCGCCGCAGTGGCTGCAAATGTCATTGTTGTTGGCTATAATTGCAATTTTTCAGATACATCCTGATTTATTTTGCACTAACTATATCCTAGTCTAGTGTAAACCCTACTTTGCAATGCCTACTTGTGCAAAACATTCTGGGCAGATTAGTACTTCCAAGAGGAAAAGGTCAACTTAAACCAGAGCCTAACACCATGCACAGAGCAGTAGTCCTTTGATGCTGATGCTGAATACTATTGTAGTACTGTCAAAGGGAAAAGGCCAACTTGAGCCAGAGCCTGATACCACACACAGTGCATTAATCCTTTGGTGCTGAATACTATTGCAAGGAAGATGATTACCATCAAGGAGTAAAGGCCAACTTGAGCTAGGGCCTTGCCATTGACCTGATACCATACACTATGGATGGGTCCCTCTGTGCTGGGTAGTATTGCACTGAAGGCTCATACTGTCAAGGAGATCTTAGGCTAGTGATCTCCTCTTCATGGACATAATCCCAATCAGCTGTTTTCAACTATGGCGCCATTGGGATGTAAAAAACTAATGGAGTCTAACAGGACGGCTCCATTCTCGGTGTAGAAAATACAAGAAGTGAGTACCTCCAATAGGGTCTCCTCTGCAGAAAATTTTTAATAATAAGAGATAAATAGCTGTGTACATCTATAATACGACTAGATTATCACACACGAGACATTAGTCGTGACTGACCGTCATTACTACTAGGCGGATGAATGAGGACGTGATACAAGACAGTATCGTTTGTATTCCAGGTGTAGGACAACAACAGATATGGCAGGTGGATATATTGGACGTCTTTATGAGTTTATTTTACTGACGGCTGATATTACAAGGACGCTGTGCTCGGTGTTATAATAGCTCCGGCAAACATTATTAAATAGGGCAGGAAATTGAAATATACTGTAATCTCTAGTAGCGGGTGAATTACTTGGAGAACAGACTGTGCACTGATAAGAGGTCGACGTCACCGGCTGAAATCCTGGTTATTGTGTCCAGCATTGTATGAGGGCATCACATCACAATGACAGCTACGCGAACCCAAGGGGCGTGGGTTCCTCAGCAATTTTCTAAATATATGTTCTTCTTAACATAATTTCCCATGATACACTGTGAATAAAACAATGTATTTTATTGAGTATACGTCATCCGACTTTTTTTTACCTGGTGTAATCGCTACTGTTCTCCTGAATCCGGCATTGATTTCCTTTTTTTCTGCCCCACACCATTCCTGAGATATGGTCTTTTTCTTCCTTGTATATAAATCTTGTCTTGTTCACCAAGTGGGCATCAACTTTTCTTTGTGGGTGTATTATTGAAGACCACACCCAATTGGCTATATATATATATATATATAAAAAAAGTCGATTTATATACTGGGAAGATAAGGTCATATTTCAGTAATGCAGAGGCGCAGGAGCAAAAGTAAAACAAGGCTGGATTCAGGAGAACAGCGGCATTTACACCAGACCAAAAAAATTATGGCAAGTGATGGGTCCTCTTTAATATTTAAAGGGGCTATTTCATCAGTACAATCTCTGTCCATATGCCATATTTGTACATATGGATGGCATAAAAGGGGGTCCTCCATTCTGGGCCAGCTTTATCAGTCGGGTGTGCATATACTGCCTAACTTCTCCTAAAGTTTGAATGGAGCATTGGTCCCAAGGACTATGGAAGTACAATGCTCAGATTATCTGTGCCCGTCCCTCAGACATCAAATAGAGCAGAAAAAAACATTCTTGACCACAATCACAAGGCCAGAGGTTCTTAGATGCAATGGTTATTGTAACCAAGCAGTGGCGCACTATCCTGTGGGAATCTGATAAATGGAAATTGTGGGTGGACATCTTGTTGACCTACTCATTTGGCTTTTAAAAAAGTGTTTCTTCCATACAACCTTCATTTGGGCATGGTGCAATAAATCTATCAAGTAGCCAATTGTCCAGTAATGCCACTGTATCAGTCCCTTCTGCTTCTTTTTTTGAGGAACTCAATAGTTTATGATTATATATCTCTTTGCTTGATCTCATACTTACCAACTATTCAGTTTAGGTTCAACCTCAAGGAACTCTCCAGTAGCCACCATTTTTAGGCTGAGGCTTATGCAAAACTTCACCCCATCCCATGCCTAAATTTGCCAAGAATGTTCATGGGACTATCCAATAGTCTCTTCAAAGAGGAAGAGGACTAGAACGCTATTACCACCTATTGGAAGCAGCAATCCTAAAAGTCATTGGTGAGCCTCTAATGAGCCTTGCCACATGACTTTGGATAAAAGCCAGAACCAGAGGAGCATTGCAAGGCTTAAAAGTCTCCTCACCTTTGCATATCAGACTTGACATGTCACTCTCCACAATGACAGCCACCTCTTCCTTCCTTGCCTGATTGCAAGGAACGTTTGCAAATATTAAAAGACTGAGTGATACTTCCAAACAAGTGTGAACAGGTGCAAGCCACTTCCATATGTAACTAACATATTAAACCTGCGCTCTGTAACGCTATAGTATGCAAACATTGAATATACAAAATTGGAATTGCATTGCTGCTATAGAAAATAAGTTAAAAATGAAGATACTTAGCGCATAAATTGGCCAATTCCTGTGTGCCCAACAACCAACGACAAGGTGACCTTCTTTGCTGGGAACCGACCCTAACCTAATATGATACCTCTCTCAGGCTGAAAGACTACAATTATATGGGTAGATTTTAATCACAGCTTGCTTTACAATTAACTTATTTTCTATAGCAGCTAAGCAATTCCAATTTTATGTATTCCATGTTTGAATACTATAGCGTTACATACTACAGCTTTAATTTGTTTGCAAGAAATGTTTGGGCTCACCTGTTGAGGAGGACACACTAAACTACAGGTCTGAATGAACACAAGTACAAAGGCGATGGTACAGCAGGTTGGATTTACACCATGACATGTGAAACAACAAGGACCAAGACCACGGGTTATGTTGATACGGCAAACAAACAGTTTTGGCAGGACACAGGCTAGCAGATAAAGGGTCAAATGTCAGGTCTGAAACAGAATATACATGCAGGTTGTAGACACTACAGTAGATTGCAAAGATGATTGCAGCATAACGTGAGCAGTCTCTAGATATCAATTCGTAATGCTTACAGCAGATGATGGGTTAGAGAGAGACCCTCCATTCTATATCTTTTTTAAAATAAATCTGTGTATATGTGCATATAGTGTAGTGTGAATGTGTTAATATACTCACTTACCACTGCTCTCTCCGGAGTCCACAACCATTCTTCTCCTCTTCACAGTGACATTACCCATTACCGCTCTGCAGATGTGACATTACCACTCTGCAGATGTGACATTACCACTCTGCAGACCCTCCGGATCACACAGCACTCTGTGTTACTCGAAGTGGTTTTTACACTATAAACCTATGGAGCATTAAAACGAGTCTTCATAGGCTTTCATTGAAAAGAGAGTTCCAGCTTATGCATAGAGCATGGAGTGAGCTGGCTAGTCACAATTGTGGTGACGCCACTTAGCAGCAAAGCACAACGACGCTGGACTCTGGAGAGAGCAGTGGTGAGTAAATTAATACACTCACACTACATTACATGCATATGATAGATACACATAATTAATCAATATATCTGGGAGGCTGTCTTTTGCAGTCAGAGAGGAGCGTGCACTCTGCAGAATATGTTAGAAGCAGCCCTTTCCTCTCCTCTGACTTTATGCAGGAGCTCGGGATTCCTGGACATGCCCCCCAGGATCCCTGGACACGCCCCCCAGGATCCCTGGACACACCCCTGGCTGCTCTACATGGTTCAGGCCCAGGCAGGAACAAGCCTGGTAAGTATGGCTGATCTGTTGTGAATTTGCTTTTTGGCTCCCTCTAGTGGCTACTAGTGATTTGACTCTGGGTATGTCAGTCATTCCTTTTATGCTCACCTGGGTCGTTAGGTCAGGGGTGTTGCTATATAAGCTCCCTGGACCTTCAGTTCAATGCCTGGCAACGTTGATATCAGAGCTAATCTGTAGTGCTCTTGTCTACTGATCCTGGTTCCTGCTTGATTAAGCTAAGTCTGCTTTTTGCTATTCGTTTTTGTTTGCATTTTTGTCCAGCTTGTATATAATCTGTATCCTGACCTTGCTGGAAGCTCTAGGGCGGCTGGTGTTCTCCCCCCGGGCCGTTAGACGGTTCGGGGGTTCTTGAATCTCCAGCGTGGATTTTTTGATAGGGTTTTTGTTGACCATATAAGTTATCTTACTATATTCTGCTATTAGTGAGTGGGCCTCTCTTTGCTAAACCTAGTTCATCTCTGTGTTTGTCATTTCCTCTTACCTCACCGTTATTATTTGTGGGGGGCTTGTATCCTACTTTTGGGGTCTTTTCTCTGGAGGCAAGAGAGGTCTTTGTTTTCCTCTTCTAGGGGTAGTTAGCTCTCCGGCTGGCGCGAGACATCTAGCGACCAACGTAGGCATGTTCCCCGGCTACTTCTAGGGTTGGCGTTAGGAGTAGATATATGGTCAACCCAGTTACCACTGCCCTATGAGCTGGATTTTTGTACTTCGCAGACTTGCTGATATCTCTGAGACCCTCGCCATTGGGGTCATAACAGTTTGCCAGGCCGGTATTAAATGTTAAATGCATTGCAGAAGCGGGATTATAGGAAAGAAAGTTCTGAGTTTTTGTTTGTTTGTTTGTTTTTTCTCTCTCATTTTTTTTTCCTTTCCCCTTTACCTCTGAGTGGCTTGTGATTGCTGCAGACATGAATGTCCAGACCTTGATTACAAGTGTGGACCAGCTTGCTGCTCGTGTGCAGGGCATACAAGATTATGTTACCAGAAATCCTATGTCAGAACCTAAGATACCGATTCCTGAACTGTTTTCCGGAGACCGATTTAAGTTTAGAAATTTCAGGAATAATTGTAAATTGTTTTTGTCCCTGAGACCCCGTTCCTCTGGAGACTCCGCTCAGCAAGTGAAAATTGTTATTTCTTTTTTACGGGGCGATCCTCAGGATTGGGCTTTCTCGCTGGCGCCAGGAGATCCGGCATTGGCTGATATTGATGCGTTTTTTCTGGCGCTCGGTTTGCTTTATGAGGAACCCAATCTTGAGATTCAGGCAGAAAAAGCCTTGCTGGCTATGTCTCAAGGCCAGGACGAGGTGGAAGTGTATTGCCAAAAATTTCGGAAGTGGTCCGTGCTGACCCAGTGGAACGAGTGTGCATTGGCTGCAAATTTTAGAAATGGCCTTTCTGAAGCCATTAAGAATGTGATGGTGGGTTTTCCCATTCCCACAGGTCTGAATGATTCCATGGCCCTGGCAATTCAAATTGACCGGCGGTTGCGGGAGCGCAAAACCGCAAATTCCCTCATGGTGTTATCTGAACAGGCACCTGATTTAATGCAATGTGATAGAATCCTGACTAGAAATGAGCGGAAAATTCATAGACGCCAGAATGGCTTGCGTTACTACTGTGGTGATTCTGCACATGTTATCTCAGCATGCTCTAAGCGTCTTACCAAGGTTGTTAGTCCTGTCGCCATTGGTAATTTGCAACCTAAGTTTATTTTATCTGTAACTTTGATTTGCTCACTGTCATCGTATCCTGTCATGGCGTTTGTAGATTCAGGTGCTGCCCTGAGTCTTATGGATCTGTCATTTGCCAAGCGCTGCGGTTTAGTTCTTGAGCCATTAGAAAATCCTATCCCTCTTAGGGGTATTGATGCTACGCCATTGGCAGAAAATAAACCGCAGTTTTGGACACAGGTTACCATGTGCATGACTCCTGAACATCAGGAGGTGATACGTTTTCTGGTTCTGCATAAGATGCATGATTTGGTTGTTTTGGGTTTGCCATGGTTGCAGACCCATAATCCAGTCTTGGACTGGAAGGCAATGTCAGTCTCAAGTTGGGGCTGTCATGGAATTCATGGAGATTCCCTGCCCGTGTCTATTGCTACTTCTACGCCTTCGGAAGTTCCGGCGTATTTGTCTGATTATCAGGATGTCTTCAGCGAGTCTAGGTCAAGTGCATTGCCTCCTCATAGGGAATGTGACTGTGCAATAGATTTGATTCCAGGCAGTAAGTTTCCTAAGGGAAGACTGTTTAATCTGTCGGTACCTGAACATACTGCCATGCGTTCATATATCAAGGAGTCTCTGGAGAAGGGGCATATCCGTCCTTCTTCTTCTCCCCTTGGTGCGGGATTCTTTTTTGTGGCCAAAAAAGACGGATCTTTGAGGCCTTGTATTGACTATCGGCTTTTAAATAAGATCACTGTCAAATTTCAGTATCCTTTGCCGTTGTTGTCAGACTTGTTTGCCCGGATTAAAGGTGCCAAGTGGTTCACCAAGATAGACCTTCGCGGTGCGTACAACCTTGTGCGCATTAAGCAAGGAGATGAATGGAAAACCGCATTCAATACGCCCGAAGGTCACTTTGAGTACTTGGTGATGCCATTTGGGCTCTCTAATGCACCTTCAGTTTTTCAGTCCTTTATGCATGACATTTTCCGGAAGTATCTGGATAAATTTCTGATCGTTTATCTGGATGATATTCTGTTTTTTTCTGATGATTGGGACTCGCATGTGGAGCAGGTCAGGATGGTTTTCAAGATTTTGCGTGAAAATTCTTTGTTTGTTAAAGGCTCAAAGTGTCTCTTTGGTGTACAGAAGGTTCCCTTTTTAGGGTTCATTTTTTCTCCTTCTGCTGTGGAGATGGACCCAGTCAAGGTTCGAGCTATTCATGATTGGACTCAACCCTCGTCAGTTAAGAGTCTTCAGAAGTTCTTGGGTTTTGCTAACTTCTACCGTCGTTTTATCGCTAATTTTTCTAGCGTTGTTAAACCGTTGACGGATATGACCAAGAAAGGCTCTGATGTGGCTAACTGGGCTCCTGCTGCCGTGGAGGCTTTCCAGGAGTTGAAGCGCCGGTTTACTTCGGCGCCTGTTTTGTGCCAGCCTGATGTCTCACTTCCCTTTCAGGTTGAAGTGGATGCTTCGGAGATTGGGGCAGGGGCCGTTTTGTCGCAGAGAGGCCCTGGTTGCTCTACTATGAGACCTTGTGCCTTTTTCTCTAGGAAGTTTTCGCCGGCAGAGCGAAATTATGATGTGGGCAATCGGGAGTTGTTGGCCATGAAGTGGGCATTTGAGGAGTGGCGTCATTGGCTCGAGGGTGCTAAGCATCGTGTAGTGGTCTTGACTGATCACAAAAATCTGATGTACCTCGAGTCTGCTAAACGCCTGAATCCTAGACAGGCCCCCGCTGGTCATTGTTTTTCTCCCGTTTTGACTTTGTGGTCTCGTATTTGCCAGGTTCTAAGAATGTGAAGGCCGATGCTCTGTCTAGGAGCTTTGTGCCTGATGCTCCTGGAGTCGCTGAACCTGTGGGTATTCTTAAGGAAGGAGTTATCTTGTCAGCTATTTCTCCAGATCTGCGACGTGTGTTGCAGAGATTTCAGGCTGGTAGGCCTGACTCTTGTCCACCTGACAGATTGTTTGTGCCTGCTAAATGGACCAGCAGAGTCATTTCCGAGGTTCATTCCTCAGTGTTAGCAGGGCACCCGGGAATTTTTGGCACCAGAGATCTGGTGGCCAGGTCCTTTTGGTGGCCTTCCTTGTCAAGGGATGTGCGGTCATTTGTGCAGTCCTGTGGTACTTGTGCTCGAGCTAAGCCTTGCTGTTCTCGTGCCAGCGGGTTGCTCTTGCCCTTGCCTGTCCCGAAGAGACCTTGGACACACATCTCTATGGATTTCATTTCAGATCTTCCGGTGTCTCAGGGCATGTCTGTCATCTGGGTGATATGTGATCGTTTCTCCAAGATGGTCCATCTGGTTCCTTTGCCTAAGCTGCCTTCCTCTTCTGATCTGGTTCCTGTGTTCTTCCAGAATGTGGTTCGTTTGCACGGCATTCCTGAGAATATTGTGTCGGACAGAGGATCCCAGTTTGTTTCCAGGTTCTGGCGATCCTTTTGTGGTAGGATGGGCATTGAATTGTCGTTTTCGTCCGCTTTTCATCCACAGACTAACGGACAAACGGAACGAACTAATCAGACTCTGGAGGCGTATTTGAGGTGTTTTGGCTCTTCTGATCAGGATGATTGGGTGACCTTCTTGCCGTTGGCTGAATTTGCCCTTAATAATCGGGCTAGTTCTGCCACCTTGGTTTCGCCATTTTTCTGCAACTCTGGTTTCCACCCTCGTTTTTCCTCGGGACATGTGGAGCCTTCTGACTGTCCTGGGGTGGATTCTGTGGTGGATAGGTTGCAGCGGATCTGGAATCATGTGGTGGACAACTTGAAGTTGTCACAGGAGAAGGCTCAGCGTTTTGCCAACCGCCGCCGCGGTGTGGGTCCCCGACTTCGCGTTGGGGATTTGGTATGGCTGTCTTCTCGATTTGTTCCTATGAAGGTCTCCTCTCCCAAATTTAAGCCTCGATTCATTGGTCCTTACAAGATATTGGAGATCCTTAATCCTGTATCCTTTCGCCTGGATCTTCCGGTGTCGTTTGCCATTCACAACGTATTTCATAGGTCCTTGTTGCGGCGGTACGTTGTGCCTGTGGTTCCTTCTGCTGAGCCTCCTGCTCCGGTGTTGGTTGAGGGCGAGTTGGAGTACGTGGTGGAGAAGATCTTAGATTCTCGTCTCTCCCGGCGGAGGCTTCAGTACCTGGTCAAGTGGAAGGGCTATGGTCAGGAGGATAATTCCTGGGTGGTCGCCTCTGATGTGCATGCGGCCGATTTAGTTCGTGCCTTTCACGCCGCTCATCCTGATCGCCCTGGTGGTCTTGGTGAGGGTTCGGTGACCCCTCACTAAGGGGGGGGTACTGTTGTGAATTTGCTTTTTGGCTCCCTCTAGTGGCTACTAGTGATTTGACTCTGGGTATGTCAGTCATTCCTTTTATGCTCACCTGGGTCGTTAGGTCAGGGGTGTTGCTATATAAGCTCCCTGGACCTTCAGTTCAATGCCTGGCAACGTTGATATCAGAGCTAATCTGTAGTGCTCTTGTCTACTGATCCTGGTTCCTGCTTGATTAAGCTAAGTCTGCTTTTTGCTTTTTGCTATTCGTTTTTGTTTGCATTTTTGTCCAGCTTGTATATAATCTGTATCCTGACCTTGCTGGAAGCTCTAGGGCGGCTGGTGTTCTCCCCCCGGGCCGTTAGACGGTTCGGGGGTTCTTGAATCTCCAGCGTGGATTTTTTGATAGGGTTTTTGTTGACCATATAAGTTATCTTACTATATTCTGCTATTAGTGAGTGGGCCTCTCTTTGCTAAACCTAGTTCATCTCTGTGTTTGTCATTTCCTCTTACCTCACCGTTATTATTTGTGGGGGGCTTGTATCCTACTTTTGGGGTCTTTTCTCTGGAGGCAAGAGAGGTCTTTGTTTTCCTCTTCTAGGGGTAGTTAGCTCTCCGGCTGGCGCGAGACATCTAGCGACCAACGTAGGCATGTTCTCCGGCTACTTCTAGGGTTGGCGTTAGGAGTAGATATATGGTCAACCCAGTTACCACTGCCCTATGAGCTGGATTTTTGTACTTCGCAGACTTGCTGATATCTCTGAGACCCTCGCCATTGGGGTCATAACACTGATCAGCCTCTGAGCAGTCAGTGCATCTGACACCTCTACTGCCTCCTGAGCAGTTTTGAGAAATAAACTGCCTGCCTAATGTTCACATGAGCTATCACATAAATCTCCTTGCCCCCTGTAGCTACCTCCACCCCTGTACTGAGGGGGCTTTATTAGAAAATCGCTGGCCCGTTCAGAAGCAGTGGCTGCAGTGTGATTGCTGCCTGATTGGCCAGTGCAGTCGTTCCCCAATAAAGCCCCCTCACTACAGGGGTTGGTAAGTGGCTATAAAGGGGGAGGGGAGGTTCAGGTGATGGCCGATGTTCACATGCGTCAGGCACCTGCCAGAACTTCTCAGAAGGAAGGAGGAGGAGTGACAGATCCACTGACTGCATGGAGGCTGTTCTCTGCAACTATCAGTGGTAGTGAAGAGGCAGAAGGACTGGCGACAGCTGGAGATCTGCCAGTAAGTGCTGATGGATGGACTGAAGACCACCAGGATGGAGCTGGTGGAGATGGAAGAATGCACCTGCTAGAGGGACAACATATGTAAGTAATAAAATGTGTACAGACTTAACTATTATCTGTTTGTAAAAGTGTGTGTGTGTATATGTATTGTGGTAAATCGGCTCACTCGGCTGCACGCAGAGATAGTCACGGGAACACTACGCGTTTAAGGATGCCACTTGGTTTATTAGTACAGCATAATCCAAGGTTTTTAAGCACAAAAATAAAACATGGCCCTTTAGGCAAAACAGCAAAACAAACCGGTAACACAACATGCAGTCCTTGCACTAGTGAAGGTCAGCTCACTCAGGGTTAGCAATGTCCTTGCACAAGCACTATGTGCACCAACACTCTCCTGGAGTCTTCCTCTCCAGGCCCTCAGCAGCCCAGACTAACCCTGAAGTTCAGCTATTTAATCTCAGACCATGTGACTCCTCAACCACGTGATTGATCACATGACTGTGATGAAACAAGGTGGTACAGGGTGATAGTCGTGGGCGAGTTCAATAAGCAACAGTCAGTGAGCACCCCGGCACCTTGTACATGAAAAGATAAAGTCCTGGTACTGCTGTACAGTTGGTTGCCTCTGTTACTCCAGCTTCTGGCTCCCAGGTTCCTTGAAACACCACAAAGTCACAGTTCTTTTCCTACAGTTGAACTTTACTAAACAGCAAGGCATCTGTTATGACCCCAATGGCAGAGGGTCTCAGGAATAATGCTAAGTCAGTAAATACAGAAAACCAGCTCATAGGGCAGTGGTAACTGGGCTGACTGTTGTGAAATTGGATTTTGGGCTCCCCCTGTGGCCACTGGTGGAATTGAACTGGTGTGCATCATCCTCTCTGTTCACCTGTTTCCATCAGGATGTGGGAGTTGCTATTTAGCCTTGCTCCTCTGTCACTTCCATGCCGGTCAACATTGTAATCAGAAGCCTTTCTGTGCATGTTCCTGCTGCTAGACAACTCCCAGCTAAGTTGGACTTTTGTCCTTGTTTGTTTTTGCATTTTGTTCCAGTTCACAGCTGTAGTTTCGTTTCTGTGTCTGGAAAGCTCTTGTGATCTGAAATTGCCACTCTGATGTTATGAGTTAATACTAGAGTCTTAAAGTAATTTCAGGATGGTGTTTTGATAGGGTTTTCAGCTGACCATGAAAGTGCCCTTTCTGTCTTCCTGCTATCTAGTAAGCGGACCTCAATTTTGCTAAACCTATTTTCATACTACGTTTGTCATTTCATCTAAAATCACCGCCAATATTTGTGGGGGCCTCTGTCTGCCTTTCGGGGAAATTTCTCTAGAGGTGAGCCAGGACTATATTTTCCTCTGCCAGGATTAGTTAGTCCTCCGGCCGGCGCTGGGCGTCTAGGGATAAAACGCAGGCTACGCTACCCGGCTACTGTTAGTTGTGCGGCAGGTTTAGTTCATGGTCAGTTTAGTTTCCATCCTTCCAAGAGCTAGTTCTTATGTTTGCTGGGCTATGTTCTCTTGCCATTGAGAACCATAACAGTTTGACCGGCCAACAAGGGTTAAATTAATTGACAGAGAAAGGAGAGAAAAGAGAAGTCTGCTGAAGATTTTTTTTTTTTTCTCAGTTCTGAGTGTGCTTGTAATTGAATCTCTTGCAAGTCTGCCTATATTGCAGCCTTTCTCTCTCTCTCTCCTTCTAATCCTGGAATGGCTCTGTGTTCACCTGTTTAAAATGGATATTCAGAGTTTAGCTGCAGGTTTGAATAATCTCACCACGAAAGTTCAAAATTTACAAGATTTTGTTGTTCATGTTCCTATATCTGAACCTAGAATTCCTTTGCCTGAATTTTTCTCGGGGAATAGATCTTGCTTTCAAAATTTCAAAAATAATTGCAAGTTGTTTTTGTCCCTGAAATCTCGCTCTGCTGGAGATCCTGCTCAGCAGGTCAGGATTGTGATTTCCTTGCTCCGGGGCGACCCTCAGGATTGGGCTTTTGCATTGGCTCCAGGGGATCCTGCGTTGCTCAATGTGGATGCGTTTTTTCTGGCCTTGGGGTTGCTTTATGAGGAACCTCAGTTAGAACTTCAGGCGGAAAAGGCCTTGATGTCCCTATCTCAGGGGCAAGACGAAGCTGAAATATACTGCCAGAAATTCCGTAAATGGGCTGTGCTTACTCAGTGGAATGAGTGCGCCCTGGCGGCGAATTTCAGAGAGGGTCTCTCTGATGCCATTAAGGATGTTATGGTGGGGTTCCCTGTGCCTGCGGGTCTGAATGAGTCCATGACAATGGCTATCCAGATCGATAGGCGTCTGCGGGAGCGCAAACCTGTGCACCATTTGGCGGTGTCTACTGAGAAGACGCCAGAGAATATGCAATGTGATAGAATTCTGTCCAGAAGTGAACGGCAGAATTTTAGACGAAAAAATGGGTTGTGCTTCTATTGCGGTGATTCAACTCATGTTATATCAGCATGCTCTAAGCGTACTAAGAAGCTTGATAAGTCTGTTTCAATTGGCACTTTACAGTCTAAGTTTATTCTTTCTGTGACCCTGATTTGTTCTTTATCATCTATTACCGCGGATGCCTATGTCGACTCTGGCGCCGCTTTGAGTCTTATGGATTGGTCCTTTGCCAAACGCTGTGGGTATGATTTGGAGCCTCTTGAAACTCCTATACCCCTGAAGGGGATTGACTCCACCCCATTGGCTAGCAATAAACCACAATACTGGACACAAGTAACTATGCGGATTAATCCGGATCACCAGGAGATTATTCGCTTTCTTGTGCTGTATAACCTACATGATGTGTTGGTGCTTGGATTGCCATGGCTGCAATCTCATAACCCAGTCCTTGACTGGAAAGCTATGTCTGTGTTAAGCTGGGGATGTAAGGGGACGCATGGGGACGTACCTGTGGTTTCCATTTCATCATCTATTCCCTCTGAGATTCCTGAATTCTTGACTGAATATCGTGACGTTTTTGAAGAACCTAAGCTTGGTTCATTACCTCCGCACCGGGAGTGCGATTGTGCCATAGATTTGATTCCGGGTAGTAAATACCCTAAGGGTCGTTTATTTAATCTGTCTGTGCCTGAGCATGCTGCTATGCGAGAATATATAAAGGAGTCCTTGGAAAAGGGACATATTCGTCCTTCGTCATCTCCCTTAGGAGCCGGTTTTTTCTTTGTGGCTAAGAAAGATGGCTCTTTGAGGCCGTGCATTGATTATCGGCTTTTGAATAAAATCACGGTTAAATATCAATATCCGTTGCCACTGCTGACTGATTTGTTTGCTCGCATAAAGGGGGCCAAGTGGTTCTCTAAGATAGATCTCCGTGGGGCGTATAATTTGGTGCGAATTAAGCAGGGGGATGAGTGGAAAACCGCATTTAATACGCCCGAGGGCCACTTTGAGTATTTGGTGATGCCGTTTGGTCTTTCAAATGCCCCTTCAGTCTTTCAGTCCTTTATGCATGACATTTTCCGTGATTATTTGGATAAATTTATGATTGTGTATCTGGATGATATTTTGATTTTTTCGGATGACTGGGACTCTCATGTCCAGCAGGTCAGGAGGGTTTTTCAGGTTTTGCGGTCTAATTCATTGTGTGTGAAGGGTTCTAAGTGCGTTTTTGGGGTTCAAAAGATTTCCTTTTTGGGATATATTTTTTCCCCCTCTTCCATCGAGATGGATCCTGTCAAGGTTCAGGCTATTTGTGATTGGACGCAACCCTCTTCTCTTAAGAGTCTTCAGAAATTTTTGGGCTTTGCTAACTTTTATCGTCGATTTATTGCTGGTTTTTCTGATGTTGTTAAGCCATTGACTGATTTGACTAAGAAGGGTGCTGATGTTGCTGATTGGTCCCCTGCTGCTGTGGAGGCCTTTCGGGAGCTTAAGCGCCGCTTTTCTTCCGCCCCTGTGTTGCGTCAGCCTGATGTTGCTCTTCCTTTTCAGGTTGAGGTCGACGCTTCTGAAATCGGAGCTGGGGCGGTTTTGTCGCAGAGAAGTTCCGATTGCTCCGTGATGAGACCTTGTGCTTTTTTCTCGCGTAAATTTTCGCCCGCCGAGCGGAATTATGATGTTGGGAATCGGGAGCTTTTGGCCATGAAGTGGGCTTTTGAGGAGTGGCGTCATTGGCTTGAGGGGGCTAGACATCAGGTGGTGGTATTGACTGACCACAAAAATCTAATTTATCTTGAGTCCGCCAGACGCCTGAATCCTAGACAGGCGCGCTGGTCGTTGTTTTTCTCTCGGTTTAATTTTGTGGTGTCCTACCTGCCGGGTTCTAAGAATGTTAAGGCGGATGCCCTTTCTAGGAGTTTTGAGCCTGACTCCCCTGGTAATTCTGAATCTACAGGTATCCTTTAGGATGGAGTGATATTGTCTGCCGTTTCTCCAGACCTGCGGCGGGCCTTGCAGGAGTTTCAGGCGGATAGACCTGATCGTTGCCCACCTGGTAGACTGTTTGTTCCTGATGATTGGACCAGTAAAGTCATTTCTGAGGTTCATTCTTCTGCGTTGGCAGGTCATCCTGGAATCTTTGGTACCAGGGATTTGGTGGCAAGGTCCTTCTGGTGGCCTTCCCTGTCTCGAGATGTGCGAGGCTTCGTGCAGTCTTGTGACGTTTGCGCTCGGGCCAAGCCTTGTTGTTCTCGGGCTAGTGGATTGTTGTTGCCCTTGCCTATCCCGAAGAGGCCCTGGACGCACATCTCGATGGATTTTATTTCGGATCTTCCTGTTTCTCAGAAGATGTCTGTCATCTGGGTGGTGTGTGATCGTTTCTCTAAAATGGTTCATTTGGTTCCCCTGCCTAAGTTGCCTTCTTCTTCCGAGTTGGTTCCTCTGTTTTTTCAAAATGTGGTCCGTTTGCATGGTATTCCGGAGAATATCGTTTCTGACAGAGGTACCCAATTCGTGTCTAGATTTTGGCGAGCATTCTGTGCTAGGATGGGCATAGATTTGTCTTTCTCGTCTGCTTTCCATCCTCAGACTAATGGCCAGACCGAGCGGACGAATCAGACCTTGGAGACATATTTGAGGTGTTTTGTGTCTGCAGATCAGGATGATTGGGTTGCTTTTTTGCCTTTAGCGGAGTTTGCCCTCAATAATCGGGCCAGCTCTGCCACCTTGGTGTCTCCCTTTTTCTGTAATTCGGGGTTTCATCCTCGATTTTCTTCTGGTCAGGTGGAATCTTCGGATTGTCCTGGAGTGGATGCTGTGGTGGAGAGGTTGCATCAGATTTGGGGGCAGGTAGTGGACAATTTGAAGTTGTCCCAGGAGAAGACTCAGCTTTTTGCCAACCGCCGGCGTCGGGTTGGTCCTCGGCTTTGTGTTGGGGACTTGGTGTGGTTGTCTTCTCGTTTTGTCCCTATGAGGGTTTCTTCTCCCAAGTTTAAGCCTCGGTTCATCGGCCCGTACAAGATATTGGAGATTCTTAACCCTGTGTCCTTCCGTTTGGACCTCCCTGCATCTTTTTCTATTCATAATGTTTTTCATCGGTCATTATTGCGCAGGTATGAGGTACCGGTTGTGCCTTCCGTTGAGCCTCCCGCTCCGGTGTTGGTTGAGGGCGAGTTGGAGTACGTTGTGGAAAAAATCTTGGACTCCCGTGTTTCCAGACGGAAACTCCAGTATCTGGTCAAATGGAAGGGATACGGTCAGGAGGATAATTCTTGGGTGACTGCCTCTGATGTTCATGCCTCCGATTTGGTCCGTGCCTTTCATAGGGCTCATCCTGATCGCCCTGGTGGTTCTGGTGAGGGTTCGGTGCCCCCTCCTTGAGGGGGGGGTACTGTTGTGAAATTGGATTTTGGGCTCCCCCTGTGGCCACTGGTGGAATTGAACTGGTGTGCATCATCCTCTCTGTTCACCTGTTTCCATCAGGATGTGGGAGTCGCTATTTAGCCTTGCTCCTCTGTCACTTCCATGCCGGTCAACATTGTAATCAGAAGCCTTTCTGTGCATGTTCCTGCTGCTAGACAACTCCCAGCTAAGTTGGACTTTTGTCCTTGTTTGTTTTTGCATTTTGTTCCAGTTCACAGCTGTAGTTTCGTTTCTGTGTCTGGAAAGCTCTTGTGATCTGAAATTGCCACTCTGATGTTATGAGTTAATACTAGAGTCTTAAAGTAATTTCAGGATGGTGTTTTTATAGGGTTTTCAGCTGACCATGAAAGTGCCCTTTCTGTCTTCCTGCTATCTAGTAAGCGGACCTCAATTTTGCTAAACCTATTTTCATACTACGTTTGTCATTTCATCTAAAATCACCGCCAATATTTGTGGGGGCCTCTGTCTGCCTTTCGGGGAAATTTCTCTAGAGGTGAGCCAGGACTATATTTTCCTCTGCCAGGATTAGTTAGTCCTCCGGCCGGCGCTGGGCGTCTAGGGATAAAACGCAGGCTACGCTACCCGGCTACTGTTAGTTGTGCGGCAGGTTTAGTTCATGGTCAGTTTAGTTTCCATCCTTCCAAGAGCTAGTTCTTATGTTTGCTGGGCTATGTTCTCTTGCCATTGAGAACCATAACAGCTGACCATATAACTAATCCTAGCACCACAAATACCAGCAGCCGGGGAACGTTCCTACGTTGATCCTAGACGTCTCGCGCCAGCCGGAGAGCTAACTACCCCTAGAAGGGAAAAGAAAGACCTTTCTTGCCTCCAGAGGAAATACCCCAAAAAGTTGGATAGAAGCCCCCCACAAATAATAACGGTGAGGTAAGAGGAAAAGACAAACATAAGAATGAGCTAGGAATTAAGCAAAGAGAGGCCCACTAGCTAATAGCAGAATATAGAAAGATAACTTATATGGTCAGCAAAAAATCCTATCAAAAATATCCACACTGGAAATTCAAGAACCCCCGAACCGTCTAACGGCCCGGGGGGAGAACACCAGCCCCCTAGAGCTTCCAGCAAGGTCAGGAATCACATTTAGTACAAGCTGGACAAAAATGATAGCAAACAAATAACCCAAAAAACAAAGAAGCAAGACTTAGCTTAATTTAGCACGAACCAGGACCAGCAAACAGGAGCAAACAGAATGTGTCTGATAACACCGTTGCCAGGCACTGGACTAAGGTTCCAGGAGGTTTATATAGCAACACCCCTGAAGTAACGACCCAGCTGGGTGCAGACAGAGGGAAGGAAATCCCAGAGTCATATCACTAGTAACCACTAGAGGGAGCCAAAAAAGTCTAATTCACAACAGGCATCCATCACATGAGCAGCACAGTTCACACCGGGCAACGTTTCCAGTACTTTCCCTTCCTCTGCTATCCGGGCAGACTCTAGTATCTCTGTCATTTCTCTCTCTTTACTCTCAGCATTCACGGCCGTACCTCTAGCCAGACTCTGTCCTGTCTGCACTTTCCTTTTCTCTGCCATCCGGGCAGCATCTTTGGACAGTTCGTGTCCCATCTGTACCTTCAGCATCACCAGCTCCCATTTATCACGGTCACATTTTCCAATGCCCCTTTTAGGGTAAGATCCCACATTTGAGCAGTCCCAAAATTTCCACCAGACACCCCCAGTTCAGGAATCTCGGCCCCACTGGTCACCGTCTCATCTTTGTCCCCAACCAGTACACACAAGGGGAATTCATAAATCTCCAACTGGGTTGAAGTTCCCTCAGGGTTGGAATAGCTTTTTTCTGGGAATCACTTGGTATCCCCGACTTCCCCCACAAGTCCCAGAACAGGCTAAAGTCCCACCTTATTATCACCGGGTGTAGCAAGTCCTTAACCACACTGAACTCCATGCAGGGATGTCTGTTGTGAATTCCGTTCTTGGGCTCCCTCCGGTGGTTGTGAATGGCACTTTTGTGAATTCTGCCCCTGGGCTCCCTCTGGTGGTTTTGAGTGGAACTGCTGCTCCTTGGGTTTAGCATTAGCAGCTGCTTCCACTGATCGTCTCTCCTGGCTCTGCTATTTAACCTAGCTCTGGGCTTCAGCCAGTGCCAGCTGTCAATGTTTCTTGGTTGGATTCAGATCTCTCCTTGGATTTCTCTGATTGCCGGTCCATTTCAGCAAAGCTAAGTCCTTGCTTGTTCTTTTGTTGTCCACCTGCTGTGGACTTAATCGCTCAGCTCATGTTATGTTTTTTCTTGTCCAGCTTTTCAGTATGATATATTCAACTTAGCTGGAAGCGCTGAGGAAGCAGATTTGCCCTCCACACCGTGAGTCGGTGTGGAGATTATTTTTGTAAACTCTGCGTGGAATTTTTTAGCTTTTAATACTGACCGCACAGAAGCCTTTTCTGTTCTGTCTATTTAGGTAGTTTTGGCCTCCTTTGCTAAATCCTGTTTTCATTCTGTGTATGTCATTTCCCTCTCCACTCACAGTGAATATTTGTGGGGGGCTATCTTTCCTTTGGGGGTTCTCTCTGAGGCAAGATAGCTTTCTGTTTCCATCTTTAGGGGTAGTTAGTTCTCAGGCTGTGACGAGGTGTCTAGGGAGTGACAGGAACATCCCACGGCTACTTCTAGTGTTGGTGTTAGGATTAGGAACTGCGGTTAGTACAGATACCACCTCCTCAGAGCTTGTCTCATGTTGCCTCTTAACCACCAGGTCATAACAGATGTCATCTTACTCACCGGCCATATGGAGCGGTCACAGGCATGATCCTGCCTCCTCCCTCTTCTGTGCACGCTGCACTGTGTCTGCGGTACCGGTACCCTGCCGTCTCTTATTGCATAACATTCTCTCTATTTATGTATGGTGCCATCCTTTATTATATAGCATCCTGTTATGTGGAGCGCTGTACATTAATTACATAGTATCGTCTCTTGTCATCTATAGCACCGTCCCTTAGGGTATGTGTCCACGTTCAGGATTGCATCAGGATTTGGTCAGGATTTTTCATCAGTATTTGTAGCCAAAACCAGGAGTGGGTGATAAATACAGAAGTGGAGCATATGTTTCTATTATACTTTTCCTCTAATTGTTCCACTCCTGGTTTTGGCTACAAATACTGATGGAAAATCCTGACCAAATCCTGATGCAATCCTGAACGTGGACACATACCCTTAGATTGAGTATTCTCATTATTTTTGTTATTCACAGTGCCCTCTATTACGTAGAGTCCTCTCTTCTAAAATGTAAAATGACAGCTGATGGAGCAGCATCTGACCAGAAGACCAGTCCGTCAGCCGTATCCATCACAAAAGAAGCTTTTCCTAGGCTCCATCAGCCGTCATTTTAGTTTATATCTAATAAGAGCCACATTTCTTTCACAGGGGCCCCAAGTGAGTCGCCCGCCAGGGCCGTGGGGTACCCGGTACTGGGTTCGGTGTTCACAGGGGGATGTCAGGGTGGCGACCCGGTCCGTGGCCCTGGGCGCCCATGTAAAAGGGGGTAATTGAATAGAGTTTATGTTCGTGACGCCACCTGTGGTATTCGGTCAGTGGGGACCGACACTGCATTAAGGGGTCCTCTGGGGTGATGTTATGGCAGCTAGATGGTATAACTTCCCACAGGTGAAGTATATCCCCAGGGCTCCCGGTGTGTAGATGCAAGATGGTGAATGGTGTAGTAAAGAACGAGGACACAGGTTTGCAGTCTCTTTACCTGGTTTACTGAAGACTTCAGGCAGCCACAGTCCATGGCACCAGATCACAGGGCAGGCAGAGTCCGGCTGGCTTGGAAGTGAATCCAGAGTCCCCCTTTAGCAGGTGGAGTTAAAAGCCTTCCTCTAGTGCGGTGGTGTTGTAGTTCCTTACTGCCTATGGCTTCAGATAAGGTCCTCACTGTTCTTCTCTGTCCCCCATATAGGATAGAACAATACTTGCATGACAGGTAACTCGAGTCTTTTTACAGGGACTCTATCACGCCCCGGGCTCTATGTGTTACTGTGTCTCAGGTTTGTGTGGCGGACAGGTAACTTGCAGTTCAGCTGTCCTGCCGGTCTTTGCTGTAAGTCGTAAAGTCCTTTACAACCTCGGTGCTCCGGCTACCGGAATCTGCGCTTCAGAAGGAGGCAGCCTGCTCGTAGCTGGTCTCCCCTGATATATCCTCTCCTGCGCTTTGCTCTCCTTTACACTCAGTGAACGATGTCCTCTCTTTCTGTATATCTCCTTTCCAGGAGCTGTAGCAACTGCGGCTACATGGCTCCTTATACCTTCTCCTGCCTCAGACTGCTCCTGTCTGCTTCCTGGCACTTTCTGACTCTGTCAGCAACTAATTAGCTTTCCCTCCAAAACCACAATATATATGCATATGCAGGGGAGTCACCTAGTAAATAGGATCAAAAGCTTCCCCTTGTGGCCTGGAGTGTGAACATGTTGTGTGCATTGTGGTTACCTAATAAAAGATATCCTTCATCGCTTCCAAATATAACATCACTCTCACCGTGAGGAACGCAACGCTACTGTGACAACCAGGACCCTGGGGCGCCACACAAGCTGTCTGTGTCCGCCCCTGATGGGAGGGCGTCTTTAATCAACAGTTTGAGAAGAAATCAATGCAGGCTCCAGAAATCACAAGAGTTTGCAGAGAAGATTGCAGCTGAAGGAAGTAGATGATGGAACATTGCAGAACAAAAAAGGCAACTGAACACAACACGACTGAGTATTCAACCACACATGTATGTATAAGTCAACCTTAGAAGGTTTTGAGTGATTATGAACATGTGAAACCCGACATGCAGCATAGCAACGATTGGTGACCACCTGGGAAGGGAGCAGAGCCTGAGAATGGTGCAAAGACAGTCATCTACAAGGACACTGTAATGAGACCTACTAGAGATGGTGTGGCCCAATGAGCTGCTAACAGACCTAAATAGGAGTAAATCATGGACTGGTGTAAAAGTGAAGTAGGAGTTATTCACTTTTCAGGCTACGTTCCCACAATCAGGAAGTAGCAGTGCTTTAGACGCATCATATTATCGCCGCAAGCAAAATGCTGCGTTCTGTTGAATGCATGAAAATCCGTGTGTTCACTGAACCATGTGGATATACTGCAGTCAATATATTCTATTTGTGAAATGACATGCTGTGGTCCTGAAAGATGCGCCGCATGTCATTGTCCGCGGGTGATCTGCAGGTGCACATACACACACAGTGGACTTGGGATTTCGAGAAATCTTATCCACTATGCTGTATCACCTGGCCACTGCAGTTTTGACGCTGCATAAATACGCAGTGTCAAAACTGCAGCAATTCCTGATCGTGGGCATGTACCCTAATACCCACAGGGCATTTGTAGGTCTCTTACCCTCCCGAAGTAGTATTTGTTAGAAATAGCTGATTTGTACATAAACATAAGGTCCTACGCTGCAGTATTACGAGAGAAATTGTATACAGACAGGGAGGGACAATTGCAATCAGATAGGCTTGGCCAGCAGAGATCGGTCACAAATGATAGGCTAAAGTCAGGATGGCAGTCCATAAAAAGAAGAGAGTTGATGCAGCATTTTTAATAAAATGCAATAATTTTATTCCATCAGTAAAAACATGATTTAAGAGAAAATCTACATTCTGAAATAGAACACAAAAGAAAAAGCAAAGGCCATAAAAACGGGGATCACCAGACAGCAGGATTTTATGCAGAGAGGATCACACAATTTTATTAAGGTATAACACAGACATTCTGAAATAGATAAATAGATCATCTGAGAAGAAAGTCCCAAGAGAAAAAATTCAAGGTCCTGGTTCACGGGTTTCGAAGTGATACTTCTTATTCATAAGGTTGGAACAGAATGAAAGCTTTGCATTATATTCGAAGCGCTGGATCAACTCTCTTCTTTTCATGGACTGCCTTTCTTTTGATTTGGGATCCTGTGCACTAGTGGATGGGTGAGCTGGTCACGCTTTTCTTCTTTGTTGAAGTCAGGATGGGCAGCAGACAAAAACATGGTCTAATTAGCATAAAGTGTCTCTTTTGCAGAGATCAACAAGGAACAGAAGTGATGTGACGTTAGAGAGGTGCTTACCTATATGGATGTGCAGCTAAGGCTAAGTTCACGCTTACGTTTCGCTGGTCTGCATATGGCTGCGTACTTCCTCCCTTAAGCTCCGCATGCGTCCTGTGTCATCCTGCGTAACTATCTTTAACATTGGGTACACAGGGACATTGTCCTCAGGCGGAGCTTAAGGGAGGAAGTAGGCAGCCATACGCAGACCAGCCAAATGCGTGAACCCAGCCTAAGGCACAACACTGATTAAAGCTGGATGAGGGCTCTGTTAGCAGTTGGTCCACCTGCAGCAGGGCCTACATCAGCACCTGGTGCAGCCGGGCAAGTGCCGGGGCCCTAGCGAGACGGGGGGCCCATTTTGACAAGTGTGACCAACTTTTTACTATTGATGCTGCCTATGCAGCATCAATAGTAAAAAGGCATAATGTTAAAAATAATAAACAAATAAAAAATCGCGCTATTCTCACCTTCCGGCATTCCCTGCAGCCTTCCCGATGCGCGCGATGCTGCCTGCAGCTCCCGTTCCCAGTGATGACTTGCGAAATGACCCGATGACGTAGCGGTCTTGCGAGACCGCTACATCATCTCAGGTCATTGTCTCGCAAGGCATCACTGGGAACGGGAGCTGCCGGGAGCATCGCTAAGGCCTGGGCTGGATCCGGGGGCCGCCAGAAGGTGAGTATATAACTATTTTTTATTTAAATTATTTTTTAACAGGGATATGGTGCCCACACTGCTATATACAACTTGGGCTGTGTTATATGCTACGTGGGTTGTGTTATATGCTACGTGGCTGTATTATATGCTACGTGGCTGTGCTATATGCTACGTGGCTGTGCAATATAATACGTGGGCTGTTTTATATACTACGTGGGCTGTGTTATATACTACGTTTCTGTGCTATATGCCATGTGGCTGTGCAATATACTGTGTGGGCTGTGTTATATACTACGCGGGCTGTGTTATATGCTATGTGGCTATGCTATATATTACGTAGGTGTGCTACATGCTACGTGGGCTGTGTTATATACTATGTGGGCTGTGTTATATACTACGTGGGCTGTGCTATATGCTACGTGGGCTGTGTTATCTACTACGTGGGCTGTGTTATATGCTACATGGCTGTGCTATATACTACGTGGCTGTGCTATATTACTATGTGGCTGTGCTATATACTACGTGGTTGTGCTATATACTATGTTGACTGTGTTATATACTACATGGCTGTGCTATATAATACATGGCTGCGCTATATACTACGTGGCTGTGCTATATGCTACACATTTTGCACTTTTACAAATGTTCTACGTTAATACTTTCTAATGTTTACTTTTAAAAGTTTTCCATTAAAAAATTGTCATATTCAATGTATGCAGTTTTTTCTTTGCAGCAAGTTTAGCTAACAATAAAAAGCCTACTGATAACTGAGGAAGAGGGAGTAGGTCACAAAAATTGGCATATAAGGGGTTGACTTATATAAAGCCCCTCTGCTGTATGGTATTGTAGAATTTACAATAGCTATCACTCATGTAAGAACTGAAATCTGGCATTGTACTATACCTATATTTCTCTGCTGTATCTGTGCATCATGAATCGTGGTATGTGTTTAAAGGGGGGCCCACTGAGACTCTTGCGCCCGGGGCCCTCAAAAACCTGGAGCCGGCCCTGACCTGCAGGATCCCATTAAGGTCCAGAACCAGAATTGTAAAGGAAAGGATATTAACAGGTGATACATATAGTGCTGCCCAGAGTCCTCCAGTATCCAATCAGGAATGAAAACTTGAATATTTAATTTTTTTCTTTATTTATTGCTACGCTTTTCAGAGCAGTGCTTGCTCCTTCATCAGGCAAAACATATCTTAGCATAATATGACCATTCTGACCATAAAAGGACTTAAGAAAATAGTAGCAGACTTTAAAACATAAGAATCAAAGGAGTCCTTGAATCCTTTGCCCCAGAATTAATTGAAAAGACCACCAAAAATGTTTTTACTTCTATTGTCGGGCTTGAAAGAGGAGAACAAATAATAATAAAAATAGTCAATAGGGTCTAAAAAGCCTAAACCAAAACCTACCGAGCCTCGAAGAGATTTAAACTTTACTCAGATTCGTGGACACCTCAGCCATCCTTGCTAAAACAAGAAAACTATCTAGCATCTCTTACGAAAATATTCCTATCCAGGTCTTTCAGGACATTGCACTCTCCAACCTGGCGAAAAGAAGCAAGATTAAACCCCTACTGGATGTCCTGAGGCCAAACAACCAAACAACCTAAATTGAGGATGGATTTTCTCCTTTGGTTTAGCAATTATCAAGGCCAGAAAATAGGTAACCAAATGAAAACAGGTAATTACATCAGAGAGCTTGGAAAACCCTACAAATTTCTCCGGTGGATGTCCCCTTCTGGATGCCACTAGAGACTGGCTGTAATTTTCCTCAGCTTCAAAGAAGAATTGGACACTGCGCCAGAAAACAACTTTCCCCAAAGCCAGAAAACAAGTCTCAAGATATCCTCCATGATGCCAAGTAACCCCCAACCCCTTTCCAATTTGCTTGACATTTGAAATAAAAGGTCTAGTGGTTTACTCCGTCTTTACATCCTGCTCCATTACTGAAGAATTGCTTGTCAAGTCTGCAGTGCGAATACTTCCTTTTCTTTCTCACCTTCCTCCCACTCCACCCTTCTTTACTTCTTGGGAACTTGTTCTTACTTAAGGACAATAGTAGTTTATCTGTTAAAAAGTTAATATTAAGAATGCAGGGTTTTTTACCTTAAAGGTTTAATTGAAGATCACCACTTGGACTGTTTTATCTGTTTACAAAGGATGACAGGACTCTCTTCTGCTACAGATACGATCTCTAATGGTGATTACTGTTTATTTTCTTAACTTATATTTTTAGATACAAAGCCTACCCACTTCCTACAATCGTAATTATCCCTAATGGCTGACTCGACTCCTGCTGACTTGGTCATGGTGGCTTTGTTCAACAATAAAGGCATTAATTCCTCCTCTAAACGTAATCGGGTATTAACCCTCCTATAAAAAAAAGAAGGCAACAATAGCTTATCTACAGGAAAAAAGTCATGTGCAAGACTTTTCATGTTCGGCATTCTCAACATGGTTCAACAGTAGCAGCTCCTCCTTCTCTAAAGGAGTTAGTTTCGCCCTACGTTGGGATCTGCTGTTCATGTTGACAGATACCCTCTCCGACCCGGAAGGTGGAAATGTTTTTGTGAAAGGTAATATTGTAAATTCTCTTGTAACGCTATGTCACATTCACACTCCTAACCAAGCCAACTGGTTTGGATCCTCAAAACACAAGAAACCAGTGCTTTTTTAGAGAAGGATTTCTCATTGTAGGAGGAGACCTAAATACTCTAGTAAACCCTTTCCGGGACACATCAACGGGCAATACTACCTTGTCCTAAACAGCTATAAATAAAAACACACTTAGCCCTTAATTTACTACATTTAGTAGATTATTGGAGAATCCTCATCCCCACGGTTAAAGATTATACTTTTTTCTCCCATCCCCACAACTCATGTCATAGATTAGATTAACTATTCATCCAAAATAATGGTCTCCCCTTGGTCAAAATTACATCGATAGACTCGATAACGCTCTCAGATCATGCACCGATATTCTTAGAACTAATTATTGCTACACTAACATGTAGTAGCCAAACTTGGAGACTAAACAAAACCTTAATAGATAACAAGAAAAATATATTAAAACTATCCAAAACCATAAAATATTTTTTTTACAGAGAACATAAATTTGGGCCCCTTTACCTCTATAATTTGGTAAGCCCATGAAACAGTTTTAAGAGAAGAATTAATTGTGTTAGGTTCACCTCTGAAAAAGGAAAAGGACAAAGAGATTCATAAAAAATCAATAGTGAAAAGTTCAGGAGGACCTTACTAGCATGAGGAACAGGCTTAAAGACATCCTAAATATACACTCAGCAAAAAATGTATCAAAAAAGTAAGCAAAAGTTCTACATGCACGGCAATAAAGGAAGCCAACTCACCTCTTCATTATTAAAGAAAAACTCAGAACAGTCCTTTATCAAACAGGTTAGATCTAACATTAAGACACTAGTCGATAAAACAGATGAAATCGGAAATACCTTAAAACTGTTTTATGGAAACCTCTTGTCATGCTTCTGGGTTTGAACCCTTGAGCCCGTGCTTTGTGGATTTTTTACTCATTTGTCTACCTTATCACCTTTCGGGTACAGCTTTATATACTTTCCCCGGGCTGGAATTTCCTGCTGGTGATAGTCTCATTTGTATGTCCAGCCATACCGTGGTAGCTTCAGCCAGTCAGTGAAAGACCACCTAGGGTTTATCTCTATGCTGTTTATGTTTTTTGCCCTGCACCTATCTTCTGTTTCTTTTTAGGAAGTAGGCGGCAAATTTTCTGCCAGTTCATACTTAACGCTTTATTTTGTATTTCGTGGCTTGTTTACTCATTGTGGAATTTTTTTCTAATTCAGCACTTTTTCCCTTCTGTAGGTAATTTACACTCTACTCTTCCCTGTGGTTCTTTAGGAGGAACGTGAAGCACTCAATGGCTTTTCAGGTAACAGAGGTCCGAGTCACCATCGTCTAGTCTGTGGTTAGGGCTATGTCAGTTTAAACATGAACCACTAGGGCCTGCAGGGTCAGGATCTCCAGTCTGTACAGGAACCGGCAGGGTCAGTTGTAGTTTTTAGTGTGTTAAGTACTTTCCCGAGTGAGTTGCTTCACAGTCATAACATCTCTACACTCTAGAACACTAAATTCAATGAAGGACCATCAGGAAGTGTCTAATAAATGAATGACTTCCTAAACTCATTGTCCTTGCCTACACTTACGCCAAACGATTGTTATATACTAATATCTCAACTTAACCCTCAAGAAATATTAGACATTCTGAATACTATCCCCAATGGGAAAACACCTGGTCCAGATGGCTTCCTGATAATATATCATAAAAAAAATTCACCAACAGTTACTCCCTCACTTAGTAAATCTCTTCAACAGTTTCCTCTCGGGAAACCCCCCTAAACAATTAATGGAAGCATTAATTTCATTTATTCCTAAGGAAGGCAAAGACCCCCTATTACGCAGCAGCTACCGTCCTATGTAATTACTGAATGCAGACACTCAGACCAAATGGGCTTTATTAAAGTCAGAGAAGGGAAACGAAATTCTACAGCAATTCTTCATTCTATATACCATGCCATAAAAAGAAAGACCCCCCTAACCATTCTATCGACCGACTAACTAAGTATACTAACTAAATGTGCTTTTCCTTCAAGATTCATTAATGCAGAGTTAATGGCTCACTTTTCCAAAGCTTCAATATTCACAACGGAACACACACACAGGATTGCCTGCGCTCCCCATCCTTTTTATACTAATTATGGAGACTCTCATACAAAAGATTAGGCAAGACCCGTCCATCCAGGGTTTAAAAGTAGAAAACACGGAACAAAAAGCTGCCTCTTTTGCTGACAACCTACTACTTTAACTTAACTCTCAATTCCCCAAAATCCTGTCCCGAAACTCACAGCACTTTTTTTTTAGTAATTTGAGGAAATTTTAATATAAATCTGGACAAATCTAAATCCCTTAACATTACCACTCCAAAAATAGACATAGAAACCATAAAAAAAGAAGAAACCATTTAAGTGGCACCCCAAAACATATACAATGTCTAGAAATCTTAATCATTTGGCTTAATCACCAATTTCCTTGCTATTATCAATATCATTGAAAATCTCCTAAAAGAATAACCCGCCTACAGCGTTAGCCCCAGTTTGTGTTATTCCGTACCTCCTCAATCCCAACTACATAGACATTTATGACTTTTGGTCCTACCTACCTAAGCATACTGCTTCCCAATTTCTAGCTAATAAAGTCCCCATAGAAAACCTTTGCCCCAAAGAGGCCAAAAAACATTCTAGTAATTACCTACAACATATCTAAGTATCTCGCATTGTCGAAAAATGTAAGCTAAAATTTCCAACAATAGGAAGCTGGTCGTGGCTATATTTATTTTCTAAATTCCCTCTCACTGTCCCAAAATGAATCTAAAAAATGTATAAAATATATTATTAGAGAAATTTGCTTCTTACTCCATTTATGAAACACTCCTTCCTATTAACTCTGACTCCGAACATTATTGTTAAATCTAAGAAACAGCTAAGACAGGCTGAAAACTCACAGAGGAATCTGATTACAGCTACTTCTTGAAGTGTATGGAGAGGGGAAGACATTGCCAGAGCAGCGTGAGATAACAGGCAGCAGACGGAATGTACTGCTGCTTTCTAATAAGTGTTTTATCTCACTTCAGGAATGGATTCACAGATACCCTGACAAGTACTGCTGTATAATGTTCTCTCACCTGCTGAGTGAGAGAACTGTCTGTAGGTTACTGTGCTCAATCCTGCTGACAGGTTCCCTTTAAAGTAAGCCTTTGTTATCCAAAGCAACCAATCACAGCGCAGCTTTTAATTCTCTGCTGTTGTAAAATAAAAGCTGCACTGTGATTGGTTTCTGTAGTAAACAAAGATATTTTTTTTTTATTAGGCAGCTTCATAAATCTGCCTCCATTCAGACAGCAGGTGTATGGATATAAAAAAAAACACAATTTATGAGGTCATTACAACTGATAATGAATAAATGAGACAATAAAGTGTTCGGGAAATAATCTCAGAGGATATATGAAAGAAAAAAAAAGAAATCCTGAGCTGAAGATCTATGACAGCGGATATTAGATAATCCACAGAATACATAACCCATGAAAAGGATCTCAGCTGATTATAGATAAACTGTAGGATATGTGAGTCGCCCAGCCAGGGCAGTGGGGTACTCTGTACCGGGTCGGGTCTCAAGGTGTCACGGTGGCGCGACCCGGTCCGTGGCCCTGGGGCAAAAACGTTAAAGGGGAACGGTCTTTAAAGGGGAAAATGTTCAAAGTCTGTTGTGACGCCACCTGTGGTGTTCGGTCAGTAGTGGGACCGACGCTGCATTGAAGGGGTCCCCTGGGGGATGTTGTGGCAGCATGGGTGTTACACTTCCCACATGTGAAGCAGGGTCCCCAGGGGTCTTATGGTGTGTGGCCAAGATGATGGTATGTGCCGATGAATAAATGGAGGAGACAACTTGTAAGTCTTTACCTGGTTTACTGCAGATGATAGGCCACAGTCCAGGGCACCGGCAACAGGTACATTAGGAGTCCAGGCAGTTCAGAGACAAGTGGAATCCCCTTGGCAAGTCAGGTTGGGGGCCTTCCACTCTGCACTTGCTGTATCTGAGGTCCCTGCTGCCACTAAGTGCTCCAAACAAGGTCCTAGTTATTTCCCCTGTCCTGGGAAATAACCTTGTGCAGCGCCCCAGAGTCCTGGTCGTTGCAGTACTGTGGCTCCGCCACTAAGGGGAGCTATGGTACGTCTGATGGCACTGAAGGAGTTCATCTGATCAGGTATCACAGACACCAATACATTTCACAGTCGGGCCTCCAGGGGGAGCTAAGGGTTCTATTTACTAGGCCACTCCCCACCATAGTGGGTAAACTGGGGGTCAGGCAGGAAGTTAGATCAGAAGCTGACTGGGTTGGAACCAGGCAACACCTTGTGGCAGAGGGTGTTGTGGGGGGAAGATACAGTAGGGTCTCTGTCAGGGGTGGGATCCTGACAGAGGCTTGGCAACTTGAACGAACGTAACGGGACCGTGCCTGCTCAGCATAGCGGCGGTGCCCAAGGAGGGACCAGAAGCGAGATAGATTGTGCTGAGTGAGAAACGAGATCATAGCAATAGGAGAATACCAGTAGGAGTCGTGCTGTAAGACCGAGGCAACATCCTACTGAGGCGCATAACCGGTGGCCGGAACGCCGAGGGAGTATTATAATATCCAGCTTCAAGCAATACTCTAAACAGCGGCAGGACAGTCAGTCTAAGGCGGGCTGTCTAACTTAAATCACCTATGCAGTCTTGGGGGGCAACTTGTGGAGAGGGGCGACTCTAGGGTCCCGGAAGAGCTCCGAGCCTACCCGTCAAACGGGTGCCGTCCCAACCAGAACATCAGGGAGGGACGGAGGATTAGCAGAACATCATCTAATCGAGTTGTGAGGGAACTTAAGAAACAGACACAACAGTTGTGGGGACTTTCCGTAAGCACAGCAGGGAAGGACCACAACACATAGCGCAAGCAGGAAGGCACAGATTTCCACCTGTGAAGAGAACTCTGGAGGTGCCATTGGACCGGCCGGACTTGCACAGCCTGGTGAACCCTATTCCGGACTGAGGAGCCAGAGATCTTCAGTAAAGAGGTAAAGAGACTGCAACCTGGTGTCCTCGTTATTTACCGCGACCTGCACCCCACAACTGCACCGCTACAGTCACCACCATCTATATCTACCTACCCATTCACTGTGTGCCCCACGGCAGGGTCACGGACCGGGGCCTAGCCACCGTGACAACCCTAGAGCAGAGACTCAGAGGCCCGGTACCGGGTACCCCTCGGCCCTGCGGCGGTGGGGGCGCTACACTTGTATGGTAGGCAGCTTGAGCCGTTCCTTCTGGGGGTCTCCGCATGGTGACTCCAGGCTCCAGGATGCTGCTGTACCACAGGAGTGAATGGGCAATGTCCGTGTAATCCTATGCCCTCCAGTTCTGCTCTGTGTCTTAGAATTTCCACAAAAGCCTCAGGCTCCCGGTACCCGGTCTCTGCGCACTGACTCCTTGGAGGCCTACTCGTAGCCTCATCGAGTCCTGTATCCCCTCTCTGTTCCCTTCCTGTCTGTCCTCGCTCACAGAATCTCTGTACAGACTGAACTGCACTCACTGGTCTACTGGGACCAACTGTCTGACTCCTCCTCCAAACCAGGATCTTTATTCAGGGAAACTGCCCCAAAACAGGGTTTTGAGCTCCCCCTCCTGGCCTGGATTTGGAAGGTGTTGTGTGTGTGATAACCTGCCAAAGGGAATCTCACTTGTCTCCAGGCATAGCACTACCGTCCCCGAGAAGAAGGCAGCACTACTGTGGTACCCGAAACCCCTGGGGTGCCACATATGCAAATCCCAAACTCAGCCCATATAACTCGAGATCAATTTAGGAAAATCCTGCGACTCAGGCCAAGTTCACACACATTAGAAATCGTCCACTTTTCATCCAGAAAAAAACGGACAATTTTTCAACAGTTTTTATTCATCGACAGTAATCAGTAAATAAACTTTACAAAATCAGAAACAGTTTCTTATATTAATAATAAAAGTATCTGTAAAAATTTGGGTGCTACACAGTTGATCTGTATGGGATCTCATCCAGGATTAGTGTGTGCTGTTATTTTTTTTCACTTGAACATTCGGTCATCTGAACAGCCCTAGTTAGGACTCACCTGTTGAATTGGATCCTTTAAGAATCAAGTTTGGGTGGGCATACAGACCCCAGGCGTTGATGCAGCAAGCGGGAAGGCGCATGGGGATCGAGGATTAGGCACGTTCAGGAATCTCAGGAGCAGCAGAATGGATGAAGTGGGACTCAGCATGGAAGTAAGCATGTAAAAAGACAAAAAGCACAGCTGGTAGAGCACACCAAACATACGACTAGAGCCTTAATCCCAAGACAGATGTGTGTATCTAAAGGGGCCTTAGATGCAGTAGATCTAGGGAAATTATGTTATAAATCCACCAGGGGCAACCTGCAAAACCTGACGTGGAGAACAGCAGAGGGCAGCAGATCCAGGGGAAGGAAACAGAGCCAAAGATAGCTGTGTAACAGCCCTATTGGTCACGTGAGGTTAATTTTTTTCATAGACAGCACTTGGATCGAAAATACTGCCGTACGAAGTTAACCCAAGGCAAAGTGCACATTGTATTTAAAGGGAGCTTGTCAGGTTGGTTAGCACTATTAACCTGCGGATATTGGGTCTATTTGCAGTTTAAAGGGACTCTGTCAGCATAGAATGACTGCTCAATGAAGAACAGGCGCTCGCTGTACCCTTGGTGTGGCCAAACATATAAGTGCTCCTTTTCAACTATTTGTTTTCCTGTTGAAGCGAGGCCAGGGCACAAGTGTTTGCATTTGCTGTGGGCTGGAACTGAGTTCTGATTTCCACATAACCCCTGTTCTAAATGGATATCTGGGTGGAGTGTGTGTTGTGGTGAAGTACGTTTCTTACTCATTTTTGTTTCGGGAGCCCGGTTACCTCCCTGTCCATGAGACCGGGATAGGCTACAAACAACAATGAAGACCTTGGGTCAAGGTTAACAGGTTCGACTTTACCGTGTAATTCATTTACACATGGCTGCAGAATACAGATTAGGACAAAGCCTCTTTTAGTGATGTTCCATTGGTTTTGTGATCCATCAGTCCTTGTCCTGTCCTGAGACCCACCATCTTCACCTCACTCTTCAACCCGGCATGACTATCTACACCTCTTCTGAATCTTAGGTTCAAGAAGGTCCCGGCGTCCAGAAGTGACTGAAGCTGAGTCCTCATTCTTCTAGGAAACTAATACTGACCAGACCCGTTCTCTTCAGCAGCTTAGCTGCACTAGAACCTGCTAACTCTGCTATGTTAGGCTTGCTTTCCACTACACCCAGACTTGCACTTGAAGACATCTTTTCATATATCACTGTCCCTCCACCTTCACCCATCCTACTTCCTTCTTTTTTTCCCCTTTTCCTTTTTTCTTTCCTTTTATCTTGCTTGTTCCCTTCCCCCTTTTTTACTTCTCCCCCTATTACTTGTATTTTCTTGTCAGTTTTATTCTATTTCCTAATATTATTTTTTGTGTCCCAGCTTATGTTTATATGCCTAGCTCCATCTTTATTGCCATAAATTATATTTATAGATTTCCATTTGCAGTGCAAATCTCTCTCTGGATCTATTTCTTTATGCTTCTTCCCCTCTCTTTTATCATATCCCACTCTCTCCCTGGCTTCCCATATCAGCGATATTGATATTTCAGTCAACAATGTCGGTTCTAGTCTAATATTTTCAGAAAACCCACTGCCGCCAACCCCATACTGCATGCGAAATCATCCCATCTACAATCCACAATCAGATCAATTCCAGTAGGTCAATGCCCGAGGGCTAAACGGATTTGTTCTACAGAAAAAGTGTATCAAGAACAAACGACTGATCTGTATTCCAGATTCCGGGAAAGAGGCTATGGACATAGACAGATTAGGCATAGGAGGGCACAAAATGTGACAAGGAACCAGTTGCTGTATCAAAACAAATGTAAAAGCAAAACATCCGGTATTTCCAAGGTAAGATTTATTACTCCCTTCAAACAATCAATGGAAAGAACTAACCGCGCAGTTCATGCTAGACAGCCCAGGAATTTACAGGAACTGGAGGCTTTTTGTCTAGAACAGTGGGCAGCTTTACCATCTGAGAAAATAAATAACCTCATCCACAACTACCACAAAAGACTTCAAGCTGTCATTGATGTAAGAGCGGGCAATACACGGTATGTGAAATTTTGATCAGGGTCATTTGGATGTTTTGGGTTGTCATTATTATCTCATTCACTTTTCCTGTACTGTTAAACCTTACATATTTTTCCTGTGCACATAGCCTTACAGGTAATTGGGGAGAGTCACAGACTGAATCATTTATATTATTGGGAGTCAGAGATTATAGTTAATGGGGGCACAGTGCTGCTTATCACTTTATATTTTGGTTGGTGGGTGGCTAATAGTATATTAATGGTGGGGTACATATCTGTATTCGGGGTGGGGGAGAATGGAGCACCCGCTAGGACCATGGGGTACTCAGACCGGGTCCGGCGGTACTTAAAGGGGTGGTCACGGAAGCGGTGACCCGGTCCGTGGCCCTGGGAGTCTAACAAAAATGAAGAAGGGAAGTGGAAAATAAAGTCTATGGGGAATAATTCGTGACATCACCTGTGGTGTTCGGCCAGGATGGCCGACGCTAGCTTAAAGGGACTGCTAGGGCAGATGGTAACGCAGCGAGGATGGTTCTGCTCCCCACAGGTGGAGCGGGGCCCCAAGGCTACCGGCGCAGTTGGTGAGGGATGATAGATGGTGGGGTGCAGGACTGAAGGTACAGGAAAGAGTTGGAGGACACAGGGATTGCAGTTTCCTTTACCTTTTACTCGTGAATTACAGGTGCTGTCCGGGGCACAGGCTACAGGTGGTGATGGGTCCGGGCAGCCTGGGAGTTACTTGGGATCCACCTAGCCAGGTAGGTTTGGAGGCCCTCCTTTTGTGCTGTATTCTCTGTCCCTTGCTGCCTGAAGCTTCACACAAGTTCCTCTCAGTGTCTGTTACTCCTAACCCGTATGGCTGACAGCATGAGCCTTTCATGGGCACTGTCTTCTCGCTGGCAGCCCTAGGCTCCTGACCTGCTGTGGTGCCTCCAGGTGTAAGATGGGCCAGGAGACCTGCAATCTCCTGCCCTCTGGTTCTAGTTGCTGGGCCTTTAGTACCCGTGCAACCACGGACTACGGTGTCAGGGGGTTTTTTTTCACTTAATCCTGCGAAGAGCTCATTCGCAGCTCCACTCCCAGTCTCTCTCCTCACCTGCTTCCTCTCCCTTCACTGTCTCACACTACTCTCTTTAACCCCGCCTCCAGACCCGAACTTGTAGGGAAGTTCCCCTGAAACCGGGTTTAGAGCTCCCCCTTCTGGTCTGGAGTCAGGAAACGTGTTGTATGTTTGTGTTACCTGCCAAGGGGATCCCTCCTTACCTCCAGGCGTGAAATCCCCCCCCCCCCGGGCAAGGCAATGCCATTGTGGCAACCGGACTCCTGGGGTGCCACAGACACATGTATGTATACAATGTTTGTGATCTTGTTATTTTAAGGGTTGCGAAGATCATCGTGACAAGACGAGTCGTGGCTGGGAGATGTCGACATGAAGGTCTGACCAGATGGAGAAGAAACAGGAGAAATCGTCTCTAATCAGACGAGACGTCATTATTATTTATAACACAGTCCCTTAGTATATAGTGTGCTCACTTATTATGTATAGCACAGTCCCTTAGTATATAGTGTTCTCACTTATTATTTATAACACAGTCCTTTGTTGCATAGTTACCTCTTTTATTATTTATAACCCTTATTACGTACCATCCTCTCTAAGTTATATATGGTGCCGTCCCTTATTATATAGCTTCCTCTGCTGTTATGTACAGTGCTGTTTCTTATATAGTGTATTCTTGTTATTTTTGTTGTTCACAGCGCCCTCTTTTATTACTTAGTCTCCTTTCTTGTTAAATATAAAATGACTGCTGAAGGAGCAGCCGGTGACCAGACGACCAATCCATCAGCTCCTCCATTAGAAAAGAAGCTTTCCCATCCTCCATCAGCCATCATTGCATTATACATCTAACAAAGACAGGACTGTATGTCAGAAAGACAGGGCTCTATACTATCCGATATGTAAGGGACGGACGGTGCTGTACATAACAAGCGAGGGCACTGTGTTAGGCTACGTTCACATTTGCGTTGTGCGCCGCAGCGTCGGCGCCGCAGCGCACAACGCAAACAAAAACGCGGCAAAACGCACGCTAAAACGCTGCGTTTTGCGCCGCATGCGTCGTTTTTGCCCGCAAGTTGGACGCAAAAAAAATGCAACTTGAAGCGTTTCTTGCGTCCAACGCTTGCGGCCATGCGGCGCAAAACGCAGCACAACGCATGTCAATGCGCCCCCATGTTAAGTATAGGGGCGCATGACGCATGCGGCGCCGCTGCGGCGCCCGACGCTGCGGCGCTGGCCGCAAATGTGAACGTAGCCTAATAAGGGACAGCAATATACATACAGTAATAAAGGAGACTGTGTAATATATATGTAATGCTGCTGCAGTGCAGTAAAGCGCAACCTCAACCAGGGGATACTGGTGAGGGAAGAGAGGTTGCACACACACAGAGTAACACCACTGAGAAGCAGCACAAGCGCCACCTGGTGGCCAAAGTGTGGTCAGACAAGCCAGAAGTCAGACAGACAAGAAACAGTACAGTACAGTACAAATACAAGCCAGAAGTGAGAGCCAGACGGGAGCAGATATAACCGAGATGAGAGACAGTAAAACAGGTCAGAAGACAAGCCATAAAAGCTTTGTGTAATGCTGTAGATAAGCCTCCGATGTATCCTGAAAGATGAGAAAAAGAGGTTAGATTATACTCACCCAGGGGCGGTCCCGCTGTGGTCCGGTCCGATGGGCATCGTGGTCCGGTCCGGGGCCTCCCATCTTCATACAATGACATCCTCTTCTCCGGCGCAGGCGTACTTTGTCTGCCCTGTTGAGGGCAGAGCAAAGTACTGCAGTGCGCAGGTGCTGGGCCTCTCTGACCTTTCCTGGCGCCTGCGCACTGCAAAGTATAACTGCGCCGGAGCCACGGCGTGAAGACAAAAAGAGGACATCATCCTATGAAGATGGGAGGCCCCGGACCGGACCGCGACACTCATCGGATCAGACCACCCGCCCAGATGAGTATAATCTAACCTCTTTTTCTCATCTTTCAGGATACATCGGGTGCTTATCTACATAATTACAGAATGCTGTAGATAAGCCCCTGATGCCGGTGGGCTTAGCTGATCTTCGGTTTTTGGGGGTGACAGGTTCCCTTTAACCCCTTTCTGCCATTGGACGTACTATTCCGTCCATATGGGTGGGCCCTAATTCCCAAGGACGGAATAGTACGTCCAGCGCGATCGGCCGCGCTCACGGGGGGAGCGCGGCCGATCGCGGCCGGGTGTCAGCTGCCTATTGCAGCTGACATCCGGCACTATGTGCCAGGAGCGGTCCCGGACCGCCCCCGGCACATTAACCCCCGGCACACCGCGATCAAACATGATCGCGGTGTGCCGGCGGTACAGGGAAGCATCGCGCAGGGAGGGGGCTCCCTGCGTGCTTCCCTGAGACCCCCGGAGAAACGCGATGTGTTCGCGTTGCTGCGAGGGTCTCTTACCTCCTATCCCTGCAGGCCCTGGATCCAAAATGGCCGCGGGGCTGCATCCGGGTCATGCAGGGATGATTTCCGGGTGCAGACCAGGCTCTGGTAAGCCTTTAGCACTGTAAGTCAGATCGCCGATCTGACAGAGTGCTGTGCAAACTGTCAGATCAGCGATCTGTGATGTCCCCCCCTGGGACAAAGTAAAAAAGTTTAAAAAAAAAAAATTCCACATGTGTAAAAAAAAAATGAAAAAAAAAATCCTAAATAAAAAATATATATATATTATTCCCATAAATACAGTTCTTTATCTAAATAAAAAAAAATCAAACAATAAAAGTACACATATTTAGTATCGCCGCGTCCATAACGACCCCACCTATAAAACTATATCACTAGTTAACCCCTTCAATGAACACCGTAAAAAAAATTAAAAAAAACGAGGCAAAAAACAACGCTTTATTCTCATACCGCCAAACAAAAAGTGGAATAACACGCGATCAAAAAGACGGATATAAATAACCATGGTACCGCTGAAAACGTCATCTTGTCCCGCAAAAAAAGAGCCACCATGTAGCATCATCAGTGAAAAAGTAAAAAAGTTATAGTCCTCAGAATAAAGCGATGCCAAAACAATTATTTTTTTTATAAAATAGTTTTTATCGTATAAAAGCGCCAAAACATAAAAAAATTATATAAATGAGGTATCGCTGTAATCGTACTGACCCGAAGAATAAAAATGGTTTATCAATTTTACCAAACGCGGAACGGTATAAACGCCTCCCCCAAAAGAAATTCATGAATAGCTGGTTTTTGGTCATTCTGCCTCACAAAAATCGGAATAAAAAGCGATCAAAAACTGTCACGTGTCCGAAAATGTTACCAATAAAAACGTCAACTCGTCCCGCAAAAAACAAGACCTCACATGACTCTGTGGTCTCAAATATGGAAAAATTATAGCTCTCAAAATGTGGTAATGCAAAAAATATTTTTTGCAATAAAAAGCGTCTTTCAGTGTGTGACGGCTGCCAATCATAAAAATCCGATATAAAAAACTCGCTATAAAAGTAAATCAAACCCCCCTTCATCACCCCCTTAGTTAGGGAAAAATTAAAAAAATGTATTTATTTCCATTTTCCCATTAGGGTTAGGGCTAGGGTTAGGGCTAGGGTTAGGGCTAGGGTTAGGATTGGGGTTAGGGCTAGGGTTAGGGCTAGGGTTAGGGCTAGGGTTAGGGCTAGGGTTAGGGTTGGGGCTAGGGTTAAGGCTACAGTTAGGGTTGGGGCTAAAGTTAGGGTTAGGGTTGGGGCTAAAGTTAGGGTTAGGGTTTGGATTACATTTACGGTTGGGAATAGGGTTGGGATTAGGGTTAGGGGTGTGTCTGGGTTAGAGGTGTGGTTAGGGTTACCGTTGGGATTAGGGTTAGGGGTGTGTTTGGATTAGGGTTTCAGTTAGAATTGGGGGTTTTCCACTGTTTAGGCACATCAGGGGCTCTCCAAATGCGACATGGCGTCCGATCTCAATTCCAGCCAATTCTGCGTTGAAAAAGTAAAACAGTGCTCCTTCCCTTCCGAGCTCTCCCGTGCGCCCAAACAGGGGTTTACCCCAACATATGGGGTATCAGCGTACTCGGAACACATTGGAGAACAACTTTTGGGGTCCAATTTCTCCTGTTACCCTTGCAAAAATACAAAACTGGGGGCTAAAAAATAATTTTTGTGGAAAAAAAAATATTTTTTATTTGCACGGCTCTGCATTATAAACTGTAGTGAAACACTTGGGGGTTCAAAGTTCTCACAACACAACTAGATTAGTTCCCTGGGGGGTCTAGTTTCCAATATTGGGTCACTTGTGGGGGGTTTCTACTGTTTAGGTACATTAGGGGCTCTGCAAACGCAATGTGACGCCTGCAGACCAATCCATCTAAGTCTGCATTCCAAATGATACTCCTTCCCTTCCGAGCTCTGCCATGCACTCAAACGGTGGTTCCCCCCCACATATCAGGTATCAGCGTACTCAGGACAAATTGGACAACAATATTTAGGGTCCAATTTCTCCTGTTACCCTTGGAAAAATACAAAACTGGGGGCTAAAAAATAATTTTTGTGGAAAAAAATATTTTTTATTTGCACGGCTCTGCGTTATAAACTGTAGTGAAACACTTGGGGGTTCAAAGCTCTCACAACACATCTAGATGAGTTCCTTAGGGGGTCTACTTTCCAAAATGGTGTCACTTGTGTTTTTTTTTTACTGTTTAGGTACATTAGGGGCTCTGCAAACGCAATGTGACACCTGCAGACCATTCCATCTAAGTCTGCATTCCAAATGGCGCTCCTTCCCTTCCAAGCCCTCCCATGCGTCCAAAAGGTGGTTCCCCCCCACATATGGGGTATCAGCGTACTCAGGACAAATTGGACAACAACTTTTGGGGTCCATTTTCTCCTGTTACCCTTGGTAAAATAAAACAAATTGGAGCTGAAGTAAATTTTGTGTGAAAAAAAGTTAAATGTTCATGTTTATTTAAACATTCCAAAAATTCCTGTGAAACACCTGAAGGGTTAATAAACTTCTTGAATGTGGTTTTGAGCACCTTGAGGGGTGCAGTTTTTAGAATGGTGTCACACTTGGGTATTTTCTATCATATAGACCCCTCAAAATGACTTCAAATGAGATGTGGTCCCTAAAAAAAAATGGTGTTGTAAAAATGAGAAATTGCTGGTCAACTTTTAACTCTTATAACTCCCTAACAAAAAAAAATGTGGTTCCAAAATTGTGCTGATGTAAAGTAGACATGTGGGAAATGTTACTTATTAAGTATTTTGTGTGACATATCTCTGTGATTTAATTGTATAAAAATTCAAAGTTGGAAAATTGCGAAATTTTCAAAATTTTCGCCAAATTTCCATTTTTTTCACAAATAAACGCAGGTAATATCAAAGAAATTTTACCACTATCATGAAGTACAATATGTCACGAGAAAACAATGTCAGAATCACCAGGATCCGTTGAAGCTTTTAAGGCTGGAGTCACACTAGCGAGTTTTACGGACGTAAGAGCGCAGAAAATACGTCCCTAAAACTCGTCAAACAAACGGCACAATTATTCTCAATGGGTCTGGTCCTATCAGCCATATATTACGGTTCAGTATTATACGGCTTTCTACGGCCGTACAAAATCGCAGCATGCTGCGTTTGTCAGCGTATTGCGCAAAAAAACGCCAATGAAAGTCTATGGGGGCGAGAAAAATATGGATTCCACACGGACCAGCAGTGTGACTTGCGAGAAATACGCAGCGGTGTTAGTGAAAAGCCGGTAATTCAATTGCCGGCTTTTCATTTCTCCTTCCCAAACCCGACAGGATATGAGACATGGTTTACATACAGTAAACCATCTCATATCCCCTTTTTTTTTTGCATATTCCACACTACTAATGTTAGTAGTGTGTATGTGCAAAATTTGGGCGCTGTAGCTGCTAAAATAAAGGGTTAAATCGCGGAAAAAATTGGCGTGGGCTCCCGCGCAATTTTCTCCGCCAGAGCGGTAAAGCCAGTGACTGAGGGCAGATATTAATAGCCAGGAGAGGGTCCATGGTTATTGGCCCCCCCCCTGGCTACAAACATCTGCCCCCAGCCACCCCAGAAAAGGCACATCTGGAAGATGCACCTATTCTGGCACTTGGCCACTCTCTTCCCACTCCCGTGTAGCGGTGGGATATGGGGTAATGAAGGGTTAATGCCACCTTGCTATTGTAAGGTGACATTAAGCCAGATTAATAATGGAGAGGCGTCAATTATGACACCTATCCATTATTAATCCAATTGTCTGAAAGGGTTAAAAAACCCACACACATTATTAAAAATTATTTTAATGAAATAAACGCACAGGTTGTTTTAATATTTTATTGCTCTCTCAATCCACCTAAGACCCTCGCTTGGCAAAATAATAAACCCACAATATACATACCCTCTGATGAACCGTCACGTCCCACGAGGTAATCCATCTGAAGGGGTTAAAATATTTTACAAGCAGGAGCCCTGCTAATGCAGCTGTGCTCGTGCTTGTAAGCAGGGCCGGACTGGGACTAAAATTCAGCCCTGGCATTTGAAGTTACACAGGCCCACTTGTCACATGGTGACTGTATAATATCTTTGTACACTTGTAGGCAGGGCCGGTTTTAGGCAAAGTGGGGCCCTAGGCAAAGTTTAAAATGGGTCCCCAAATGCTAACATATTGCACATCACACAGAAGCCTTTCTGTTGTATTTACGTGCGCTGAGTTCAGGCCGCTAAACGAGTTTGATCGACAATACTGAAGTTGTTCAACGCTTGTTTCCCGGCCTCTTTCCACCAGCTGAGGAATAATGATGGGACAGAACGATCACTAATAGATCACTAACAGATCACCATACAGTATCATGTTTTCAGCAGCACATCTACAGTTTACACTGGCAATGTGCTGCTGACAACAAGGCTTTTTGTTCCAGCAAAAACAATCCGAATATGCAGCATTTTACTTGTTTAGTTAAATACACCCCATAGTCCTCCATATATTATAATGTGCTCCATAGTCCTCCATATAGTACAATACACTCCCTATAGTCCTCCATATATTAAAATACACTGCTCAGTCCTCCACATAGTATAATACACTCCTCATAGTCCTCCATATAGCATAATACAATCCTCATAGTCCTCCATATAGCATAATACAATCCTCATAGTGCTCCATATAGTATAATGCACCGCCACAGTCATCCATGTAGTACAATTCACTTCCCATAGTATAATGCACCCCATAGTTCTTCATATAGTATAACGTATTCCCCATAGTCCTCGATACAGTATAATGCAGCCCACATATAGTATAATGCAGCCACCCCAGAGTATAATGCAGCCACCCCAGAGTATAATGCAGCCACCCCAGAGTATAATGCAGCCACCCCAGAGTATAATGCAGCCACCCCACAGAGTATAATGCAGCCACCCCAGAGTATATAACCCCCATAGAATATAATACAGCCCACCTCCCCATAATATATAATGTAGCCCCCCATAGAATATAATGCAGCCCCCCATAGTATATAACGCAGCCTCCCCCATAGAATATAATATACTCCCCATAGTATATAGCAAAGTCCGCATATTATATAGCACAAACCGCATAGTATACAGCACAGCCTGCATACTATAGCACAGCTCGCGTAGTAGATAACACAGCCCACACAGCAGTATTCAGCACAGACCACACAGTAGTATACAGCACAGCCCACGTAGAAGTATACAGCACAGTCCACACAGTAGTATACAGCACAGCCCACAGAGTAATATATACAGCACAGCCCACAGAGTAATATATACAGCACAGCCCACAAAGTAATATATACAGCACAGCCCACAAAGTAATATATACAGCACAGCCCACAGAGAACTATATACAGCACAGCCCACAGAGAACTATATACAGCACAGCCCACAGAGAACTATATACAGCACAGCCCACAGAGAACTATATAAAGCACAGCCCAGAGTACTATATAAAGCACAGCCCAGAGTACTATATACAGCACAGCCCAGAGAGTACTATATACAGCACAGCCCAGAGAGTACTATATACAGCACAGCCCACAGAGTACTATATACAGCACAGCCCACAGAGTACTATATACAGCACAGCCCACAGAGTACTATACACAGCACAGCCCACAGAGTACTATATACAGCACAGCCCACAGAGTACTATATACAGCACAGCCCACAGAGTACTATATACAGCACAGCCCACAGAGTACTATATACAGCACAGCCCACAGAGAACTATATACAGCACACAGTAGTATACAGCACAGAGCACAGCCCACAGAGAGCTATATACAGCCCACAGCAGTATACAGCACAGCCCACAGAGAGCTATATACAGCCCACAGTAGTATACAGCACAGAGCACAGCCCACAGAGAGCTATATACAGCCCACAGCAGTATACAGCACAGAGCACAGCCCACAGAGAACTATATACAGCCCACAGCAGTATACAGCACAGCCCACAGAGAGCTATATACAGCCCACAGTAGTATACAACACAGAGCACAGCCCACAGAGAGCTATATACAGCCCACAGCAGTATACAGCACAGAGCACAGCCCACAGAGAACTATATACAGCCCACAGCAGTATACAGCACAGAGCACAGCCCACAGAGAACTATATACAGCCCACAGCAGTATACAGCACAGAGCACAGCCCACAGAGAACTATATACAGCCCACAGTAGTATACAGCACAGAGCACAGCCCACAGAGTACTATATATAGCACACAGCCCACGGTAGTATACAGCACAGAGCACAGCCCACAGAGAACTATATACAGCCCACATCTCTTCTCTTCCTCCCCTCCCCTCCTCCGAGAATGGCCCCACAGTCCAGAAAAAAAAAAAAACTCTCCTCACCTCTCCTCGTGCCCAGCGTTGCTTCCTGGTTCCTGCTCCTGTCTCAGCAGCTGCAGTCTGCCCGGGACACAGCAGGTGCGCGATGATATGACATCATCGCGCACCTGCAGTGTCAGAGGCAGAGCGGGGAATGATGGGAGAGGAGCGTCTGTGGACGCTCTCTCCTCCATCATTGCATTCAACTGTACCGGCGTCTATACGCCGGTATAGTTGAATGCGACGGCGGGGGCGGCGGATTGAGCGGCCCACCACTGGCACCGGCCCTTCTGGCATTTGCCAGAAGTGCCCTATGGCCAGTCCGGCCCTGCTTGTAAGCCCCGGCGAATGAAGGAAATGTAGGTCAATTACCTATAGTTACCTTCAGTCACGGTGATGCGCCCCCTGGTGGATGTCCGTATTGTCTTACGCTGAGTGTGACGCCGGCCTTAGAGTTATAACCTCATAAAGGGACAGTGGTCAGAATTGTAAAAATTGGCCTGGTCATTAACGTGCAAACCACCCTTGGGGGTGAAGGGGTTAATCAAGTTTGTCGGATACGACCCTATTTGTGCTACTTTCTCTCCAGCTTTCTCCACTAATATTAGCCTTGGCACACAATCAGTAATACTGTATGGTTTCCACCTAGGAGTAATGCCCCCATAGTGCCATAGTAATTAATTATTAACATAATAAAATGTATTTTGCCTATTATTATACTTTACTAGATGGCAGCCCGATTCTAAAGAATCGGGAGTCTAGAATCCATATATACTTTATTTATTCAAATGTAAGAATAATACAATTAATAAATAATAGTAAGAAAGAACAAAAAATGGCTGCACTCACCAGCTCTTGACAATTCTTGTTATTTAAGGTACAGTTACACAGGATCCATGAACATGCTTATGAGGGGAGTGATGAAAGACATCAGACAACAACTTTGCGTTTTGTGGCAAATGCCACAACAACGGTTCTTTGCTTAAGAACAATAATGTAAATAATAAATAATATGTATCAATAACTATGTATATTGGTATGTTCTTTCTTGGCACAAATTGCAGGAAGTAGTATTCTAGGCAATTATATATTAGATGAGCATTTCCTGAAGGAAATACATGGTGCTTGAACAGCGCTACCAGCTTTACAGCAGCACTTTTCACACACGGGACTGGGGGGCGCGCTTACTTTTGCACCCGGGGGCGCACTTACTTTTGCACCCGGGGGCGCACTTACTTTTGCACCCGGGGGCGCACTTACTTTTGCACCCGGGGGCGCACTTACTTTTGCACCCGGGGGCGCACTTACTTTTGCACCCGGGGGCGCACTTACTTTTGCACCCGGGGGCGCACTTACTTTTGCACCCGGGGGCGCACTTACTTTTGGGGCCGCACTTACTTTTGGTGGGCGGGGCTCCTCGGCCTCCGATTTGGTTGGTGGGGCCCCTCGTCCTCCGATTTGGTGGGTGGGGACCCTCGGCCTCCGATTTGGTGGGCGGGGACCGGCCTCCGATTTGGTGGGTGGGGACCCTCGGCCTCCGATTTGGTGGGCGGGGACCCTCGACCTCCGATTTGGTGGGCGGGGCCCCTCGGCCTCCGCTTTGGTGGGCGGGGCCCCTCGGCCTCCGATTTGGTAGGTGGGGTCCCTCTGCCTCCGATTTGGTGGGCGGGGACCCTCGGCCTCCGATTTGGTTGGTGGGGCCCCTCGGCCTCCGATTTGGTGGGCGGGGCTCCTCGGCCTCCGATTTGGTTGGTGGGGCCCCTCGGCCTCCGATTTGGTGGGCGGGGCCCCTTATCCTCCGATTTGGTGGGCGGGGACCCTCGGCCTCCGATTTGGTGGGTGGGGACCCTCGGCCTCCGATTTGGTGGGCGGGGCCCCTCGGCCTCCGATTTGGTGGGCGGGGGCCCCTCGGCCTCCGATTTGGTGGGCGGGGCCCCTCGGCCTCCGATTTGGTTGGTGGGGCCCCTCGGCCTCCGATTTGGTGGGCGGGGACCATCGGCCACCGATTTGGTGGGCGGGGACCCTCGGCCTCCGATTTGGTGGGCGGGGCCCCTCGGCCTCCGATGTGGTGGTCGGGGCCCCTCGGCCTCCGCTTTGGTGGGCGGGGCGGGGACCCTCGGCCTCCGATTTGGTGGGCGGGGCCCCTCGGCCTCCGATTTGGTGGGCGGGGACCCTCGGCCTCCGATTTGGTGGGCGGGGACCCTCGGCCTCCGATTTGGTGGGCGGGGACCCTCGGCCTCCGATTTGGTAGGCGGGGCCCCTCGGCCTCCGATTTGGTGGGCGGGGACCCTCGGCCTCCAATTTGGTGGGCGGGGACCCTCGGTCTCCGATTTGGTGGTCGGGGACCCTCGGCCTCCGCTTTGGTGGGCGGGGCCCCTCGGCCTCCGATTTGGTGGGCGGGGCTCCTCGGCCTCCGATTTGGTTGGTGGGGCCCCTCGGCCTCCGATTTGGTGGGCGGGGCCCCTTATCCTCCGATTTGGTGGGCGGGGACCCTCGGCCTCCGATTTGGTGGGTGGGGACCCTCGGCCTCCAATTTGGTGGGCGGGGCCCCTCGGCCTCCGATTTGGTGGGCGGGGGCCCCTCGGCCTCCGATTTGGTGGGCGGGGCCCCTCGGCCTCCGATTTGGTTGGTGGGGCCCCTCGGCCTCCGATTTGGTGGGCGGGGACCATCGGCCACCGATTTGGTGGGCGGGGACCCTCGGCCTCCGATTTGGTGGGCGGGGCCCCTCGGCCTCCGATGTGGTGGTCGGGGCCCCTCGGCCTCCGCTTTGGTGGGCGGGGCGGGGACCCTCGGCCTCCGATTTGGTGGGCGGGGCCCCTCGGCCTCCGATTTGGTGGGCGGGGACCCTCGGCCTCCGATTTGGTGGGCGGGGACCCTCGGCCTCCGATTTGGTGGGCGGGGACCCTCGGCCTCCGATTTGGTAGGCGGGGCCCCTCGGCCTCCGATTTGGTGGGCGGGGACCCTCGGCCTCCAATTTGGTGGGCGGGGACCCTCGGTCTCCGATTTGGTGGTCGGGGACCCTCGGCCTCCGCTTTGGTGGGCGGGGCCCCTCGGCCTCCGATTTGGTGGGCGGGGTCCCTCTGCCTCCGATTTGGTGTGCAGGGACCCTCGGCCTCCGCTTTGGTGGGCGGGGCCCCTCGGCCTTCGATTTGGTGGGCGGGACCCCTCGGCCTCCGATTTGGTTGGTGTGGACCCTCGGCCTCCGATTTGGTGGGCGGGGACCCTCGGCCTCCGATTTGGTGGGCGGGGACCCTCGGCCTCCGATTTGGTGGGCGGGGACCCTCGGCCTCCGATTTGGTGGGCGGGGACCCTCGGCCTCCGATTTGGTGGGCGGGGACCCTCGGCCTCCGATTTGGTGGGCGGGGACCCTCGGCCTCCGATTTGGTGGGCGGGGACCCTCGGCCTCCGATTTGGTGGGCGGGGACCCTCGGCCTCCGATTTGGTGGGCGGGGACCCTCGACCTCCGATTTGGTGGGCGGGACCCCTCGGCCTCTGATATCGTGGGCGGGGCCCCTCGGCCTCCGCTTTGGTGGGCGGGGCCAGGCCCCTCGGCCTCCGCTTTGGTGGGCGGGGCCGCTCGGCCTTCGATTTGGTGGGCGGGGCTCCTCGGCCTCCGATTTGGTTGGCGAAGCCCCTCGGCCTCCGATTTGGTTGGCGGGGCCCCTCGGCCTCCGATTTGGTGGGCGGGGACCCTCGGCCTCCGATTTGGTGGGCGGGGACCCTCGGCCTCCGATTTGGTGGGCGGGGACCCTCGGCCTCCGATTTGGTGGGCGGGGCCCCTCGGCCTCCGATTTGGTGGGCGGGGCCCCTCGGCCTCCGATGTGGTGGTCGGGGCCCCTCGGCCTCCGCTTTGGTGGGCAGGGCCGGGCCCCTCGGCCTCCGCTTTGGTGGGCGGGGCCGCTCGGCCTTCGATTTGTTGGGCAGGGCTCCTCGGCCTCCGATTTGGTTGGCGGGGCCCCTCGGCCTCCGATTTGGTTGGCGGGGCCCCTTATCCTCCGATTTGGTGGGCGGGGACTCTCGGCCTCCGATTTGGTGGGCGGGGATCCTCGGCCTCCGATTTGGTGGGCGGGGACCCTCGGCCTCCGATGTGGTGGTCGGGGACCCTCGGCCTCCGATTTGGTAGGCGGGGCCCCTCGGCCTCCGATTTGGTGGGTGGGGACCCTCGGCCTCCAATTTGGTGGGCGGGGACCCTCGGCCTCCGATTTGGTGGGCGGGGACCCTCGGCCTCCGATGTGGTGGTCGGGGCCCCTCGGCCTCCGCTTTGGTGGGCAGGGCCGGGCCCCTCGGCCTCCGCTTTGGTGGGCGGGGCCGCTCGGCCTTCGATTTGTTGGGCAGGTCTCCTCGGCCTCCGATTTGGTTGGCGGGGCCCCTCGGCCTCCGATTTGGTTGGCGGGGCCCCTTATCCTCCGATTTGGTGGGCGGGGACTCTCGGCCTCCGATTTGGTGGGCGGGGATCCTCGGCCTCCGATTTGGTGGGCGGGGCCCCTCGGCCTCCGATTTGGTGGGCGGGGCCCCTCGGCCTCCGATTTGGTGGGCGGGGCCCCTCGGCCTCCGATTTGGTGGGCGGGGCCCCTCGGCCTCCGATTTGGTTGGTGGGGCCCCTCGGCCTCCGATTTGGTGGGCGGGGACCCTCGGCCTCCGATTTGGTGGGCGGGGACCCTCGGCCTCCGATTTGGTGGGCGGGGACCCTCGGCCTCCGATTTGGTTGGCGAAGCCCCTCGGCCTCCGATTTGGTTGGCGGGGCCCCTCGGCCTCCGATTTGGTGGGCGGGGACCCTCGGCCTCCGATTTGGTGGGCGGGGACCCTCGGCCTCCGATTTGGTGGGCGGGGACCCTCGGCCTCCGATTTGGTGGGCGGGGCCCCTCGGCCTCCGATTTGGTGGGCGGGGCCCCTCGGCCTCCGATGTGGTGGTCGGGGCCCCTCGGCCTCCGCTTTGGTGGGCAGGGTCGGGCCCCTCGGCCTCCGATTTGGTGGGCGGGGCCCGTCGGCCTCCGATTTGGTGGGCGGGGCCCCTCGGCCTCCGATTTGGATGGTGTGGACCCTCGGCCTCCGATTTGGTGGGCGGGGACCCTCGGCCTCCGATTTGGTGGGCGGGGACCCTCGGCCTCCGATTTGGTGGGCGGGGACCCTCGGCCTCCGATTTGGTGGGCGGGGCCCCTCGGCCTCCGATGTGGTGGTCGGGGCCCCTCGGCCTCCGCTTTGGTGGGCGGGGCCGGGCCCCTCGGCCTCCGCTTTGGTGGGCGGGGCCGCTCGGCCTTCGATTTGGTGGGCGGGGCTCCTCGGCCTCCGATTTGGTTGGCGGGGCCCCTCGGCCTCCGATTTGGTTGGCGGGGCCCCTCGGCCTCCGATTTGGTGTGTGCTCTGCCTGGGGCCACTGTGCTCTGCCTGGGGCCCCATATGCTGCCTGGGGCCCCTGTGCTCTGCCTGGGGCCCCATATGCTGCCTGGGGCCCCTGTGCTCTGCCTGGGGCCCCATGTTCTGCCTGGGGCCACTGTGCTCTGCCTGGGGCCCCATAAGCTGCCTGGGGCCCCTGTGCTCTGCCTTGGACCACTGTGCTCTGCCTGGGGCCCCATATGCTGCCTGGGGCCCCTGTGCTCTGCCTGGGGCCACTGTGCTCTGCCTGGGGCCCCATATGCTGCCTGGGGCCACTGTGCTCTGCCTGGGGCCCCATATGCTGCCTGGGGCCCCTGTGCTCTGCCTGGGGCCCCATATGCTGCCTGGGGCCCCTGTGCTCTGCCTGGGGCCCCTGTGCTCTGTCTGGGGCCCCATGTTCTGCCTGGGGCCCCTGTGCTCTGCCTGGGGCCACTGTGCTCTGCCTGGGGCCCCATATGCTGCCTGGGGCCCATGTGCTCTGCCTGAGGCCCCTGTGCTCTGCCTGGGGCCCCATATGCTGCCTGGGGCCCCTGTGCTCTGCCTGGGGCCCCTGTGCTCTGCCTGGGGCCCCATGTTCTGCCTGGGGCCCCTGTGCTCTGCCTGGGGCCACTGTGCTCTGCCTGGGGCCCCATATGCTGCCTGGGGCCCCTGTGCTCTGCCTGGGGCCCCATATGCTGCCTGGGGCCCCTGTGCTCTGCCTGGGGCCACTGTGCTCTGCCTGGGGCCCCATAGGCTGCCTGGGGCCTCTGTGCTCTGCCTGGGGCCACTGTGCTCTGCCTGGGGCCCCATATGCTGCCTGGGGCCCCTGTGCTCTGCCTGGGGCCACTGTGCTCTGCCTGGGGCCCCATATGCTGCCTGGGGCCCCTGTGCTCTGCCTGGGTGTAGGACACTGGTGACGTCACTTATCTCCGGACATTAGCTCCGGACATTAGCTCCGGACATTATCTCCGGACATTAGCTCCGGACAAAGCCACGGAAGTTGGCACAAATTGCAGGAAGTAGTATTCTAGGCAATTATATATTAGATATTATTGATGGGAGAAACTGACGCATAGGCGACGTACGGATGACACTAAGGATGAAAATCACGATTCACTCCTCTGCAGCTGGACTTAGTCATATGCAAAAAAAAAAAAAAAGAAACTGATGGAAATTTCTTAAGAGTCTCCTAGCAAACAGTCAGCCCTATAGACTGTAGTGGGCACGTGTTGTATCCGTGAGACACGGACGTCTGGATGAGGTCTACGTTATACTGAACTGGTAAATCCCCCCCTGCTCCAGCGACAGTCGCCCTAATGAATGGAGAGGTAGTACCCATGCATGACAGCTGTTCTGTCTCCGCCATCTAAATTGTTACCTCTGATTATCTGTTTGCATAATCGCAGTTTCTCAGTATACAGTATTGATATATTCATGCCTTTATTCATCTGTAGTGCTTTGGCTCCCTCTAGCGGTCAGAGATATGTTGACTGTTCTATTTTTCTGCTATGTATTTTTTATGTCTGATCCTCCTTTGCAATGCATTATGGTAGCTCAGCCCACATTTCCCTCCAGTTTTCATTCACTTCCTCTAGTTTGCCTTCCAGGGAAGACGCTTACACTTCATTCCCCTTGCGATTGCATTGCCGGTATGTCTTTATGTTTTTTCTCTAGATATTTCTGCTCTATATTAGCCTAGCTTAACCAGTTGCACTCCTAGTTCAGTTACTAGCCTTCTAAATGTAATGCATAATGTTTATCATGTGTAGTATGTATCGTTCTATACCATGTACTGATTCCATGTATATCATTGTTCACAGTTTCACCGCATCAATATACCACTACGTTTAATAAAGCACAGACTCAACCACAGTCTCGTTATTGGACCTGGTATAGCGGTTTAGCTGACTGGATAGCTACAATGAGCCTGCCTCATTTAGTGAGGACAGAACAGTGAAACGGCAGCCATCCAACTAGTGGGATTCAAGTCACCGGCTACAGAGAGACTAAATACAGCTACAGCAATCTCTGCACAGCCAAGCACTTTCCCAAGACACCATGTCTCACAAATCGCATAGAACAAGATCTGTTACTTCCGTTTCCTCAAAGACAACATCCATCACCAGCGCGGTTGCCATTGCCCGCGCAAATGCTGAAGCCGCCAAAATACGAGCGAGCTTTGCTGACCAAGAGATGCAACTTAAATTAGAAAAAGCACGCCTAGATGATGAAGAGAGAAGGTCACGCTTAGAGAGAGCACGCATAGATCATGAGAGAGCCGATCAAGAGAGAAGGATGTAGTTAGAAAAGGCACGTGTGGATGCCGCCTTAGAAAGCCTAGCAGCAAAAAGGGAAGCTGCCGCAGCCCTCGCTGAAGCGGAATCGCTAGAAGCCGCGCAAAGTCCCAAGCCGCATAGCCAAAGCAGTATGTCGAGTCTGGAGTTTCCACTACAAGACTCACCACAACGCACATCTCAGTATGTTAATGAACTTCCTGATCCAAACTATAACCCTGAACCAGTACCAAAACAAGAGTACGACGTCTCCAGCGAAGTTAGCGAGAGTCATCACGAGGCTCAGCTCCAGGACAGAAACAAACTCGAAAACGTGACACAAAACAACTCTGCTAATGACTACCTTGCCTCTCACCAGGTAACCAATGTGGATCACCCTGCTGACACACCGTACGTCAGACCGAAGCAATACGACACCGGCTGGCGCCACCCTGAGGACACTAACAGGTATGAACGCACCTCACATCACTATCAGGGCGATCCATCACCAGTGTACTCCACCGACAACCGGTTCACAACAGAATTTGCCAAGTTCTTCACACGACGTGAACTGGTTGCCAAGGGACTCATGAAATTCACTGACCAAGCTGAAGGTTACAGAGCTTGGAAAGCTTCCTTCCAAAATGTCATTAGAGACTTGGGGCTACAACACAGGGAAGAGATAGACCTGTTAGTCAAATACCTGGGAGAAGAGTCAGTCAAACACGCAGTAAGGATCAGAGACATTAATATAAACCGCCCTGAGACCGGCCTCAGAGATCTGGAAGAGGCTGGATGAGTGTTATGGCTCAGCAGAAGTAATAGAAAGAGCCTTGTTCAAAAGAATCGATGACTTTCCTAAAATTTCTAACAAAGGTCTCCAGAAACTTAGAGAGCTAAGCGACCTACTAAAGGAAGTCCAAGTTGCCAAATACGAGGACGACCTACAGGGACTTGCATTTCTCGACACAGCCAGAGGTGTTAACCCTATAGTCCAGAAGTTGCCCTACAATCTACAGGAGAGGTGGCTCACACATGGTTCCACGTACAAATACAAACACAGTGTTCCATTTCCCCCCTTCTCCGTTTTTGTAGACTTTATACACCAACAAGCGAGAATTAGAAACGATCCCAGCTTTGACTTTGCAATGCCATATGCCACACCGTCACCACCTGCAAATCCACGCAGAACATCTGTGGCAGTACACAAGACTTATGTTTCTTCTCCAGGTTCTAATTACAGGTCTGCTGGCTGCTCCCAATCAGAGACAAAGGTGCAGGACCCTGACAAGCAGTGCCCACTTCATCAGAAGCCTCATCCTCTCCTGAAATGCAGAGCCTTCAGAGGAAAATCTATGCCAGACCGCAGAAGCTTCCTGAAAGAGAACGGTATCTGCTACAAGTGCTGCTCGTCCACAACTCATCTCGCCAAGGACTGCAAGGTCAGTGTAAAATGCACAGAATGTGGCACCACAGACCATAACACTGCTCTACACCCAGGCCCAGCTCCATGGAGTGCACAAAACACGCCAGCTGACAGTGAGCATGGCGGGGAGGAAAGGAACACTGATACAGCTACGCCAGAGATCACTTCACAATGTACCGAGGTCTGCAAAGGGACAATAGACAGTAGGTCCTGTTCAAAAATATGCCTTGTCAGAGTATACCCGAAGGGCCATAGAGACCAAGCTGTGAGACTGTATGCTATCTTGGATGATCAAAGTAATCGATCCTTGGCTAGATCAACTTTCTTTGACCTATTCAACATCAAAGGGCCAAGCACTCCCTACTCATTAAAGACATGTGCAGGTACTGTGACAACAGCGGGCAGGAAAGCTACAGACTACCAAATCGAGTCATTAGACGGACAATTCTGCCTACCACTACCTACGATCATCGAATGCAACCAGATCCCAGACAACAGATCTGAAATCCCTACGCCAGATGTAGCAATCCATCACGCTCACTTAAAGCAAATAGCACACCTTATACCAGAACTCGACCATCAGGCCCAGATAATTCTGCTGTTGGGGAGAGATATCCTGCAGGTTCATAAAGTGAGACGTCATATCAATGGACTCCACAATGCTCCCTATGCCCAAAGGCTAGACCTAGGATGGGTCATAATTGGCAACGTATGCTTGGGACGCATGCACGCCCCATCTTCTGTGACAAGCATGCTGACAAATACATTGGAGAAAGGACGACCATCTCTGTTTCAACCTTGTATCAATGAGTTCCATGTCAGGGAACTGCCACACAGCATCCAACTGCCCAACCATTTAATAGACTTTACTCACGACAGCAGTATAGTGTCGGGAAGCTATGAGGATCAGTTAGGGTGCACAGTCTTCCAGAGAACTAAACAGGACAACCAAGTGGCAATGTCGGTAGAGGACAAGTTGTTCTTAGAGGTAATGGACAAGGGACTCGTTAAAGATGAGACCAACAGCTGGGTCGCACCTCTTCCCTTCAAAACCCACAGACCACGTCTACCGAACAACAAAAATCAGGCATTACAACGTTTCTCCTCTCTCAAACGTAATCTGCAAAAGAAACCAGAGATGAAAGATCACTTTTTCTCCTTTATGTCAAAGATTTTTGAAAACCGTCACGCAGAACTAGCTCCCACTCTCAAAGACTCTGAAGAATGCTGGTTCCTACCTATGTTCAGTGTATACCACCCTAAGAAACCAGGCCAGATTAGAGTCGTGTTCGATTCCAGTGCCAAATTTAATGATGTCTCCCTAAATGACGTTCTACTAACAGGACCAGACCTCAATAACAAACTGCTGGGAGTACTTATGCGCTTCCGTAAGGATTCCATTGCCTTCATCGCTGACATCCAGCAAATGTTCCATTGTTTCCTTGTGAGAGAGAGAGACAGGAACTTCCTAAGATTCTTCTGGTACAGAGACAATGATCCCACTAAAGAAGTCACAGAGTATCGCATGAGAGTGCACATCTTTGGCAACAGTCCTTCCCCTGCAGTCGCCATTTATGGACTCAAAAGGTCGGCTCAGGAAGGAGAAGCAGAATACGGAGCAGATGTCAGACAATTCATAGAAAAGGACTTTTATGTCGATGACTGTCTGAAAGCCATGCCTTCAAATGAGACTGCCATCAGTCTTCTCAGGAGAGCCCAGGACATGCTTGCCTGCTCGAACCTAAGGCTTCATAAAATAGCCTCAAACAGCCAAGAACTCATGGAAGCGTTCCCTTCTCAGGACCTATGCAATGGTCTCAGAGACCTGGACCTGGGGTCAGACCCCGCACCAATGCAACGCAGCCTTGGGCTTCTCTGGAATCTACAGTCAGACACTTTCACCTTTCAGGTCAACCAGGAAGAAAGGCCTTTCACACGTAGAGGCGTCCTGTCTACCATCAACAGTCTGTACGATCCCTTGGGTTTCGCAGCTCCTGTTACTATACAAGGCAAGGCCCTACTAAGAGACTTAACTAGGGAAACATCTGACTGGGATGCACCTCTGCCACCTGATAAGAGGATCCAGTGGGAAGAGTGGAAGAACTCGTTAGCGGCACTCTCCAACCTGAATGTGCCAAGACCATACGCCCCTGTGCCATCTACTGAAATACAAAGCCAAAGACTGTACGTATTTGCAGATGCTTCTGTCAAAGCGATTGCCGCTGTTGCCTACCTGAGAACTGTAGACTCCAAAGGTCAGTGCCACATTGGCTTCATTATGGGGAAGGCCAAACTCCCACCACAACCAGAGCACACTATACCCAGGTTAGAGCTTTGTGCCGCAGTCCTAGCCATTGAGTTAGCAGAGTTCTTCACATCCGAAATGGATATCGACCTGACACAGGCCAAGTTCTACTCAGACAGCAAAGTAGTCCTGGGATATATCCACAACGAAACCAGGCGATTCTACGTTTATGTCAATAACAGAGTGCTACGAATCAGGAGATCAGTTCATCCAAAGCAGTGGCATTACATACCCACAGACCAGAATCCTGCAGATCATGCAACTAGAGCAGTTGACGCAAGTCGACTAGGAAGCACAACGTGGCTGTCAGGACCAAAACTATTGTACATTGAGGAATGTTTTCCAGACACCTTTGAACTAGTAGGAGAGGACTCAGATGCTGAAATCCGCCCTCAGGTGTCTACACTTCATACAATGACCTCTGTTATCCAGCTTGGATCTTGCAGGTTCGACAGATTCTCAAGCTGGAAGTCACTTACTCGAGCTATTACCTGCCTGACTCATATAGCTCGCTCATTCAAGACCACCAGAACTTGTGGCACAGAAAAATGTAAAGGTTGGCATCTTTGTAAAAATACCTATGTTACCTCCGACTTAGAGTTCTCTAGAAATCACATCATCCTCACTGTTCAAAGAGAATCCTACTTTGCAGAAATCCAATGTCTTATCAACAAAGCTCCAATACCAGTGAGCAGCGTATTGAGAAAACTCGACCCATTCATTGACAACAGTGGCCTGCTGAGAGTAGGAGGCCGACTCAAAGAAGCTGAGATGGAGTTTGTGGAGAAATTCCCTCTTATACTTCCCGGAAAATGTCATGTTGCCTACCTAATCGTACAACATTACCACAATCTGGTCAAGCACCAAGGAAGACTATTTACGGAAGGAGCCATCAGGTCCGCCGGTGTGTGGATCGTCGGTGCAAAGAGACTCATCAGTAGTGTCATCTACAAATGTATTACCTGCCGTAAGCTTCGTGGTTCGACTCAAACTCAAAAGATGGCTGACCTACCAGCAGATAGACTCAGCCCAGACCCTCCCTTTACCAGCGTTGGTCTCGATGTGTTTGGGCCTTGGTCAGTTGTTACACGTCGTACTAGAGGCGGCCAAGCCAATAGTAAACGTTGGGCAGTCATGTTCACTTGCATGTCAATCAGAGCCGTCCACATAGAGGTCATTGAGTCCCTCGACACGTCAAGCTTCATCAATGCCTTAAGACGCTTTATTGCCATCCGTGGTCCTATCAAGCACATACGCTCAGACAGAGGTACCAACTTCGTCGGTGCAGCAAAGGAATTGGGAATACCTTCAAATCTAGACTATAAGACTCTTGAGAGGTTCCTCAGTGACCAAAGTTGCACATGGTCATTCAACCCACCTCATTCTTCACATATGGGAGGATCTTGGGAGCGAATGATTGGTCTAGTACGGAGAATTCTTGACTCCACTCTTCTTCAAGAAGGAGCAGCGAGGCTCACCCATGAAAGCCTCATCACCTTCATGGCAGAAGCTGCAGCTATAATTAACGCAAGACCCCTGGTTCCAGTTCCTAACGACCCTGAGGAGCCCTTGCTATTGACTCCAGCTACTCTACTTACCCAGAAAACGGGACTGTCCAGTGCTCCTCCAGGAGGATTCGATGCTAAGGACCTCTACAAGCGCCAATGGAGACAGGTACAAAGTCTTGCAAATACTTTCTGGGACAGGTGGCGCAAACAATATTTGTCTACCCTGCAGCCACGTACGAAGTGGCAATCTACTAAACCTAATCTGAACGTAGGTGACCTTGTTCTTGTGAAAGACTGTCAAATTCATCGGAACCAGTGGCCACTTGGTCTAGTTACCGCAACGTTCCCCAGCAAGGACGGCTACGTCCGCAAAGTTGAACTAAGGATGACCAAAGGGAATGAACCTAAGACATTTTCCAGACCGGTATCTGAACTGGTCCTATTGTTGCCTTCGGAAGAAAGGAGTAGTGACATCCGTTGATGTCAGACGGGGAGTGTTCTGTCTCCGCCATCTAAATTGTTACCTCTGATTATCTGTTTGCATAATCGCAGTTTCTCAGTATACAGTATTGATATATTCATGCCTTTATTCATCTGTAGTGCTTTGGCTCCCTCTAGCGGTCAGAGATATGTTGACTGTTCTATTTTTCTGCTATGTATTTTTTATGTCTGATCCTCCTTTGCAATGCATTATGGTAGCTCAGCCCACATTTCCCTCCAGTTTTCATTCACTTCCTCTAGTTTGCCTTCCAGGGAAGACGCTTACACTTCATTCCCCTTGCGATTGCATTGCCGGTATGTCTTTTTGTTTTTTCTCTAGATATTTCTGCTCTATATTAGCCTAGCTTAACCAGTTGCACTCCTAGTTCAGTTACTAGCCTTCTAAATGTAATGCATAATGTTTATCATGTGTAGTATGTATCGTTCTATACCATGTACTGATTCCATGTATATCATTGTTCACAGTTTCACCGCATCAATATACCACTACGTTTAATAAAGCACAGACTCAACCACAGTCTCGTTATTGGACCTGGTATAGCGGTTTAGCTGACTGGATAGCTACAATGAGCCTGCCTCATTTAGTGAGGACAGAACAACAGCCATTCATTTCACTGTCTATCAAAGAATTGGTCACACATGCGCACTACCGCTCCCGCAGTGGATAAAGCAGTGGTCACACATGGACACCCCCACTCCGTGGACCCATAGAAGTAAATAGAGCAGTGGTCACATTTTTGCCCCATTCACATGGAGGGCATGAGACGCTTGTTCTCATGATAAGTAGGGTCCCCCAATGATCATTCATTTATTACCCATCTTGTGATATGCAATACATGTTTTTGGTGGGATATCCTCTTTACTGCACGTTTAGCTTTTGCAACTTGTAGAGCAGGGGGGGTAACTGGTCCTAGAGCCTAAAAGGTCTTTTTGGCCCATATGAGAACACTAATACTATTATTGACCATGTGATAATTGGGGATTCTTTTGGAGATTTTGCTTTTGGTCCCACCGTCTTCTAGTTTTACCACTGTTGTAGAGTATTAGGCTACATTCACACTATAGAAAAAAAGAAAATGATTCAGCTCACCCTTGTGATGGTATTCTCACAGCCCATGAGAAATTTGATCCGAGCCCGGAAACGTCTCTGCTTGACGCCAGGTACTTGTGCATGAAAATGAAGGTATCCAGCTCAGGAAATAAAATCAAAAGTCTTTATTTGGGCAAATTTAAAAAGTAAGCAGCTTTGACAAACCAGTGCATACTGGAGGAAGGAATGTCTTGAATAACTGGACGCGTTTCAAACACGTATAGTGCTCTTAGTCCTCAGTTTCGTAGACTTGCGGTGCTGCTCCCCCTGCTGGTATAAACTCATATGAACTCTAGAGTGAGAAAATATTCAGAAAAATTCCCACGCTCTAGTTCATATGAGTTTATGCCAGCAGGGGGCGCAGCTCGGCAAGTCTAGGTAGCTACGTTCCCCTGCTTTCAATTCATTCCCCAGTTTTTACTGGCGGGAGCACAGCTGCATTAGCAGAGCTCCTGGCTGTAAAATTATTTAACCCCTTCTGATGGATTTACAGCGTGGGACGTGACTGAGCGCCAGAAAGGTATGGGATATTGTTGCTTTTTTCTTTTTTTTCTTTTACAGAACGAGGGTCGTCATTTGGATTAAGAGTATAATAAACTATTACAACCCCATGTGTGTGTTTATTTCAATAAAATACTTTTTTCCTAACCATTTACTACTATTGGATTAATAATGGATAGGCGTCTTATTGACACCTCTCCATTATTAACCAGGCTTAATGTCACCTTACAATAGCAAGGTGACATTAACCCTTTATTACCCCATATCCCACCGCTACTCTGGAGTGGGAAGAGAGTGGCTAAGTGCCAGAATAGGCGCATCTTACAGATGTGCCTTTTCTGGGGTGGCTGGGGGCAGATGTTTGTAGCCAGGGGGGGCCAATAACCATGGACCCTCTCTAGGCTATTAATATCTGCCCTCAGTCACTGGCTTTACCATTCTGGCGGAGAAAATTGCGCGGGAGCCCACGCCAGTTTTTTCAGCGATTTAACCCTTTATTTTAACAGCTAGAGCTCCCAAATTTTACACACACTACTAACATTAGTAGTGAGGAATATGCAAAAAAAGGGATATGAAATGGCTTACTGTATCTCAATCATGTCTCATATCCTGTTGGGTTTGAAAAGGAGATAGCAAAAGCCGGCAATTGAATTGCCAGCTTTTCTGCTATCTAGCGCTGTATTAAATATATATATATATATATATGTATGTGTCAATGACATATACTGTATTTACAGTATATATACCTATTCATTGTGTAGACATTTATTTTCTCTATTCTATTCTAACCTGTCAGTGTGATTTTACTGTACACTGCGCTGAATTACCGGCTTTTCTAGAGAACACCGCTGCGTACTTCTCACAAGTCACACTGATGGTCCGTGTGTAATCAGTAATTTTCTCGCCCCCATAGACTTTCATTGGCAGATTTTTTGCGCAATACGCTGACAAACGCAGCATGCTGCGATTTTCTCAGCCCGTAAAATACGGCTGCGAAATATACGGCAGATAGGAGCTGCCCCGTAGAGACTCATTGGTCCAAGTGCAATGCGTAGTTTTTGCGCCTCTGATACGTCGGTAAAACTCTCCAGTGTGACGCCGGACTTAGAGAGACAATCCCTGATCATCCAGTAAGAGCTCACAGAAGACATTAGCAGGGTGATGAATAGCTGCAGCTCATCCGGAACAAAGCCTGCAGCCACCAATCAATCTCACTCAGAAAGATCCAATTAATTTCAGAATTAGGCAGAAAGGGAATAAAAACAGCTGCAGGCAGCGACTTCATGCCTGACTAGTGCAAACCTATAGAATAATGGAGGGACATGGAGAATACAAGCTACAGGTGAACAATAAATCTCTTACTGACAGATGACGACTCTTTGAGCGGCCGCGTCACAATGAGCATACTCCTAATGTCGATCAGGCAGGCGCTGCCGGTACGTCCATGTGATCAGGAGCAGAGCGACTGCTGTAAAGCACAGCTACAATGTACTAATAAGTGTAATGTACAGGCATATACAGTTAGGTCCATATATATTTGGACAGAGACAACATTTTTCTTATTTTGGTTATAGACATTACCACAATGAATTTTAAACAAAACAATTCAGATGCAGTTGAAGTTCAGACTTTCAGCTTTCATTTAAGGGTATCCACATTAAAATTGGATGAAGGGTTTAGGAGTTTCAGCTTCATAACATGTGCCACCCTGTTTTTAAAGGGACCAAAAGTAATTGGACAGATTCAATAATTTTAAATAAAATGTTTATTTTTAGTGCTTGTTTGAAAACCCTTTGTTGGCAATGACTGCCTGAAGTCTTGAACTCATGGACATCACCAGACGCTGTGTTTCCTCCTTTTTGATGCTCTGTCAGGCCTTCACTGCGGTGGTTTTCAGTTGCTGTTTGTTTGTGGGCCTTTCTGTCTGAAGTTTAGTCTTTAACAAGTGAAATGCTGCTCAATTGGGTTGAGATCAGGTGACTGACTTGGCCATTCAGGAATATTCCACTTCTTTGCTTTAATAAACTCCTGGGTTTCTTTGGCTTTATGTTTTGGGTCATTGTCATCTGTAGTATGAAACGACGACCAATCAGTTTGGCTGCATTTGGCTGGATCTGAGCACACAGTATGGCGGCTCTGAAGACCTCAGAATTCATTCTGCTGCTTCTGTCCTGTGTCACATCATCAATAAACACTAGTGACCCAGTGCCACTGGCAGCCATGCATGCCCAAGCCATCACACTGCCTCCGCCATGTTTTACAGATGATGTGGTATGCTGTGGATCATGAGCTGTACCACGCCTTCGCCATACTTTTCTCTTTCCATCATTCTGGTAGAGGTTGATCTTGGTTTCATCTATCCAAAAAATGTTATTCCAGAACTGTTCTGGCTTTTTTAGATGTTTTTTAGCAAAGTCCAGTCTAGCCTTTTTATTCTTGATGCTTATGAGTGGCTTGCACCGTGCAGTGAACCCTCTGTATTTACTTTCATGCAGTCTTCTCTTTATGATAGATTTGGATATTGATACGCCGACCTCCTGGAGAGTGTTGGTCACTTGGTTGGCTGTTGTGAAGGGGTTTCTCTTCACCATGGAGATTATTCTGCGATCATCCACCACTGTTGTCTTCCGTGGGCGCCCAGGTCTTTTTGCATTGATGAGGTCACCAGTGCTTTCTTTCCTTCTCAGGATGTACCAAACTGTAGATTTTGCCACTCCTAATATTGTAGCAATTTCTCGGATGGGTTTTTTCTGTTTTTGCAGCTTAAGGATGGCTTGTTTCACCTGCATGGAGAGCTCCTTTGACCGCATGTTTACTTCACAGCAAAACCTTCCAAATGCAAGCACCACACCTCAAATCAACTCCAGGCCTTTTATCTGCTTAATTGAGAATGACATAACGAAGGGATTGCCCACACCTGTCCATGAAATAGCCTTGGAGTCAATTGTCCAATTACTTTTGGTCCCTTTAAAAACAGGGTGGCACATGTTAAGGAGCTGAAACTCCTAAACCCTTCATCCAATTTGAATGTGGATACCCTCAAATGAAAGCTGAAAGTCTGAACTTCAACTGCATCTGAATTGTTTTGTTTAAAATTCATTGTGGTAATGTCTGTAACCAAAATAAGAAAAATGTTGTCTCTGTCCAAATATATATGGACCTAACTGTAAATATTTATTATATTACAGAATTACCCCCCAAAATATAGGCCATAAAAAATGCAGCTAGCACAAGCCACTGAGATCAGTGATTGACTGCAGTACTGGAAGCGTGATGTCACCGCTGCAGCTGATCAACAAAGACCAGAGTAGTGACCAACAGGCATCACTGGACCTGAAGAGGGTGTGTAAAAGCTTAGTTTGCTATTTTATATGTCACTGAGCATATGGGCTAAAATATTTAAAACTGGACAATTCATTTAACCCCTTTGAGGGTATGTGCACATGTCAGGATTTTGTCAGGATTTGGTCAGGATTTGGTCAGGATTTTTCCTCAGGTTTTGTAGCCAAAACCAGGAGTGGAACAATTAGAGGAAAAGTATAATAGAAACATATGCAACACTTCTGCATTTATCACCCACTCCTGGTTTTGGCTACAAAACCTGATGAAAAATCCTGACAAAATCCTGACAAAATCCTGACGTGTGCACATACCCTAACACCCCAGCCTCTTTTTTACCTTCATTACAAGGCCATTTTTTTTTAAATTCCAACCAGTGTCACTTTATGAAGTGAATTTGATTCAACATATACCAGTGATTCTGAGATTGTTTTTCGAGACATGTTGTACTTCATGTTACTGGAAAATTTTTGGTCTATGCGATCTGCATTTATTTATGAAAATATCAAAAGTTTGAAAGACTTTGATTTTTTTTTACGCCCTTAAACCAGAGAGTTATACCACACAAAATAGTTAATAAATAACATTTCCCACATAACATCGTAATTTTTTAAACATATACATTTTTAGTTATCAAGTTAGAAGGGTCAAAAGTTTATCAGTAATTCCTCATTTTTACAACAACATTTTCAATTTTTTTAGGGACCACATCCCATTTGAAGTGAATTTGAGGGGCCTATATGACCAAAACTATCCAAAAGTGACACCGTTCTGAAAACTGCACCCCTCAAGTTGCTCAAAACCACATTCAAGAAGTTAAAACTAAAACTGTGAATAAAAACTGTGGAAGGAAAAAATGAAAATGCTACTTTTTTCCCACAAAAATATTGCATTAGCCCCAAATTTTGCATTTTCAAAAGGGTAACAAGAAAACATGGACCACACAGTTTGTTGTGCAGTTTCTCCTGAGTACACCAATACACCATATGTGGTGCAAAACTACTGTTTGGGCACATGGCTTGGAAGGGAAAGAGCGCCATTTGACTTTTGGATCACAAAATTTTCCATGTCACGTTTCCAAGGCCCATCATGTGCCTACACAGTGGAAACCCCCCAACAAGTGACCACCTTTTTGGAAACTACACCTCTCAAGGAATTTATTTTGAGTTGTGGTGAGCATCATGAACCCGCAAGTGCTTCACATAATAGCCGAGAAAATTTAAAAAAAAAAAGTTTTCCCACAAAAATGTTGCTTTAACCCCAAATTCTTCATTTTCATAAGGGTAATGTCATGGTTTCATATCTGACTGTGGTCTAGGGACACTGTGAGTGACCATCCATTTCCTGTTTTGTCTTGGATAAGTTACCTGCTGGGTTGGTATTTGGGGATTTCATGGTTGCTCAATTACAATCCTGTTATTGACTGGTGGCAGAAAGAAATTGTCAAGGGGGACCCCAAATGTCATAAGAAATGTCTAAGGTATGCTGTGCAAGTCTGGAGGATCTACCGGGTACCTGAAAGACTTCGACTTGGTGTTCTCGGAAAAAGAGACGGAAATATTACCTCCCCATTGTCCTTATGATTGTGCTATTGGTCTTGTCCTTGGTGTAAAATTACTAAAGCTCGCTTGTATAATTTATCTGGGCCTGAACGTACCGCCATGAAAGTTATGGGAACAAAAGTTTACGAGAGGGTCAGATCCGTCCTTCATTCTCCCCTATGGCTACTGGATCATTCTTTGTAAAAAAGAAAGATGGGGGCTCCATTGCCAACCCCTTCTTCCCAGAGCCATAACTGTTTTATTTTTCCATCCATATGGCCATGTGAGAGCTTGTTTTCTGCAGGACAAGTTGTACTTTTGAACGACATCATTTAGTTTTACTATATATTGTAAAGGAAAATGGGAAAAAAATTAAATGCAAAGTGCAATGAAATTGCTAAAAAGGGACAATTCCACATTTTTTTTTTTTACCATATTCACTAACTACTAAAACTGTCCTGCCCTTATGATTCTCCAGGTAATTACGAGTTCGTTGATACCAAACATGTATAGGTCCTTTTTTATTTAAATAGTGAAAAAAAATGCAAAGTTAGTAAAAAAAAAAAAGGTTGCCATTTTCCAAGACCCATAGCTTCTCTATTTTTCCGGATGTGGGGCTGGGTCAGGGCTTATTTTTTGTGTTCTGAGCTGACGTTTTTATTGATACCATTTTAGAGTAGATACAATGTTTTGATCACCTGTTACTGCATTTTATTGCAATGTTGCGGTGGCCAAAAAAATGTAATTCTGCCATTTTTATTTTTTTTTCTCGTTACGCCATTCACCAGTTGGCTTAATTCTTTTTATATATTGATAGATCGGGCGATTCTGAAAGCGGCGATACCAAATATGTGTATTTTTTTATTATTGTTTTATTTTGAATGGGGCAAAAGAGGAACGATTTGAACTTTTATATTTTTTTTTTTAAATGTTAAACTTTTTTTAAAGTTTTTACATGTTTCAATGCTCTCCATGGGAGACGAGAAGCTGTGATCATCCGATTGCCTGTGCTACATACAGCAGGGAATCAGACCTCCTATGTGTAGCACAGATGCTCATCTGCTATGAGCGCTAGCCATGAGCAGTTCGGCAATGACAACCACAGGGGTCTTCTGCAGACCCCAGATTGTCATGCCAACCCATCGAAACCCCACAATCATGTGGCAGGGAGTCGATGGGTGGAGCAATTATGTTAAATGCCGCTGTCAGAGATTGACAGCAGCATTTAACATGCTAACAGACGTGGTTGGATCGCGATTCTACCCACGGGTGTTAGGGGCACATGTCAGCTAATGAAATCAGCTGACAAGTGCTGGAAAAGTTTCGGGCTTTTAGCCAGAGCCCACATCAAACGGAGAGGCAACCTATGATGTACCTATACCTATACGTCATACATCATAAAGGGGTTAATAGGTTCGCCATTTTTCTGTAATTACGGTTTTCATCCCCATTTTCATGAGTTTTCCAGGATAAGTTCTGAGTGTCCAGGGGCGGAGGTTGCTATGCAGAAGCTTGGGGATGTTTGGAAGGAAGTTAAAAAGAATGGTGGGGTTGCTCAAGTTTGATTAAAATGGAAGGCTGATAGAAGATGTTCAGCAGTTCCTGTTTTTAAGGTGGGCGATAGGGTCTGGCTATCAACCAGTAACACTAAACTTAAGGTACCGTCAGCAAACGTAGGTCCGAAATTCATCGGTCCCTATGAGGTCCTGGAAGTGGTCAATCCAGTGGCACTGAGATTAACCCCTTCACCCCCAAGGGTGGTTTGCACGTTATGGACCGGGCCAATTTTTACAATTCTGACCACTGTCCCTTTATGAGTTTATAACTCTGGAACGCTTCAACGGATCCTGGTGATTCTGACATTGTTTTCTCGTGACATATTGTACTTCATGATAGTGGTAAAATTTCTTTGATATTACCTGCGTTTATTTGTGAAAAAAATGGAAATTTGGTGAAAATTTTGAAAATTTCGCAATTTTCCAAATTTTAATTTTTATGCAATTAAATCACAGTGATATGTCACACAAAATACTTAATAAGTAATATTTCCCACATGTCTACTTTACATCAGCATCATTTTGGAACCAAATTTTTTTTTTGTTAGGGAGTTATAAGGGTTAAAAGTTGACCAGCAATTTCTCATTTTTACAACACCATTTTGTTTAGGGACCACATCTCATTTGAAGTCATTTTGAGGGGTCTATATGATAGAAAATACCCTAGTGTGACACCATTCTAAAAACTGCACCCCTCAAGGTGCTCAAAACCACATTCAAAAAGTTTATTAACCCTTCAGGTGTTTCACAGGAATTTTTGGAATGTTTAAATAAAAATGAACATTTAACTTTTTTTCACACAAAATTTAATTCAGCTCCAATTTGTTTTATTTTACCAAGGGTAACAGGAGAAAATGGACCCCAAAAGTTGTTATACAATTTGTCCTGAGTACGCCGATACCCCATATGTGGGGGTAAACCACTGTTTGGGTGCATGACAGAGTTCGGAAGCGAAGGAGCGCCATTTGACTTTTCAATGCAAAATTGACTGGAATTGAGATGGGACGCCATGTTGCGTTTGGAGAGCCACTGATGTGCCTAAACATTGAAACCCCCCACAAGTGACACCATTTTGGAAAGTAGACCCCCTAAGGAACTTATCTAGAGGTGTGGGGAGCACTTTGACCCACAAAGTGCTTCACAGAAGTTTATAATGCAGGACCGTAAAAATAAAAAATCATATTTTTTCACAAAAATGATCTTTTCGCCCCCAATTTTTTATTTTCCCAAGGGTAAGAGAAGAAATTGGTCCACAAAAGTTGTTGTGCAATTTGTCCTGAGTACGCTGATACCCCATATGTGGGGGTAAACCACTGTTTGGGCGCATGGGAGAGCTCGGAAGGGAAGGAGCGCCGTTTGACTTTGACAAAAATTATTTTTTAGCCCCCAGTTTTGTATTTTTCCAAGGGTAACAGGAGAAATTAGACCCTATATATTGTTGTCCAATTTGTCCTGAGTACGCTGATACCTGACATCTGGGGGGGAACCACCGTTTGAGTGCATGGCAGAGCTCCGAAGGGAAGGAGCATCATTTGCAATGCAGACTTAGATGGATTGGTCTGCAGGCGTCACATTGCATTTGCAGAGCCCCTAATGTACCTAAACAGTAGAATCCCCCCACAAGTGACCCAATATTGGAAACTAGACCCCCCAAGGAACTTATCTAGTTGTGTTGTGAGAACTTTGAACCCCCAAGTGTTTCACTACAGTCTATAACGCAGAGCCGTGAAAATAAAAAAATAAAAAATGTCCCCCCAAAATTATTTTTTAGCCCCCAGTTTTGTATTTTCCCAATGGTAACAGGAGAAATTGGACCCCAAAAGTTGTTGTCCAATTTGTCTTGAGTACGCTGATACCCCATATGTGGGGGGGAACCACCGTTTGGGCGCATGGGAGGGCTCAGAAGGGAAGGAGCGCCATTTGGAATGCAGACTTAGATTGAATGGTCTGCAGGCATGACATTGTGTTTGCAGAGCCCCTAATGTACCTAAACAGTAGAAACCCCCCACAAGTGACACCATTTTGGAAAGTAGACCCCCTAAGGAACTCATCTAGATGTGTTGTGAGAGCTTTGAACCCCCTAGTGTTTCACTACAGTTTATAACGCAGAGCCATGCAAATAAAAAATATTTTTTTTTCCACAAAAATTATTTTTTAGCCCCAGTTTTGTATTTTCCCAAGGGTAACAGGAGAAATTGGACCCCAAAAGTTGTTCTCCAATGTGTTCCGAGTACGCTGATACCCCATATGTTGGGGTAAACCCCTGTTTGGGCGCACGGGAGAGCTTGGAAGGGAAGGAGCACTGTTTTACTTTTTCAACGCAGAATTGCCTGGAATTGAAATGGGACGCCATGTCACGTTTGGAGAGCCCCTGATGTGCCTAAACAGTGGAAACCCCCCAATTATAACTGAAACCCTAATCCACACACACCCCTAACCCTAATCCCAACGGTAACCCTAACCACACCTCTAACCCAGACACACCCCTAACCCTAATCCCAACCCTATTCCCAACCGTAAATGTAATCCAAACCCTAACTTTAGCCCCAACCCTAACACTTACTTTAGCCCCAACCCTAAATGTAGCCCTAACCCTAGCCCTAGCCCTAACCCTAGCCCTAACCGGAAAATGGAAATAAATACATTTTTTAAATTTTTTTAATTTTTCCCTAACTAAGGCTACGTTCACATTAGCGTTCTGCGCCGCAGCGTCGGGCGCCGCAGCGTCGCCGCATGCGTCATGCGCCCCTATATTTAACATGGGGGCGCATGGACATGCGTTGCACTTGCGTTTTGCGACGCATGCGTCACTGCGGCGCACGCGTCATGGCGCAGAGGACGCAGCAAGTTGCATTTTTTGTGCATACAAAATCAAGCAAAAAAAGGACGCATGCGTCGCAAAACGCAGCGTTGTGCATGCGGTGTTCCTGCATTGTGCGTTGCGTCGCCGACGCTGCGACGCACAACGCAAATGTGAACGTAGCCTAAGCGGGTGATGAAGGGGGGTTTGATTTACTTTTATAGCGGGTTATTTAGCAGATTTTTATGATTGGCAGCCGTCACACACTGAAAGACGCTTTTTATTGCAAAAAATATTTTTTGCGTTACCACATTTTGAGAGCTATAATTTTTCCATATTTGAGTCCACAGAGTCATGTGAGGTCTTGTTTTTTGCGGAACGAGTTGACGTTTTTATTGGTAACATTTTCGGGCACGGGAGATTTTTTGATCGCTTTTTATTCCAATTTTTGTGAGGCAGAATGACCAAAAACCAGCTATTCATTAATTTATTTTGGGGGAGGCGTTTATACCGTTCCGCGTTTGGTAAAATTGATAAAGCAGTATTATTCTTCGGGTCAGTGCGATTACAGCGATATCTCATTTACATCATTTTTTTATGTTTTGGCGCTTTTATACGATAAAAGCTATTTTATAGAAAAAATAATTATTTTGGCATCGCTTTATTCTGAGGACTATAACTTTTTTATTTTTTCGCTGATGATGGTGTATGGCACCTCGTTTTTTGCGGGACAAGATGACGTTTTCAGCTGTAGCATGGTTATTTATATCCGTCTTTTTGATCGCGTGTTATTCCACTTTTTGATTGGCGGTATGAGAATAAAGCGTTGTTTTTTGCCTCGTTTTTTTTTTTTTTTTTTACGGTGTTCACTGAAGGGGTTAACAAGTTATGTAGTTTTATAGGTGGGGTCGTTACGGATACTAAATATGTGTACTTTTATTGTTTGATTTTTTTTTTATTTAGATAAAAAAATGTATTTATGGGAATAATTTTTTTTTTTTATTTATTTATTTAGGATTTTTTTTTTTTTTTTTTTACACATGTGGACATTTTTTTTTTAACTTTTTTACTTTGTCCCAGGGGGGGACATCACAGATCGGTGATTTGACAGTGTGCACAGCACTCTGTCATATCACCGATCTCACTGACAGGGCTGCAGGCTTACCAGCGTCTGCACTGAGCAGACACTCGGTAAGCCAGCTCCTTCCCTGCAGGACCCGGATGCCGCGGCCATCTTGGATCCGGGACCTGCAGCGAGGAAGGAGGTAGGAGACCCTCGGAGCAACGCGATCACATCGCGTTGCTCCGGGGGTCTCAGGGAAGCACGCAGCCCCCTCACTGCGCGATGCTTCCCTATACCGCCGGTGTGCCGGGGGTTAATGTGCCGGGGGCGGTCCGTGACCGCTCCTGGCACATAGTGCCGGATGTCAGCTGCGATATGCAGCTGACACCCGGCCGCGATCGGCCGCGCTCCCCCGGTGAGCGCGGCCGATCGTGCTGGACGTACTATTCCGTCCTTGGGAAGTAGGGCCCACCCCACATGGACGGAATAGTACGTCCAATGACAGAAAGGGGTTAAAGCTTCCTCCATCTCTCCGCATCCCTAATGTCTTCCATAGATAATTTTTGAAAGAATTTCTTCCTTTAGCAGTGATGCCCTCGTTCCCGCCTCCTCCAGTTGCTGTCGATGACAGACTAGAGTATGAGGTACAAAGGGCTGTGGATTCCTGGATGGGACCAAAATTCTCTCTAGTACCTGATACATTGGAAATGATAAGGACCGTAGGGCTAATTGACTGATCAGGACCTTTCATGCTAGTGGCCCCCCCATAGACGAGGGGGTACTGTCACCGTTTCATAACTGACTGTATCCTAGGGAGTTTTGTGAGTGACAGTTCAGTCATCCAATCTAATCTGTCATGATCTCTGCAGGCAGAGATCATAGCAAGCCTATAGAGGGACAAGCTCTCGGAAGATGGAACTATACTGACCATGAACTAAGCCTGCCGCGCAACTAGAAATAGCCAGGTAGCATTTCCTATTTATCGCTAGATGCCCAGCTCTGGCCTAAGACCTAAATAGCTAGCAGAGGGAAATATAAGACCTGGCTCACCTCTAGAGAAATATTCCAAAGAAGACAGTAGCCCCCCACATATAATGACGGTGAGTTCAGATGAAACAACAAACGCAGCAGGAAATTAGTCTTAGCAAATTTGAGGTCCGCTTACTAGATAGCAGAAGACAGATAGTATACTTTCATGGTCAGCAGAAAAACACTAACAAAACACCATCCAGAGATTACCTTAAACTCTGGCATTAACTCATAACGCCAGAGTAGCAATCCCTGATCAACGAGAGCTTTCCAGACACAGTAACAAAACTTCAGCTGTGAACTGGAACAAATAGGCAAAACAAAACATGGACAAAAGTCCAACTTATCTAGTAGTAGTCTAGAAGCAGGAACAAGCACTGAGAGGCATCAGATAACATTGTTGACCGGCAAGAAACCACCAGAGAAATGAGCTTAAATAGCGACACCCACTACTGATGGAATCAGGTGAAACAGGAAAGAGGATGACAAGTCCAATTCCACAAGCGGCCACCGGGGGAGCCCAGAATCCAAATTCACAACAGTACCCCCCCCTCAAGGAGGGGGCACCGAACCCTCACCAGATCCACCAGGGCGACCAGGATGAGCCCTATGGAAGGCACGAACAAGATCAGAAGCATGAACATCAGATGCATTGACCCAAGAATTATCCTCCTGGCCGTAACCCTTCCAGTTGACCAGATACTGGAGTTTCCGTCTGGAAACACGAGAGTCCAAAATTTTCTCCACAACGTACTCCAACTCACCCTCAACCAACACCGGAGCAGGAGGCTCAACTGAAGGTACAACAGGTACCTCATACCTGCGCAATAACGACCGATGAAAAACGTTATGAATGGAAAAGGACGCAGGGAGGTCCAAACGGAAAGAAACAGGATTAAGAATCTCCAATATTCTATAAGGGCCGATGAACCGAGGTTTAAACTTAGGAGAAGAGACCCTCATAGGGACAAAACGAGAAGACAACCACACCAAATCTCCAACACAAAGCCGAGAACCAACACGACGATGACGGTTGGCAAAACGCTGAGTCTTCTCCTGGGACAACTTCAAATTGTCCATAACCTGCCCCCAAATGTGATGCAATCTCTCTACCACCGCATCCACTCCAGGACAATCCGAGGATTCCACCTGACCGGAGGAAAATCGAGGGTGAAACCCCGAATTACAGAAAAACGGGGACACCAAGGTGGAAGAACTGGCCCGATTATTGAGGGCGAACTCTGCCAATGGCAAAAAAGCAACCCAATCATCCTGGTCAGCAGAGACAAAACACCTCAGATATGTCTCAAGGGTCTGATTAGTCCGCTCGGTCTGGCCATTAGTCTGAGGGTGAAAAGCAGACGAAAAAGACAAATCTATGCCCATCCTAGCACAGAATGCCCGCCAAAATCTAGACACAAATTGGGTACCTCTGTCAGAAACAATATTCTCAGGAATACCGTGCAATCGGACAACATTCTGAAAAAACAGAGGAACCAACTCAGAAGAAGAAGGCAACTTGGGCAGAGGAACCAAATGGACCATTTTAGAGAAACGGTCACAGACCACCCAGATGACAGACATCTTCTGGGAAACAGGCAGATCTGAAATAAAATCCATCGAGATGTGTGTCCAAGGCCTCTTAGGAATAGGCAAGGGCAACAGCAGTCCGCTAGCCCGAGAACTACAAGACTTGGCCCGAGCACAAACGTCACATGACTGCACAAAGACTCGCACATCTCGTGACAGAGAAGGCCACCAGAAGGATCTTGCCACCAAATCCCTGGTACCAAAAATTCCGGGATGACCTGCCAATGCAGAAGAATGTACCTCAGAGATGACTCTGCTGGTCCAATCATCCGGAACAAACAGTCTATCAGGCGGACAACGATCCGGTCTATCCGCCTGAAACTCTTGCAAGGACCGCCGCAGATCAGGAGAAACGGCCGACAAAATTACTCCCTCCCTAAGGATACCTGTGGGTTCAGAATTACCAGGAGAGTCCGGGTCAAAACTCCTAGAAAGGGCATCTGCCTTAACATTCTTAGAACCCGGTAGGTATGACACCACAAAATTAAAGCGAGAAAAAAATAAAGACCAGCGCGCCTGTCTAGGATTCAGGCGTCTGGCAGTCTCAAGATAAATCAAATTTTTGTGGTCAGTCAATACCACCACCTGATGTCTAGCCCCCTCGAGCCAATGGCGCCACTCCTCAAACGCCCACTTCATGGCCAAAAGCTCCCGATTCCCAACATCATAATTCCGCTCTGCGGGCGAAAATTTGCGAGAAAAGAAGGCACAAGGCCTAATGACGGAGCAGTCGGAACCTTTCTGCGACAACACTGCCCCAGCTCCGATCTCCGAAGCGTCAACCTCAACCTGAAAAGGCAGATTCACATCAGGCTGACGCAACACAGGGGCAGAGGCAAAACGGCGCTTAAGCTCCTGAAAGGCCTCTACAGCATGAGGGGACCAATTAGCAACATCAGCGCCTTGTCTGGTCAAATCAGTCAGTGGTTTAACGACATCCGAAAAACCAGCAATAAATCGGCGGTAAAAGTTGGCAAAGCCCAAAAATCTCTGAAGACCCTTAAGAGAGGAGGGCTGAGTCCAGTCACAAATAGCTTGCACCTTGACGGGATCCATCTCAATGGAAGAGGGAGAAAAAATATACCCCAAAAAGGAAATTTTCTGGACCCCAAAAACGCACTTAGACCCCTTCACACATAAAGAATTAGACCGCAGAACCTGAAAAACTCTCCTGACCTGCTGGACATGAGAGTCCCAGTCATCAGAAAAAATCAGAATATCATCCAGATATATTATCATAAATTTATCCAGAAAATCGCGGAAAATATCATGCATAAAAGACTGGAAAACTGAAGGGGCATTAGAAAGACCAAAAGGCATGACCAAATACTCAAAGTGGCCCTCGGGCGTATTAAATGCGGTCTTCCACTCATCCCCCTGCCTGATCCGCACCAAATTATACGCCCCACGAAGATCAATTTTAGAGAACCACTTAGCACCCTCTATACGAGCAAACAAATCAGTAAGCAATGGCAATGGGTATTGATACTTAACAGTGATCTTATTCAGAAGCCGATAATCAATACATGGTCTCAAAGAGCCGTCTTTTTTTTTTGAGACAAAGAAAAACCCAGCTCCCAAGGGAGAAGAAGATGGACGAATATGTCCCTTTTCCAAAGACTCCTTTATATATTCCCGCATAGCAGCATGTTCCGGCACAGACAAATTAAACAAACGACCCTTTGGATATTTACAACCCGGTATCAAATCTATGGCACAATCGCACTCACGGTGCGGAGGTAACGACCCAAGCTTGGGTTCGTCAAAGACGTCTTGATAATCAGAGAGGAACTCAGGGACTTCAGAGGGAATGGACGACGAAATAGAAACCAAAGGTACGTCCCCATGAATACCCTTACATCCCCAGCTCAACACAGACATTGCTCTCCAGTCCAAGACTGGGTTGTGAGACTGCAACCATGGCAATCCCAGTACCAAATCGTCATGTAAATTATACAGCACCAGGAAACGAATAATCTCCTGGTGATCCGGATTGATACGCATGGTTACTTGTGTCCAGTATTGTGGTTTATTATTAGCCAATGGGGTGGAGTCAATCCCCTTCAGAGGAATAAGAGTCTCCAAAGGCTCTAAATCAAAACCACAACGATTGGCAAAGGACCAATCCATAAGACTCAGAGCGGCGCCAGAGTCAACATAGGCGTCCGTGGCAATGGATGACAAAGAGCAAATCAGGGTTACAGACAAAATAAACTTAGACTGAATGGTGCTAATGGAAACAGACTTATCAAGCTTCTTTGTACGCCTAGAGCATGCTGATATAACATGAGTAGAATCCCCACAATAGAAACACAATCCATTCTTCCGTCTAAAATTCTGTCGCTCGCTCCTGGACAGAATTCTATCACACTGCATACTTTCTGGCGTCTTTTCCATAGACACCGCCAGATGGTGCACCGGTTTGCGCTCCCGCAGACGCCTATCAATCTGAATAGCCATTGTCATGGACTCATTCAGACCTGCAGGCAAAGGGAACCCCACCATAACATCCTTAACGGCATCAGAGAGACCTTCTCTGAAAGTTGCCGCCAAGGCGCACTCATTCCACTGAGTAAGCACAGACCATTTACGGAATTTTTGGCAGAAAACTTCAGCTTCGTCTTGCCCCTGAGATAGTGCCATCAAAGTTTTTTCTGCCTGAAGTTCCAAATGAGGTTCCTCATAAAGCAAGCCCAAGGCCAGAAAAAACGCATCCACATCGCGTAACGCAGGATCCCCTGCTGGCAATGAGAAGGCCCAATCTTGAGGGTCACCCCTGAGCAAGGAAATCACAATCCTAACCTGCTGAGCAGGGTCTCCAGCTGAACGAGACTTCAGGGACAAATAAAGCTTACAATTATTTCGGAAATTCTGGAAGCTAGCTCTATTCCCTGTGAAGAACTCCGGCAAAGGAATTCTCGGCTCAGATACCGGAGCATGTACCACAAAATCTTGTAAATTTTGTACTTTCGTGATGAGATTATTCAAACCCGCAGTTACACTCTGGAGATCCATTATTGTCAGGTGCACACAGAGCATACAGAGATTAGGAGGAGAGAGAGAGGAAAGACTGCAGCAAGGCAGACTGGAGGAAAAAAAAAAAAAAAAAATTTCAGCAGACTTCTTATAACTCTCCTTTCTCAACCTGGGTCTTTAACACTTTATGGGCCGGTCAAACTGTCATGATCTCTGCAGGCAGAGATCATAGCAAGCCTATAGAGGGACAAGCTCTCGGAAGATGGAACTATACTGACCATGAACTAAGCCTGCCGCGCAACTAGAAATAGCCAGGTAGCATTTCCTATTTATCGCTAGATGCCCAGCTCTGGCCTAAGACCTAAATAGCTAGCAGAGGGAAATATAAGACCTGGCTCACCTCTAGAGAAATATTCCAAAGAAGACAGTAGCCCCCCACATATAATGACGGTGAGTTCAGATGAAACAACAAACGCAGCAGGAAATTAGTCTTAGCAAATTTGAGGTCCGCTTACTAGATAGCAGAAGACAGATAGTATACTTTCATGGTCAGCAGAAAAACACTAACAAAACACCATCCAGAGATTACCTTAAACTCTGGCATTAACTCATAACGCCAGAGTAGCAATCCCTGATCAACGAGAGCTTTCCAGACACAGTAACAAAACTTCAGCTGTGAACTGGAACAAATAGGCAAAACAAAACATGGACAAAAGTCCAACTTATCTAGTAGTAGTCTAGAAGCAGGAACAAGCACTGAGAGGCATCAGATAACATTGTTGACCGGCAAGAAACCACCAGAGAAATGAGCTTAAATAGCGACACCCACTACTGATGGAATCAGGTGAAACAGGAAAGAGGATGACAAGTCCAATTCCACAAGCGGCCACCGGGGGAGCCCAGAATCCAAATTCACAACACTAATCCTGGTGTATGCATGGCTGTCAGCATTTAGATTGACAGCCCTGCTGCTTTATCTGGTTTAATCTGCGGGCGTTTCCCCGGGTGCCTCCCATCCTTAATCATTTGCAAGGTATTTAGCTGGCTAGCTGTTAGTAGTCAGTGACAGTTGTAGTTTTGCTTAAGTTATGTCTTTTTGCTTAGCCCTGTGTCTCTTTCCTCTGACCTTAATGCTTCACCTATGATTTGTCATGACTAGTCTTGTGGATTATCCCTTCTGCTTTTAACGCTCTCTGACTTCAGGTATCTGACCCCGGAGTTGGCCTCTGACTATCCATTTGTTGTACTCCTTGGTTTTAATATACCCTACTGGTATTTAACCCAGGACTGTTTCCTGACCATGCCTTTGACTCACACCTATGTAGCCCTCCTGGTATCTGGGTTCGGACCTCCTTACTACCCTGTCTCACGGATTGCCTGTGAGTAGTAACTTAGTGTCACAAGTAACAGAAGAAAATGGACCATACAATTTGTTGTGCAGTTTGTCCTGAGTTCACCAATATACCATATGTGGTGGAAAACTACTGTTTAGGTGCACGGCAGGGCTTGGAAGGGAAAGAGCACCATTTCACTTTTGAAGCACAAAATTGGCTGGAATAGATAGCGGACGCTGTATCACATTTGCAAGACCTATGATGTTCTTAAACAGTGTCAACCCCCAACAAGTGATGCCATTTTGGAAACTACACCCCTAAAAGAATTTATCTAGAGGTGTGAGGAGCACCTTGAACCCACAGATGATTCACAGAATGTTATGACGTTGAGCCGTGAGCTAAAAAATCTAATTTTGGGTGCACAGCAGGGCTCGAAAGGGAAGGAGAACCATTTCACTTTTGGAGCACAAAACTGGCTGGAATAGATAGCAGATGCCGTGTTGCATTTGCAGAGGTCCTGACGTGCCTACACAGTGGAAACCCCCCACAAGTGACCCTGTTTGGGAAACTACACCCTCATGTAACATATCTAGAGGTGTAGTGAGCACCTTGAACCCGCATGTGCTCCACAGAATTTTATAACGTTTAGCCGTGAAAATGAAAAAATACAAAAAATGTTGCTTCAGACCCAAAATTTCCATTTTCAAAGGGTAACTGGAGAAAATGGACATTACAATTTGTTGTGCAGTTTCTCCTCAGTAAAGCAATACACCATATGTGATTGAAAACTACTGTTTGGTAGAACGGAAGGGCATAGATGGGAATAAGCACCATTTGACTTTTGGAGTGCAAAATTGGCTGGAATAGATAGCAGACGCCATGTCACGCTTGCAGTTTGCAGAGCTCCTGATGTGCCTAAACAGTGGAAACACCCACAATTGACCCCAATTTGGAAACTACAGCCCTCAAGGAATTTATCTAGACGTTTGGCGAGCATTTTGAACCCACAAGTGTTTCACAGAATTGTAAAACGTTGGGCCATGAAAATTAAAAAAAATCCCTAAAAAATGTTGCTTTAGCCCCCAATTTTTCCTTTTCACAAGGGTAACAGGAGAAAATGGACCATGCATTTTGTTATACAATTTCTCCTGATTACGCTAATGCCTTAGATGTGATAGAAAACTACTGTTTGGGCAAATAGAAGGGGTTTTAAAGGGAAGGAGCGACAACTGAATTCTGGAGTGCAATTTTGACTAAGAAATACCGTAGATTGTGGATGCCATGTCACATTTGAAGAGCCCCTGACATGCCAAAACAACAGAAACTCCCACAAGGAACCTCATTTTTGAAACTACACTTCTTTAGGAATTCATTTAGGGGTGCAGTGACCATCTTTAACTTTCAGGCAATTCAAAGAATTGTATAACATTAGGACCATGGTTAAGACTATCTAAGCGAAAAGCGTTGGTCTTTGTACCCTCTGGGATCCTTACAGGTGTACCCAATATGTCTTTTTATATAAGTATCTAATTTATATCAACGCTGGAGATCTCCTTCATTGTTTGTGCTCCGAGAAGCGCCCAGAACCAGGGCTGCTCTGTGCATGTGATTTCATCCTTCCTGAGGTGCATGGAATTTGGTGAGCTGACTCCATTTCCCCCCCCCCCCCCCCCCTATATTTATGCTATTTTGAAAATTACACCCCTTTGGGAAATGAGAAACAGTGGATTTTTCTGAGTTAAAATTGCAAATATGCCACTGTAGTGCCCATACATTGTAGTTCCCAGTACGTTGTAGTGCCCAGTACATTATAGTACGTTATAATGCCCATACATTGGGCCCATCTTGTGCTTCTTGAGACATGGAAAACCGTAATTTAAGCTTTCTCTCATTGCTAAAGAAATTCCAAACATGTGGACGCTAAATGTGGTTTAGGCACACTGCAGGGCTCAGAAGGGAGGGGGGTGTTTAGCTTTGGGGGGACAGAATTCACTGGATTTCTTTTTGGGGGGGGCGAGGAGCCATCATGCTTAGCCTTTACACTACTGTAAGGAGGTGGCAGAGACCTTCAGTGCTCCCTCTCTCCTTTTTGCTGGTCCCTTGCACTTTATGCAGTACCCTGATGGTGAACCTAGATGTTAACATGTTAATGTTTTGCTGTTGTTCCATAATGTGTAATGCTATGTACCACTTATGCCTTAATGTTATCCCCTTCTGCTTTACACTGTTAAATGTACTGTGTCTGCCATGTATAACTGTTGTGCTGTGTTTGTTATGCACATACTAGAGGCAGGGACAGAAGTGGCTAAAGAAGGGGGCTGGACTTGCAGCCTCAAAGGAGCAGGAAGCTCCTGCTTCCTGTTTGTTCAGAGTCCAGGCAGGGTGTGTGTCCCCGTTGGGGCACAGGTGTCCCCCCGCTTGGGACAGAAGGAGCCCTCGTCTGGGACATAAGTAGATCCCTGTCTGGAGCAGAAGGAGCTCCCGTCTAGGGCATAAGTGGATCTCTGTCTCGGACAGAAGGAGCCCCCATCTGGGGCATAAGTAGTCCCCATCTTTGACAGAAGGAGCCCTTGTCTGGGACATAAGTGGATCCCCATCTGGAACAGAAGGAGCCACCATCTGGGGCATAAGTGGATCCCCGTCTGGGACAGAAGGGACCCCCGGCTGGGGGGGAATACTGACTGTCAGGACTGTCAGGCACCTGGACTGAATGTGTGCCTCACCAGAGAGGGAAAATATTTAGAAACTTTCCCACGCTACAGTTCAAATGAGTTCATGCTGCCAGAGGGCGCAGCTTCTGTGAGGACACCGCTAGTCACTGAAGCTCCATTCCCTGCATTCAATTCATTCCCCAGTCTTTTACAGCCGGGAGCGGCCGCATTAGCAGCGCTCCCGGTTGTAAATGTATTTAACCCCTTCAGATGGATTACTGCATGGGACATGACTATACAGTGGACAGGTATGGGATATTGTTTTTTTTAATTTTTTTTACAGAAGAATGAGGGCTTCGCTTTGGATTGAGCGTACTATAAAGATATTAAAAACCTGTGTGTTTCTTTCTTTCATTAAAAGACTTTATACTTAATGTGTATTTTTAACCCTTTTCTACTATTGGATTAATAATGGTTAGGCGTCTTATTGACACCTCTCCACTATTAACCAGGCTTAATGTCACCTTACATTAGCAAGGTGACATTAACCCCTTATTACCCCATATGCCAATGCCACAGGGGAGTGGGAAGAGAGAGGCCAAGTGCTGGAATTGGTGCATCTTACACATGTGCCTTTTCTGGGGTGGCTGGGGGCAGATGTTTTTAGCCGCGGGGGGGGGCAATAACCATGGTCCCTCTCTAGGCTATTAATATCTGCCCTCAGTCACTGGCTTTCCCTCTCTGGAAATGGCTGCAAATGTCCTGGCATAAACGTTTTGCTTTTTGTCTATGTCTACTATATGGTTGATTTATTTATGATGTTAGAACTATTATGTGATGTATAATAAATATATACTTATAAATACATACTTTATTATTGATTCCTTGGACTTGGTACTCTTATTTTTTCTGGCTGGTAATCTGCCAAATGTGCAGGATTCCAACTGCATTCCTTCATAACAAATTTGTTTGTTTTCACCAAATATATACCAGTATAACACACTGTCACTTACATGTCACCTTCCATGCAAGTCTAAACTCACAGGAACCATCCCTACCGGACCGATCCCTATCTGAAGAGTCAGATACCGGTTATCTGCAGTAACCTCCAAATCTGAGAAACTATATAGGAAAGGTGTGTACAGTATATACACATATAAATGTGTAAATCATAAAAGCGAGAACGTAATTTCTCCATCTTCTCCATTGTCTCTGTGTCGAAGGATGTCAGACTGCACTTGGATGACATCTGAGTGCAGTGCTATCGTTCACACGCACCCAACGACTTGTATATGTGCACGTGATCCGAACGGCATGAGAAAATAAATCGCAGATCTGCACAGCCCTATAGTATAACATTGGGCCGAGAGCTATCCGATGAAACATCAGATACCACTCGACCGTGTTATACGCTAGTGTAAGCGAACCCTCAAAATGGCTATTTATAGGATAACTTATTGATCGCTGGGGGTCTGACTGTTGGGTCCCCCATTGATCCAGAGAATGAGCCCCTTCTGAATATGGCAGAGGTCGAGCATGCGCACCATAATTTCATTCCTTGTCTGTCAGTCTCAGCAGTTGGACCTCCAACAATCAATAAGTTATTCCTCATCCTATTGATAGTGTATAAGGACGGAGTTGGACTACCCCTGTACCATACGTAAGACCTTACCATAAGGGCTCGTGCACACAACCGATTTTCTCGGACGAGTGCTGTCCATGGTTTTCACAGATAGCACTCGTACATATGATATTCTACAGGGCTGTGCGCACGTCCAATTTTTTTCTCGGACTGAGTGGCAACAGAAAATATTGGAAACACGTTTGATTTTGATCCAAGTGTTGGAGTGTTGGATAACAATCGGGGATGCAAAAAAAAAATGGACTGCACTCAGATGACGTCCGAGTGCAGTTCAATTTTAATAGACTGACAGAATGGTGATGCTGGAGACACTTTTTTTTTCCTCTCAACATCCGAAAAAAAAACTGATGCCGCTCTGATCAAACTCCGAGTAATCGGATAGTTTTGCCCAAAGGTGGAGAAAACAATGGTGTGACCGTACTCTGAGCCCGAGCGCTGAAACACAGAGACTTCTGCTTTATTGGACTTAGCACCAGGGTCGGCGTTTGGGGCAGGCAGACCAGGCAGACACCTGGGGCCTCCACCTATAAAGGGGGCCCCCTGCGTCTGCAGCCCCTTTATGAAATGCCCAAAGGGTGTACAGCAGTGAATGATGCTGTGCATTGCTCTGTAGTCCCGGAGCGTCTCTCGCAAACCCCCCTTGACTGTGGTCCTGGAGCTCTGTGCTGATTGCTGTAGGATCAGGTTTCACAGTCACATACATCAGCATTGGCTCTGACCAGTCACTAAATCATTGCTTGTAATCTGACAGGGCAACCTCCTGTCACTACTGTCTGGATGACACAAGACAGGAATATTGTCTGCTGAATCAGGGCATTTATTATATAGAAATAAATGAATTCCCACGTGAAATAATAAAAGAGTAAACCATACACATATATAGTACAGGTGTGCATAGGAATCAGCGTTTTTGGTGCATTTTTTTTGCAGCCAATGCTTGCTCTCTTGGCAGTAAAAACACCCATTTTTTTAGGGTATGTGCAGAGGATCCGGAAATGGCAGCCCTTTGGATGCAGCGGACATGTGCTGTGTCCAAAGTGCTGCCATCTTTTGAACACAGGTGATTCCGCGTGTGTTCATTGAGACGTGCGGAATCACCGCGTCCTATACATTGCACGGGTGAGATTTCTCTTGTGGAGGCTCGCATCTACGCAAGATGAATTGACATGCTGGGGTCTAGAGAGACGCGCCGCATGTCCATCTCTGCGGGTGAGGTGCGGGTGTCAGTGCACGCATAGTAGAGATGGAATTTCTTGACATCCCATCCACTATACTGTAACATCTGGCCGCTGCAGGTTGGACGCTGTACAATTCCACAGCAGCCGACCCGCAGCGTTTACTGATTGTGGGCACACACCCTTAGAGCTTTTGTAATACAGTGCAGGGTTGAGTATGTCACCACGGAACAGACAGACCAACTGTTGAGGGGAATTTATTAACAGGAGTAAGATTCTCCTCGCAGGGAGTAAACGGGGTTAATCGAGATAAAGCAAACAGTAAACAGTTAAGCAGAATCGAAATGGTTAACGAGTGTTCTTGTAACTTATCAGTCCAGCGAGGTCCTGACTGGAGGGTCCTTATTCCAATGTGGGTACAGCCACCAGCAGCACTTGAGATCCTGAAGTCTCTCCTCTGTCTCCTGGAAACTGGAGACTCCAGGGTTAAGTCTTTGCAGTCTTTTTTCCCAGTGAAGCTGGAAGCAGGAAGTAATTCAGCCACTCTGCTGCAGGAGTCTCTGTATATTAGCCTGGCAGTCTCTCTGCAGTAGCAATGCTACACACACTGAGCAGTTTACTTGTCACACTCAGGGGTCCTGGCTTGTCACTGCGGTCACCGGGGATGCGCGCTCAGGTCACTGTCAGAAAAAGCAAACAGTAAACAGTTAAGCGGAATCGAAATGGTTAAAGGGAACCTGTCACCTCCAAAATCGATGGTGAGGTAAACTCACCGTCATCAGGGGCTTATCTACAGCATTACAGAGTGCTGTAGATAAGTCCCCGATGTGACCTGAAAGAGGAGAAAAAGACGTTAGGTTATACTCACCCAGGGGCAGTCCCGCTGTGGTCCGGATCCGATGGGTGTCTCAGGTCTGGTCCGGAGCCTCCCATCTTCATTCCATAACGTCCTCTTCTGGTCTTCACGCCGCAGCTGTGGTGCAGGCGTACTTTGTCTACCCTGTTGAGGGCAGAGCAAAGTACTGCAGTGCACAGGCGCTGGGCCTCCCTGACCTGTCCCGGCGCCTGCGCACTTCATTACTTTGCTCTGCCCTCAACAGGACAGACAAAGTACGCCTGCGCTGTAGCGTGAAGACCAGAAGAGGACGTCATGGAATGAAGATGGGAGGCGCCGGACCAGACCTGAGACACCCATCCGACCCGGACCGCAGCGGGACCGCCCCTGGGTGAGTATAATCTAACGTCTTTTTCTCCTCTTTCAGGTAACATCGGGGGCTTATCTACATCATTACAGAATGCTGTAGATAAGCCCCTGATGACGGTGGGCTTACCTCACCATCGATTTTGGGGGTGACAGGTTCCCTTTAACGAATGTTCTTGTAACTTATCAGTCCAGGGTGGTCCTGACTGGAGGGTCCTTATTCCAACGTGGGTACAGCCACCAGCAGTGCTTGAGATCCTGAAGTCTCTCCACTGTCTCCTGGGAACTGGAGACTCCGGGGTTAAGTCTTTGCAGTCTTTTCTCCCAGTGAAGCTGGAAGCAGGAAGTAACACAGCCACTCTGCTGCAGGAGTCTCTGTATATTAGCCTGGCAGTCTCTCTGCAGTAGCAATGCTACACACACACACTGAGCAGTTTACTTGTCACACTCAGGGGTCCTGGCTTGTCACTGAGGCCACCGGGGCTGTGCTCTCAGGTCACTGTCAGGGGATACGTCTTCTCTGATTACGGAAGCTTCCAAGTCCACACTCTCACATCCAGCCTCCACTACGGCTGGTATCTCAGCCTCATTGCCCTCACGGGGAGCACTCTCTCTCTGGCGCACTGTCCCCTCTGTCTCCTGCGCTCTGCTCTCCCGCTCTTTTCTGACCACACCCCTCTCTCTTCCTCTTTGCCCCCAGCAGTCACATGGTCCCCTCTGTCCAGGGCAGAAAGTCCTCCCCCAACAACCCAGCTGTCCGACTAAGTGGTTCCAGGTAAGGAGCAGGGAAAGCAACCTCCTTACACTTTTGCTGTTTGTTTGTTTTTTACAGTATGCAATTTTGTCTACAGTACATGCTTAATAAAGTTAGTTTTATTCACCAAAAATGCAGCAAAAAACAATGTTGCAACATTTGCAGCATTTTTTAAACTTTTTCATTGCTGCATGCTGCAGATTTAAAAAACTCTGCAATTGTGAAATTCAGTCAGGAGAAAATAAAAGGGTGTGCAAGAGATTTCTGAAAATCTCAGTTTTTGCTTGTGCTGTAAAATACTGTAAACTTTATTTGCAGAATAAAAAACTGCAAAAATTCTGCATATGAACATGGCGAAAAGCTGCTTTTTAAAGTGCCAGCAAAACATAGGAGATTTCCGAAATCTCCTGCAGGCGCTTGTTTTTTTTCTGACTGAATTTCAGAACTGTAGCGCTTTTTAAATCCGTAGCGTGTCACTTCTTCTTTCAGTGTGTTTTTACAGCGCCCCAGAGTCCTGGTCGTTGCAGTAATGTCACTCTTCCACAAGGGGGAGTGATGTTACGTCTGATGGCACTAAAGGAGTTCACCCTGCCAGGTATCAGTCACACACTACGCTTCACACTCCGGCCACCAGGGGGAGCAAAGGTTCTATGTACTAGGCCACTCCTCACACACGGGTAAAACTGGGGGCTGGATAGGAAGTCAGTCAGAAAGCTACCTGGGTTCGACCCAGGGAAGACCTGTCAGGCAGACAGGGGGAGAAGGAGAAACATCTGAGCTGCAGACAGAGGGTCCCTGTCAGGGGTGGGATCCTGGCAGAGACTGAGCGAGAGATAGAACGTTACTACATTATCTGTACTCAGAGAGTTATCACTGATATCTCTGGTGTTACATAGGACTGCAGGTGACATTTAATACATTATCTGTACTCAGAGAGTTATCACTGTGTTATCTGTGGTGTTACATAGGACTGCAGGTGACATCTACTACATTATCTGTACTCAGAGAGTTATCACTGATATCTCTGGTGTTACATAGGACTGCATGTGACATTTAATACATTATCTGTACTCAGAGAGTTGTCACTGTGTTATCTGTGGTGTTACATTGGACTGCAGGTGACATCTACTACATTATCTGTACTCAGAGAGTTATCACTGATATCTCTGGTGTTACATAGGACTGCAGGTGACATTTAATACATTATCTGTACTCAGAGAATTATCACTGTGTTATCTGTGGTGTTACATAGGACTGCAGGTGACATCTACTACATTATCTGTACTCAGAGAGTTATCACTGATATCTTTGGTGTTACATAGGACTGCAGGTGACATTTAATACATTATCTGTACTCAGAGAGTTATCACTGTGTTATCTGTGGTGTTACATAGGACTGCAGGTGACATCTACTACATTATCTGTACTCAGAGAGTTATCACTGATATCTCTGGTGTTACATAGGACTGCAGGTGACATTTAATACATTATCTGTACTCAGAGAGTTATCACTGTGTTATCTACAGTGTTAAAAAAAATAAGGGGTTGGGGGGCAACTCTTTGTCTTGGGCCCCCAATCTTTTCTGACCCTAGCAACGCCCCTGCGTACAGCTAATAGTGGAGGACCCGTTGGCTCATTATAAAGCCCCTAAATATGGGGGCCACAGTGCGAGCACTGGCTCCAGGCCCCTCCACCAAATGTATCTGCATCCTGCTCATGTAATGTAACCTAAATGTTTGTGTGATTTTACAATGTTAACATTTGGGGCCCCACTTTGTCTAAAACTGGCCCTGCTTGGCACTACCATGTCTTATATGGTTACCCGTTCATTTGAATGAGAGCCATGTAAGACTATATTTCACAAAAGTCTGCTTAAAGGGAATCTGCCACCAGACTCACCCTTTAATAAGGATTACCGTACATGCTCCTAGTACTGTGTTTCCATGTGTTTTAATGCACCTGCTTATGATCTACCTAAAATCCTATTGGGGGCTCCATTTAAAATTCTGGGCTGTAAGGACATCCATTGGCTCCCACAATAATTGGTAGAGGGGCTCCGCTTGGTCTTGGCACCATCTCCTTGTGGTACACAAAGTCCTCTCCGCTGTATTCTTTTATTGCTCCTATTAGCCAGCTGGCCCTTACATGGGGCATAAGTTTCAGATGACAAATGTGCTTTTCTTTTGATTGATTTACCATATTTTTGCGCTACGAGTTGTACTTTTTAAAGGGTTTTTTTGGTGTTCCTAGCTTCAGGAGCGTACCACTTCCACCTTCTTGTAATTGTCCAAAATCACACCTGAGCAATGCCTGCGACTAGTTTCTCCATACAAGAGGCATCTAGAAGCTGTCTGTCATGGTTCCCAATGGCAAGGGAACGTCAGAGAACTTAAATAACAGACTAGCTCTTGGGTGATGGAATCTCGAGCTGACCGTGAGCTAAACCTACCACACAACTAACAGTGGCCGGGTGACGTACCTACGTTTTATCCCTAGACGCCCAGCGCCAGCCGGAGAACTAACTAACCCTAATAGAGGAAAAAACAGACCTGGCTTACCTCTAGGGAAATTCCCCCAAAAAGGAGACAGAAGCCCCCCACATATATTGACGGTGAGTTCAGAGGAAAAGACATACGCAGTATGAAGGTAGGTTCAGCAAAACGAGGTCCGCTTACTAGATAGTAAGAAGATACAATAGGGAACTTCACGGTCAGCTGAAAACCCTATTAAAATACCATCCAGAAATTACTTTAAGACTCATGTGTCAACTCATGACACCGGAGTGGTAATTTCGGCCCACAAGAGCTTCCAGCTACAGAAATATAACATAACTGTGAACTGGAACAAAAATGCAAACAAACTTAGGACTAAGAGTCCAACTTAGCTGATAGTAGTCTAGAAGCAGGAACATGCAACAGAAAGGCTCTGGTTACATTGATGGCCGGCACTAGAATAACTGAGCAGCAAGGCTAAATAGGATACTCCCACATCCTGATGGAAACAGGTGAACAGAGAAAGTGAAGCACACAAGTCCAGTACCACCAGCGACCACCGGGGGAGCCCAAAAACCAAATTCACAACAGTACCCCCCCCTCAAGGAGGGGGCACCGAACCCTCACAAGAACCACCAGGGCGATCAGGATGAGCCCTATGAAAGGCACGGACCAAATCAGAGGCATGAACATCAGAGGCTGTCACCCAAGAATTATCCTCCTGACCGTAGCCCTTCCACTTGACCAGATACTGAAGTTTCCGTCTGGAAACACGGGAGTCCAAGATCTTCTCCACAACGTACTCCAATTCACCCTCAACCAACACCGGAGCGGGAGGCTCAACGGAAGGCACAACCGGTACCTCATACCTGCGCAATAATGACCGATGGAAGACATTATGGATAGAAAAAGATGCCGGGAGGTCCAATCGAAAGGACACAGGGTTAAGAATCTCCAAAATCTTATACGGGCCGATGAACCGAGGCTTAAACTTAGGAGAAGAAACCCTCATAGGGACAAAACGAGAAGACAACCACACCAAGTCCCCAACACGAAGACGAGGACCAACACGACGACGGCGGTTAGCAAAATGCCGAGTCTTCTCCTGGGACAACTCCAAATTGTCCACCACCTGTCCCCAAATCCGATGCAACCTATCCACCACAGTATCCACTCCAGGACAATCCGAAGACTCCACCTGACCAGAAGAAAAGCGAGGATGAAACCCCGAATTGCAAAAGAACGGAGAAACCAAAGTGGCAGAACTAGCCCGATTATTGAGGGCAAACTCCGCCAACGGCAAAAAGGCAACCCAGTCATCCTGATCCGCAGACACAAAACACCTCAAATAAGTCTCCAAGGTCTGATTAGTTCGCTCAGTCTGGCCATTAGTCTGAGGATGGAACGCAGACGAAAAAGACAAATCAATGCCCATCCTAGCACAGAACGCCCGCCAAAATCTAGACACGAACTGGGTCCCCCTGTCAGAAACGATATTCTCCGGAATACCATGCAAGCGAACCACATTTTGAAAAAACAGAGGAACCAACTCGGAAGAGGACGGCAACTTAGGCAAGGGCACCAAATGAACCATCTTTGAAAAACGGTCACACACCACCCAGATGACAGACATTTTCTGAGAAACAGGGAGATCAGAAATAAAATCCATAGAGATGTGAGTCCAAGGCCTCTTTGGAATAGGCAAAGATAACAACAATCCGCTAGCCCGGGAACAACAAGGTTTGGCCCGAGCACAAACATCACAAGACTGCACAAAAACTCGTACATCTCGAGACAGAGAAGGCCACCAGAAGGACCTAGCCACCAAATCCCTGGTACCAAAGATCCCGGGATGACCTGCCAATGCAGAAGAATGAACCTCCGAGATGACTCTACTGGTCCAATCATCAGGAACAAACAGTCTACCAGGCGGGCAACGATCAGGTCTATCCGCCTGAAACTCCTGCAAAGCCCGTCGCAGGTCTGGGGAAACAGCAGATAATATCACCCCATCCTTAAGGATACCTGTAGGTTCAGAATCACCAGGGAAATCAGGCTCAAAACTCCTAGAAAGGGCATCCGCCTTCACATTTTTAGAACCTGGTAAGTATGAGACCACAAAATTAAACCGAGAGAAAAACAACGACCAGCGCGCCTGTCTAGGATTCAGGCGCCTGGCAGACTCAAGATAAATCAAATTCTTGTGATCGGTCAATACCACCACCTGATGTCTAGCCCCCTCAAGCCACTGACGCCACTCCTCAAAAGCCCACTTCATAGCCAAAAGCTCCCGATTACCAATATCATAATTTCGCTCGGCGGGCGAAAATTTTCGAGAAAAGAACGCACAAGGTCTCATCACGGAGCAATCGGAACTTTTCTGCGACAAGACCGCCCCAGCTCCGATCTCGGAAGCATCGACCTCAACCTGAAAAGGAAGAGTAACATCAGGCTGACGCAACACAGGGGCGGAAGAAAAGCGGCCCTTAAGCTCCCGAAAGGCCTCCACAGCAGCAGGGGACCAATCAGCAACATCAGCACCCTTTTTGGTCAAATCAGTCAAAGGTTTAGCAACATCAGAAAAACCAGTTATAAATTGACGATAAAAATTAGCAAAGCCCAAAAATTTCTGAAGGCTCTTAAGCGAAGAAGGTTGCGTCCAATCACAAATAGCCCGAACCTTGACAGGATCCATCTCAATGGAAGAGGGGGGGAAAAATGTACCCCAAAAAAGAAATCTTTTGAACCCCAAAAATACACTTAGAACCCTTCACACACAAGGAATTAGCCCGCAAAACCTGAAAAACCCTCCTGACCTGTTGGACATGAGAATCCCAGTCATCCGAAAAAATCAAAATATCATCCAGATACACGATCATGAATTTATCCAAATATTCCCGGAAAATGTCCTGCATAAAGGACTGAAAGACTGAAGGGGCATTTGAAAGACCAAAAGGCATTACTAAATACTCAAAATGGCCCTCGGGTGTATTAAATGCGGTTTTCCACTCATCCCCCTGCTTAATTCGCACCAAATTATACGCCCCACGGAGATCAATCTTAGAGAACCACTTAGCCCCTTTTATTCGAGCAAACAAATCAGTCAGCAGTGGCAGAGGATACTGATATCTGACTGTAATTTTATTCAAGAGTCGATAATCAATACACGGCCTCAAAGAGCCATCTTTTTTAGATACAAAGAAAAAACCGGCTCCTAAGGGAGATGAAGAAGGACGAATATGTCCCTTTTCCAGGGACTCCTTAATATATTCTCGCATAGCAGCATGTTCAGGTACAGATAGATTAAATAAACGACCCTTTGGAAATTTACTGCCCGGAATCAGATCTATGGCACAATCGCAATCTGTGAGGAGGTAGTGAACCAAGCTTAGGCTCCTCAAAAACATCACGATAATCAGATAAAAATTCCGGAATCTCAGAGGGAATAGATGACGAAATGGAAACCAAAGGTACGTCCCCATGAGCCCCCTGACATCCCCAGCTTAACACAGACATTGCTTTCCAGTCAAGAACTGGGTTATGAGATTGTAACCATGGCAATCCGAGCACCAAAACATCATGTAGATTGTACAACACAAGGAAACGAATCGTCTCCTGATGGTCTGGATTCATACGCATAGTCACTTGTGTCCAGTATTGTGGTTTATTACTAGCCAATGGTGTAGAGTCAATACCCTTCAGAGGTATAGGAACTTCCAGAGGCTCTAGATCAAACCCACAGCGCCTGGCAAAGGACCAATCCATGAGACTCAAAGCGGCGCCAGAGTCGACATAGGCATCCGCGGTAATTGACGATAATGAACAAATCAAGGTCACAGACAAAATAAACTTAGACTGTAAAGTGCCAATTGAAATAGACTTATCAACCTTTTTTGTACGTTTAGAGCATGCTGATATAACATGAGTTGAATCACCACAATAGAAGCACAACCCATTTTTTCGCCTAAAATTCTGCCGTTCGCTTCTGGACAGAATTCTATCACATTGCATATTTTCTGGAGCCTTCTCAGAAGACACTGCCAAATGGTGCACAGGTTTGCGCTCCCGCAAACGCCGATCAATCTGAATAGCCATTGTCATGGACTCATTCAGACCTGTAGGTGCAGGGAACCCCACCATAACATCTTTAATGGCATCAGAGAGACCCTCTCTGAAATTCGCCGCCAGGGCGCACTCATTCCACTGAGTAAGCACAGACCATTTACGAAATTTTTGGCAGTATATTTCAGCTTCATCTTGCCCTTGAGATAGGGCCATCAAGGTCTTTTCAGCCTGAATCTCTAAATTAGGTTCCTCATAAAGCAACCCCAAAGCCAGAAAAAACGCATCCACATTGAGCAACGCAGGATCCCCGGGTGCCAATGCAAATGCCCAGTCTTGAGGGTCACCCCGCAGCAAGGAAATTACTATCCTAACCTGCTGTGCGGGATCTCCAGCGGAGCGAGATCTCAGGGAAAGAAATAATTTACAATTATATTTGAAATTCAGGAAACGAGATCTATCTCCGGAGAAAAATTCTGGTATAGGAATTCTAGGTTCAGATATAGGAGCATGAATAACAAAATCCTGTAAATTTTGAACCTTCGTAGCAAGATTATTCAAACCTGTAGCCAAACTCTGAGGATCCATTTTAATCAGGTGAGATCAGAGCCATTCAAGGATTAGAAGGAGAGAGAGAGGCAAAGGCTGCAATTAGAACAGAAATGCAACTGAGTCAACTATAGAGCAAGCTCAGAAGAAAAAAAAAAAAAAAAAATCTGCAGACTTCTTTTTCTCTCCTTTCTTCTGCCAACGGTTTTAACCCTCGGCCGGCCATACTGTCATGGTTCCCAATGGCAAGGGAACGTCAGAGAACTTAAATAACAGACTAGCTCTTGGGTGATGGAATCTCGAGCTGACCGTGAGCTAAACCTACCACACAACTAACAGTGGCCGGGTGACGTACCTACGTTTTATCCCTAGACGCCCAGCGCCAGCCGGAGAACTAACTAACCCTAATAGAGGAAAAAACAGACCTGGCTTACCTCTAGGGAAATTCCCCCAAAAAGGAGACAGAAGCCCCCTACATATATTGACGGTGAGTTCAGAGGAAAAGACATACGCAGTATGAAGGTAGGTTCAGCAAAGCGAGGTCCGCTTACTAGATAGTAAGAAGATACAATAGGGAACTTCACGGTCAGCTGAAAACCCTATTAAAATACCATCCAGAAATTACTTTAAGACTCATGTGTCAACTCATGACACCGGAGTGGTAATTTCGGCCCACAAGAGCTTCCAGCTACAGAAATATAACATAACTGTGAACTGGAACAAAAATGCAAAACAACTTAGGACTAAGAGTCCAACTTAGCTGATAGTAGTCTAGAAGCAGGAACATGCAACAGAAAGGCTCTGGTTACATTGATGGCCGGCACTAGAATAACTGAGCAGCAAGGCTAAATAGGATACACCCATATCCAGATGGAAACAGGTGAACAGAGAAAGTGAAGCACACAAGTCCAGTACCACCAGTGACCACCGGGGGAGCCCAAAAACCAAATTCACAACAGCTGTCATCACCAACAGCTTTTGTACAAAGTATTAAATACATTTCAGTAAGCGTGTTCAAAATTTTTTCCTGTGTCATTTCTCATCATTACACATAACCTAATTTATGGTGTGATTTCTTTGCCTGTGTGGATTGGATGGGTTGTTACCGACATCTGGTGAGACTTTCATGTCAATAGCCCCTTTAGAAATATATTTACTTAGAAAGTTGGTGACTTGTTTAATACTTATTCACGCACTCTATTGTTTCCTAAGTTTGCACTTGATGATTTTTTTCTTGACTTTTTACATTCATTTACGGTATATACAATACATATAATGTTATTTCTCAGCACTGGAAATGTGGGTTTTTACCAGGCATGTCTGGAATACTGTTTGCACACACAGAGCCGGCTGAGACTACCTCTATACCTGCTTATCTTCTACAAGCTGACCTCCATGTAATGTAAGTGCAGCAATGTATCTCTATGTACATAGCGGACCATACACAGGAGCGCTCGCTCTTATCATTCAGAACTGTGAATGCAGATTCTTATTTCCCCAGAAATTATGTGTCAGAGTAGAGCAGGGAGGCCCCATACACATTAAATTATTCAATGAGCCCCCAGATATTGGCTGTCCCAACAAACATGCTCTCCATGCATGTGGTGTGACTGTCACACAGCCGTCACACTCTTCAGTAACTCTGCAGTGTGTCTGCGGTCTTCAATAACTCTGCAGTCTGCCTGCGGTCTTCAGTAACTCTGCAGTCTGCCTGCGGTCTTCAGTAACTCTGCAGTCTGTCTGCGGTCTTCAGTAACTCTTTAGTCTGTCTGCGGTCTTCAGTAACTCTGCAGTCTGCCTGCGGTCTTCAATAACTCTGCAGTCTGCCTGCGGTCTTCAGTAACTCTGCAGTCTGCCTGCGGTCTTCAGTAACTCTGCAGTCTGCCTGCGGTCTTCAGTAACTCTGCAGTCTGCCTGCGGTCTTCAGTAACTCTTTAGTCTGTCTGCGGTCTTCAGTAACTCTTTAGTCTGCCTGCGGTCTTCAATAACTCTGCAGTCTGCCTGCGGTCTTCAGTAACTCTGCAGTCTGCCTGCGGTCTTCAGTAACTCTGCAGTCTGCCTGCGGTCTTCAGTAACTCTGCAGTCTGCCTGCGGTCTTCAGTAACTCTTTAAGGTACCGTCACATTAAGCGACGCTGCAGCGATAGCGACAGCAATGCCGATCGCTGCAGCGTCGCTGTTTGGTCGCTGGAGAGCTGTCACACAGACCGCTCTCCAGCGACCAACGATGCCGAGGTCCCCGGGTAACCAGGGTAAGCATCGGGTTGCTAAGCGCAGGGCCACGCTTAGTAACCCGATGTTTACCCTGGTTACCAGCGTAAAAGTTAAAAAAACAAACAGCACATACTCACCAGCGCGTCCCCCAGCCTCTGCTTCCTGACACTGACTGAGCTCCGGCCCTAACAGCACAGCGGTGACGTCACCGCTGTGCTTTCACTTTCAGTTTAGGGCCGGCGCTCAGTCAGTGTCAGGAAGCAGAGGCTGGGGGACGCGCTGGTGAGTATGTGCTGTTTGTTTTTTTAACTTTTACGCTGGTAACCAGGGTAAACATCGGGTTACTAAGCGCGGCCCTGCGCTTAGTAACCCGATGTTTACCCTGGTTACCAGTGTAAAATATCGCTGGTATCCTTGCTTTTGCTGTCAAACACGGCGATACACGGCGACCTAGCGACCAAATAAAGTGCAGACCTTCTAGCAGCGACCAGCAATTTCACAGCGGGATCCAGATCGCTGCTGCGTGTCAAATACAGCGATATCGCTATCCAGGTCGCTGCAACGTCACGGATCGCTGGCGATATCGCCTAGTGTGACGGTACCTTTAGTCTGTCTGCAGTCTTCAGTAACTCTTTAGCCTGTCTGCATTTTCCAGTAACTCTGCAGTCTGCCTGCGGTCTTCAGTAACTCTTTAGCCTGTCTGCAGTCTTCAGTAACTCTTTGTCTGCGGTCTTCAGTAACTCTTTAGTCTACCTGCATTCTTCATGCAACTCTGCAGTCTGCCTGCGGTTTTCAGTAACTCTGCAGTCTGCCTGCATTCTTCATGCAACTCTGCAGTCTGCCTGCGGTCTTCAGTAACTCTGCAGTCTGTCTGCGGTCTTCAGTAACTCTGCAGTCTGTCTGCTGTCTTCAATAACTCTGCAGTCTGCCTGTGGTCTTCAATAACTCTGCAGTCTGCCTGCGGTCTTCAATAACTCTGCAGTCTGCCTGCGGTCTTCAATAACTCTGCAGTCTGCCTGTGGTCTTCAATAACTCTGCAGTCTGCCTTCAGCAACTCTTTGTCTGCGGTCTTCAGAAACTCTGCAGTCTGCCTGCATTCTCCAGTAACTCTGTACTCTACCTGCATTCTTCAGTAACTCTTTAGTCTGCCTGCGGTCTCCTGCACATCTCCAATCTGCCTGCTGCTAATAGTAAATCTGCTACCTGTCTGTGGCTTCCAGTCCCTGAATTACCTGTCTGCGATCTTCAGTACCTCTGCTAATTGTCCCGTCTGCTACCTGTGTCCTACATGTCTCACCCGGGACCTTGGGCTTAGAGGATCCACCACACCCAATGAGACTCCTTTCTGTAAAAGGTAACGAGACACAATTCCCCAGTACGTGAAGTCATCAGGATCGGAGATGTCTATTGCAGCCATCTTCCCCAGGGCGATAATGCTGTGTCCCCCCTCAACATATGTCCATCCTGGGGGCTCAAAGGGCTTTTTTGGTCCTTTAAGACAGGAGATCAGTAGGGGTCTGACGGTCCACACCCCCAAGGGTCAGCCCGAAGATTCCTATCCTATGAGTATCATGGCGTCAGCCCGGTTCTCTCTGCTGGACTTCAGCCTTCTACATACGGTATATGCATTCTCTACCATATAGGGGCGGTGGAAGGATCCCTGTGCTCCTGCATCACTTATATGAAGGTAGCCCCTATAAGAGATGGTGCAATAATGGGGGCTGCAGATGTTACATCCTCCAGAAGGAAATGTAGATACATTGGGCAGCCATGAGATGGGTGAATCTCCACCCTGAAGGGGGAGTATGGGACTGGTCTCTACTGTGTCCTGAGCCATTAATCTCTAACATATAGCTGTCTGTGGTATTTGCGGATTTTCTTTTTTTAATGCATTTTATACATAAAATAATAATTAAAAAATATCAGCACCAAGGACAAGACCCCAGACCGGAAGTCCGCCATTTTGCTACACCCTCATTCTGAAGCCACCGGAAGTAGTAATCACACCCTTCATCTGACAGCACAGGTATTACAGTCCCTGTTTATTATAAGCAGTAGATTACACCTCTCCTTCCTCCCCCTATACACTTCTACACTTCTCCTTTCCCTCAGCCAGTCACTGTTTCCCTGCCGCCAGGTTGGGTGACGTTGGAACGCATAGCCCCGCCCCTCTTATCCGGGGCACGTCGCAGTGTACGTGCTGACGTCACGGAGGTATTAAGAAGCTGCTGACAGGCGATTCCCCGGCTAGTGTCACTGCGGAGAAGATGGCGGTGAGAGTGATGCGCGGAGGAGACCCCGGGGGCCGTGGAGGACTGGGGGGCCCGGCGGCCGGGGCCCGGGAGCACGTCCAGGCGGTCAGCAGGGACTACCTGTCCCAGCCGCGGCTCAGTGAGTACAGGGTGGTCATGTGACCAGGAAATGGCCATCTAGCCCCCTTAGTATATATGTATAGGGGTCAGTGACACCTGTAAGGAGCTGCCCCCCCATATATGTGGCTGCTGAAGGGGGCAGTAGTGGACATTCCCTTTAAGAGATGTGCCTGATGGAAATCAATGGGCAGCCCTGAGATCTGTGACCCTCCACCCTGAAGTGGGGGCAGGGAGTTGCCTTATTGGTAGTTGTCTTCTAGGATCTTCATATTGGGAGATTCCTATTAGCAGCTGTTTAATAAGAATCATACGGTGTGGTTGCAGAACTACATCTCCCAGCATGCTCACAACTGTCACAGACTATCTTGGCTTGCTGGGAGATGTAGTTCTGCAAGCACTGGGGCTACAGGTGGCAGATCAGTATATTGAATGGCCGTCAGTTCCTCCTTAGCGGTGCATGTTGTGGGTACAGGCAGCGCGGTGCCCTCCGGCGGCTGATTTTTTTTTCTTATGCTGTTTTCAGTGACAACACGAAGTAACAGGCGTGTGTTATGTGCACACAGATCCCACACTGCAGGCAGGATGTACGGTCATGTGATAGCCTGCAATGTCTGCCATCATGTGACCTGCACCCCCATCCTCCGCCTCGTCCACCCTCCCCCATACGTCCTCATTCCTGCACCGAGACGCTGGAGAATTCCTCTTCTCGCCAGTGTGCGACGTTTACTCATTATTTTCATCCATTTATCATATTAACTCGTTGATATAATTTGCAGCAGTGTAAGAAATGTTTATATCTTTTCGTTAGATTCTTGCAGGATAAGTTTTGGGGTTTTTTTGTTTTGTTTTTTTACAGATTTTTATTATTTTAATTCCCTTTTGTTCCCTTACTGTTTTATTTTATTACTTTTACCAACTTCCCGTTTGACGCTTCTTTTGAGCTCAGTGCATGCTGGGATAGTGAAAAGTCGTCATCCGGGGGCAGAGGTTGTGGTCACTGCCGCAGCCTCTGTCCCTACCTTTAAACAAAGCGTTATCAGTGATGTCCACCTCAGTGGCTGACTAGTCCCTGCTCTACGGAGCATGCGTCGGTTGTCAATTCTGACGGATGGTCAGTCCATTCTTGTCACTCTGCAAGATGCATAGTGACCGTGCTCTCTCTCGATGTCTCTGGTGATAAGTAATGAGCTGGCGAGAGAGCGCACTGTCAGTGAGTGGTGTTAGATGATCACCCAGTGTGCAGTAAAGGCAGAGACCAGCCCTGCACCCGCCTGAGTACTGACCGTGCCCTCTCTTCCCGACTCATCGCTTCTCACCATAGCTGGCGAGTGAGCACACTGTCACTGTTCATATTACGTGCTGAGCATACGTCACAATTAATAACGGACGTATGCTCAGTAGAGCAGGGACTATCCCAGCTTCTGAAATGGATGTCACTGATGGCGCTTTGTTTCTGGGAGGAGACAGAGGTCGTGACACTGACCACTTGTGTGAGTATCCCAGCATGCACTGGGGATTCTCAAATAAAGGAACATCAAAGAGGAAGTAGTGAAGAAAGTAAAAACATTAATGAAAGGGCGTAGAAAAAGATTTGACATTAAATAGGAATTGAGGATTAAAGTGAATTTTAGTTCACTGGACGGCCCTTCGGGTGCAGGCGGTGCGTTCCCCCCCCCCCTTCCTCGGGTGCAGGCGGTGCGTCCCCCCCCTTCCTCGGGTGCAGGCGGTGCGTCCCCCCCCCTTCCTCAGGTGCAGGCGGTGCGTCCCCCCCCCCCCTTCCTCGGGTGCAGGCGGTGCCCCCCCCCCCTTCCTCGGGTGCAAGCGGTGCGTCCCCCCCCCCCCCTCGGGTGCAGGCGGTGTGGCCCCCCTCGGGTGCAGGCAGTGTGGCCCCCCTCGGGTGCAGGCGGTACAGCTGTGTCTGCAGTAAATCATAGGTCTTCCAGCAGTTTACTGAGCGATGCTTTGTGCACACATTGATTTTTCAGTATCCGAAACCTTAGTGTTGGCCAGAAACCTGCTGAGTAAAATGTGAATTTCAGACCCTTTTTTTATCATTCAGTTGAAAAAAAACCCTGAAAGAATTGATGTACTGCAGATTATAAATGATTTTATGATTCAAATGCACAAGGAAAAATAAGCAGCAAATGCTCGAGGTTTCCGAAATCTGCGCCACTTTCACCGTGCTGTAAAGAGAAACACAGCGTGTGAATAAGCTTTACGGCTGAGTTCACATGTCGCATATTTTACTCACAAATTACTAACACAGGTGACTGAGCTTGGGGTTAATCAGTTTGGAAAAACACAGCTTTATTACAATGTACAAATATGAGGGGGCAGTACAGAGATCTTTCTAATAATCTTTTCATACATAGGTCTGTGACGGTGACAAGGTGACGTCTAGAGGAATGCGGGTTTAATCATAATAACAGTGATTCTTTACTGTAACAGCAGTGAGACTATGGATTCTTTACTGTCAGAGCAGTGAGACTCTAGATTCTTTACTGTAACAGCAGTGAGACTATGGATTCTTTACTGTCAGAGCAGTGAGACTATGGATTCTTTACTGTCAGAGCAGTGAGACTATGGATTCTTTACTGTAAGAGCAGTGAGACTATGGATTCTTTACTGTAAGAGCAGTGAGACTATGGATTCTTTACTGTAACAGCAGTGAGACTGGATTCTTTACTGTAACAGCAGTGAGACTCTGGATTCTTTACTGTAACAGCAGTGAGACTGGATTCTTTACTGTAACAGCAGTGAGACTCTGGATTCTTTACTGTAAGAGCAGTGAGACTATGGATTCTTTACTGTCAGAGCAGTGAGACTATGGATTCTTTACTGTAAGAGCAGTGAGACTCTGGATTCTTTACTGTAAGAGCAGTGAGACTATGGATTCTTTACTGTCAGAGCAGTGAGACTATGGATTCTTTACTGAAAGAGCAGTGAGACTGTGGATTCTTTACTGTTTAAAGGGAACCTGTCACCACGTTTTTGGAAGATGGGATAAAAATAGCGTTAAATAGGGGCAGAGGTGGGCGTTACATTAGTGTGTTTGTTATGCGTTTATTACCCACCTAAGTTGCCGAAATACCTTTGCAAAGTCTCCGTTTTCGCCTGTCAATCAGGCTGGTCTGGTCAAAAGGGCGTTGTCTTCCCCCAGATTTTGCGTAGTTTTCCGTTGGTGGCGTAGTGGTGTGCGCATGCCCAAGGTCCCGAATCCTCTGCCAGGGGATTTAAAAGAGCGCGCTGTTCGTTATTTCATTGGTGATCGGTGGGCGCGGCCATCTTCCTTTGGCCGCGCGTGCGCAGAAGCGGCGCTCTGCTGGCCGCGGCTTCAGGAAAATGGCCGCCGCGATCTCCATCTGCGCACGCGCGGCATCCCGCGGCCATTTTCCTGAAGCCGCAGCCAGCAGAGCGCCGCTTCTGCGCACGCGCGGCCAAAGGAAGATGGCCGCGCCCACCGATCACCAATGAAATAACGAACAGCGCGCTCTTTTAAATCCCCTGGCAGAGGATTCGGGACCTTGGGCATGCGCACACCACTACGCCACCAACGGAAAACTACGCAAAATCTGGGGGAAGACAACGCCCTTTTGACCAGACCAGCCTGATTGACAGGCGAAAACGGAGACTTTGCAAAGGTATTTCGGCAACTTAGGTGGGTAATAAACGCATAACAAACACACTAATGTAACGCCCACCTCTGCCCCTATTTAACGCTATTTTTATCCCATCTTCCAAAAACGTGGTGACAGGTTCCCTTTAAAGCAGGGAGACTATGGATTCTTTTCTGTCAGAGCAGTGAGACTATGGATTCTTTACTGTAACAGCAGTGAGACTATGGATTATTTACTGAAAGAGCAGTGAGACTATGGATTCTTTACTGTCAGAGCAATGAGATTATGGATTCTTTCTGTAACAGCAGTGAGATTATGAATTCTTTACTGTAACAGCAGTGAGACTATGGATTATTTACTGAAAGAGCAGTGAGACTATGGATTCTTTACTGTCAGAGCAGTGAGACTATGGATACTTTACTGTCAGAGCAGTGAGATTATGGATTCTTTACTGTCCGAGCAGCTAGACTATGGATTCTTTACTGTCAGAGCAGTGAGACTATGGATTCTTTACTGTCAGAGCAGTGAGACTATGGATTCTTTACTGTCAGAGCAGTGAGACTATGGATTCTTTACTGTAAGAGCAGTGAGACTATGGATTCTTTACTGTCAGAGCAGTGAGACTATGGATTCTTTACTGTAAGAGCAGTGAGACTATGGATTCTTTACTGTAAGAGCAGTGAGACTATGGATTCTTTACTGTAAGAGCAGTGAGACTATGGATTCTTTACTGTAAGAGCAGTGAGACTATGGATTCTTTACTGTAAGAGCAGTGAGACTATGGATTCTTTACTGTCAGAGCAGTGAGATTATGGATTCTTTCTGTAACAGCAGTGAGATTATGAATTCTTTACTTTAACAGCAGTGAGACTATGGATTATTTACTGTAAGAGCAGTGAGACTATGGATTCTTTACTGTCGGAGTAATGAGACTATGGAACACAACTTGTGAACATAGCCTTAAGCTGGGTTCACATTACGTTAGTGGCGTCCGTTAGACGGACTACGTTACACAGCGGCATAGCGCGGTGTAACGTAGTCTAACGTCGCCGTTGACTCCAATGTAGGACTCATCACTAGCGCACGCCCACAATGGGCGTGCGCTAGGGATGTGACGGACCCTGAGATGCGGGCTGCAGCGTTTCCGGGTCCGTCACTGCTAGCGCAGATAGAGCTAGCAGATGCTCTATCTGCGCTAGCGTGCTGCCATACCGGCACCTGCGTTTACAGCAGCCTGTTACCGTATGTGTTGAACGGGCTGCTGTAAACGCAATGTGAACCGAGCCTTACAGATTGTTTGTACTGGATTCTGTGATGAAACGTTGATCCGGGGAACTAATCTGATTGTTGTGTGTGAGTTGGGAATTTGTCCCCTAATGTGGAGCAATTCCTGTCTGCCCCATGGGGTTTTTCCTTCTTCTGGATCAACATGTTGGGCTATAGGATGAACTCCATGGACTTATGTCTATCTTCATCCTTAAAACCAAATGTCTGGGGCAGCAATGATTGGGCAAAGGGGTTGTCCACTCTCAGGACAGAAGTGACTGCAGACTACTGAATCGTGGTGGCCAGCGGTGTGCCGATTTCATGATCCCCCATCACATGCCAACCGGGCACCTCGGGAGTGATCGCCTTCAGATGCTCGATCGCTAGGATCAGCAAGTTGTCTCCCATCCTATAGATAAAGGGATAATGTTATTCTTTTGGGAATCCATCTTTAACTAACATCTTCAGAAACGCCCCAGTCCGCCTAGTACCTTGTCATGTACCAGTCCCCCATCTGATCACATAGGAGAACCTATCTCAAGCTTCTGGGTGCAGGGCTGCCAGATCTTGGTGCCTCCAGGCTCTTCCCAGAATGGCCTCGACGTGTCGGGTTATAGGATGAACTCGATGCACTTTTCTACCTCAAACTATGAAACCACAGATGTGATGTAAACAGAACATTTCCGATAAGTTGCAGGTCCTCATTTTTGTCACCTGTAATGGCCAGAATTAGCCGCTCGGAGGCTTGTCGTGCCTGATGGGCGTTTATACTAGCTGGAATAAGTATGCGTTGGATATAATATCGGTGAGCAAATGCAAGAAGTGATAAATCTCATTTCTAAAGGGCAACCTGTTGTATCTGGAAATGTGATTTACCTGCAGCTATAGGGTTAATTTGCAGGTGAATAACATTAAAATCCTTACTATAACAGCAGCTGCAGGGAGAACATGATCTTATATCTTCCCTGCACCTTATCCAAGCTTGTTCGCTCATCACTAGTCTCTTCCTATTAGCGAGAAAATCTGACTCATATTTTTCATTTTACAAAGGGTCAAACATTGGCCTATTAAAGGGTCTTTGACTCCAACAGATGACCCTACAGGCAGTCTTCTTCTAGAAAAGCTCATGTGCTTCCCCACTAGGCACCATTTCCTGGCTTATAAGACTGCATACATCATCTGGTGGGGTCTGTAAGGAAAGCCTCTACCTCTGGGGTCTCTTTCTAGACTTGTCAGGAGGGTGATGAATTGTTAAAGGGATTGTACAGGGTTACGAGTACAGAACCCTTTGCCAGTTGTTTGGTGTTTGCTGTTCATGCAGGTTTCTGATGGCTCTCTGAGCACCGCTGCCCGCACGAGGACATGGTGTCTCTGCGATCCGTTGTCGTGGTATACACAGATCTAGAGATAGTCAGGACGTGGTTTGTCACGTGTCACGGTCCCGTGGTCGGGTTCCTGGAAAAATGAGGATTTTGTGTGTGGTGACACAATGGCCAGAGAAGAGGAAATAGAGGCGCGGATGACTGCAGCATGGAGACACTGCGGGGGGAAGCAGAGCCCGCTTCCCTTTTCTGAGGTTCTTGCTTACATTCTTGCCATGTTATGTGCCAGGCTGGGGCATGGTCGCCCTCAGGGCTGTATTTTGCCCCAGAAATCGATGCATTTGACGACCTAAAACCTACAACCGCCGCACTTATGGCTGGGAAGCCTCCGATTTCCACCTCCCTGACCTTAGGGGAAGGGTTGGGGTGCAAAATTTCATTTGTCAATGGCGCTAGCAGGTTAACGGAGTTACTACAGAACTACAGAGTCTTTCCCCCGCACCCCACTCCCAGGTCTACGGTGTAAATCCCAGAGGACAGTCTGGCACATTGGTGCTGAGTGCCTGATGCTCCCTACAGTCGGCCCGGTCATACCATCCCGTCTCTGCTGTCTGTCCTTATGGCTTCCTCAGATCGGTCATCAGATTTCACAGTACCGCTCAGACCTGATGAGGCCGGTGTACATGCTTTGAAAATCCGCATCAGAATGGCCGTGTAACCCTTTGTGAAAGTTTCCCTGCCTAATGGTAAAATTGGCCTATTATGAGTTCATATTTATTTCAACCCTTTAAATTGATTGTGTGTGGGCACAGGAGCTGCGCCACTTCCACACGTGGCATCTGCTCACTATATAGTCAGCATCTATGTCTAACAGCAGTGGCGCTTAAATGGTATGCTCCGCTAACATCGGCTCCCCGCACCACAGTCGCAGGGCACTGATCGGCTACCTTGCTGGCCTGGCACCTGCTGGAGGCCCCAGAAGATCAAAATGTTTACTGTGTACTGCGATACTATATAGTACATGATCAGACAAGGGACATAAAAAAAATTAACAAATAATAAACATTTAATAATAATAAACATTTGAATCCACCTCCCTTTTCCTTTCCCCTCATCGAAGATAAAGAAATATAAAAAATAAATCCTCATGTCCATAAAAGTCTGGTCTATCAAAATTAACCAGAAACGAGAAAAAAATCAAAATGTCTGAACGGTTTTTCTTTCTAATCGCAACCCCTCCCTAAATATATATATATATACTAGACTGTGGCCCGATTCTAACGCATCGGGTATTCTAGAATATGCATGTCCCCGTAGTATATGGACAATGATGATTCCAGAATTCGCGACAGACTGTGCCCGTCGCTGATTTGTCGAGGCAACCTTTGACATCATCGTCGCCATGGCAACCATTATGACATCTACGTCGATACTGTGCCCGTCGCTGATTGGTCGAGGCCGCCAGGCCAGGATTTCCAGGCCAGGATTTCCAGGCCAGGATTTCCGTTATGCTATGCTATGTTGTGAGGTGAAATTTTAACCCCGCGCTTTCCAATTCACCAAACAATTTTGCCCCTATCTACATAATGGGGAAAAAATGAAAGGAAAAGTGTTGGAGGCAAATTAACAGCTGCCAGATGTGAACAAGGGGGATTTAAAGAATGAGGGGGATGGGGCCAAAGAGTATATACTGTACAGTTGCTAAGGTGGGGCCCCAACATGGGATAATCACCACACCACCACGGGGATATGAACACACACACAAAATGCGCCACACACTACCACGTGCTCGAACACATATACCACCCTCAGCGCACATTTCACCACACATACACCAACCTCGCCACATAAAAGTCGAAACACAAAAGTCGCCGCTCAAAACTCGATACACGCAAAACTCTCCACATGCAAAACTCGCCACACGTGCAAAACTCACCTCATGGAAAACTCGCCACAGGCAAAACTTGCACACGCGGAAAAATTGCCACATGCACAAAAGTTGCAACACATGCAAAAGTTGCCTCACACAAAACTTGCACATACTCAAAAGGCACCACACATAAAACTCGCCACGCGCAAAACTCGCCATGCGCAAAACTTGCTGCACACAACTTGCTACACTAACCTGTCACATGCAACTCGACACACAAAAAGTTGCTACACGCATGTCGCCACACAAAACTCATCTCACAAAAGTCGCTACATGCATGTCGCCACACGCAACTCAACACACACAACTTGACACACGAAACTCGCCCTAAAACACACACAAGTCTGGTATTATCCTTCAAAAATAAAAATCTGATTAATAAGCAGACAAACTACAAGAGCAACAAATGTACCATATAGGAATCCGGCAGCTGTCAGTCACATGACCTGTCTATTATGTGTATGTGTGAGCTAATATATACTGCCAGGGGGTGGGCTTACTGTTGGCTGGGGATTTATCAGGCTGCCAATTTAGCTTACAAATACTGAGGTAAAAATACTGACCAAATAATGTGTGAACGAGGTCTAATACAGGAGGAGATGACATACAGATATATACTATATACAGGAGGAGATGACACACAAGTATATACTATTTACAGGGGAGATGACACACAGGTATATACTATATACAGGAGACATGACACACAGATATATACTATATACAGGAGAGATGACATACAGGTACATACTATATAGAGGAGGAGATGACATACAGGTACATACTACATACAGGAGGAGATGACATACAGGTATATACTATATACAGGATGAGATGACACACAGGTATATACTATATACAGGAGCAGATTACCTACAGGTATATAGTATATACAGGAGGAGATGACATACAGGTATATGCTATGTATAGGAGGAGATGACATACAGGTATATACTATATACAGGAGGAGATGACACACAGATATATACTATATATAGGTGAGATGACACACAGGTATATACTGTATACAGGAGGAGATTACATACAGGTATATTCTATATATAGGAGGAGATGACATACAGGTATATACTATATACAGGAGAGATGTCACACAGATATATACTATATACAGCAGGAGATGACATACAGGTATATACTATATAGAGGAGGAGATGACATACAGGTACATACTACATACAGGAGGAGATGACATACAGGTATATACTATATACAGGAAGAGATGACATACAGGTATATACTATATACAGGAGGAGATGACACACAGATATATACTATATATAGGTGAGATGACACACAGGTATATACTATTTACAGGAGGAGATTACATACAGGTATATACTATATATAGGAGGAGATGACATACTGGTATATACTATATACAGGGGAGATGACACAGCAGGTATATACTATACACAAGGGAGATGAGATACAGGTATATACTATATACAGGAGATGACATACAGGTGTATACTATATATAAGGGAGATGACAAACATGTATATACTGAGGTGAAAATGAGAGGTGTGAAGTGAAAATGAAAAGGTGTGAGTGCAAAATGAGAGGAGTGAGGGAAAATAGTGGAGTGATCGGAAAATGACAGATGTGAGGTCGAAATGACAAGTGTTAGGGGGGAATGAGAGGTGTGAGGGAGAAAATGAAAGATGTGAGGGGGAAAATGAAAGATGTGATGGGGAAAATGAGAGGCGTGATGGGAAAATAAGAGAAGTGAGGTGCTATAAATAACCACAGATATTTACCATGCCCAGGCAACGCCGGGCTCTTCAGCTAGTGTGTGTATATGTGTATATATATATGTATATATATATATATATATATATATATATATATATATATATATATATATACATATACATATACATATACATATACATATACATATACATATACATATACATATACATATATATATATATATATATATATATATATATATATATATACAAATATATATACAAAGGTAAAACACTCGGGGTCTATCAAAATGGCAACACAAGCCACAATTTATTTATTTATTGTTTTTCATTTATGAAGTTCCAAATTTTTTTTTCTTTCCACTTAAATAAAACCTATAAAATCGATGCAAGTTTGATACTGTCGTCATTGTACGGGCTTGGAGGATCACCGTTCCGGGTCTTTTTTTTTCCCACAGAATGAATGGCCTTAAAACAAACCCCATCCTAAATGACATGGTGGCATTGCATTTTTTTTTCAATTTCATCCCCCTTTAATTATTTTTTTCCTGTTTTCCAATGCGCCACTTGTTAAGAATGATCAGTGTCTTTCCCACTACAACTCGTCCTGCAGGAAAAGAAAAAAAAAAAGCCGCCATATCGACCGTAAAACAAAGTAAAAAAGTTACGGCTCTTGGAAGAAGGGAAGGAAAAAGTTGAAGCACAAAATATAAAAACAATATTTCTTGTTCCTTTTGGGGAATCTGGATTAGACAGACATGCTGACATGCCTTTTTCAAAGTAAGCCCACCAGTCTCATCAGGTCTAAGATGTATTTGATAATGTATACAGGAATAAGTGACAGTAATGTTCTCCAACCTCCGACACGCTACTCAGAAATGCCCCAAATTCTGTGAGGTGCGTGTATTGGGGGCGTGTTCATGATCATGTATGCAGACACTCCCCCATTGCACTTCCAGGCTAATTTGCATGCAGCTTTAAAGCTTTTTCTCAACGCTGGAACATCGGATTACGACGAGACGGGTATCGCTTTTCTTCTTGTATCAGGACCACTGCAGACCACCCAGTAATTTCTGGAGTCAGATAATCCTGGCTGGCTTCCCTGTGAAGACTCACCAGCCTTATACTGAAACTTGCGTGTATGTTTTACAGAAATACATCTGAAGCTCTACAACATGAGAATACAGCTGACTATAATCACAGGCAGATCATGGGCACACTCCTGATGTGTTAATGCAGCCCCCGGACTCTGGGAGCCCCTTACAGACCATTAGACCTGCGGATGAACCAGACCAGAGGGTGTAACACAAGAAATGCTCCTGAAATTGTTTCTTCTGTATATAGAGGTGTTATCAGTCATTGTACAGGAGGAGGAGGAGGTGAGCTGTGACATCACCTATTGTGAATGGTGGATCCTGTATTATCTACTGTATATAGAGGTGTTATCAGTCATTGTACAGGAGGAGGAGGTGAGCTGTGACATCACCTATTGTGAATGGTGGATCCTGTGTTATCTACTGTATATAGAGGTGTTATCAGTCATTGTACAGGAGGAGGTGAGCTGTGACATCACCTATTGTGAATGGTGGATCCTGTGTTATCTACTGTGTATAGAGGTGTTATCAGTCATTGTACAGGAGGAGGAGGTGAGCTGTGACATCACCTATTGTGAATGGTGGATCCTATGTTATCTACTGTGTATAGAGGTGTTATCAGTCATTGTACAGGAGGAGGAGGTGAGCTGTGACACCACCTATTGTGAATGGTGGATCCTATGTTATCTACTGTGTATAGAGGTATTATCAGTCATTGTACAGGAGGAGGAGGTGAGCTGTGACACCACCTATTGTGAATGGTGGATCCTATGTTATCTACTGTATATAGAGGTGTTATCAGTCATTGTACAGGAGGAGGAGGTGAGCTGTGACATTACCTATTGTGAATGGTGGATCCTGTGTTATCTACTGTGTATAGAGGTGTTATCACTCATTGTACAGGAGGAGGAGGAGGTGAGCTGTGACATCACCTATTGTGAATGGTGGATCCTGTATTATCTACTGTATATAGAGGTGTTATCAGTCATTGTACAGGAGGAGGAGGTGAGCTGTGACATCACCTATTGTGAATGGTGGATCCTGTGTTATCTACTGTATATAGAGGTGTTATCAGTCATTGTACAGGAGGAGGAGGTGAGCTGTGACATCACCTATTGTGAATGGTGGATCCTATGTTATCTACTGTGTATAGAGGTGTTATCAGTCATTGTACAGGAGGAGGAGGTGAGCTGTGACACCACCTATTGTGAATGGTGGATCCTATGTTATCTACTGTATATAGAGGTGTTATCAGTCATTGTACAGGAGGAGGAGGTGAGCTGTGACACCACCTATTGTGAATGGTGGATCCTATGTTATCTACTGTATATAGAGGTGTTATCAGTCATTGTACAGGAGGAGGAGGTGAGCTGTGACACCACCTATTGTGAATGGTGGATCCTATGTTATCTACTGTATATAGAGGTGTTATCAGTCATTGTACAGGAGGAGGAGGTGAGCTGTGACATCACCTGTTGTGAATGGTGGATTCTGGGTTGCCTAGAGGTAATAGTTGTCATTGTAATCCTGTCTGTGATGATAATGAGACTGCTGAAGTCTTCTATACAGAACAGGAAGGAAACAGCTCAATATTAAAGCTTGTGTTCGGTGTGAATCCTGTAAGATTTTATGATATTTTTTAAGTTGCATGAAAACAAAAAGCACCAAAAATGTATAAAGTGTCAGCACAGATCTGCTGTAAGCGATGTGTCCTCAGTCGGTGCACTGCCCCCGCTTGTCACCGTGTAGACTCCTCAATGTGAAATCCTAGGTTGGTCAGACGCTCTCCTCCCATAAACATGCATCTCCTCTAGTGTGTGATAATTGCAGCAATGCACGGACCGGCCGCAGGTCTCCTGAGCCAAAATCAACAACCCCCATATGTCTGAGACTGATGAGTTGGGGCATGAGTCCGTACATCGGACAGCGAGAGACAAATGTATGAATCCGGCCATTATCCGCCTGGCTGTGGTCATCGTAGGGAAAGAGTTTTAGTTTTTAGCCACCAGGTGTCGCTGTTAGTTTTCATAACTGGGTGCACAGATGTGAGTGCACCCGCCCCGTGTGCCCGGAGAATGCAGAGTAAAGGGCCGGACGTATTGTGAATCAATCCATTGTGTATCCTTAGAGGAGCAGAACGGCACGGGATGAGGAACGTGGCATCATGTCTTTATCTGTGTCCGGACCACTCATTTCTTGGTTTGTGGGCTTCTTGAGGACAATGCTCCATAGTGTGATCAGTCCTAGGCAGAAAGACCAACCGGATATTAAAAAATGTACGACTATGTAATTAGCCGGTTCACTGACTGTAGGGGTTCACCGAAGACGACCTATAGGCGCGGCTGCCATTTATTTAATGAATTTGTTGACCCGGGGTTGGTACTTGGCTTAGAAACCCAGTTATACCGCAATACAAGCCCACCCTGAAGATTAGGCGGCATTAACACATCACCACTCAGTCCTACACTTGTGGCCCACTGGACCCCTTACATTACCTGCTGTTGTATTACAGGGTGCAGCCAGCAATGTGAGAATTTCCGAACTTTGGCGGACCCTCATATTGTGCCCCCATGTTGGGCAGATTATCGAAGTCATGTCCTGTTGGTTGTCTTCCATCCAACTATCAATCTGAATTTCTGTCCTCGTTCTTGGTGATACTGGTGTGTTTCTCGCCCTCTTTGCTCTCCACATTAATCTGCCCTCCACATTAATCTGCCTGTCTTTGCTTTGCAGCTTATCGGACGGTATCTGGAGTCAACGGACCTCTCGTCATCTTGGACAATGTCAAGGTAATCCAATCTCGAGCTCTTGGCTTTATTATGGGGCCTCAGAGATGAGCAGAATTCGTAGCCCCCTTCTCTTCAGCCTCTTCACAGGAGGCTTAAAAGGATTCCATGCATTTAGTTATGGTCCTAAAGGCTTTGTAGCAAGGTGGCAAGTTATCTCCTATACACAGGGTTGTTGGTAACTTACTCATAGCTGGTGGTCTTTCTGCTGTGCACCTCACCGATCCTAAAATTGGGGCTCTGCACTAAACCATGCGGACCTCTGCTCTATTGTCTATGGGACTTATGGACATTACAGTATGGGGCTCGGCTAACTCTAGCAGTGCCACTGGCAATGAAAGGCGCCGAGTCGGATTCATCCAACTTCAGTCCCTTGTGCTCCTCTGGAACAGCAGAAGCGAAGCTGTCTGTGCTGGCGGCATCCAAGAGTGCACAGTCCACGTCAGCGACTCTGCCGTGCTACCAACCCAAATGGTCAGACATCAGGAGCCAAGCAGAGAGCGGAGAGGAAGGGGGAGCAGTGCGCTCCTGAAGACATAAGACAACCCCCTTAAATCTGCTAAGAAGCCTCAGTGCCGCCCCCCTTGTGACTCTCTGCCTCCTTCCCCCTCGTGACCCTCCGTCCTCATACTTGGGTTCTGCATTATTTTGGCATTAAGCCTTTGTGTTAGGTTTTGACCATTTTCCCTTTTGCTGTGGTTGATGTCGCTCCTGTGTCTTTTTCTCAGTTTCCCAGATATTCCGAGATCGTGTACTTGACCCTTCCTGATGGCACAAAAAGAAGCGGTCAGGTCCTGGAGGTCAGCGGCTCCAAGGCTGTGGTACAGGTAAGGCCAGGAGATCAGGCCGCTATCCTGCAGATCCCAGGTGTCTGCCCATTGTGCCCTCTTTGTCCTCCAATGTCTTATTCACCCTTTTCCTCCTGCAGGTATTTGAGGGAACTTCCGGTATAGATGCCAAGAAGACGTCTTGTGAGTTTTCTGGAGATATCCTGCGGACCCCTGTGTCGGAGGACATGCTGGGTATGTGTGCCCCATAACACCACGTATAGACGTATTCTGGGTTGTGGTCGGATTGGATTTTGCTGAGATATTCAGTTCTGGTTCTCCAGGTCGTGTATTTAACGGCTCCGGGAAGCCCATTGACCGCGGGCCTATGGTACTGGCTGAAGATTACCTGGACATCATGGGTAAGGCTGAGGACCCTGGAGAAGTCTCGAGTCATCTGATATGTTCATTATTTTTATGTTTTCTATCTAAACTTTCTGTATGTTCCTTGCAGGACAGCCCATTAATCCTCAGTGCCGAATTTACCCCGAGGAGATGATCCAGACGGGCATATCTGCCATCGATGGCATGAACAGTATTGCCCGTGGGCAGAAGATCCCGATCTTCTCTGCCGCCGGTCTGCCCCATAATGAGGTGAGGTGGACACTTGGTGCATTAGTATGAGTGTCAGGGGGTTGTATATACGTATGGGCCCGTCACGTAGTATATCCTTATATACTGTATATATCCGCTCCTGTCAGATTGCGGCACAGATCTGTCGTCAGGCCGGGCTAGTAAAGAAATCCAAAGATGTTATGGATTACTCCGAGGATAACTTCGCCATTGTGTTTGCTGCTATGGGGGTAAGTGAATATTGGTGAAGTGCGGCCGACTACGAATTGGACTTACCAATATTTTGTAAATTCTTGTCTTTGTCATCACCTAGTCAGCAGATCCTTCTAACCAGTAGGGATTGTTCCAAGTACCTTCCTGCAGTCACCTTTAACCCCTTTCTGACATCGGACGTACTATCCCGTCGAGGTGGGGTGGGCCCCCATGACCACGGACGGAATAGTACGTCCAGCGCGATCGGCGGCGCTCATGGGGGGGGGCGTGGCCGATCGCGGCCGGGTGTCAGCTGCCTATCGCAGCTGACATCCGGCATTATGTGCCAGGAGCGGTCACGGACCGCTCCTGGCACATTAACCCCCGGCACACCGCGATCAAACATGATCGCGATGTGCCGGCGGTGCAGGGAAGCATCGCGCAGGGAGGGGGCTCCCTGCGGGCTTCCCTGAGCCCCCCGCAGCAACGCGATGTGATCGCGTTGCTGCGAGGGTCTTACCTCCCTCCCTGCCTGCTCCAGACCCGGATCCAAGATGGCCGCGGATCCGGGTCCTGCAGGGAGGGAGGTGGCTTCACAGAAGCCTGCTCAGAGCAGGCACTGTGAAGCAGCCTGCGCTTCTCTCAGATCGGTGATCTGTCAGAGTGCTATGCAAACTGGCAGATCACCGATCTGTATTGTCCCCCCCTGGGGCAAAGAAAAAAAAAGAATATTTCCAAATGTGTAAAAAAAAAAAAAAATAAATTCCAAAATAATGAAAAAAAAAAAATTATATTATTCCCATAAATACATTTCTTTATCTAAATAATAATAAAAAAACAAAAGTACACATATTTAGTATCGCCGTGTCCGTAACGACCCGAACTATAAAACTGGCCCACTAGTTAACCCCTTCAGTAAACACCGTAAGAAAAAAAAAAAAAAACGAGGCAAAAAACAACGCTTTATTATCATACCGCCGAACAAAAAGTGGAATAACACGCGATCAAAAAGACAGATATAAATAACCATGGTACTGCTGAAAGCATCATCTTGTCCCGCAAATAACGAGCCGCCATACAGCATGATCAGCAAAAAAATAAAAAAGTTATAGTCCTGAGAATAAAGCGATGCAAAAATAATTATTTTTTCCATAAAATAGTTTTTATCGTATAAAAGCGCCAAAACATAAAAAAATAATATAAATGAGGTATCGCTGTAATCGTAGTGACCCGAAGAATAAAACTGCTTTATCAATTTTACCAAATGCGGAACGGTATAAACGCCTCCCCCAAAAGAAATTCATGAATAGCTGGTTTTTGGTCATTCTGCCTCACAAAAATCGGAATAAAAGGCGATCAAAAAATGTGACGTGCCCAAAAATGTTACCAATAAAAACGTCAACTCGTCCCGCAAAAAACAAGACCTCACATGACTCTGTGGACCAAAATATGGAAAATTTATAGCTCTCAAAATGTGGTAACGCAAAAAATATTTTTTGCAATAAAAAGCGTCTTTCAGTGTGTGACGGCTGCCAATCATAAAAATCCGCTAAAAAAACTCGCTATAAAAGTAAATCAAACCCCCCTTCATCACCCCCTTAGTTAGGGAAAAATAAAAAAAATGTATTTCCATTTTCCCATTAGGGTTAGGGTTAGGGTTGGGGCTAGGGTTAGGGCTAAGGTTAGGGTTAGGTCTAGGGTTAGGTCTAGGGTTGGGGCTAGGGTTGGGGCTAGGGTTGGGGCTAGGGTTGGGGCTAGGGTTGGGGCTAGGGTTAGGGCTAGGGTTGGGGCTAGGGTTGGGGCTAGGGTTAGGGCTAGGGTTAGGGCTAGGGTTAGGGCTAGGGTTAGGGCTAGGGTTAGGGCTAGGGCTAGGGTTAGGGCTAGGGTTAGGGCAAGGGTTGGGGCTAGGGTTAAGGCTACAGTTAGGGTTGGGGCTAAAGTTAGGGTTAGGGTTGGGGCTAAAGTTACGGTTAGGGTTTAGATTACATTTACGGTTGGGAATAGGGTTGGGATTAGGGTTAGGGGTGTGTCAGGGTTAGAGGTGTGGTTAGGGTTACTGTTGGGATTAGGGTTAGGGGTGTGTTTGGATTAGGGTTTCAGTTATAATTGGGGGTTTTCCACTGTTTCGGCACATCAGGGGCTCTCCAAACGCGACATGGCGTCCGATCTCAATTCCAGCCAATTCTGCGTTGAAAAAGTAAAACAGTGCTCCTTCCCTTCCGAGCTCTCCCGTGTGCCCAAACAGGGGTTTACCCCAACATATGGGGTATCAGCGTACTCAGGACAAATAGGACAACAACCTTTGCGGTCCAATTTCTCCTGTTACCCCTGGGAAAATACAAAACTGGGGGCTAAAAAATAATTTTTGTGGGAAAAATTTTTTTTTTTATTTTCACGGCTCTGCGTTATAAACTGTAGTGAAACACTTGGGGGTTCAAAGTTCTTACAACACACCTAGATAAGTTCCTTGGGGGGTCTAGTTTCCAAAATGGGGTCACTTGTGCGGGGCTTCTACTGTTTAGGTACATTAGGGGCTCTGCAAACGCAATGTGACGCCTGCAGACCATTCCATCTAAGTCTGCTTTCCAAATGGCGCTCCTTCCCTTCCGAGCCCTTCCATGCGTCCAAACGGTGGTTCCCCCCCACATATGGGGTATCAGCGCACTCAGGACAAATTGGACAACAACTTTTGGGGTCCAATTAATCCTGTTACCCTCGGGAAAATACCAAACTGGGGGCTAAAAAATAATTTTTGTGGGAAAAAATTTTTGTTTTATTTTTACGGCTCTGCATTATAAACTTCTGTGAAGCCCTTGGTGGGTCAAAGCGCTCAAAACACATCTAGATAAGTTCCTTAGGGGGTCTACTTTCCAAAATGGTGTCACTTGTGGGGGGTTTCAATGTTTAGGCACATCAGTGGCTCTCCAAACGCAACATGGCGTCCCATCTCAATTCCTGTCAATTTTGCATTGAAAAGTCAAACGGCGCTCCTTCCCTTCCGAGGTCTCCCATGCGCCCAAACAGTGGTTTACTCCCACATATGGGGTATCAGCGTACTCAGGACAAATTGTACAACAACTTTTGGGGTCCAATTTCTTCTCTTACCCTTGGAAAAATGGGGTCACTTGTGCGGGGCTTCTACTGTTTAGGTACATTAGGGGCTCTGCAAACGCAATGTGACGCCTGCAGACCATTCCATCTAAGTCTGCTTTCCAAATGGCGCTCCTTCCCTTCCGAGCCCTTCCATGCGTCCAAACGGTGGTTCCCCCCCACATATGGGGTATCAGCGCACTCAGGACAAATTGGACAACAACTTTTGGGGTCCAATTAATCCTGTTACCCTCGGGAAAATACCAAACTGGGGGCTAAAAAATAATTTTTGTGGGAAAAAATTTTTGTTTTATTTTTACGGCTCTGCATTATAAACTTCTGTGAAGCCCTTGGTGGGTCAAAGCGCTCAAAACACATCTAGATAAGTTCCTTAGGGGGTCTACTTTCCAAAATGGTGTCACTTGTGGGGGGTTTCAATGTTTAGGCACATCAGTGGCTCTCCAAATGCAACATGGCGTCCCATCTCAATTCCTTCAATTTTGCATTGAAAAAGTCAAACGGCGCTCCTTCCCTTCCGAGGTCTCCCATGCGCCCAAACAGTGGTTTACTCCCACATATGGGGTATCAGCGTACTCAGGACAAATTGTACAACAACTTTTGGGGTCCAATTTCTTCTCTTACCCTTGGAAAAATAAAAAATTGGGGGTGAAAACATAATTTTTGTGAAAAAATATGATTTTTTATTTTTACGGTTCTGCATTATAAACTTCTGTGAAGCACTTGGTGGGTCAAAGTCCTCACCACACCTCTAGATAAGTTCCTTAGGGGGTCTACTTTCCAAAATGGTGTCACTTGTGGGGGGTTTCAATGTTTAGGCACATCAGGGGCTCCCCAAACGCAACATGGCGTCCCATCTCAATTCCAGTCAATTTTGCATTGAAAAGTCAAATGGCGCTCCTTCGCTTCCGAGCTCTGTCATGCGCCCAAACAGTGGTTTACCCCTACATATGGAGTATCGGCGTACTCAGGACAAATTGTATAACATCTTTTGGTGTCCATTTTCTCCTGTTACCCTTGGTAAAATAAAACAAATTGGAGCTGAAGTAAATTTTTTGTGAAAAAAAGTTAAATGTTCATTTTTATTTAAACATTCCAAAAATTCCTGTGAAGCACCAGAAGGGTTAATAAACTTCTTGAATATGGTTTTGAGCACCTTGAGGGGTGCAGTTTTTAGAATGGTGTCACACTTGGGTATTTTCTATCATATAGACCCCTCAAAATGACTTCAAATGAGATATGGTCCCTAAAAAAAAAAATGGTGTTTTAAAAATGAGAAATTGCTGGTCAACTTTTAACCCTTATAACTCCCTAACAAAAAAAAATTTTGGTTCCAAAATTGTGCTGATGTAAAGTAGACATGTGGGAAATGTTACTTATTAAGTATTTTGTGTGACATATCTCTGTGATTTGATTGCATAAAAATTCAAAGTTGGAAAATTGCGAAATTTTCAAAATTTTCGCCAAATTTCCGTTTTTTTCACAAATAAACGCAGGTACTATCACAGAATTTTTACCACTATCATGAAGTACAATATGTCACGAGAAAACAATGTCAGAATCACCAGGATCCGTTGAAGCGTTCCAGAGTTATAACCTCATAAAGGGACAGTGGTCAGAATTGTAAAAATTGGCCCGGTCATTAACGTGCAAACCACCCTTGGGGGTGAAGGGGTTAATATGTAGGGAAAACCTGGACATAAAGCACCGATTCATTGGTTTTTGAAGTTGCACAAAATTTTAGCTAATTTATGCCAGTCCCAAATATCATCTTTGACAAAACATCGCCAAAGTCTTATTATGGAGAAATCCGTGTTTTCCTTAATATGTAAATAAGCTGTTAAGATCTATGGGCCCGACATAGATCTCCCTAATAATCTGCCTCCAGAGCTTAAAGGAGGTGTTGTAATGACTGACAGTCTGCTCTTCTGATCTATGTTTCACACTAGTAACTCCCCCTTTTATTTACAATAAACAGATTCTCTGGGAGATCTATGTCCGGCCCATAGATCTTAACAGCTCATTTACATATTAAGAGAAACATGGATTTCTCTGGAATAAGACCATCATATTGCAGACATCAAGGTATCCTTTTATTCAGCTTCCCTTGACCTACGTGCCCATATAGACGGCTTAGGAGGGATGATCCTACTGACATGGTCTCTTTAAAGAATTGGGGGCATGTGGCTTCATTAAGACCGGCTTGCAAATTGCCAGCTTTGATCAATTGGGGCTTTAGTGTTGAAATTCCCTGCAGCACCTCCACAGGCGAAATTGAGTATTACACTGCCAATTCAATTTGCAGAACACATCTTCCAGATGGAGAGACTTTACAGCGCAGAATTTTCTGATGAGGTGTATATACATTTACTAACTTGTACAATCCCTTTATCAGACATTGATTAATGGGACATGTCTCCAGGGTCTGAGTGCGAGGTCCTCACGAAATGGCGACGTTTATCCAATAGGTTAAGACCATTGGCCACAACAGTAATCTGTGTCCTCTGTAGGGGGGCTGTGAGAACTGCCTCTTACCTGACAGCATTCATGGCGCTCTAGATTATCCAGCCTCATCAAAAGCCAAGCCAAAGGTGCTGTCGGGTAGGAGAATGTGTTTGCGGTTCCCTTCCAGCGGCCGCAGCTTACAGTTGTGGGCCGAATACAGCGACTCGATTCTCACCAACTGTAGGGAAGAATCAGCCACCATTGGTAAAAGGAGTGAAATTAAAAAAATTGTGGAGCTATTGCTGGCAGAAAGCGGCCATGTTTTTCTCATGTAACCCCTTCCAGTGTATGGAGCATGTTCAGGAGCTGAGCCTGCACTACACAGCCGGATCTTCCTGTGATAGTAGCCTTCGGAATCAGCTAAAATTGCTGCTATTTAACCATTTAAATGAAGCGGTCAGCAGTATTTAATTTCCAGTGATCGCATACATTGGCTCCCTTCGGTCCTCTTGCCGGCGTGCCCTTGGGCTCTCATGGCAGCTGGGGATCTGCTGAGGGCTCCCATGTCTGCCATGTTAGTCCTTCTCTGCGCTGGGCTTCATAAATTTTCATTTTGATGATCTACTGCAATATAGTACAGCGATTGCAAGCGATCCACCAAAGGAGAGTAAAACACACACAAAAAAGGCAAACTGGACATTACTGGACACAAATCCTCCAAAGTGGGCTGGACAAAATTGTTGGCACTTTTTAAAAAAAAAATAAATAAAATTTGGTTTGACAACTTTGTTTCAAGCAAGTGATGCTCATTTAAACTCACCTGTGGCAAGTAACAGATGTGGGGAATATGAAAATCACACCTGAAACCAGATAAAAAGGGGACATACGGACTCAATCTTTGCATTGTGTGTGTCACTCTAAGCATGGAGAACAGAAGGAAGAGCAGAGAGGCTGTCTGAGGACTTGAGAACCAAAATGGTTGAAAAATATCAACAATTTCAAGATAAGTCCATCTCCAGAGATCTTGATGCTCCTTTGTCCACAGTGCGCAACATAATCAAGAAGTTAACAACCCATGGCACTGTAGCTAATCTCCCTGTACGGCAGAGAAGAAATGATGAAAGGCTGCACCGCAGGATGATGGATAAGCAGTCCCAACTAAGTTCCAAAGAAACTCCATTTGTCCTGCAGGCTCAGGGTGCATCAGTGTCAGCGCAAACTACCTGACAGCGAGAGCAGGCGCCACTGATGTGAGCATTCATCAGCCTGCGCAAAGTTTTTTTTTTTAACCAGCATGGCAAAACTGACAGCTGTGCACTGCAACTCTCCGCTGTCATCTTTATTATGGCTAGTTATCAAGAATAGAGGGGTCCCCACGCTGTTTTTTAAATTATTTAAATAAAGAATTTAAAAAACTGCATTAGGTCTCCCCCATTTTTGACTACTAGCCAAGCTAAAGCAAACAGCTGGGGGCTGGTATTCTCAGGCTGCTTAAGGGGCCATTGATATTGATTAGCCCAGCTCTTCCCACTTGCCCTGTAGCGGTGACAAGTGGGATTAATATTTGTATTGTCAGGTGACATCAAGCCCACGGGTTAGCTACGGAGAGGCGTCTATAAGACACCTATCCATTACTAACCCTGTAGTTGTATGGTAAACACACAGCCAGAATAAAGTCCTTTATTTGAAATAAAAATACACACCATTTTACTTTATTTAAAATTAAAAACAGGAGAGTATAACTCCCATTCAATTGAAGCCCTCGTCTCCTGTAAAAAAACAAAAATAAAAAAAACAACCATATCCCTCACCTTTCCGACATACTGTCCCACGCTTTAATCCATGTCTGCGATAAGTGGTTTTCAACCTGGACGGTGCAAGGATGCGACCGTCTAGGAGAATGAGCTGCTGCGAGCATAGCATCAGTAACTAGTGGTGACGTCATTGAGGTTACCGCAGGTCACAGAGGCTGCAATCCCATCTCACTTTGCTCTGAGCCTGGCCGATAAACTGCAGTGACATCAGTGAGATCACCGCTAGCACTGTGAGAAAGTCTCATGGTGCAGCGCTGAGCTCAGTGAGTTCACAGTAAGAAATTTCTCCAATTTCTGAGCTTAGCGCTTCACCGAGATTTTTACTCATGGTGCTAGCGGTGATCTCACTGATGTCACCGCAGTTAATCAGTTCGGCTCACAGCGAAGTGTGGCGCCGGCTGATGAATACTCCATCAGCGGCGCCTGCTCTCTCGGTTATTAAAAAATAAATTAAAAAACAGACAAACATAATTATAAAATACCTTGCAGTAAATAAATAAATGGCATAGTGCATGAAAATATAGGTTACTAGGTTATAGGTTAAGCCGTCCCACCACTTCAGTGACCCTAACTGAGACGTTCCTAACTCTAATGTTAAAAACCTTACCGTTTATTGATGTTACTCATTCTGTAATACAGATGACAGAGTGGGAAACACCTGATGTTCAGGGTGCCGAACCCAATCGGTAACACTGACATCCTGGAGAAGTAGGTGAGCTTTACTGTTCGGGTTCGCCCATCCCTATACGTGAGTAAGCCGAAATCCTTCTGGGAAAGTGTTTTGTGGACAGATGAGACCAAGATAGAGCTTTTTGGGTAAAGCACATCATTCTACTGTTTTCTGAAAACAGAATGAGGCCTACAAAGAAAAGAACACAGTACCTACAGTCAAATATGTTGGAGGTTCAAAGATGTTTTGGGGTTGAATTTCTGTCTCTGGCACTGGGTGCCTTGACTGTGTGCGAAGAATCATGAAATCTGAAGATTACCGAAGGATTTTGAGTCGCAATGCAGTGCCCAGTGTCAGAATGCTGGGTTTGCATCCTAGGTCATTGGTCTTCAAGCAGGACAGTGACCCCAACCATATCTGCTGAAACACCCAAAAAATGGATGGAAACAAAGCGTTGGGGAGTTCTGAAGTGGCAGCAATGAGTCCGGATTAAATCCCATTGATCACCTGTGGAGAGATCTTAAAATTGCTGTTGGGAGAAGACTCCTTCAAATCCGAGAGACCTGGAGCAGATCACAAGAATGGTCCAAAATCCTAGTAGAGAGGTGTAACAAGCTTGTTGATGGTTACAGGAAGTGATTGATTGCAGTTACATATTCCAAAGGGCGCCAACAATTTTGTTTGGCCCATTTTGGGTTAAATTTTGTCCAGTGGTTATTTTCTCAGCGTTTTTTGTTGTTGTTCCAATATAAACAAAATAAATAAACATGTGTGATTGCCGTCATTTTCTGGGAGAAATACCCCTTTTTATGGAACAACGTCAAGGGTGCCAATACTTTCGGCTGTGAGTGTGTGTATATTATGTGGATGGATATATTTATTACCGGTCCGATCTATCAAAATGTAAAATTAACACCTACAGTAAACACCATGATGGAAAAAGTTGCCGTTCTACAGTCTGAGTCCCTTTTAAAAAAAAGAAAACAAAAACATAAGTGTTCAAAATGTCATAAGTTACCCAGTATGGAATTAATAAAAAGGTCACCTCGGCACGCAAAACAGGCCCTACACTAAGGAAAAAAAGTATTTTTACTATTTAAGGTGAACATGGAGACTGCTCGGTTCTTCAAATCCGATTTTGAGGAGAACGGCTCCATGGACAACGTGTGTCTCTTCTTGAACTTGGCCAATGACCCCACGTAAGTACGGGATGATTGCTAGCTGATGGGGCTGATCTATGATCACCGCCTGCTGCCTGCTGTGCCCCCCGGTGTCTGACCGGCCATGATTTGTCCCCCGCAGCATCGAGCGTATCATCACTCCTCGGCTCGCCCTCACCTCGGCAGAGTTCCTGGCCTATCAGTGTGAGAAGCACGTGCTGGTCATCCTGACGGACATGAGCTCCTATGCTGAAGCCTTGAGAGAGGTGATGTGTGTATACCAGGGCCATGACGCAGATTATTGGGGAGGGCATTACTGTTGAATTCGGGGTTGGTTTGATCACTGCAACGCACGACGATCGCAAGAATGGGGTCCTCCGTTACCCTGCCTGAGCAAGAAGACCATTGCAAGGAGGAGTTTAAGGAAACGCTCCCATCCTACTACTCCATCCATAGTTTATGGCACCATCTGAGATGTACAGTCGGTTCTGACGTAGACGGGATATTAATTAGACTCTGCTTGACCGAGCATGATCAGTTGGCCACTGCATGGACTTGCCACTATGTTGTCCTACTGGACAATCTGTCTGCTGGATTTTTTTTGTAGGTTCCTAAAACAATCTTGATATACCTTGTTCTGTGCACCAGGTGTCCGCAGCTCGAGAAGAGGTGCCGGGTAGAAGAGGCTTCCCGGGTTACATGTACACTGACTTGGCCACCATCTACGAGCGAGCGGGCAGAGTGGAAGGAAGGAATGGCTCCATCACACAGATCCCTATCCTCACTATGCCCAACGACGGTCAGTGTGTGCCCATAAATTGGCCACATATTGTTCACACACTTGCTTGATCTCATCTTCCCTGGTTTCTTGCAGACATCACTCATCCCATCCCTGACTTGACGGGATACATCACAGAGGGGCAGATCTATGTAGAACGGCAGCTACACAACAGACAGGTTGGTGATGGATATCTGTTGGGTAGGACCATCCGTCCAGGTTCTAGTTGTCCACTCCATGACATTTGATACCTCTCCTCCTCAGATCTATCCTCCCATTAACGTGCTGCCCTCACTGTCCCGTCTGATGAAGTCGGCCATCGGTGAAGGCATGACCAGGAAGGATCACTCGGACGTGTCCAACCAGCTGGTACGAAATCTGTGGCGTTTCTTTCTAATGATCCATGTAACATTTCCTAAAAGCAGCTTTTGTGGCGCAGACCACTATTTATTTGAAAATTATTAAAGGGATGTTCTGGCTGCGATTGCTTCCGCATTGCCAGATGAGAATGGCTAGGGATATAGCTACTGATGCCTTCCGAGATGTGTGCAATCGGCCGGTATTGTGCACCAATACGACTTGATTATTCTGAGGTCATTGTCATTTAGAGAAAATCACCTTGATAAAGCGGTTCTCTGGTTTGGACAGTCCCTACTTGGGAAGACAATGAACCGACTGTTTTCCCACCTCCTGGGACCCACAATGATCATCTGTGATCTGTGGTGAAATCTGGCAATAGGTGCTCAGTTTCTCAGCAGCACTCCCACAGGGGAAATTAGGTATTGCATGCAGTGCACATGATCAACTACAAAACAAGTCCTCCAGGGGGAAGAGAAGCTTTGTTCAGGATCCCCATCTCCGGGTATGAGTGAGGAGCTGGTACCTAGGATGCCCCTCTATTAATTTTCAGTTCCCACGTAAGTTAGATGAGAATGGAAACTGATGAGCACACACGTGTCTTGCAACCATCCCTGCAGGTAAAACATCCTATTAAAAGTGGTCATTCGGGTCAAAAGCAGTCTTGATTGTTGCACTATGTCCTTCAAAGCAGAAGCTGCTGGTTGATAATGGAAGGGGGGTGGTTCCTGAGCAGGAGACTTAGGTTATTCTGGTAGGATGCACCCTTTAAAGGGATTTCCAGTACTTTGGTGTTGATAGTCCTAACTCCACCATCATCTGTGATTTTTCCCTAGTCCTGGAACATCAGGCATCTTCGTGTCATGTGTTCTGCTTTCTGGCAAGAAACCCTGTGGCCCCCGACCCTGGTCATATTACCTCTCTCTCCACTGTTGTCTTTCCTCAGTACGCCTGCTACGCTATAGGAAAGGACGTACAAGCCATGAAAGCTGTGGTGGGTGAAGAAGCTCTGACGTCTGATGATCTTCTCTACTTGGAGTTCCTTCAGAAGTTTGAGAAGAACTTTATTGCCCAGGGTGAGTGGGAATGTCGCATACGAGCCAAAGGGACACATTTGCGTTAGAAATGAGGCGTTGTAAGTCGCCTTGCTGTTCATGATTAGCTCACCAGATGGCGCCATTTCTCCGTAACTCTATAGATGCTTCACTGGAGACTTACTTGTGCCGTTCGCACTGGTCCGGACACAACACAGAGGCATCTGGTCTCACTAGGTGCATTGTTGCATTAGGTCACAACAGATTCCTTATATAAACCTATAATTGTGTAGGTCACAGCCAATTACGAGAGCTATGGCTATTGTGCCATCTGGGTTTCAAAGTGTATGTATGTATGTATATATATATATATATATATATATATATATATATATATATATATATATATATATATATATATATATATATATATATATATATATATATATATATATATATATATATATATATATATATATATATATATATATATATAGGCATGCAAGTGTCCATGACTGCTGATGGACCCGCAGAAAAGCATGGATGAGGTTGTTCCGAGCACCAAATTTTGAGAAGGCACAACATTTTGATCCAGGTAGGGCAGGTCCAGTGCATAGGCATAGTTCAGTGAGTGAGCTATATAGCTGCCAAATGGGGAAGGATACTGACTTATGATATTCTAGGGACTAAGTATATAATTCCCCATTTGGAAACTACAAACTGGTGACATACTAGGGACTATGTAGCTTCCAAATGGGGAAGAATACTGACTGGTGACTTACTAGGGATTATATAGTTGCCAGATGGGAAAGGATACTGACTGGTGACTTACTAGGGATTATATAGTTGCCAGATGGGAAAGGATACTGACTGGTGACTTACTAGGGATTATATAGTTGCCAGATGGGAAAGGATACTGACTGGTGACTTACTAGGGATTATATAGTTGCCAGATGGGAAAGGATACTGACTGGTGACTTACTAGGGATTATATAGTTGCCAGATGGGGGAAGGATACTGACTGGTGACTTACTAGGGATTATATAGTTGCCAGATGGGAAAGAATACTGACTGGTGACTTACTAGGGATTATATAGTTGCCAGATGGGGGAAGGATACTGACTGGTGACTTACTAGGGATTATATAGTTGCCAGATGGGAAAGGATACTGACTGGTGACTTACTAGGGATTATATAGTTGCCAGATGGGAAAGGATACTGACTGGTGACTTACTAGGGATTATATAGTTGCCAGATGGGGGAAGGATACTGACTGGTGACTTAGGTGGGATTATATAGTTGCCAGATGGGGAAGGATATACTGACTGTTGATTTACTAAAGACAATATAGTTGCCAGGTGGGGAAGGATACTGACTGATGTGGTACAGAGAGTATATGGAAGACAAAGGAGATTTGTAGAACTATATTTTGGAGTGGCAGTGTAAGAGCAGGTAATATGCGCTTGGCACTGTGTGTGATTGTGTATGGACTCTGGGGTTAATCCTAGTTATCGTGTACCTGTTATAAGATTATGGAGTTCTGTAGGGAGTTGTAGTGGTGGTCCGTCTGTCCAGCGCCTTATGTATAGATGCACTCCAGCGATGAGGCTCCAGATGACTATATAATGCGTGCAAGATGTCATACCGCCAGAGTGCAAAACCTGACATAATGCCGTCTGTAGTGGCACTACAAGTCTCAGCATGCGGCATCACTCCTGCAGTTTCCTTGCACTAAGCACATACATGTAAATCTGATCTTGCACGGCAGTCCATGAGTTAAGTGCGGCTTGGCAGCGGGGCGGTTCCGGGTGCTTGCGAGCCGTCACCCGTTATCACTGCGGATCCCGCTGTTCAGCCCTCCTTTAAATAGCTTGCGAAGGACTGTCACATGGGGATGTGTGCGCGTGTGGGCGGCAGGCAGTTACCTTAGCAACTACTGGCTCGTTTAAGGGATAATAGCAGCTTTTGGTACACATGGATGGGGAGCAGTGAGGGCACCAGGGGGGTCTGACGTGGCCCAGCGTTAACCCCGTTTATTCCAGGTAGGAGCATAGGTTCTTTGCCGCTTTTCCTGCAGAACAGATGATGCGGTTCTCACTTGCAGCCACATGGTGGCAGCACAGAGCAGGTTCTATGTTATGCAATGATCAGTGGGTGAATCTGGGAGTCATTGGTGCAGATTGTGGCCCGTCCCCGGTGTCTGACCCGGACCGATCCCATCCTGCACCCTAACACTCTTCTCC